>NC_049230.1:43525417-44148542 GCF_011100685.1 Canis lupus familiaris
TTTAATCTCTGTTGTGCAACTGAGCCCATACAATGAGGTTTTTTTTTTTTTTTTCTTTTTTTTTTTTTAAGTAAGTAACATGCCCAACATGGGTTTTGAACTCATAACTCCAAGGTCAAGAGTTGCGTGCTCTACAGACTGTGCAGGAGTTGCTTGCCCTACATACAGACTGTGCCAGCCAGGCACCCCTCATTTATGATACTGAGTTTTTTATGTGATTCTTTTTTTTTGTTTATTAATGAGAGACACAGGGAGAGAGGCAAAGACATATAGGCAGAGGGAGAGGCAGGTTCCCCATAGGGAACTGATTCAGGACTTGATCCCAGAACCCCAGGATCACACCCTGAGCTGAAGGCAGATAGATGCTTACCACCGAGTCACCGAGGTGCCCTTCTGTGTGATTTTTAAAAAAAATTTTGTATTTCTCTACTAAGAACTTAACGTCTTTTCAGTTGTTTCCATAGTGTTAACCTTACCTCATTTGTTATGGTTGTAATAACTGCTTTTTAAGTCTTTTTGTAATAATTCCAACATGAATCATCTCAAAATAGGCATCTGTTGGTCCTCTGTTCCCTTGATAATTTGTCATATTTACCAGTTTTGTGTGTGTGTGTGTGTGTGTGTGTGTGTGTGTGTGTGTTGTTTGTTTTTACATGTAGAGTAATTTTGGATTTTATCTTGGACACTGTGAATATTATGTTGTCATTTCTGAGTCCTATTAATATGCTCTAGAGAATGTTGATTTGTTTTCATTTTCAGTAGACACCAACTGGTTTAAATGGGAAGTTCTATCTCACTTTCTATAGGTGGTGGTTCCAGTATCAATTCTGTTTTCTTTTCTTTTTTTTTTTTTTTTTAAGATTTAAAAAAAATTTATTCATGAGAGACACAGAGACATAGGCAGAGGGGGAAGCAGGCTCCCTGCAGGGAGCCTGATTCAGAACTCGATCCCAGGACCCCAGGATCACTACCTGAGCCGAAGGCAGACACAACCACTGAGCCAACCAGGCATCCCTCAGTTCTATTTTCAAAACCTTTGCTGTGCTCTTTGGATTTGCCCTGAGCTATGCCTTTCAGTGATAGTATGAGACTTGGCAGTGGTTTATATTATAGATTAATTGTCTTTAGTGTAGCCTTCATTTCACTTGAGTCTACACAAGTGCAAATCAGTATTTGTTTTGGCTTATACCAAAAGAAAAGAATTAGAGATCTCTTTTCCATCTCTCTCTTGTCCACGATTTTCCTCCATACTCTTCAGTTTCCAGTGGCTATTTCCCTGTTCTTCTGATCAGAAAGACAAGTTTTTCCCTGAGCATTAAGACCTGTGCTTTGTACAAGTCTTCATAATGGGGCTACCCTTAAGTGAAGTGGGGAAAGGAAAGAGGAGTTTAAGAAAATAATGGGAATCCCCTTCATACTTTTTGGGTCAACAAGAACCCTGTTTTCCAATTTTTCTGGCCAAAGAGATAGGCTTTCTTATGTTTTGTTGTTGTTGTTGTTTGTTTTTCTGTTCCTAGGGCAGTGCAGTTCTGTGACTGAGGAGACAAAAGAGAAAATAATGGCTTTCCCCCTCCCAGTCTTTAGATCTCCTTTTTCTGGTCCTTTGGATGGAAAGAGGGGATTTGATTTCTTCAAGGGTTTTCTTGTCAGCACCCTGAACATAGTTCTGTAATTCAGGCTATAAGAGGTCAAAGCCAGGAATTAAAGAAGGGAAATATAATCTAAAACTCATGGCTGTACCCATCAAGTTTTAACTTCTCTCGCCAGTAATTTATATTACCTGTTTATGGAATGCTGATGTATATCCTTTGGCCGTTTATTTATATGTTGATGAATTAGCTACTTTCTAGTGATTTGAATAATATTTATATATTTAAGGAATATGCCTCCTTAATTGTGTTTGCTCTGAATGTTTCAGTTTTTGTGATTGACTCAAATTTTTTTGACATACAAAATTGTAAAATGCATTAGTCCTTTGTGAATTAAAAAAAAATGCTAATAGCCTTTTTTGGATGTTCTCCATAGTCAGAGTATGTATTCTTCTAGTTCTAAAAATGTTCTATTTTATTTCCCTCAAATTTAAAATGCAATGTAAATTTCTTAAAATTATAAAAGCAATTGCTATAAAAATTCAGATAATACAGATGTGTAGGCCAGCAATAATGCTTTTTATGGTTCTGCTTTATCCAAGAAAATATTAATATTTCAATACATATCCTTCTATACCTTGTTCATAAATTTGCACTATATAGAGAGTGCACACGTAAGAGAGTGTGTATATGGTACTTAGATTTTTATACATGTGTATATTGCACTTAGATTTAAGCCATTTAATTTTTTAAAGTTGTTAATTGAAGTATAATTTACACATAGTGAAATGCATCCATTTTAAGTGTTCAATTAGAGTTTTACAACTGAATAACATAATATAGTACATAATACAAGTGTATACACTAGTATTCTGTTATCCCTAGAAACTCCTTTGGGCCCTTTTGTCCTCCATACCCACCCTAAGTAACATTGGATATATTACTTGAGACTAATTTTGCCTATATGAGAATTTATCAGGGGAATCATTAAGTACGTACTCTTTTGTTTTTGGCTTCTTTTGCTGAGTGAACGGAATGTTTTTGATATTCATGTGTGTTTCTTCATGTGTCAGTAGTTTATTCCTGTTTATTGCTGTGAATAGTATTTCATTGTGTAAATATGCCACAATTCTATTATACATTTACTTGTTGAGAGGCATTTGTATTTGCAGTTTTGGACTGTTACGAATAAAACTATTATGTGCAAGTTTTTGTGTACCTGTGTTTTCTTTTCTTTGAATAAATGATTAGTTCAGGAATTGCTCCTTCATATAGTAAATATTTATTTTTCTTGATAAGCATCTGCTAAACAGTTTTCCAAAATGGTTGTACTGTTTTATACTCCCATTAGCGATATAATGATTTCCAGTTCTGACCTTGTGCCTTTATCATTTCTTATATTCTCTGTAAGTATCTTTGGCATGGATTCCTTAAAGTGGTATTTTTGTGTGAAATGATAAGTGCATATATGTTTTGGCTAGATTTTTCTCCTTAGGGTTTGCACTGTTTTATCATTACCGCTATTAATGGATGAGTGCATACGTATTTCCCTTCTACCGTACCATCAGCATGTGGTGAATTTTTGCGTTTCTGATAGATACAAATGAAATCTTAGTATAGTTTTAATTTATAGTTCTCTTACTTGAAGTGATTTGGAACATATTTTCGTATATTTAATAGTTAATTTTATTTTTTAAAGATTTTATTTATTTATTCATGAGAGATACAGAGAGAGAGAGAGAGAGAGAGAGAGGCAGAGACACAGGCAAAGGGAGAAGCAGGCTCCAAGCAGGGAGCCCGATGTGGGACTAGATCCCGGGTCTCCAGGATCATGCCCTGGGCAGAAGGCAGCGCTAAACCGCTGAGCCACCAGGGCTGCCTTAATGGTTGTTCAGATTTAAGCCATTTAATTTTTTAAAGTTTTTAATTTAATTCAAGATAGTCTTTTTTCTGTGAACTCACATATCTGCTGTATTTTTTCTCTGCTGTTTTTTGGAACATTTTGGATATTAAGGATATCAGATTGTTGGTTTTTTTCTTTCCTTTTTTTTTTAACTCTATATATTAGTGTTATTAACCCTTTGTAAACCTAAGTTTCAAGCTTTTTTTCCCCAAGTTTATCTTTTTTTTTTCTTTCTTTTTGTTTGGAGTGTCTTTTTCCATGACCACTCTTTCCAAGTTTTTTTTTTTTTAATATTGTTAAATATGTATCATTCTTTGTTATTATTGTTTTGGATTTGGATCATAAAGTTTCCTCTATCCCTGATTATGGAGGAACTTCTTTTATTTGTAGTTTCACTTTTTAAATTTTATTTTATTTATTTATTTTTTAAAGATTTATTTATTCATGAGAGAGAGAGAGAGAGAGGCAGAGAAACAGGCAGAGGGAGAAGCAGACTTCATGCAGGGAGCCTGATGCGGGACTCAATCCCGGGACTCCAGGATTACGCCCTGAGCTGAAGACAAATGCCCAACCACTGAGCCACCCAGGTGTTCCTTAAAATCTTATTTAAGTAATTTCCACACCCAGTGAGGGGCTCAAACTCATGACTCCAAGATCAAGAATCACATGCTCTTCTGAATGACCCAGCCAGTCGCCGAGTTTTATTTTTTAAATTTCTATTTCTGACCCATATGTAATTATGGTGTTCATTTTGAGGAACAGTTCTCATTTTATTTTTTGCCAAATAGTTATTGGAGTGTCCAAGCATCACTTAGGCAGTTTTTCCTCATTTATTTGGGATGCCTCTGAAGCCACTTAGCAGTAATGTTTAGATAAGATATGTGAGTGTAATAATTTTTATGTATATATTTTTTAAGATTTTATTTATTTATTCATGAGAGACAGAGAGAGAGGCAGAGACACAGACAGAGGGAGAAGCAGGCTCCACGCGGGGAGCTTGACGCGGGACTCAATCCCGGGTCTCCAGGATCACGCCCTGGGCTGAAGGCGGCGCTAAACTGCTGAGCCACCTGGGCTGCCCTATATTTCTTTTTCTAAATGGATTCTCAATTTTCTCAACATTTATTTTTTTCTCCTTTCGTTGTATGCTAAATTCCAAGACAGCCATATTTGAGTGTGTTGCTTGTCCTATTTTCAAGTATTCTAATGATGCCATAGTTATCTTTTAGTATTAGATAGTGTAAATGTTCAGTTCCCCCATTATTTATTTCTCTGATTTTCTGGAGTGTGCTAGCCCATTCTCGAAAATAGATTATTTTCATTGTACAGATTAGGAAAATGAGGCTACCTGAGCTCACAGTTTGTAAATAGTGTTGACAGGATTCATGTCCAGGCAGTTTTTCCAGAACCCAGGTTCTAAAGCCTCTCAGTTACGACAGCTATTTTTAAAAACCAGTAATCTGATACAAAGGAACTGATACCAGAACACCAGGGAGTTTACTGGTTATCTGTAGTATCTACTTATCTAATGATGCAGATTTGATAAAGGCCATATTTTAATGTGAATCAGGTTTATGGGGAAACAGTTGTCTGTGTGAAAATCATTATTTCTTCCATTGTAGTTTTCTTTGGACTGTCTGTATTAGAGTTGATTAAATACTGGCAAATGGTATCTGAAAGGAAAAGAAACATAACTTACTGAATTAAATATTTTGTGTATTTTCTTATATTTGAATATCATTAATAGATGAGAATCTTCCTGGTGTCAAAGACATACTATTGGTACATCTTAAGTTGTTAATGCAGATTTTTGATAGCTATGTGTTATCTCTTCTGATGCGTGCGCTGTATCTGGATTAGGTAAATCTTGAAGTATTGACATAGAAAGGCTTCTATGATATAAAGATTTGTTTACTTTTTAAAGTATACATACACTATTTACTTGTATACTATGGATATTAAGAATCTTTTTTTTTTTTAAAGTACCACAGGTAATTGTGATCATGAGCCAGATGAGGAACTACTATACTAGTAGACCATACTTCCTTCTCAGTGAAAATCTAGACCTGAGATAATTTTGTATATGCTGTCAGAAAATGATCTTATACTAATTATTCGTAGTAGCTTTTGCTTTTCCTGACTTTTTTCTTTTTTTATTTCTCTACAGTAGTTTATGCCAGTGTGGCTTCATTCATACAGATGAACCAAGGATTGGGATAGCAGTATAAAATTAGAATCAGAGAACTGATTGCCCAGCAGGATGCCATCAACTAACCGAGCGGGCAGCCTGAAGGACCCTGAAATTGCAGAGCTCTTCTTCAAAGAAGATCCAGAGAAGCTCTTTACAGATCTCAGAGAAATTGGCCATGGAAGCTTTGGAGCAGTGTATTTTGTAAGTGTTAAAGGCTTAATGTCAGTGACCAGCATTTACTTAATATTTAGTCCTGGCGAGTAAAAAACAATAATATAAAGAAACATAGGCAGTAGTCCGTTTTATAATCACCTGCATAGATGTATGTATATAATATGAAAGTAGATAGTTTTATTTATTGAGCTTCTTGGATTATTGAAAAAATGGGAAAGATTTTTATTTTGCTTTAACTTACATGTGGTTTGGCATTTTAGCACAGTAGTTTGAGGAGTCTAATGACTTGCATTACTATAGAATTAAATTTTTATAGAACACTGACTTCTGTAAAGTCTCATACGTAGTCAATTTTAGTGTTGAGGAATTCTAGGATTATTGTTTGACAGAAGCTATGTACCAAAGTCTTTTTTCTTGTGTGTATATGTGTGTGTGTTGTGCTAAAAGAATCCTCAAATTTACCATTTTAATCATTTTTAAATGTACAATTTGTGGTGTTAATTACGCTCACAATGTTGTACAACCATTACCACTATTTTCAAAACTTTTTTTTATCACCCCAAACAATAAGCTCTGTATTTATTTGCAATAACTTCTTCTCCCTCTACCTAATCTCTGATCTACTTTTTTCTATGAATTTGCCTATTGTAGATATTTCATATGAATGGA
The DNA here is from genome assembly GCF_011100685.1 of Canis lupus familiaris. Classification (NCBI taxonomy): domain Eukaryota; kingdom Metazoa; phylum Chordata; class Mammalia; order Carnivora; family Canidae; genus Canis; species Canis lupus. Next base: position 43,531,944 of record NC_049230.1, read on the forward strand.
ATCATACAATATTTGTACTTTTGTGACTAGCTTATATCGCTTAGGATACTGTATAGCTTAACACCTCACAGGTCAACCATGCTGTAGCATGTATCAGTACTTCATTCCTTTTTATAGCTGAATAATACCCCATTGTATAAATATACCATGGTTTGTTTATCCATTCATTTGTTGATGGACACTAGATTGTGTCCACCTTTTGACTATTGTGAATAAATGCTATAATGAACACTGGTGTACAAATATCTGTTTCAGTCACTGTTTTCAAATTTGAGTGTGTACCTAGGAGTGAAAAATACTAGATCACATTGTGATTTTAGGTTTAACTTTTTGAGGAACTGACAAACTGTACCATAGTGCTTGTACCCTGTTTCCATTCCCATCAGCAATTTACCAGAATTCGGATTATTCCATATCCTCACAAATGCCTGTTATTTTTTTATTACTTTGATTATAGCCATCCTACTCGTTGTGAAGTAGTAACTTGATGTTTTGATTTGTATTTTCCTATTACTAAAAATGTTCAGCATCTTTTCATGTGTTTATTAGTCATTTGTATATCTTCTTTGGAGAAATGTCTATTCAAATAGTTTGCCCATTTTAAAATTTGGGTTGTCTTTTTGTTGTGGAGTTGTAAGGGTTCTTTACGTATTCTTAATATTAAATCCTTAACCAGATACATGAATTGCAAATATTTTCTTCTGTTCTGTAGTTTATCTTTTCACTTTCTTGATAATGTCCTTTGATGTACAAAAGTTTTAAATTTGGATTAAATCCAATTGGTCTATTTTTGGTCATTGTTACTTATGCTCTAGGTGTTATATCTAAGAATCCATTGCTAAATCCAAGGTCATGAAGATTTACTTTTATGTTTTCTTTTAAGGGTTTTATGCTCTTAGCTCTTATTTACAGGTCATTGATTCACTTTGAGTTAATTTTTGCATATATTAATGGGGTAAAGGTCCAATTTCATTCTTTTGTATGTGGAAATTCATTTGTTCCAGTGCTCTCTATTGAAGAGACTATTCTTTCCCTGTTGAATTATCTTAACATCTTTGTGGAATCAATTGACCATATCGTATGGGTTTACTTCTGAACTCTCAGTTCTTTTCCATTTGTTGACATATCCATCTTTATGTTAGTATAATACTGTTTTGATTACTGTAGCTTTGTAGTAAGTTTGAGATCAGGGATAACTTTATTAATCTTTTTAAGGATAGTTTTAGCTATGTGGGGGTCCTTGGAATTCCATATAGATTTGGGAATCGGCTTTTCCTTTCTGCTGTTGGAACTTTGTTAGGGATTATTTAAATCCATAGATTATGCTTGGTAGTATGGCATCTTACTAAGTCTTAACTATCTGTGAACACAAGATGTTCTTCTAAACTTTTATTTAGGTCTTTAATTTTGTCAGCAATGTTTTATAGTTTTCAGTGTACAGTTGTACTTCATTGCTTAAATTTAGTCATTAGTATGTTATTTTAGCTGCTATGGTAAATGGATTTACTTTTTTAATTCCCTCTTAAAGAGATTGTTCATTTCTGGTATATAGAAACAAGTGATTTATGTGAATTGATTTTTACTCTAGTTTTGCTAAATTTATTAGCTCTAGTATCTTTCATGTGGATACTTTGGAATTCTGTATATAAGATCATGTCACTTGGGGCACCTGGGTGGCTCAATTGGTTAAGTGTCTACCTTTGGCTCAAGTCATGACCTCAGGGTCCTGATAACCTCAAGCCCCACGTCAGACACTCTGCTCAGCAAGAAGTCTGCTTCTCCCTCTTGCTCTCCCTCTGTGTGCTCCCTCTCTCTCTTTGTCTCCCTCAAAGAAAAAAAAAGATTAACCTTTAAAAAAAAAAGTATAAAAATTGTTTTATTTCTTCCTTTCTAATTTGGATGCTTTTTATTTGTTTTTATTATGTTTGTTCTAATTAGAACTTTGATGGCAGTGATGAAAGTGAGCATCCTTGTTCCGGATCTTAAATAGAAAGCTTTTTTCCATTTTTCATCATTGAGAATAATGTTATCTGTGGGGTTTTCGTAAATAATCTTTATCATATTGAAGATCTTTCTATTTGTAATTTTTTGAGTGTTTTTTTCATGAAAGTTTGTTGTACTCTTTTTTTTTTTGTACTCTGTTATATACCTTTTTGATATCGATTAAGATGATCATATGGTTTTTCTCCTTGGTTCTGTTAATGTAGTAAATTACATTATTGATATTGTTATATTGAACCACTCTTGCATTTCTGGGATAAATTCCACTTTGTCATGGTTTATAATCCTTTTATATAGGCTGTTGTTTTTGGTTTGATTGTACTTTGACTACATCTGTATTCATAAGAGATACTGTAATTTACTTATGATTTTCTTGGTCTAGTGTTTGTATCAGGCTAATACTGGCCTCATTGAGTTAGGAAGTGTTCTTTTATTTTTTGGAAGAGTTGGTGAAGAATTGTGTTAATTCTTCTTTAAATGTTTGCTAGAATTCACAGTGAAGGCATCTGGTTATAGACTTTGTTTTTTATTGCTCGTTCAGTGTTAACTTGTTAGAGGTCTGTTGCTATTTTTTATTTTCCTTTTTAAAGATTTTATTATTTGACAGAGAGCAAGAGAGCACATGCAGAGGGAAAGGGAGAAACAGGCTCCCCACTAAGCAGAGAGTCTGTCATGGAGCTCAATCCCAGGACCCTGGGATTATAATTTGAGTCAAGGACAGACGCTTAACCGACTGAGCCATCCAGGTGTCCCTATTTTTTATTTTCTTAAGTTACTTTATTTGTGGGTTCTAGGAATTTGTTTCATCTAGGTTATCTAATTTATTGGTATACAGTTGTGCATAGAAATGTCATATAACCCTTTTTATTTCTGTAGGTTGGTTGTAATGTTCCCACTCATACCTGGTTTTAGTTATTTAGTATTTTGGCTCTTCTCTCAAGAGAGCAAGAAAACACAAGCATGAGCAGCGGAAGGGACAGAGGGAGAAGGAGACTCCCCACTGAGCAGGAGCCTGATGTGGGGCCTGATCCCAAGATTCTGGGATCATGATCTTAGCCAAAGGCAGATGCTGAACTGACTAAGCTACGCAGGAGCTCCAAGATTCTCCCAGCTTTACTGGTAAAAGTCCCATGTCCTAGAAATCCCATAGTCCAAGGCGAAATGAGATAATTATTCATCCTACATATATCTATAACACATAGTTTTTATATGCCATTTAATTTTTATTTTTATTTATTTATTTGTTTGTTTATTAATTAATTAATTAATTAATTTAAAGATTTTATTATTTATTCATGAGAGATACAGAGAGAGAGAGGCAGAGACACAGGCAGAGGAAGAAGCAGGCTCCATGCAGGGAGCCTGATGTGGGACTCGATACCAGGACTCCAGGATCATGCCCTGGACCAAAGGGAGGCGCTAAACCACTGAGCCACCTAGGGATCCCGCCATTTAATTTTTAAAATGAGGATAGTGTCATTTATTTTTTAAAATTTTATGGTGCTACTTTTTTTATTTTTTAAGATTTTATTTATTTATTCATGAGAGACACACAGAAGAGAGGCAGAGATACAGGCAGAGGGAGAAGCAGGCTCCAGGCAGGGAGCCCGATGTGGGACTCGATCCCGGAACTCCAGGATCACGCCCTGGGCTGAAAGCAGGCGCTAAACCACTGAGCCACCCAAGGATCCCCAAGAAGACATCTTTTGGTGTAAAACATACGGATGGGGGAAAGTAGGTTAACTTTTTCATTGTTTAAAAATATACCACCATAAGCAAGTAAAAGATTTATATATAGGCATGTGTGGCTGGTTCAGTCAGAAGAGCATGCAACTCTTGATCTCAGGGTCATGAGTTCAAGCCCCATATTGAGTGTGGAGATTATTTAAATAAATAAATAAAAACTTAAATATATTTACATGCATATACTTCCTGTTGAGAAGTGAAATTGCAATACTTTATAAACCTGAACAGTTTCATCTGAAGGAATTGAGATGAAGATATTAAGTAGAGATATTTATTTTATTTATTTCGTGTTTTAGAAGATTTTATTTATTTTTTAGAGAGAGAGAGAGAACAAAAGAGTGAGAGAGCGTGTGCATGGGAGAGAGCACAAACAGGATGGGGGCAGAGAGAGAAAGGGAGAAGCGGACTCCCTGGTGAGCAAGGAGACCAATGCAGGGCTTGATCCCAGGACCCTGAGATCATGACCTGAGCCCAAAGGCAGATATTTAACTGACTGAGCCGCCCAGGCGCCCCACATAGAGATATTTTAAAATATTTTTTAAAAAGATTTTATTTTTCTAGAGCAGTGTTAGGTTCACAGCAAAATTGAAAGTACAGAAAGATCTCTTATCCTTTTCCTCACACATGCATAGCCTCCCTCATTACCAGTATCCTCTACCAGAATAGAACTGATCAACCAGGGATCCCTGGGTGGCTCAGTGGTTGAGCATCTGCCTTCGGCCCAAGGTGTGATCCTGGAGTCCCAGGATTGAGTCTCACATCGGGCTCCCTGCATGGAGCCTGCTTCTCTCTCTGCCTATGTCTCTGCCTTTCTCTCTCTCTCTCTGTGTCTCATGAATAAATAAGTAAAATCTTAAAAAAAAAACAAAACAAAACTGATCCACCTACATTGATGTAACATAATCACCATAGTGTACATTAAGATTCACTCTTAGTACCATACATTCTATGTGTTTAGTCAAATGTATGCTAAGTACCCATCATCATACAGAGTATTTTCACTGCCTTGAAAAAAACAAATTGTGTGGAGGTTTTTGTGTGGATATATTTTCACTTCCTTTGAGTAAATACTAAGGAGTGCCATTGTTGGACTGTATTGTAAAGTATGTTTAATTTTATAAGAAACCACCGAACTATCTTCCAAAAGGGCTGTACCATTTCGCATTTCTACCAGCAGTGAATGATGAGAGTTCTTGTTGCTCTGTATGCTCATTGGTACCAAAGGATACTATTGGTGTTTCAGATTTTGGCCATTCTAATTGTGTCTAGTATTGTATCTAATTGTTTTAATTTATATTTCCCTGATAATCATGATGTGAACCATCTTTATATATCTAATTTCCCATCTGTATGTTTTCCTTGGTAAGGTGTCAGGGTGTTAGGCCATTTTTTTTTTTTTTAAGGTTTTATTTATTTATTCAGGAGAGACAGAGAGAGAGCGGGGCAGAGACACAGGCAGAGGGAGAAGAAGGCTCCATGCAGGGAGCCCAATGTGGGACTTGATCCCAGGACCCCAGAATCACTCCCTGGGCCGAAGGCAGCCGCCAAACTGCTGAGCCACCCAGGCGTCCCTGTTAGGTCCATTTTTAAATTAGGTTGTGTGGGGGCACCTTACTGGCCCAGTAGGTAGAGCATGTGACTCTTGATCTCAGGGTTGTGAGTTCAAGCCTCTCATTGGATGTGAAGCCACTTAAAATTCAAAAAATTTTCTTAAAAAAAAAAATCAGGTTGTATATTTTCTTATTGTTGATTTTTTTTTTTTTTTTTTTTTTTTTTTTTTTGAATTTTAAGAGCCCGTTGGGTCCAGGGCTTTGCTTTATTGGGAAACTTTTGATTACTGATTCAATCTACTTACTACTTATAGTGATACTATTCACATTTTCTATTTCTTCATGGCTAATTTAGTCTTGGTAGGTTTTATATTTTTCAGAATTTGCCCTTTTCATCTAATTAATTGGTGTATAGTGGTTCATAGTACTCTCTTAAAATCCTTTTTATTTTAGAGTCAATAGTAATGTGCCCTTGTTAATTTCTGAGTTTAGTAATCTTTTTTCCTTAGGCCATCTAGTTAAAGGTTTGTCAGTTTTGTTGATTTTTTTGAAGAACCAACTTTTTATTTCATTGATTTTTTTCCCCTGTTTTTCTACTCTGTTTTATCTCTGCTTTAATCTTTATTTTTTCCTTCCTTCTGTTAAATTTGGGTTTAGTTTGTTCTTTTTCTAGTTCCTTAAATTGTAAAGTTAGGTTGCTGATTTGAGAATCTCTTTTTTGTGGGTCCATAGCTATAAATTTCCTCCTGAGCGCTTCTTTTACTTGACCCCGTAAGTTTTGGTATATTCTATTTTTGTTTTCATTCAACTAGGTATTTCTAATTTCCTTTGTGATTTCTTTTTCAATCCATTGGTTCTTGAGAAGTAGGTTGTTTAATTTCCACAACTTTGTGAATTTTGTAGTTTTCCTTTTTTTTTTTTTTTTTTAATGAAAATGGGGAGGGAGAGAGAAATGTGGGGCTCAATCTTACAACCCTGAGATTATGACCTGAGCCAAAAGCAAGAGTCAGGTGCTTAACCAGCTGAGCTACCCAGACATCCTTAGTTTTCCTTTTTTGTAATTTCTAACTTCATCCCATTGAGATCAGAGAATATTCTTTGTATATCTGTCTTTTTAAATTTTTTGAGACTTGATTTTTTCCTTAATATATGGCCTTTCCTGGAACATGTCCTGTGTGCCCTTGAGAAGAATGTGTATTTTCTTGTTGGGTAGAGTGTTCTGTATATGTATATTCAATCTAGTTGGTTTATTGTGTTCTCGTTTCTTTGCTTCTGTCTGGTTGTTCTCTTTTATGAGTGGGGTATTAAAGTCTCCAACATCATTGAAGAACTGTTAATATCTCTTCAATTCTGTCAATTTTTGCTTCATATATTTTAATGACCTGTTATTAGGTATTATAAAATGTTTATAATTGTTATATCTTCTTGCTGTATTGAACTTTTATTAGTATATAATAATAATCTTTGTCTTTTATAACCTTATATGACTTAAAAGTCTTTTGATGTATAAGTCTTTTTGTGGACTCAGTTTTTCATTCCTCTTAAATACCTAGGGTGGAATTGTCAGATCATAGGCAGGTATATATGTTTAGTTTTATGACCAATTACCAGACTTCTTCATTAAGTAAAAATTTTACACTTGCATCAACAGTATATGAGAATTCCATTTGCTTCATATTCTGCTAACATTAAGTGTTGAGTCTTTAATTTGAGTCATTCTGGTGGGTGTGTTATAGTATTTCGATAAGGTTTTAACATACATTTCCTTGATGATTGGTGATATAGAGTACTTTTTCATAGACTTAATGGCCATTCACATATCTTTAAGAAGTGTGTGTTGAAATGTTTTTCCCAGTTTTTTAAAACTTGGTTTTTTTTCTTTTTGAGTTGTATGAGTTCTTTTGTATATCTTGGATAGTTATCAATTTTATGTATTTTGTGAATATTTTGTCCCAGCACTGGAAAATTACATATTTTCTGTACTTTGTTGGGTGTAATGATCTATGCATGTCGAGTAGATAACATACATTGATTATAGTCTTGAGCTCTTTTGCATCCTTTCTGATTTATTTGTTTTTGATGTGCATGTTCTATCAGCAACTCAAAAATGTATTTTAAAATCTCTACTGATTGTGGATTTGTCTTTTTTTTTTTTCTTTTTAGCTGTCTCTTCATGCATTTCTAGGCTGATTTATTAGGAATATACAAATTTCAGATTATCGTGTCTTCTTGTTGAATTGTCCCATTATCATTACAAAATTTCAGTCTTTTCATAGTATTTCTTGCTTTGAAATCTACTTTGATATTAATCACACATCTTTCTTTGGCAAGTGCTTGCCTGGTAGTTCTTTTTCCATCCTTTTTCACTCACTGTTTCTGGAACCTTACATTTAAAGTGTTTCTTGGAGCACCTGGGTGGCTTGCTTGGTTAAGCATCGAACTCTTGATTTTGGCTTAGGTCATGATCTCCGGGTTACAAGATTGAGCCCTTGCGTGGGGCTCCACATTTGGTGTAGAGCTTGCTTAAGATTCTCTTCCCCTCTTCCTCTGCCCCCCAAAACATAAATTAAAAATATAAAATATTTCTCATCTTTGTTGTCTTCACCCCCCGAATTTTTTCACATTTATTGTGATGTGATTAATGTATAAAATTGTGTAAGTTTAAGCTGTACAGTGTATTGATTTGATATATTTATATATTGCAAAATGATAACCACTATATCATTAGGTAACACCTCCTTCCTGTCACATAATTATCGTTTCCTTTTTGTATTGAAAACATTTAAGATCTACTCTCTTAGCAACTTTCAAGGATCTAATATAGTATTATTAGCTGTAATCACCATGCTATACATTAAATTCCCAGAACTTGTTAATCTTATAACTGGAAATGTATACCCTTTGACCAATATCTGCCCATTTCCTCCCACCTCTCAACCCTTGGTAACCATTATTCTAGTTTCTTGGAGTGCAGCTTCTTTAGATTCTAAATATACAGTATTTGTCTTTTTCTTTTTAAGTTTATTTATTTAAGCAGTTTGCATCCAACATGAGGCTCCCAACTCATGACCCTGAGATTAAGAGTCCTGTGTTCATCTGACTGATCCAGCCAGGTGCCCTGTATTTGCCTTTTTCTGTCTTATTTAACTTAGCATAATGCACTCAAGTTTCATCCAAGTTGTTTAGTTTTGTGAACTTGTTAAACATTTTAGATACTAACTCCTTATCAGATATGTGATTTGCAAATGTTTTCTTCCATTCCATCGATTGCCTTTTCATTTTGTTTTGCTGTGTGTCTTTTTAATTTAACTTAGCCCACTTACTTATTTTTGCCTTTTTTTTTTTTAAAGATTTTATTTATTCATAGAGACCGAGAGAGAGAGAAAGAGAGAGAGGCAGAAACACAGGCAGAGGGAGAAGCAGGCTCCATGCGGGGAGCCCAATGTGGGACTCTATCCCAGGTCCCCAGGATCACGCCCCGGACTGCAGGCGGCACTAAACCGCTGCACCACTGGGGCTGCCCATATTTTTGCCTTTGTTTCTTGTGCTTTGGGATCCTATCTAGAAAATTGCTGCCAACAACAAAGTAAGGAACTTTTTCTTTTTCATTTGTTTTAATGGAGGTTTTTTGTTCATTTATATTTTATGCAATTACTGCTTATAGTTGGGCATAAGTCTTTTTTGTATTTGATTTCTGTTTTTTAGTGAGCTCTATGCCCAGTGTGGGTCTTGAACTCCCCACCCTGAGATCATGAGTCTCATGTTTTACCAACTGAGCCAGCCAGGCACCCCTGTTCTTGCCATCTTTTGAATTAATCAAGAGTTTGTTATTATTGTTGTAAATTTAGGTTTTATTCAGGTGTGGGGACACCAACAGATCAGGTATCAAGATCAGGTGATTACAGGAAAGGTTTGTTATACTCAACAGGTCCAAGAGAAGAGGGCATGCCAGGCCAGAGGGGGGCGTCTGCAGAAGCACTGGTGTCAGTGAGGAGGCAGAGGAAGCAAGGGAAAAACATGGACAAGAGCACTTATTGTGGTTTCTATGGCAAGAAACAAGTGAGGCAGGTAGGCAAGTTTAGGATTGTGTAGGGTTTTGTTTTTTGTTTTTTTTTAAGATTTTATTTATTTGAGAGAGAGAGCAGGATGGGAGGATGGGCAGAAGGAGAGGGAGAAGCAGAGCTCTCCGCTAAGCAGGGAGCCCTGACATGGGGCTCAATCTCACAACAGGGGGATTACAATCTGAGCCAAAACCAAGAGTCAGATTTTCAAACAATTGAGCCACCTAGGAGCCCCTGCAGATTTTTGAGCTGTTGCTTTTCAGCTCCCTTTTTTGAGATGATACGCTGTAAGTCTGTTTTGGAAGCTCCTGTTTCTGGCTTCTGTCTCCTTAGCCTGGCTTTCTCCTTGGACTCTTATTTTTCTGTACCACAAATTCAGGGATGAAGCTGGAGTAAATTTATAGCTCACTTTGTAGGTTGTCTTCTCTCAAGCGTTCTGGTCTCTCTCAAGCATTCTAGTGTCTCAAGCCTTCCCTGCATTTGTTGCTCTTCAGTAGTTTCATGCGGTTGTTTTACATATATTGCCTGTTTTTATAGTTGTTTTGGGCAAGTATTAGTAGTAAGATTTTCTAGGTTAATGTGTGATATATTTGTATTTGCATGGAGTTTTCATATATCATTCTGTAAATATATGTGTTTTTGGAGCAATTGGTATTTCATTGTTAGTAATGAAAGTATAAATTTCTTTAGATTTTCTCTCTTCTTTAGACCTTCCCATCTGATATGTTAAGTGGGGATAGTGATGTTACGATCCTTTTCCTTGCATTAAAGGGACTGAGTTAAATAACATATTAGCAAAATATCAGTAATTTAAAAATTTTAAATCTATAAAATTGTATTACCCCAAATCTATAACTTGTCATTAGTCTTTAAAGTGACTGGAGCAGGTAGGTTTTAAAATCAAGGTTGTAAAAAAACAACAGAAAAAATCAGGTTGTAGTGGGGACTAAGAATGTATCAGAGAAAGGTAAAAAGGAAAGACAAGCAAAGACTCTTGAAGACAGCACCATACACCATACTAACAAATGTAGGCTTGATTCTAAAGTCTTTAGGGAACCTATTGAAGTGCAGGAGAGATATTATATTCCCATTCATAATATAGAAAGTTTATTCTTGTAGTAATGTGAAGGAAAAATTGGCTTTGTCAAAGATCAAAGAAAGGATGCTGATTTTGAAGCTTTTGTGATAATTTAGGAAAGAAATACTGAGGGCTTGGGATACCTGAGTGGCTGGCTCAGTTGGTTAAGTGTCTGACTTAATTTTGGCTCAAGTTGTGATCTCAGGGAACGTGGGATCAACCCCATTGTGGCTCTGTGTTCAGCGGGGAGTCTGTTTCTCTCCTCCCTCTCCCTTTGCCCTTCCATGTGCGTATGCACATATGCTCTCTGTCTCAAATAAATAAATAAATCTTAAAAAAAAAGAGATACTGAGAGTTGAAGATTTATTTATTCACTCATTCATGAGAGACACACAGAGAGAGGCAGCAACACAGGCAGAGGGAGAAGCAGGCTCTCTGTGGTGAGCCCAATGTGAGACTCCATCCCAGGAACCTGGGATCACGACCCAAGCCAAAGGCAGATGCGCAACCACTGAGCCACCCAGGTACCCCGAGAGACTGAGAGTTTAGATAGTGTCAGTGAGGGTAGAAAGGTGAATACACATTTTTTCTTTTTTTATTAAATAAGTTCTGTGCCCAGTGTGGGACTTGAACTCATAACCCTGAGATCAAGAGTTGTATGCCTATCAACTGAGCCAGCCAGGCACTCCATGAATACACATTTTTGAACTAAAGTTTAAATTGATAGAATAAGAGAACTTGTTTTCTGATAAGAGGGTGCACATGGTAGTACCTCATGGAAGAGAATTATTGTGTATGTAGGGAGATGATTCCCTAGTGCTTAGACTTCCTTATGTAGTAGTTTCTGGAGTTGTCCTACCCACCTGGAATATTTTAAAGATCTGTGGCTGGGAAAGAAAGTTTCATAGTCCCATAGGAAGGATCTCACAGGAGCAGCAAAAGCAAATTGGTCTGAGCTAGATGTCAGGAGCTGGCCTATAAGAGACCCAGTTAAACACAATGCCCACATTGTGATTGGAAGAAATTTTCTATAAATTTTCTAAGATAATTGATGAAATTTGAATATGGACTATATGTGTACTAGATAATTGTATATCAATGCTGAATTTCCTAAATTTGGTAAGTACTGTGGTTATTTAAGAGAATGTTTGGGCAGCCCAGGTGGCTCAGCAGTTTAGCGCCACCTTCAGCCCAGGGCATGACCCTGGAGACAGAACCAGGATCCAGTCCCACGTCGGGCTCCCTGCATGGAGCCTGCTTCTCCCTCTGCCTGTGTTTCTGCCTCTCTCTCTCTCTGTCTCTCTCATGAATAAATAAATAAAATCTTAAAAAAGAATGTTTTTGTTATTAGAAAAAATATATGAAGAAGCATTTTGGAACCAAGGGTGAGAATGTGTATTCTCAAATCCTCTGCAATAATAAGTAATGACAATGTGATGATAATATGTACTTTAGAAAGTTTCAAAGCAAATGGGGCAAAATATTGCCCAAAGATTTATCTATAGGTGGGCCTGGGAAATTACAGCCAGTGGGGCCAAATCCAGCATGTGAACTACTTTTGCTCAACTTCCAAATTAAGAATGGTTTTTACAGGGGCTCCTGGCTGCCTCAGTCAGCAGAATATGTGACTCTTGATCTTGGGGTTGTAAGTTTGAACCCCGTGTTGGGTGTAGAGATTACTTAAAAATAAAATCTTAAAAAATGGTTTTTACAATTAGAAAAAAAAAAAAAAGGAAGAAAATGCAACAGAAAAAGAAAGATCATTGTACTTGGCCCACAAAGCCTAAAATACTTAGTATCTCACTATAGAAAAAGTTGGCTGACTTCTGACCTAGTGAGACATAACAAAAGTTCACTGAATGAATCCAATTTTACTGTATGTTTGACATATTTTCATAACAAAATGAATGAGGGAAACAAGATAAATGCTGTTTTAGGAAGTCAGGAAACCTAGGTTCAGGTTGGAATCACCCATCAGGAACCATTGCATGTGAAAGCATCAAGGAATCAAGGGCAACTGCTAAAAGCAGGTGTTTTTTGTTAATTGTTTTGATGTCTGGGAAACATGTGCCAGCTGGATGAGCAAAGTTTGAATGTAGCCCAGAATTTAATCTTTTTGCCATAATCCCATTTTTAGGTCACTAACTTTTGTATTTCATGGTATCAAACCTATGAGTATGTGTTGTGTGTGTGAGAGTGCACACATGAATGAATGCTTTGGTTTTTGTTTCTCTCATCCCTACCCCATGACAGGGCTTTTAATGTCTATTATCTGTCTATAGAGTATATAGAGGAAGGACCTTCTTACCTAATTTTTTTAGATGACTGCAAATAGTTTTCATAACATTTCTGAATTTTCATTAGTTGACAATAAGGATCACCTAAAGTTTAAAAATACTCCAGTTGAACCAGGTATGCTGGCTATCTCATCAGGCAAGCTAATCAAGCAAGGGCTGGTATCAAGTATTTGAAAGCAAACCAAAAGAATTAGCTGTCCAAAAGGACTACTATCTCTAGATTGCCAGGAAGATAAAAATTTCTCTTTTAGTTTCCAATACCATAAGTAGAACCAGTATGTCAGTAGATGGGTTACAGAGCACTGGCTTGGGAGATAGGTAGCTTGCTAACAAATATGACAGATCATGTATGATCCTGGCAAATTCATTTTTTTAAAGTTATTTTTCTTCATTTTAAAGAATGAGTTGTAATATTTACCTCTTTTTTCTAGTATAAGATTTTACTAATCTGTATTCTTTTAGGGGCTTGGTGAGTTTATATTTTCAGTGGTTACAGCAAATTGTTCAATGTTAATTAAAAAAAAAAAGGTATGGGAAGCCTAGGTGGCTCAGTCAGTTGGGCATCCAACTCTAGATTTTGGTTCAAGTCATTATCTCAGAGTCATGAGATTGAGCCATGTACTGGGCTCCATGTTTAAACAGGGAGTCTACTTGAGATTCTGTCTCTCCCTCTACCCTTCCTCCATTCTCTCTCTCTCTCTCTTTCTCTCAAGTCAGTAAATAAATCTTAAAAAAAAAAATGAGAAAAATATACAAAGAAGATCTAGAAAAGCAATTTACATATGATTAATTGATGGTGATTTCAGATCATTCTAACTGGTTCATTAAAATCGCTTCCGAACGGATCTTCAGAGTTTTATGGTTTGAAACAGAATGATTTCCTCCTGTTTTTTGCTCTCTACAACATCCAGTTTGTCTTTAGGCCTATAGCCAATTTTGGCTTTATCTTTATTCTCAGGCAGTGAGAATGGATGATACGTAGTATTTTGCTCTTCACTTATCACTTAAGTATTTTGTTATGTGTATATATACATATGTATATATATGTATATATATATATATATATATATATATATAAACACCTTTTTAAAAAAAGATTTTATTTACTTGAGAGAAAGAGCGTGAGCAGAGGGAAGGGCAGAGGGAGAAGCAGACTCCCCACTGAGCAGGCAGCTCGATGCGGGGCTCGATCCCAGGACCCTGGATCATGACCTGAGCTGAAGAAAATGCTTACTGACCAAAGCACTCAGGTGCCCCTCTATAAACACTTAAAAAAAACCTTTTCTAACTGTTATCATCTGACTTATACTCTATGAGAGGAGTATTCCATCCTCTTTTCAGTTCATTTGTTATATATTAATTACTCCAATAAAAATGTCTATATTATTTATGCTATTCTTGTCTAATGTATTACATCTGCACACACTAGATTTTTTAAATTATTTTTTTATTTTTAAGTAATTTCTATATCCAATGTGGTGCTTGAACTCACTACATTGAGATCAGGAGATGCAGGCTCCAACAACTGAGCAAGCCAGTGTCCCACATCAGCATACATTATAAATAAAGAATTCAGTGTTAATGATTTTTTCTTTAAACAATCATGTATTTTAAAGAATCTAAGAGAAAAAAGTATTTAAAGATTTATCCACATATTTACCATGTTACATACAACATGATAGTTTACTTTGGAAATTCCCAGTTTACAAAAGGACTCCGAGAACTAATAGATGAGTATAGCAAAGTTGCAAGATACAAGCTCAATATACAAAACTTCATTTTATTTCTGTATGTCAGCAGTGAACGAGTAAAATTTGTTTTATGCTAAAAGTACTGCTTATAGAAACTACAGAATGAAATACTTGAGCTTAAATCCAACAAAAAATGTGTAAGATTTGTATTCTAAAGACCATAAAACATTGAAAAAAATCAAAGGAGACCTAAATAAATTGAAGAGATATACTGTGTTGATGGATTGGAAGATTAATGTTATACTGTCACTTATGTCCACATTGATGTATAGATTCAATGCAATCCCAGTCAAAATCTCAGCAGCCTTCTAAAATAGATACTAACAAGCATATTTGAAGGACGCCTGGGTGGCTCAGCGTCTAAGTGTCTGCCTTTGGCTCAGGGTGTGATTCCAGCATTCTGGGATCTAGTCCCACACTGGGCTCCCTCTGCGGAGCCTGCTTCTCCCTCTGCCAGTGTGTCTGCCTCTTTCTCTGTGTCTTTCATGAATAAATAAATCTTTAAAAAAAAAAATTCTAAAAATTTTAGGGAAAGTGAAGTAACTAGCCAAAGCAACTTTGAAAAAGAAAACAAGTTCAAAAACTCACATCATCTGATTTCAAAAACCTACAGTAATCAAGATAGTATGATACTGTTAAAAGGATAAATATATAAACCAATCAGAACAGAGTCCAGACATAGACCCATACAACTATAGTTAACAGATTCCTGGCAAAGGTGCAAAGACAAATCAGTGAAGAAAGGATAGTCTTTTCAACAAATGGTGCCAGAGCAACTAGACATCCATATGCATAAAAATAAACTTTGAAGAATGCCTGGCTGCCTCAGTTGGTGCAACATACAACTCTTGATTTGGGACTTGTAGTTTGAGCCCCACATTGGGTGTAGAGATTACTTTAAAATCTTTTTAAAAAATAAAGATAAACTTTGATTCATACCTTCTATAAAAACGAGTGCAAAATGGATCATCCTGCTAAATATAAAGCCTACTATAAAGTTTCTAGACTAAAACGTAAGTAAAAAATCTTTAACAACAGAGACAGTATATTACCCATAAAAGACAAAATTTATAAGTTGAACTGTATCAAAATGTAAAACTTTTGTTTTCTTAAAGATACTGTTAAGAGATGAAAAGGAAAGCCACAGATTGGCAGAAAATATTTTCAAGTCACATATCTGACAAAAGATTTGTATCCAGAACACATAAAAAACTCTCAGGGCACCTGAATGGCTCAGTAAGTCCTGTCTGACTTTTAATTTTGACGGAGGTCATGCATCTCAGGGTCTAGAGATCGAGCCTTAAGTTGGGCTCCACATCCAGAAGGGAGTCTGCTTGAAGATTCTCTCTCCCTCTTCCCCTCCCTCTGCTTGCATGCATTCTCTCTATAAAATAAAAATAAATTTAAAAAATTAAGAACTCTCACAGCTCAACATTAAGATAATAACCTAATAAAAATTGAGTGAAAGGTCTAAACAGATCTACCCAAAATATAGATGATTAGTAAACATACAAAGATGCTCAACATCATTAGTTTTTAGGAAAAAGCAAATTTAAGACCAATAAGTTTGGTCTTAATCATTAGTTTTTAGGAAAAAGCAAATTTAAGACCTATAAGATACCACTGTATGCCTATTAAAATCATCAGTTTTTAGGAAAAAGCAAATTTAAGACCAATAAGATACCACTGTATGCCTATTAAAATGATTTAGAAATAAAGATGAGGAAAAAAAATAGATAGATAGATAGGTAGATAGATAGATAGATAGATAGATAGATAGATAGATAGATAGATAGATAGATAAAGATGAGGGGATCCCTGGGTGGCTCAGCAGTTTTATGCCTGCCTTCGGCCCAGGATGTGATCCTGGAGACCCTGGATCGAATCCCGCATCGGGCTCCCTGCATGGAGCCTGCTTCTCCCTCTGCCTGTGTCTCTGCCTCTCTCTCTCTTTCTGTGTCTCTCATAAGTAAATAAAATCTTAACAAAAAAAAAAAAGAAGAAGAAGAAGAAAGAAAGAAAGATGAGCTGAAAGAAATATAGGCAGTGCCAAGTACTGGTGAGTATGTGGAGCAATTGGAATTCTCATTAATTGCTGGTAGGAGTGTAAAATGGTCTTGCTACTGTGGAAAATGGTTTGGCAGTTGTTGTTTTTAAGATTTTATTTATTCATTCGTGAGAGAGACAGAGGCAGAGACCTAGGCAGAAGCAGGCTCCCTGCGGGGAGCCTGTCATAGGACTTAATTAACCTCAGGACCCGAGGATCATGAATTGAGCCAAAGGCAGGCACTCAACCACTGAGCCACCCAGGCACCCCGGTCTGGCAGTTTTTAAAGTTAAACATACTATTATCATATGACCCAGCATTCCCACTCCTAAATGTTAATCCAAGAGAAATGAAAACTCAAGTTCACACAAAAAACTACATATGAATAATTAATGGTAGTTTTATTCATAATTGCCAAAATTGCAATCTACTTCAGTATGCATGCCATAAAGAGTGAATTTTACCAGTTTATTAAGTGTTCTTTAATGTTAATAATAATTTTTAAAAAACTATGATGGGGAAATATAAATTGTTGCAACTATAACATGTGAACCTAACTGTATTGTAAAGAAATAACATAAACACACAGAAGTGGATGAGGGAGAAAAGAGCTAATCTCAAATGATTTTTGAAACATTATTTTGGCTGAATAAGGCTAAACACAAAAGGAACTGTAGTTACTCAGTTTCTCACAGAGATATGGTTTGGCCGTTCTGAAACTATATAGAAGATTTGAATAAGTAAGTAAATGTATTATAGATAAGGAGAACCAGTTTTCTTACTGTTCAAGAAAGAAGTTACAAATAAGGAAAGGGGGAAGGCTGGATAATAACACTATGTTGTTTGATTGGAATTGTGAAGATATTAGTAGGATCCTATTTCTCTCTCACATGCCACAGATATATATGTATATATATGTGTATATATATGCATGTGTATATATATATATATATGCAAATACAAATTCCTTTTATTAAATGTAGAACAACTAAGAGAAGTAATTGTTGCAACCAAGATCCACTGATTGATGATAAAATTAGTGGGTTAAATTCTGAGGAGGAAGAGGATATATGTATAATGTCTAATATGGCCCCAGAGATATGTATTAATTGAAATGGGAAAATCAGTGGAGAAATCTGGCAGACTACCTTAACCAAGTGTTCATGATTAAATCACCAGTGTCCACTTCACATACTCTCCCTCTGACATGAAACTGAGGTTACATTATTTTTGTGTTGTTCTTATTTTTAAAGTGCATAAACTTAAATCATGAGGAAATATACTCAGATTGGGTAACATTATACAAAATAACCAGTACTCTTCAGAAGTGTCAGCATTATGAAAGAGAAAGGTTTGAGGGATTGCCACAAGCTGGAGGAAATTAAGACAACATGGTAACCAAGCAACGTAGGATCTTGGAACAACAATAAAAAAGTTTATTAGTGGAAAAATTGGTGAACTTAAAATAAGGCCTTAGTTTAGTTAATGGTTAATAATATTACCAGTGTTAATTTGTTAGTTTTGATAATGGCACTATATTATGTAGATATTAACATTAGAGGAAGCAGGGTGAAGGGTATGGTAATTGTAATATTTTTCTTTTTTTTTTTTTTTTTTATTTTTTTATTTTTTTATTTTTTTTTTATTTTTTTTTTTTTTGTAATATTTTTCCAACACTTCTGTAAGTCTGTAATTATTTCTAAGTTAAAAAAGAATTAGGGACGCCTGGGTGGTTTAGCGATTGAGCGTCTGCCTTTGGCTCAGGATGTGATCCCATGGTTCTGGGATCAAGTCCCGCATCAGGCTCCCTGCATGGAGCCTGCTTCTCCCTCTGCCTGTGTCTCTGCCTCTCTCTCTCTCTCTCTCTCTCTCTTTCTCTCTCTGTGTCTCATGAATAAATAAAGAAAATATTTAAAAAAAAATTTAACCTCAGAAATAGACTTTTTCCAAAAAAGAAGAAAGGGAAGTGTTTGTTGACTTTTTTTTTTCCTGTGGAGAAATAATGTACACTTCATAAATAAACGGTTCCAGGAGATAAAATTGGTAGTTAAAGAAACATGTCTATTATCTTAAAGATTGTAATTTTCAAAGAGAGCCAATGAACTATTATTCTAAAGCCATAAAGTACCTCTAAGAATTATTTTCTTAATCTGTAGGGAAGAATTCTACTCACATTCTTTATTTCTTCTTCCTATTAAAATTGCTTCCCCCTCCCTCAAGCAACAAATGCTATATAGATGTTTAATATTTTGTCAGTATTACAGATTTAGGGGTTTTTTGTTTGTTTTTATTTTTGTAGTGGGCATCTTTGCAATAAAACCACAATTTAAAATATTATTTCCCTAGAGAAAATATGTTTCAAATTCTTAACAATTTAAACTTTCGGTTCATATCCCATTTGTAAATTGGATACAAAAAGGATAAAAATACAGTAAGAACTATAATTTCACTACCAAAGAGAGCATGATTAACATTTAAGTATACATCCTTGAAGAATCTTGTTAATGTACACATGCTCTATGTGTGTGTTTGTTGTTGTTCACGTTTGTTTAAATTCCAGATTGGACACAAGATGGGAGAAGAGGGACCTAGAGGGGACCTAATATTTCAAAAATAACCCTATTTTTTGGTATTATAGTTTTGTCTGAGTTTATGCTTATCCCTTCTCCATTTACACCTAGTATGGAGAAATAAATACAGAACCAAGGGAAAATAAACATAGAATCTTAGAATTGGACTCAATAAAAGAACCACACTGAGAGGATACCTGTCTCAGTCTGTTTAGTGTCTGACTTTAGCTCGTGATCTTGGGGTTATGGGATCGAGCTGTGCTTCAGGCTCTACCTGGAGTCTGCTTGTCCCTTTCCCTTTGTCCCTCCCACTGCTTGTGTTCTCCCTGTCTCTCTCTCAAATAAATAAATAAAAATCTTAGAAGAAGAACAACAACAACAACAACAACCAACCAACAACCACCACCACCACCACCACACTAAGAAAATCCTGACATGTAGCCCATTCAGTGTGCTGGTGGTATATATTAAATTGACTGAATTTATTGAGTTCAACTTATGTACAGTAAATATACAGATATTAAATGTATAGTTTGATGAAGTTAGATAATTTATGCCCCCATACAATCAACAATTCAGGATACAGAATGATGATAGTTGTGGTGGGGATTGGAATGGAAGAGTTAGAGGATGGAATGATACTTGTTTGAGTATACCTTTTGTGTAGTAAATATTTAATATGTTTAAAAATTAAAATGTAACCAGTATATATGAGGGAGCATGTCAAAGGCAAACAGGAGGGGGGCGCCTGGGTGTCTCAGTAGTTGAGCCTACCTGAGTCTTTGGCTCAGGTTGTGATCCTGGGGTCCTGGGAGTGAGTCCCACATCGGGCTCCCCAGATGGAGCCTGCTTCTCCCTCTGCCTCTCTCTCTGTCTCTCAGTGAATAAATAAATAAAATCTTTTTTTTTTTTTTTAAGGCAAACAGAAACAATGCATCCAACTGTATTTCAGACATAACCACATTGGAGGAAAGAATAGAACTAATACAAGTAACTTTTTAAACTATAAACCTTCAGTCTGGGAGAAAGAAACTGCAGACAAATCTTCAGCTCTTAATACATTTGTTTCATATTGTAATATGTGTGACAGTTCTGAAACTATGTGTTAAAGGACTGAGTGAATTATTTTTTTTAAAGATTTATTTATTGATTCAGAGAGAGCGAGAGAGAGGCAGAGACACAGGCAGAGGGAGAAGCAGGCTCCATGCAGAAAGCCCGATGTGGGACTCGATCCCGGGTCTCCAGGATCACACCCCGGGCTGCAGGCAGCGCTAAACCGCTGCGCCACCGGGGCTGCCCTGAGCAGTGAATTATTTTGATGTTATTTAGAGTCAGGATCCTAACTATAAAACAAGAAATACGGATTCAGGAAAGTAAGGAAGAACCCTATGAGATTCAATAGGATGTATCTCTTCCCCAATCCTATATATATATATATAGGATTATATATATAAAATGCATATCTCCTATCTATATCTGCCACAAAATTGTCATTGCAATGACACCTCAGAATCGGTGAGCACATAGATTTTGAATTCCTCACTAAAGGGAACAAGAGCTCCTTGGAGTAATGGCTCATTCTATTTAAGGGACAGGGAACATTAAAAGATAAGCCTTAGAACATCGTGTGCCAGAAAGTTAAAAAGTGCTTTAGACAAAAAAAAGGGGGGGAGCCCTGTCAAAAGGACACTAGAGCCAGATTTAGGGGGCTCACACTGACAAATCCTGGAATATGAACATCCATATAAAAAATGGCAATGGATTTATATAGCCTATTGAATAAAATAGGAATCCATAATTTCCAGGACAGATGATGAATCGATGGATAAAAAGGAGGACTTTTCTTCATAATATGATGTTGACTGTTAAATGTGAAGGGAATGATAGAGTTGGGGAAAAAATTAGCATTTTGTAATCATCATAGTGAAGATTGTGGCCAGAACCGTTCAGAGGTTGCTAAATCTAGAGAGAAAGTTTGATGAACAGGATGCTTACATAGTTTAAAAGTATCTCTTCACAGAATACTTGTTAGATACAAGGTAGGAAACAGTAACTATTAACTATATACATTGGAAAAAATCAGACAAAGTCTTGAGTAGGTGATGAAAATTAGTATCATCAAGGAGGAACAGACAGACACTGTATTCCTACAGATACGGTATCCTGAAAAGGACAAAATCACTCTTGCGGTGTATAACCAGAATCTAATCTTGAAGAAATGCCAGGCAAGCACAAATTTAGTAACATTTTATAAAATACTACTGTATATTCTTCAAAAATGCCATTGTCATGAAAGATGAGGAAAGGTTCAGGAATTGTTCTAGAGTAGAGGAGACTAACAAGACATGATAAGGAAGTACAACATGTGATCCTGAAGGGAGGGAAAAACATTGTAGACATTAAATTTTTTTTAATGTAATAGGCAAGGTATCTCATTTTAATTGTAATTTAATTTTTTAAGATGTTATTTGTTTATTCATTAGAGATACAAAGAGAGAGGCACAGACATAGGTAGAGGAAGAAGCAGGCTCCCTGCGGAGAGCCCAATGCAGGGCTCGATCCCAGGACCCTGGGATCATGACCTGAACCAAAGGCAGACACTCAACCACTGAGCCACCCAGGTGCCCCGTGTCATTTAATTTTAATGTAATAATTACTAATATGTTGGATTTTAATTTTTTTTTTATTATTTATTTATGATAGTCACAGAGAGAGAGAGAGAGAGAGAGAGAGAGAGGCAGAGACATAGGCAGAGGGAGAAGCAGGCTCCATGCACCGGGAGCCCGACATGGGATTCGATCCCGGGTCTCCAGGATCACGCCCTGGGCCAAAGGCAGGCGCCAAACCGCTGCGCCACCCAGGGATCCCAATATGTTGGATTTTAATAAATTATAATCATTTTCTATCTTAGCTTACTATTTTAAAATAGCGTTACAGAAGATTTTATAATAATAGAAGAGTTTTCCTCTATAATTTTCAGTTACCCTAATGTACATCGCCATGTAACACGGTTTTGTCACTAAGAGATCAACATTGATTAAATGATACACCAAACTTACATACTCAGATTTTTCCAGTTTTTCCACTCTTTTTTTCTAGAATCAATCCAGAAAATTGCATTGCATTTAGCACGCCCACTTTTATTTATTTATTTCTTTTGAGAGAGAGAAAAGGGTGAGAGAGAGGCCAAGGACCTATATCGGGCACTCCTAATAAACCCACTTTTTTTTTTTTTTTTAATTTACTCATGAGAGAGAGAGAGAGAGAGAGAGAGAGGGGGGCAGAGACACAGGCAGAGGGAGAAGCAGGCTCCATGCAGGGAGCCTGACGTGGGACTCGATCCTGGGTCTCCAGGATCACGCCATGGGCTGCAGGTGGCGCTAAACCCCTGCGCCACCGGGGCTGCCCTACTTTTGTTTTTTTTTTTAATGATCATTTGGCTTTCTATAAAATAAAAAAAACATTTATTCATGAGAGAGAGAGAGAGAGAGAGGCAGAGACACAGGCAGAGGAGGAAGCAAGGCTCCATGCAGGAAGCCTGATGTGGGACTCGATCTGGGGACTCTGAGATTACGGCCTGAGCCAAACACAGATGCTCAACTGCCTAGCCACCCAGGCATTCCATATACCCACTTTTAAATCAGGCTTTATCTTAGGCTAATTAAAAGTACATATGGTGGGGTGGCTGGGTGGCTCAGTTGGTTAGGTGGCCAACTCTTGGTTTCAGCTCAGGTCATGATCTTGGGGTTGTGGGATTTAGCTCTGTGGGGCTCCACCCTCAGTGGGGAGTCTGCTTGGGATTCTTTCTTTTCCTGTCCATCTGTCCCTCCCCACTGCTCATGCTCTCTCTCAAAAATAAATAAATCTTGTAAAAGAAAGAAACCACATTTAAAAAACCCTACATCTGGGGGTTCCTGGGTGTCTCGGTTAAGTATCCCCCTCATGATTTGGGCTCAAGTCATGATCTCAGGGTCATGAGGTCCAGCTCCCTGTGGGGCTCTGCTCAGCCAGCAGTCTGCTTGGGATTCTTTCTCCCTTGCCTGTTGCCCCTCCTCCCTCTCATGCTTGCATGCTGTCTCTCAAAACAAATTATTTAAGTGTCTGTTTAATGAAAAGCAATAAAATTGGACCTTTACCTGATACCATATATAAAAATTCAAAATAGATTAAAGATACAAATATAACTGTTAAATCTATAAAACTTTTTAAGAAAACATAAGGGTAAAGCTGCCTACCTTGGTTTTGGAAAAGGATTCTTAGATGACAACAAAGACATGAACAACAAAAGAAAAAATAGATAAATTAGACTTCATCAAAATAAAAAACGTGTTTTAAATGTTGAAAGACAATCTTATAGGAGAAAATACTTTTAAATTTCATATCCTATAACGTATTTGTCTAGAATATATAAAGAACTCTTACAACTCAATAGAAGACAATTTAAAAATGGGCAAAGAGGGTACCTGGGTGGCTCAGTAGTTGAGCATCTGCCTTTGGCCCAGGTTGTGATCCTGGGGTTCTGGGATCAAGTCCCACATCAGGCTCCCTGTGAGGAGCTGCCTCTCCCTCTGCTTGTGTCTGTGCCTCTCTCTGTTTGTCTCTCAATGAATAAATAAATAAAATCTAAAAAAAAAAAAAAAGGCAAAGGATCTGAATTGACATTTCTCCAAAGAAGATGTGCAGATGGCCAGGAAGCACATGAAAAGATGCTTAACATCATGAGTCATGAATCTAAAAAGCATGCCGAATGGAAGAAGCAAAAAGAAACCACATGTTATATGGTTCCATTAATATGAAGTGTCCAGAATGGGTAGTAAATCTCTAGAGGGGTCAGAGACATTAGTTGTTGCTTAACTCTGAAGTGAAGGGGGGAAAGGAATTAGAGGGTGATTGCTAAAGGACATGTTTTTTTTTTTTTTTTAAATAGAGAATTTGTTTTTTTTTGTAAAATACACATGAAATTTACCGTTTTAACCATTTTTTTCAATGAACAATTTGGAGATTTCTTTTTGAGATGATGGATGTTCTAAAATTATACCGATGGTTTCATATATCTGTGTACTAAAAGCCATGAAACCATACACATTAATTGTGTGATTTGTATGGAATGTAAACTGTCTCAATAAAGCTGTTATAAAAGAAAAAATATTGCTCTTAACACCTGTTGATTAAAATCAAGGGGCTCACAGCTAAGCAGAGAACATTTTGGAAAAATAAATTTACTGTGGGATATCTGCCTTTGGCTTTGAGGATTGAGTCCGGCATTGGGCTCCCTGTGAGGACCCTGCTTCTCCCTATGTCTGTGTCTCTGCCTCTCTGTATTTCTCATGAATGAATAAATAAAATCTTAAAAAAAAAAAAAAGTACTCAAGCAGGATTTATGTGGCTAGATCCACTTTACTGATTACAACAAGTAGTGCAAGTTTCCATTAACCTGTCTACTACTAATTGAAATTGAAATGTCATTAGTTGTTCCCAGGACCCACTACACAGTGTTTTTTTTTTTTGTTTTTTTAATTTTGAGAGAGAATAAGAGTGAGTGAGAGAGAGAGAGAGCGCTCTTGGGAGGTGGGGTGTGGGGGGACAAAGGGAGAGGGAGATAGAGTCCCAAGCAGGCTCCACGCCTTGTTGTGTAGAACTCAACACAGGGCTCAAGCTCACCACCCTGAGATCATGACCTGAGCCAGAATCAAGAGTTGGAAGCTTAACTGACTGAGCCACCCAGACCTCCCTTAAAAAGTTGTTTAAAGCAACACAGTAGAGGTATAACTTAACATATGTGCTATTTTTTAACACGTTTATTGAGGTATGAATTGAATGCTATAAGTTCACCGACTTTAAGTGTACATTTCAGTGATTTTTAGTAAATAGGATTTATACCTATTCCCATAATCTAATTTTAGAACATTTAATTTTGGGAATTCATTCAAGGCTAAACTGAAGATTATTTCTTCCACAGGTGATTTGAGATGATTTTGACCCTTTTACAAAGTCATTTTAAATATTTACAGCTATTCGTGTGTGTCTGTTTAGTGAGAGTTTGGCTCTGGGATTCCAAAGAGTTAATGATCGTATTTCTGTTATATTTTTATTACTTTGTTTTCAGAATTTCCACAGGAGTGGTAAACAATTATATCTTTGTAGCAGTGTTAATTCTGATTAGCAGTTGTTTACAATAGACATGATTTGTCATGTTGAGAAATTACCTTTCTAATTTAGGTTTTCTAGGAATTTGACCTTCCTTGTAATTGAGTACCTTTAGTGTTGGGCCCTTCCTGAGTTTTCAGCATTTACTGAACACTGACATATATATTTAGCTCTTTGACTTTCAATAAAATGTAGTAAATGAGGGAGCCTGGGTGGTTCAATCCATTAAATGTCTGCTTCTGCTCAGGTTGTGGTCCTGGAGTCCTGGAATCCAACCTTGTTGGGCTCTCTGCTCAGCAGAAAGCCTGCTTCTCTCTCTCCCTCTGCCCTTCCCTCTGCTCATGCACATGTGTGCAGGTGTCCATGCATTCTCTCTCTCTCTCTCTCTGCCCCCACATCCTAAAATAAATAAAATCTTTTTTAAAAAATATGGTAAATGGTGAAATGTTTTCCTAGTATCCAAATCTTTGGCATTTCTGTGATGATTGTGTATTTTATCCAAATGAAAATTTATTTATTTATTTTTAAGATTTTATTTATTTATTCATGGCAGACATAGGGAGAGAGAGAGGCAGGCCCGATGCAGGAGCCCGATATGGGACTCGATCCCAGGTCTCCAGGATCACACCCCAGGCTGAAGGCGGCGCTAAACCACTGGGCCACCAGGGCTGCCCTGAAAATTTATTTTAATGTCCTTTGAGTATTTGGCTTTTAATTTTTATGTAGAGTGCTTTTGTCTATATTTTCAAATGAAATTGGTATTGTCTATTTTGTGCTGTTTGTGAGCTTTTAGTAATTTATTGGGTTATACTTCCTTCATAAAATGAATGCGATAGCTTTTCTTTTGTTGCCACTTATATCCTGGAAAGTTCCCCTGGTAAAACTATTTTCCACTTACGACTCTTTGAACGATAATTGATTGGTATTCTTTTCAGTCTGCCACTGTTGTTTGTTTTCCTCACATTTCCTTTAAGTCAGTTTTAGTAATTTTTTACCTAGAAAATTGTCCATTTCATTGAGATTTCAAATTTTATTTATTTATTTTTAAGCTTTAGTTCACTTTTACTTTTCTTGTATAAAATTATATGGTAGTCATAGCTGGAGTCTGGGTCCTCTACACAGAGACTCTGGTGTGGATCTTTATAAGATGGTCAGTGAATTCTTGATAGGGAAACTTGGTGAACAGAGTCTCTTTCCAGAGATCAGGGGTGAGATAGCTGTAAGTCTTGGAGATCGCATCAAAAGTAGCCTTTGGCAAAGTTCCCCAGGGTGGCAGTGCAGCCCCTGGCTGAAGTGTAGCAGTCATCAGTACCAGCCATCATCAGTAGCTTCTTGGGCACAGGGGCTGAGACAATGCCAGTGCCTCTGGGGCAGGGATGAGATGCACCAGCATAGAACCACAGTGGCCAGTCACCTCGCATGGGACAGTGTAGGGCTTGCTGATCTTGTTCCCCTAGGAGCCTCGCCGCCCGGGGATGATGGAAAGCTTGGCCAGGATGATGGTCCCACAGATGGCAGTGGCTACCTCCTTGGAGCACTTGACACCCAGACCAACATGTCCATTGTAATCTCTGATGGCAACAAATGCCTTGAACCTGGTCCGCTGGCCAGCACGGGTCTGCTTTTGCACGGGAATGATTTTCAAAACCTCATCCTTGAGGGATGCCCCCCAAAAGAAGTCAGTGATCTCAGATTCCTTGATGGGCAGGGAAAAGAGATCTCCTCCAGGGACTTGATCTTTATGTCCTTGACCAGGCAGCCCAGCTTGGTGACAGGATCCACTCCTTGTCCTCTGCCTTGCCTCCGAGAGTGCCATGGCCTTGGCCCCAGTTGCCACTCCTGAAGCCTCTGCAGGCAGCCTCCCATTCCCATTCTGGGGCCTCTGGGCCCTTCTGCAGAACCAGTGTCATCTGCCATTTGGTGTTCCCTGAGAGAAGAAGTGAGATTTCAAAATTTTTAGCATAGACTTATTTATATATACTAGTCTTGTTTTGTCTAATACTATTACAATTTCTGTATTTTTTTTCTCTCAACTAAATCACTGAAAGATAAACCTACTTTATTTTTCTCTCTAATGAATAGCTCCTGGGTAATTTGATAAGTTTTACTATGTATTTATTATTATTTTAAAAATTACTTTAACAGTGTTTGATGTCCTCTTTGAAATGATAGCTTATAAATGCTTCTATTCTCAGAGAAATGATTGCCCTGATTTAATGGATTTATTTTTACAATGGTCTTTGTTTTTTAGGCACGAGATGTGCGCACCAATGAAGTGGTGGCTATCAAGAAAATGTCTTATAGTGGAAAGCAGTCTACTGAGGTGGGTGAAATGGATATTTTCTCACTGGCATATTAGAGAATGACATGCTGTTTTTTTAATGGGGGTAGATGGGAATTCTTACAAAAAGTATAATGAAAAGTATAAAAAGTGTATATTTCGATGAATTCTCTTTCAGAAACTACATATACCCATTAAAGTTGTATCTAAAACCACAAAGAGAACAATAGAACAATAGTGGCATTACAAAAGCCTCCCAACTTGTGCCCCTTGCTTTTAATTTTTTAATAAATATGCAACTGAAATGAGCTTACTTTTTTAAACAGTGGATTAATATATAACTTATCTGTATCATAGAAGAAGTACCAATATTTATAAAAGTAAACTAGAGGGATCCCTGGGTGGTGCAGCGGTTTGGCGCCTGCCTTTAGCCCAGGGCGCGATCCTGGAGACCCGGGATCAAATCCCACGTCGGGCTCCCAGTGCATGGAGCCTGCTTCTCCCTCTGCCTCTCTCTCTCTCTCTCTGTGTGACTATCATAAAAAAAAAAAAAATTAAAAAAAAGTAAACTAGAGTGAGATACATTTTACAATAAATTATATTGCTTATAATCTTTTAATGGTTTAGAAATTATTGAAGGCTTGTTTTAAACAAACTTTAATAACCAACAGGCAGTTATATCTAGTCTGAAAAATAGGCAGTGTGTAATAATTTGAAAAACAAAATCATTGACACTACTTTCATTTGCTAATATTCTGATTAGTTTTTTTCAGAATGTATTCTATTTAACTGTATAAATTTACTTTGTAACATGTATTCTACTTTCTAAATCTAGGATCTTTTGGTTTTAATTTTTAAAATTAATCATTTTAATTGTGATAAATTATACAAATTTTACCACCTTAACCATTTTTAAGTGTACAGTTCAGTGGCATTGAAAACATATTGTTGGGCAGTCATCGCTGCCATTCTTCTCTAGAATTTTTTTCATCTTACAGAATTGAAATTCTTTAACTCATTAAACAGTAATTCCCCATTTTCTCCTTCTCCCAGCCCTGGAAATCACCATTCTCATTTCTGTCTATAAATTTGACTACTTTCATGTAAGTGAAATCATGCAGTATTAGACCTTTTGTGACTAGCTTATTTCACTTAAAATAATGTCCTCAAAATTCATCTATGTTATAGTATGTGTCAGAATTTCCTTCCTGAAGTGTGTATGTGTATGAACCACCACATTTTGTTTATGCATTTGTCAGTGGACACTTAGGTTGCTTCTACCACTTGGTTATTGTGTGGCTCTGAACTGAGTATGCTCATTTCTCTGAATCTCTGCTTTCAGGAATTTCAGGTATATGCCTAGAGGTAGAATTGCTGGGTTAGTCTTTCCTTTTTAAAGATTTTGGTTTCCTACTTTTTTGGAATCACTATTTTATGGTAAATCTTATTTTTGTGAAAATCGTATTGTGGGTATGGTAACACTATTATGATTATATCACTCTTCCATCATTTTAATACCTAAAAATTTTCTAAAAATTCGTGAATTTTTACAAAGTTTCTTATAAGTTAACTATACTTTTATTTGCCATTCTATAGCACAACTTTAGAACTAGCTTTCACAGGCAGACTGGTACTGTGTTGGAGTCTGATTAGTTATGCCTAGAACAAAGTTTCATTTAGTATATCATCTTTCCACATCAAATTATTAGTGGCCTTCATGAAAGTCTTTTTTATGTTGAAGAATATGGGCTTTTGTTTTGTTCTGAGCATTCAATTTTGAAATTTAAAGTCCATGAAATGTTCTCAGAATGTAGCATCTTATATTGTACACATTTTATATAAAACACTGTAAACCTATTTTGCTGAATTTTGTTGAGGACTTTGAAATAAAATAGATATATGATCTTAAATTTTAGTACAAAATATTTCTTAAAGTTTTCTATTATTCTAATAGTTTTCCTGCCTTTAGAAATATGGCAGCTTGCTTCTCCCTCTCCCTTTGCCCCTCCCCCAATTCATGTTCTCTCTTCTATCTCAAATAAATAAATAAAATCTTAAAGAAAAAAAGAAAGGAGAAGAACTGATAAAGAAAAATCACTAATATGGTATATAGTTTTCATCAACATGCTTGGCGTGTGATTGTAAAATTTTAATGAGACTCACTGATAAGTTTTATCAAACTAAAATTTGTTTTACCTTGAATAAAATAACTATAAATTATGAATTGAGTTTAAAGTATATAAATATAATTTCTTTTAAATGTATTCATTTCCTATTTAAATATTACAAATACAGCAAAGTTGTATGTTAACCCTGCTTAATCAGGTAATTACTTTTTTTCTTATATAACTTTCTAAGGAAAAGCAACTGTTCATAATTCTTTCCTTTATTCCTTTTTTTTCTCCTCATAGAAATGGCAGGATATTATTAAGGAAGTCAAGTTTCTACAAAGAATAAAGCATCCCAACAGTATAGAATACAAAGGCTGCTATTTACGTGAGCACACGGCATGGGTAGGTATTTGCCCTCTCCTTGCTATAATTTAGTTGGTATTGTATTAGAATTAATTAATTCAAGAATGTCTCATAATGGTTGTGTAAAGCCAAAAGCCATGCAAAAATACTTTGAAATGTTAGTTCATACTGAGAGAGGAAGAGCAGCTTTTCTTAGACTCTTTGGCAATAAAAGATATAGAACTTTTACAGGTTAACTGTAGAGATTTAGCTGAACTTGATGTGTGTGGTAAAATGTTTTCTGACATTTTTTAGTATCATTTTTCAAGTGGTTTATCAAACATTGTACAACAATCCTATTATTTGAGGATGAAAGCATATCTTTTTGACATACATATATGGTAATCTGTTTAACCACAAAGATTTTGGTAAAGTCTGGGTGAATCTTGGTGTAATATGAACAGATTGTAATTCCTTGGCTAAATAATACTAACAGTAGGGATCCCTGGGTGGCGCAGCGGTTTGGCGCCTGCCTTTGGCCCAGGGCGTGATCCTGGAGACCTGGGATCGAATCCCACGTCGGGCTCCCGGTGCATGGAGCCTGCTTCTCCCTCTGCCTGTGTCTCTGCCTCTCTCTCTCTCTCTCTCTGTGACTATCATAAGTAAATAAAAATTTAAAAAAATAATAACACTAACAGTAGAGAATTGAGACACTTTATTACAAGAAATGGAGATTAATTTTGTTTCATTACCATTGAGGTGACAAGGTAGTAATCCAACAGTGGTATAGGTTTAATAACTGTATCTTTAAACAGTAAATTTTCTTTTGACGGAAATGATCCCCAAGGATAATAATAGGACCTACCTTATAAGGTAGTTATGGGGATTAAATTAGTTAATATATTTAAAATACTGGCACACAAGAGGTGCTCTGTGTTTGCTTTAACAAAACATTTAAATTATAACCTAAACTTTGTACGTATAGATCCAGAGGACAGTTTTTTGTTTCCGTACAGTTATAACAATGTAACTATATTTTATAGTTTAGTTAGTGACTATAGATGAAATATATATCTTGTACAAGTGATTATATGTTGACATTAAAGATTAATGTATCACTGGCTTAACTTTATCATTTAACAAATTGCTAAATATATAAATATTTATTTTTTAAAGTAAATGATGGATCGCTTTTATTTTACTTCAAGCCATCTTTTTGATCTCCTTGGTGAATTTATTTTATCTCAAATAGAATCTTTTTACTAATTGATTATAATTTTTCTTCCCATGTAGCTGGTAATGGAATATTGTTTAGGATCTGCTTCAGATTTACTGGAAGGTAGGTTTCCTTTAATTATTCAGAAAAAAAAAGTAAGAGCATATGAAATGAGAATTCTGTTTGGTTTTCTTAAGTAATGTAAAAATTTTCCGGAAAGATTAAAATCGTCTTTTCGAGATTCTCAGCATGGTATGCACTGTCCTGTAGTAGCATAAAATAGGTAAATTTCCTTACATTATGACATAACAAGCATTTTTCTTCATTCAGCTTAACCTGTTCTTTGTTCAGAATGAAGATACGTGAGAATAAGGGAGAACTTCTCTATTGTTACTTTTGTTTTTATAATCAACTAGTTGTTAAATGTTGTTAGAGGAAAATTGGCTGTGAACTATACATTTTAACAACTAGACACAACTGTAATACCACTTATAAACTTCAATAGCTTCAATGTTTTATTGTCTAGGAGAACAAATCTTCTCACTAAATGTTAGTTTTTTTTAAATTGCGTCATATGTATGTTTATTTTTTTAAACAAAAATATTCTGTAAGTAATTATTTTCCAATAAATTCTTATTTTAAGTTCACAAAAAGCCATTACAAGAAGTGGAAATAGCAGCAATTACACATGGTGCTCTCCAGGGATTAGCCTACTTACATTCTCATACCATGATCCATAGGTAAGCACTTTGACAATTATCATGTATTAACAGCAAATGGCTTATTGGATTTATCAACCCTGGAACTTATTAACCCACTTAAAACTTAATAAGTTTTGTTGGTGTTAGCCACACAAAAGCATTTCAAAATCTTATAAACTCATAGTTTTTGGGTTGTCCTACAAACATGCCAGTACATTTGATCTCCTTTTAGGATCAGTTTTTTTTTTTTTTCATAATGATAAAAGATTTAATTCAAAATTAAAGAATTTTCATTATAGGATCATCTTTATCTTTGTTTACTTCTGGTGCTGGGCTTTCTCACATATGAACATTTTATAGATTTGTGATAGGTAGAATCATTTAATTTTTAAGATTGAAAAGACATTAGGGATTGTGTAGTCTTATTTTTTTAATTTTACAGATAAAGTGATGCTCCATTTTGTGACTAATATTTCCAAGGTTTTACAAAGCCAGATAAACCAGACTAGAACTAAATCTAGGTCTTTTGTCTTTCCAGTAACTGATAATGCCAGATATCTTTCATTGATCCCATGACATGGATTTAACACTTTTTATATTTTTGAGTATTAATCCTTGATGATCCTTAATAACAGATAGTAATGTTAAAATTAAACTATTTCATAATGCATTTTTTTTCATAATGTATTTTTAGCATTGATATAAGTTTGACTATTCTAAAGGGAAACTCACTTTTTTTTTTTTTTATCGTATATGTGGGTCAGGCAATACATATTAAATGCTGTAGCAGAGCTATTATAAGCTAAATGGCTTACCTGGTTTTTTTTTTTAAGATGAGGATGGTAAGGTCCAAGAGAAATCTATATGCTTAATAAATAAGCGAATAGAAGAGGTGGAATTAGAATCTGAAGTCTTATCAGCCTCAAAGTACCTCTTCTCTTTAATAAAGCAAATGGAAGGAAAAAGATATTTAATATTATACCCATTACAATACTATAGTTAGAATTGACAAGTATTTGGAAATTTGGTTGGTTTGTTGGGTGGGTGGGTATTTTGTGTTTGTCTTTTGTTTTTTTGTTTTTTGGAAAGGTTAAATGTGTGTTTTGGTGCCACCTAGACATACAATCCTATTATATAAATATCCATAATACCGTTATTTGCATGGACAGTATGTTTGCTGATTTTAAAAAGTAAGCTTGAATGTAAATTTGCAATTATTAGATCCTACGTTATCCATGTGTTTCAGTTTTCATTCATGTTTAGTTAGAAGAACTATGCTAAGTTTTGGAAATGAGAAGAATAACTTTTTTAAAAAATTGGGGATATGAGTCCCTTCTTTCTCTTTCTTTTTTAATATATTCAGAAATCTTAAAATTATGAAGGAGTGGGCAGCTAATTCAATTTTATTTTAAAACCGTTATTTGTATCAATAAACAGGAACTCAAATATACACTATGCTCTAATTACTTGATTTTCTCTCTTTTGTCTTTACAGCTATTTTGTCTTCTCTTTTAGAGAAGAAAATTGTCGTATATTTATATCACTTCTGTATTTTTTACTTTCTAATTTGGATCTTAAGTCTCATTATCCTAGGACTTAATTATTTTGATTTCTCCTTCCCTATTTTAAACTTTTTAATTTGATTTTTATCATTTTCAACACAATCTAATGAAGAAAAGAGAAATAATTTTCTGTGTTTCTTAAACCCAGAGATATCAAAGCAGGAAATATCCTTCTGACAGAACCAGGCCAGGTGAAACTTGCTGACTTTGGATCGGCTTCCATGGCATCTCCTGCCAATTCTTTTGTGGGAACGCCATATTGGTAAGAATAATCCTATTTGCTCTTGATCCTTATAATTAAAATAGGAAATATTAGGTTGTATTTTTTCAGATGGCTTATCCTTTTTCTGGTAATATAATACTATTTAGGACATCTTAACTTTAAGTATAGTTAGTTCAAATATAGATTTGGAGTGCTGCCCTTTACATCTCCTATTTTTCCTTTGTCCCCTTAACATTTTCTTCTCTATTATAACCTGAATATTTTGGGTGTGGGAGTGAAAAAGTTCAGTGAAAATCCAAGTGAGGAGAAGATAGAAATGCTAAGTGGAAATTTGTGTGTTTTCTTTAGATTTATATTAACTAAGATAAGATTAAAGTACCTCAACGTACTAAGAGTACTTAAAGACTGATAGCTGATTTGGAGATTTGGGGTTTAATTTTTATTGTGGAGAATTTAAAATATATATAAAAGTAGACAAAAGTATTAATGAAACCTCAAATACCAGTTACACAGCCCAATAACAATATCCCTTGGCCATTCCTGCCCCGTGTACTCCTTTTTCTTTCTTCCCCTGGCCCTACCATTTGTGTAGCAAATTCTAGGCATCATCTGTTTTATCCCTAAATAATTCATTATTAATGTCAGCAGGTTTGAAGGGAATAGTTGTCCAAATCTTCAACTTCCATATGTTCTTGCATATAATGAGAGTGATATCTTAGGTCCACTACATCTTCTTTCCCATCTACTTTCAAATCTCCCTTTTCCCACTTTATAAAAAATAAGACTCCTTACCCATCCTAAATATTACAATGATGCATTGATCTGGGGTGTAAAAGCCTCAAAGGAACACCAGAAGGACAATTTGAAGAATATATAGCAACTATCAGAAATACTGAAGAGTCAGGATACGAACTCTTGGCAAGGCCTTGTGCCTATTCAGTCATCTCCCTTCCCTTCCTTTTACTCCTTCCTTTTTCTCTCTCCTCAGTTATCTTCCCCCCTTCTTTCTTTCTAATATAAAATTAATAACTGAGATGGTTGTTATGGGGACACATTAACATGTTATTTGCATTGAAAATGAAGTGAGACTTTTTTTTGACAGAAACTGATTCTGATTTGACTGATTGGTAGGACAGTGAAGACTGGCTTTGCTAATTGGGTTATAGAGCAATGTAATATTTTTTAATAAATCAAATGAATTAACTCTATAGCTCTGTATTTTAAATATCTTTAAATCGGGGATCCCTGGGTGGCTCAGCAGTTTGGCGCCTGCCTTTGGCCCAGGGCGCAATCCTGGAGTCCCAGGATCGAGTCCCACGTCAGGCTCCTGGCACGGAGCCTGCTTCTCCCTCCTCCTTTGTCTCTGCCTCTCTCTCTCTCTCTCTCTATCATAAATAAATAAATAAATCTTTAAAAAAATAAATATCTTTAAATCACATATACAGTATAAAGTATATATGTATGTGTGTATATGCTGTGCATTGTATCCTTTACAGTTATTAAACTTATAAAATTTAAATAACTCAAAAATATACAAAGGGTTAACTAATTTTCATAAATTCATTAGAGGCAAACAAATTTTAAAGGTCCTAAAAAGTTCTGCAATAAAAAACAAAATTACTTGTTAAACTCTGCCTAAATTAGTAATTTTCAAAACTTATTTCAACATCTTAAAAGAAAACCTTTGAGGGATATCTGTGTGGCTTCATTGGTTAAGCATCCAACATTTGATTTCGCCTCAGGTCATGGTCTTAGGGTCATTAGATCCAGCCCCATATCAGGCTCTACACTAGGCATGGAGCCTGCTTTAGATTCTCTGCCCCTCCCTCTGCCCCTCCCTCCCTCTATTAAAAAAAAAAAAGACCTTGGAAACACTCTGATATTGACAGTTGAAAATTTTCTTTGTTTACATATTCATTAATTTGTATATAGTATATTTGGAAAATAGGAGCTAGGTACATGTTTAGATGTTTTTATACTTAACGCACTCACATACACTGAAGAGCATGGTGACAATCCTACTTAAGCATCAACAGCTATTCTAAGTGTCTAGCTCTGCTTAACAACAAATACAAAGGAAGTGTAAATTAAAGTACCATAAAAAATGTTAGACCTTAATTGAAAATATGAGTTAAAGCTCCATTTTATAACCAAGATACCTGTAAGGTTGATAATTGTGTAATTGTCTTTGTTGTAAGCTGCCCTAGACACTTTTATCATGGAACACTATTCCTATTTAAAAGGAAGAATGACAAACTGTGGTTATTCAGTGTTGGTTATTGTGGCAGATATTTTCTCAAATAAATGGAGTGAACTTGTCACTTTAAGGAGAGCAATTGACAGTATTAGGTGCCAATGATAAAAATTCAGTCTTTCCAGCATAAGTCACACTTTCATAGTAGGATCCTGAGACCAAAATATTTAAGAATCACTAGCCTAAGGGGGAGTGTGCCTGGGTGCTTCAGTCAGTTAAACATCTGACTTTTTATTTCGGCTCAGGTCATGATCTCAGAGTCATGAAATTGAGCCCTGTGTCAACCTCTATGCTAGGAATGGAGCCTGCTTAGGATTCTCTCTCTCTCTCTCTCTCTCCCTCTCTGCCCCTTTCCTACTCTCTCTTTAAAAAAAAAACACAACAATAATTCTTTAAGATAAGGGAACCCTGGGTGGCACAGTGGTTTGGCGCCTGCCTTTGGCCCAGGGCGCGACCCTCAAGACCCGGGATCGAATCCCACGTCGGGCTCCCAGTGCATGGAGCCTGCTTCTCCCTCTGCCTGTGTCTCTGCCTCTCTCTCTCTCTCTCTGTGACTATCATAAATAAATAAAAATTAAAAAAATAATAATTCAAAAAAAAATAATAATAATAATTCTTTAAGATAATAATAAAAAAACTGAGTTAAAAAAAAGTCACTAGCCTAAGGGTTATACAGTATTAGAATATACAACCGTGGGATCCCTGGGTGGCGCAGTGGTTTAGCGCCTGCCTTTGACCCAGGGCGCGATCCTGGAGACCCGAGATCGAATCCCACATCGGGCTCCCGGTGCATGGAGCCTGCTTCTCCCTCTGCCTATGTCTCTGCCTCTCTCTCTCTCTCTCTCTCTCTGTGTGACTATCATAAATAAATTAAAAAAAAAATAGAATATACAACCGTGCTCCGGTATACATCCATTTCTTTTGGATGCTGTTATATGATCATGACAGATGGTGAGAATGAGTCTTACAGTATATATGCAATGGTAAATAATACGTGATTACCTGTGGTACGTTTATTTCTCATTATAAAAATTCTTCTGTCCAGATACGATGGCTAGAATTCACACAGGTATTCTCTTATGTAGATACTCATTACATTGATA
Source organism: Canis lupus familiaris (assembly GCF_011100685.1). NCBI lineage: Eukaryota > Metazoa > Chordata > Mammalia > Carnivora > Canidae > Canis > Canis lupus. Next base: position 43,568,985 of record NC_049230.1, read on the forward strand.
AAGAATAGTGTGGTTTTTTTTTTTTTTTTGTTTTGTTTTTACTTCAAATGACATTTTATGTTTTAGGATGGCCCCAGAAGTAATTTTAGCCATGGATGAAGGACAGTATGATGGCAAAGTAGATGTATGGTCTCTTGGGATAACATGTATTGAACTAGGTAAGCGTTATTCCTTGTTACTATATAGTAAGTTTTGATCAGTGTTTTACTTCATTTTTCTGTACCATATCATAACTTTTTATTTTTTAGTCCATTACAAAAGGGGTCAATGAATCTATTAAAGTTTTCACTTTGGTTATCTGGTAATTTATATATATATTAGGTTAGGTATATTATATTTGCTCTGTTAAATCAGGTCTAAAATAATTTTCCACTGTGTTATTAAGTTTGAGGTATTTATGTTTAATATTTAATGAGTATTTGTTACACATCTAAAATATGTCTGTGATTACTAGATTTACCCTCTGTAGAAAGTCTCTATATAGCATTGATGAATTACTTACCTCTACCTAGGATACTTATTAGTTTGAATTAGGTATGAGAATTAGATGTCAGGCTGTATGCCATATTGTAGCAATTTGATTTTATGCACACATTTTATTCTGTTGCCCATAAAGGGAAATATGCTTAAGTCAGTGGACCATCGTAACTTTACTAACATTCCCAGTGTAAGAGAGCCAGATAGATAATTGATTTGTCACTATAATTGAAGATGATGTCTATCATCTTGCTCTTGATTCTCCAAGCTTACCCCCTCCAGTCTTACATCCTTTCCCTTTTTTTTCCTTATAAAAATATTCCAGTGGTGCCTGGCTGGCACAGTTGATAGAGCATGCAACTCTTGATTTGGAGATTGTAAATTTGAGCCCCGTGATGGGTGTAGCAATTACTTACAAATAAAGTCTTTAAAAAAATATATTCCATTAAACTTTATTTAAGGGATGCCTGGGTGGCTCAGCAGTTGAGTGTCTGCCTTTGACTCAGGCCGTGATCCCAGTTCAGGGATCGAGTCCTACATTGGGCTCCGTGTGAGGAACCTGTTTCTTCCTCTGCCTGTATCTCTGCCTCTCTGTGTCTCTCATGAATAAATAAAAAAAAAATCTTTATATAAAAAAAACCCCTCATTTAAAAGCAGTAAATATTGGGAATATTTAATTGAACATTCTAGGAGTGACCACAGATTGAAAATAACACATTAAATGTAAAATCCATGTGAAAGGTGTCTGAGTGGCTCAGTCAGTTGAGCATCCAACTCTCGATTTTGGCTCAGGTTGTGATCTTAGGATTGTGGGATCAAGCCTTGCCTCAGTCTTTAAGCTCCATGGGGAGTCTGCTTGTCCCTCTCCCTCTGCTCCTCTCCTTGCTTGTGCAGATGAATGCTCTCTCTCTCTTTCAAATAAAGAAATAAAATCTTTTTTACAAAAAAGGTAAAATCCATGTGTAATTTGGTTAAATGTTTTTCAAATTGGGTTTCTCAGTAGTTTTGTAAAATAAGTAGATAAGGAAATTGAGGTAAAATAAAATCAAAAGCTTATCATTATATAGTAGCTGAATATCATAATTTCCATTATAAACCAAGCTCTTTCTATCTTACAGTCTAGTATTTTTTCAAAATTATATAATCTTGGGGTGCCTGGGTGACTCAGATGGGGTGCCTGGGTGGTTCAGACGGGGTGCCCTAAGTGTCTGCCTTTGGCTCTGGTCATGATCTCTAGGTCCTAGGATTGAGCCCCCCATCGGGCTCTCTGCTCAGTAGAGCCTGCTTCTCCCCTTCTCTCTCCCCCCCTTTGTTCTCTTTCTCTCTCAAATGCATAAATAAAATATTTTTTAAGAATTATATAATCTTGGGATCCCTGGGTGGCGCAGTGGTTTGGCGCCTGCCTTTGGCCCAGGGCGCAATCCTGGAGACCCGGGATTGAGTCCCACGTTGGGCTCCCGGTGCATGGAGCCTGCTTCTCCCTCTGCCTGTGTCTCTGCCTCTCTCTCTCTCTCTGTGTGTGACTATCATAAATAAATTTTTAAAAAAATAAAAAAAAAAGAATTATATAATCTTTAGATATTTTTGCTTTTTATTGTAATTCCTACATTAACCATTCCCTTCGAGCTCTATGTCATTTTCCTTATTTATTTTATTTTAAAGCATGACAGCTGGGGCACCTGAGTGGCTCAGTGGTTGAGCATCTGCCTTTGGCTCAGGTTGAGATCCTGGGGTCCTGGGATTGAATTCTATATCAGGTTCCCCGCAGGGAGTCTGCTTCTCCCTTTGCCTCTGTCTCTGTCTCTATCTCTGTGTATCTCATGAATAAATAAATAAAATCTTTAAAAAAATAAATAAAGCATGACAGCGTAAGCAAACAGAGATTTGGAGAGTACCACAATATCATTCTTTTCTGATTTCTTGGTCTCTGAGGTTTGCAGAATCTTTTTTACATTTGAAAGTGTTTTAATTTCTATTCTTTTAACCTCGATTCTTCTTCTCACTGGTAGATCCTAATTAATTTCTTAAGAAACTTTGGATATAAATGTAGAGAAGCTGGTTAATATACTCTGCCCATCAGTATTTTTATATGCTGGCTGATACATGTGCCCCTTGGTGATGGTGAAATTGCCTTAATGGTGCTATTAGATATTATTGATATATGTTTATATTTATTTGATTACAAAGTATTCATTGACCACTTGTTTTCTCAAAAAGATATCTGTCTAAAGTCCAGTTTATTCACTTATTTTAGAGCAAGGAGAGAACATGAGAGGGAGAGGCTGAGAGTGGAGCCTGACTTGGATATCCATCTCATGCCCCTGAAACTGTGACCTGAGCCAAAACCAAGAGTCCCGAGGCTTAACTGAGTGCACCTTGCTAGCTTCTTTTTATTATAGCTAATAAAATAGAATTCCTTCACAATGAGAGTCTTTACACTTAAAATAAAGCAATATCTGAAGATGAGACTGCCTTTAGATAATTTTAAAGAGTGAGACACTTAAAGAAATTAGAGTTTTTGGCATACTTTTGGCATCTTCATCTTTCATAATCACTTTTAAAAATTTTACTTACAAATGTTTTGAATTATGAAGCACTAAGTTAGGAACTACATTTAAAGCCTGCTTCTGGTTCCAGAGGAAAGGTCTACAGTAGCACAAGCCAATAAAATTTTCTGCAGTGATAAAAATGCTCTGTATCTGCATGACTTTTGAGCACTTGATATGTGGCTGTTGCAACTAAGTGAATATTTAATTTTGTCATTTAAATAAATTTATATTTAAATAGTCACTTGTGGCTAGTGACTACCCTATTAGAAAATAGAGATCAAGATCATGATTTTCAATGCAAATTAGATTTGTAGTCTCTGGAAATATATATGCTTTTCTACTTTAAAATAGTTAAGGATAATGAGTTAAAGCAAATTATTATCTTATAGTGCAGGTAGGAGAACAAATATAAGTCAATTGTACTCACCCTGGTTTTGATAAATATAGTTATTAATAAATACTATCATATTTCATTATCATAATGATTGAAGTAATTTGGTTATGTCTTATGACCAAGAGATCTTAAAGTACAGGCGTTTTCATAGGTGAGTTTATGTGTTTGTTTGCAATTAGTCTGATGAAAAAGTTCCCTACTTTGTTGTTTTCCAGGCTTTGTGCAGGATTGTACAATTGTCTATGAAAATAAAATTTACCATTTTTTTCTGATTATAAAGTATAGAGGACATAAATTTTCAGAAAATTAAAGGAGCAAAACGAAAATAAATCAAAATAAAGATAACTGCAGTAATTTGTTAACGGATATGCAAGATAAAAAGATGTAAATTGTGACATCAGAAACATAAAACATTGAGTTTGGAGAGTAAAAATGTAGAACTTTAGAATGTGTTCAAACTTAAGTTGTTACTAACTTAAAGTAGACTAATATGAATATAAGTTGTTTTATGTACGCCTCATAGTAACTACAAAGCAAAAACCTGTAGTAGATACACAAAAGATCAAAAGAAAGGAATACTAATACAAAAATCATCAGATCACAAAAGAAGAGATTAAGAGGAAAGGATCAAAGGAATTACAAAACAATCAGAAAACAATTAACAAAATGGCAACAAGTACATACCTATCAATAATATTTTAATTACAAATGTACTAAATTCTCCAATCATAGAATGGCTAAATAGAATCCATCTGTATAATGTCTATAAGAGACTCACTTCAAATGTAAGGACACATACAGACTAAAAGTGAAGGGGAATGATAAAGATATTCCATGTAAACAGAAACCAAAAAACAGGTGTGGTAGGTATACTTACATCAGACAAAATAGACTTTAAAACAAAGACTGTATAGACACCTGGCTGGCTCAGTCTGTAGAGCATGTGACTCTTAATTTCAGGGTCATGAGTTTAAGCCCCATGTTGGGTGTAGAGCCTACTTAAAATTAAAAAAATAACAAGGTGCCTGGGTGACACAGCTAAGCCTCCAGTTCTTGGTTTTAGCTCAGGTTGTGATCTCAGGATTGTGAAATTGAGGCCCACTAAGTTTCTCTTTCCTTCTCCCTCTACTCCCCTCCTTCATACTCCTATACACTCTTTCTCAAATATATAAATAAGTCTTTTCTTAAAAATTAAAAAAAAAAAAAAATGGGCAGCCCAGGTGGCTCAGCGGTTTAGCTCCACCTTCAGCCCAGGGCCTGATACTGGAGACCCAGGATCGAATTCCACTTCGGGCTCCCTGCATGGAGCCTGCTTCTCCCTCTGCCTGTGTCTCTGTCTCTCTCTTTCTGCCTCTCTCTCTCTGTGTCTCTCATGAATAAATAAATAAAATCTTAAAAAAATTTTTTTAAATAATAATACACTGACTTCTGAAAAAGACAGAAGGGCATTACATAATGGTGAAGAGGTCAGTCGAGCAAGAAAATATAACATTTGTAAATATTTATGTACCCAATGTAGGACCACCTAAATATATAAAGCAGTTTTAACACACCTAAAGGGAGAAATAGAAAGCAATGCAATAATAGTAAAGGACTTTGATACATCACTTTTATCAATGGATAGATCATCCAGATAGAAAATCAGTATGGAAGCATTGATCTTAACACTTAATGGACTAATGGACTACGTTGGACAGATGGACTTAATGGACATATACATATAGAACATTCCATCCAAAAGCACATTTTTCTCAAGTACACATGGAGCATTCTCCAAGATAGATCATATGTTAGACCACAAAATAAGTCTTAATAAGTTTAAGGAGACTGGAATTATATGAAGCATCTTTTCCAACAAAATGGTATGAAACTTAAAACGAATGATAAGGGTAAAACTAGAAATCTGCAAATATATGGAGATTAAACAACATGCTACTGTAACAACCAATGGGTCAAAGAAGAAATCAGAAATAAAAAAGATTCCTGAGATAAATTAAAATGGAAATACAGCATACCAAAATGTATGAGAACAACAAAAGTGGTTCTAAGAGGGCAGTTCACAGGGATAAATGCCTACATTGAGAAACAAGAAAGATCTGAAATAACCTAACTTTACACTTAAACTAGAAAAAGAAGAATAATCTAAGCATAAAATTAATAAAAGGAAGAAAATAACAAAGACCAGAGCAGAAATAAAAAGTCAGTATAAAAGATCAACAAAACTAAAAGCTGGCTTTTTGAAAAGATAAGCAAAACAGACAACCTTGTCTAGATTTACCATGAGAAGAAGAAAACTCAAATTCAGAAATGAAAGAAATGTTATAACTGATACCACAGAAATACAAATTATTACAAGAGACTATGAACAATTAGATGCCAACAAATTGGACAACCCTAGGAGAAACAGACAAATTACTAGAAGCATATAACCTCCAAGACTGGATCATGAAGAAATAGAAAATCTGAACAGACTGATTACTAGTAAGAAGATCGAATTAGTCATCAAAAACATCCCAACAAGCAGAAGTTCAGGACCAGGTGGTTTCACTGGTGAATTCTAACATACAAAGAAGAATTAATACTAAACCTTCTCAAACTCTTCCCCAAAAATAGAAGAGGTGAGAACACTTCCAAACTCATATTATGAGGCCAGCATTACCCTGATGCCAAAAGGTCACTTTTGAAAAAGGACACTAAAAAGGAAAAATTGCAGGTCAGTATCCTTGGTCAATGTCAATCCAGAAAACTCAACAAAATATTAGCAAACCAAATTCAACAGTACAGTCAACCCTTGAACAACATAGGGGTTAGGGGCAATGACTCCTTCATGAGTCATGGAATTGGCTCAGCATGGGATGTCAGAGACCAAGTAGGGTAAAGAGGTGACAATAGGGGAAACTTCCTATTGGGTTAGAGTCTAAGGAGTACCTCTATATTTGGAGGTGGCCTGATAACAGTGTTCATCTCTGATCAAAAGGAAGAGAGCTTTCCTCATAAAGACTGATGAAGAGGGCCACACTGCAGAGAAGTGACCCAGTTTAGGTTGGATTTTAGAAACTGAGTGGATAAACAGATGTTCACACTGTAGAGTAACTTGGAATGGGGTTTCAAAACTTGAGGACGGAAAGAGGGCATCTGCTCAAGAGTGTGGTAGCAAAGATGGGGAGACTGGTTACCTACAGGGAGAATTTATCAGATAAGAAAATATTAATTAAGGATAATAAGAACAAGGTTCCTCATTGTCAGAAGGGTGTGACTAATAAAGGGAAGAGGTAAAGCTAGAATAAATGCAGTAGGATTTGATTGGATTGAATATATTCTAGTGAACTCTGTTGTTTTCAGTAAACATGTTTAATGTGCATGTATGTATATAAACATATTATGTATATGTGTTTCCTAACCCACTGAAAGAATCTAAGAGCAGTGACACCTCAGTAACTGTGATACACCTGTTGCCATAGCTTCTTGGAGAAATGGTTGAAACCTTAATCTGGAGTGTGGAAAGTACAAGATGAGCCTGGAAGATCATAGTGTACCAGAAAGCAAGGATGTGATCAGGGAATGATAGAGCCATGTCAAAAAGAAGCCAACATAAAGTGGTTCTCCCTGTTCAAATATGAGGCATTTTGAACATCAAAATAAAGGACAGTAGCAGATTATAAAAATAAAATAGATATCTACAAGTCTAGGGGTGCCTGGGTAGTTCAGTTAGTTAAACAAATGCCTTTGGCTCAGGTTATGATCCCAGAGTCCCGAGATCAAGCCCCATGTTGGGCTCCCTGCTTCTCCCTCTCCCCCTGCTCCGTCTAACTCTCTCAAATAAATAATTTTTTTTTTTAAAGAGAAACTGCAAGCCCATATAGTAAATAGAGAAGAAAATTAAAGTTTTATGAGAAAACAGGATGTTAATATAGATTCAAGGTACCTTCTCAAAAAATATGTAATTACAAAGGAAAAAAAGTTACCATGAAGAAGTCTAACACAGCCATAAGTAATACAATGTGAATGCCATCAATAATAGAAGTATTCAAAATCATGCACTCTCTCATAGAATACAATAAGGAAAATATAACACTTCTGTGATGCTCCTGCCGAAGATGTATAACCCAAATGTTGTCATAGGATGAACTGAAATTGAGGGACAGTCAAGAGTCTTGTATACTTCAAAATTGCCAAGGTTATGACTTCAGCTGTTACTTTAAGAGACTAGAAAAAGAGGAGCAAAGGGCTCAGTCAGCAGAGGATGTGACTTTAGATCTTTGGCATTGTGAGTTCAAGCCCAACATCAGGCATGGAGCCTACTGTTAAAAAGAAAGAAAAGAAAAAGAGGAGCAAATCAACCTAAAATCAGTAGAAGAAAGAGAACTTAAAAAATCAAAGCAGCAAAAAAAAAAAAAAATCAAACCAGCAATCAATTAAAAAAAAAAAGAGAGAACACCAATGAAACAAAAAACTAGTTTTCTGAGATGCACCTGGGTGGTTTAGTTGGTTAGGCTTGAGACTCTTGATTTCAGCTCAGGTCGTGATTTCAAAGTTGTGAGATCAAGCCCAGCACTGGCTCTGTGCTCAGTGGATAGTCCGCTTGAGATTCATTTTCTCTCTCTTTCTTTCTCTCTCTTCTCCCCCCCCCCCCCCAAAATAAATAAATAAATCTTTAAAAAAATACAACTAGTTCTCTGAGAAAATTAATAAAATTGATAAACCGTTAGCTACATTGATCAGGAAACAAGAAAACACAGATTACCAATATCAGGAATAGGAAGTGATATCACTACACATTTTATAGGTATTAAAAGTATTATAGTATTATAATATTATAATATATATAATATAGTATTATAAAAGTATTATATAACACAATTTTATGTTAATTGTTAACAATTTAGATAAGATGCACACTTTCCTTGATGCAGGTGATCAAGGCTTGCTGTTGCTAAAAGGACATCATTGGAACATTTCCTTGAAATCTGAATGGGAGTTGAGGATTAGATGATAGTCATGTATCAGTATTAATGGCCTGATCTAATTGTGGTTCTTTAGTGGAAGATTCTTATTTATAGGAAATAACAGTAAAGTGTTTAGGGGTGGTAGGGCATGAGGCCAACAACTTAGTGTAAATCGACGCACTTGAGAAACTTTGTTGAGTTTTACTTGTAATTTTTTTTTTTTTGCTAAGACTATTTCAAAAACAAAACATTAAAAATTTTTTAAATTGAATTTAACTTATTTAATTTTTTTGAGAGAGGGAGGGGAGGCACAGAGGAGGAGGGAGAGAGAATCTTTAGCAGGCTGCACCCAGTGTGGAGCCCAACAGGCTCTAATCTCACAACCCTAAGATTATGACCTGAGCTGAAATCAAGAGTTGTGTGCTTAACTGACTGACCCCCTCAAAAAAATTTGTTAAACCATGTTTGCATGGCCCTTATATAATAAGCTCGTATTTTAACAAAGTTTCTTTCTTTTACAGCGGAAAGGAAGCCTCCTTTATTTAATATGAATGCAATGAGTGCCTTATATCACATAGCCCAAAATGAATCCCCTACACTACAGTCTAATGAATGGTGAGTATTCCTGAGACATATATAACTCAACATTGTATAAATTAAATACTTTGTTATAATGTTATTAAAATAATTTTATTTCAATTAGGTAAAGTATATTAGCTGAAGAAATATTAGATTGGTTTATTTTACCCTTATATTATGTTTATCTTCTATTAACATCTGCTATTCGTAACATATATGTAATTCAGTTCAGAAATAGATGATGCCATATGGAAGCAACACATATTGCTTTTTACAAAAATTTATATTTTATTTTTTTCTTTGAACTTTAGGAACACATATAACCCTGATTATATAATAAGTAATATATAATATATATTTAATAAATAGCATAATTTAAACAATATTTTATAACTAAAATACATAGATTGCCACAACCCATAGTGATATTTTATTAGGGAATGGTTTACAATTTATCAGGTATAAAACATAAATGATTTATCAGAATTATCAGGTAATTCGTAATTTGGGTTTTTTTTATTGTTATTATGATATTTATATTCCAAATGGTCTGTTACTCCATATCCTGGTGCTTCCTAGATTTGATAAAATTAAACTCATTTATGTAAAGAAGTCTATGGAGAACACATTGACAGTTTTAGAAAACTAGGGTTTTTATCAGTGATAGAAAATTTTAGTGTGTGTGTATTTAAGTGTATTCAAGTGTGTCTAACATTTGAAAAATTCTAGGGAGATATCAACCATACTAAATAAGTATTTTTATTTTTTTTTTATTTTTTATTATTATTTTTTTAATAAGTATTTTTAAATTGACAAGTAGATGCATAAATTAGTGAAACTCTAATTTTTTAAAGATTACATATTTAAGGTGCATTCATAGATCTTTGCTACCTATTTAGAGATATGTAGAAGGAATCTTTTGGCACAGAGTTTAGCATTATAGTACATATCATTAATAAATATAGTGAACACGGAATGTCTTTACACTGTTTGATATTTTGGAGGATTCAAAAAAAGAATTCTTGCCTACAAGGAACTTAAAATGTGAAAGACAAACACTGACAGAGTAATTATTACTTACTACTTTTCTCATTGAACTCTTATCAGTAACACTGTATAAAATAATATGTTGTAGACTTCTGATGTTTTAAAAAATATATTAATTGATTTTCTGGATTTAATGGAAGTTTTATCCATTTGCTTAGGAACATTTGAGTATAAAACTGCTCCCTCCAAAGCAAAATAGAGTGATATTCTAAAAATATATATAGAAGTTGACCCAAGTAGCAACCAAGAAAGAGAGGTGGCTTAGAGAAAAGAAAAAAAAATTGAAAAGAACATTATCTTAAATTTGAATGCAAAGAAGAAAAAATTGAGTTTCCTAATTTTGCCTCAATATAAAACAAGTCATGATATTTAAATATGTGGAAGTATGATTTTTAAAGTTTTTAATTTAAGTTCCAGTTATTTAACATAACCGTGTAATATTAGTTTCAGGTGTACAGTATAGTGATTCAGCATTTCCATACATTGCCCTGTGCTCATCATGACAAATGCACTCCTTAGTCTCTGTCTCCTATATCACCCATCCCCCAATCCACCTCCCTGCTGTTAACCAGCAGTTTGTTCTCTATAGTTAAGGGTCTGTTTCTTGGTTTACCTCTCTCTTTCTTTCTTTTTTTACATTTGCTTGTTTGTTTCTTAAATTGTGGGAGCAGGATTTTTAAATAATCTATGCAAATTTATCTTTGGAAAATGGTAAAGATTCATTGGTTGCTTTAGATAGCTTTTCATAGACATAAAATCTATAGTATATTGTATCTGCTTATTTTTTTTTGTATCTGCTTTTTTTATCATTCCTTTTCCATTACCCTTCCCACCAATAGGCACATGCCCTGATTTATGGTTGTGTTTTGTTTTGTTTCTAATTAAGTTTTTATTTAAATTCCAGTTAATATGCAGCGTAATATTTGTTTCAGGTATAGATTTTAGTGATTCAATATTTATATACAACACTTGGTGCTCAGACATGAACATGAATTTCCATGTCATCCTTGCACAAGATGCTAACTTCTCTGTATGGTTTGTGGATGTGTAAAAGGAAATAGCAATATGTTCACTTGATACTTTCCTTTACAATAGGTCTGATTATTTTCGCAACTTTGTAGATTCTTGCCTCCAGAAAATCCCTCAAGATCGCCCTACATCAGAGGAACTTTTAAAGGTCAGTTTTACTGGGACACCTGGGTGGCTCAGCTGTTGAGCGTTTGCCTTTGGCCCAGGGCATGATCCCAGATCCGGGGATGGAGTCCCACATTGGGCTCCCTGCAAGGAGCCTACCTCTCCCTGTCTGTGTCTCTGCTTCTCTCTCTGTGTCTCCCATGAATAAATAAAACAAACAAACAAATAAATAAAGGTCAGTTTTACTAAGTCTGTTTTCTACCCCTAAGTAATTATTTAAAGATGTATTTTATTCTTCTTTGATTTTGAATCACTATGCTCTACTAATTTTTACTAAAATTATGGGGATTGCTGGGTGGCTCAGTGGTTTAGCGCCTGCCTTTGGCCCAGGGCGTGACCTGGAGTCCTGGGATCGAGTCCCACGTCGGGCTCCTGGCATGGAGCCTGCTTCTCCCTCTGCCTGTATCTCTGCCTCCCTCCCCCTCTCTCTTTCTGTGTCTCTCATGAGTAAATAAAATCTTAAAAAAAAATTATACTAAAAAAATTTACTATAAAATAAAATAAGATAAAGATAAAATGCTAACTTTATATACTGTTGTCTATTGGAACTTTTCTCAGAGGCCAAGTATTTTCATTTGTGTTTTCAAAATTAAGTGCTTTACGATGTTTGGATAGAATATATAAATATTCCAGATAGTACCAATTGGCTGTTTTTATGTGCAAGAAAGTATTCATGAGTTATAACTCCACATTTTAATTCATGTGAAATAATGTCATATTTCAAAGTTAGTTAGTAAAACAGCTTAACTTTGGATTTAATTTTTATATCTGCCATATTTTATATGTTTATGTCCCACATTAAAATAATGTGAAAGAAAGAAATGTATATCTATATAAATATTGTGGGAGAAAAGAGTTTTTAAAAAATACATAATGATATCATGTTTCTGTTTCCTTTTTAGAAATCTATTTTTCTAACTTGGCATTGAAAATATTTTAAGAATCATGTAAATTCTTTCAGTTTTCAGTGGGTTTGGTTGCTTAATTTAAATACATGATTGGTATATGCTTTCTGTTCTCAAAAATTTATTTCATTGGAGTTTGACCATCTTATTGATAGCAATAATATTGTTGAACTTAATATAGTTCTTAAAACATATAGATAAGGCAATGGTAAGTAGGATTTGACTCTCTCTCCTTGTGCCCCTAAGGAATATTATTGATTTTTCCCTGTAAGATTTAAGTAGACTATTTTTACATGTCTGTTTTAGAACTTCAGACATATTCAGTTTATTTTCGCCAACACATCAGTTAAAGATACAAAGAAATTGAAAAGATCATATATATGGGGATCCCTGGGTGGCTCAGCAGTTTAGCGCCTGCTTTCAGCCCAGGGCATGATGATCCTGGAATCCCAGGATCAAGTCCCTCAAGTCCCACATCAGGCTCCCTGCATAGAGCCTGCTACTCCCTCTGCCTGTGTCTCTGCCTCTCTCTCTCTCTCTCTCTCTCTCTCTGTCTCTCATTAATAAATAAATAAGTAAATAATCTTTAAATTTGTTTTTAAAAACAAAAAGATGGTTGTGTGTGTGTGTGTGTGTATTATTTGCAACCACAGTATGTAGAAAACAATATAGTTTTAAAAATGTTTGTGGGATTCTAGGCAGTTAGTTCACTCAGTCTCAGAAATGAAAGCCTGAATAAATAGAAACTCATAATAGCAGAAGGTTTAGTATAACTATGAATTATTTTAGTGATAAATAAGTAAGATCTATATGTAGAAAACTATCAAACTTAGAAATTTAAGGTTTATTATTTTTGGATAAGAAGATTGAGTATCGTAAACAGTGATACATACCAAACTAAGGCTCAGGAAAAAGAAAAAATCTGACTCGCTTCTTATACTTGCCTTATATAGGCAAAAGAAGCTGTTTTGGTAATAACCCAACCCACCAGGGCCAGGTATTTGGTGATTAGATCCCAAGTCTGCATATAGTATTCATTTACCTGGTTTATAGCAGGAAAATGATAATGATAGGAAGTATCTATCAAGCACTTTTTTCCTTTGGCCTAATTATACTTCTGTTGCAGTTTATTATAAAAAGAGTTAATAGGAAAAAATTTAAATTTATGAAACTAAGAATTAAAAATTGGAAGTAACCATCCAAAATTAGGATAATGGTTAAACATTTTTAGTATAAATATTTGATGAAATAATCTATAGGCATTAGTTTATGAATTCAAAATAACAATACTTAGACAACAGTAAAAGTAGAATAAAATACTGTGTAGTTAAAATTCTTTAGAGAAACTTTTCAGGGGATGGCATCCATAGGCATTCAGAATGGTCTAGCATTTGGCATACTGTTATAGTCTTCCCTACAATAAAATGTCTAACAAAACTAGCCTGTCCTAAGCCCCTGGTAATAGAATCATTTACCTTTATACCAATAAAGTTGGGAAAGCACCAAAATCTGCATGTGCTGTACGCCCAGGCTGACTTTGAGAAGTTTTTTTTTTTTTTTAAGATTTTTATTTTATTTTTATTATTATTTTTTTAGATTTTATTTATTTACTCATGAGGACACACATACACAGAGAGAGAGAGAGAGAGAGAAGCAGAGACACAGGCAGAGGGAGAAGCAGGCTCCATGCAGGAAGCCTGATGTGGGACTCGATCCCGGGCCTCCAGGATCACACCCTGGACTGAAGGCAGTGCCAAAACGCTGAGCCACCCGCGCTGCCCCGACTTTGAGGAGTTTGTGCTATAATACCCACAGTTCTTACGAAGTTGCCTAAAACGAAAAACACATCAGCAGGGCCTATGGTGATTCCATGTGTGCTAAGTATGTTCTTGACAGGATCAAGTGTCTTTCCTTATTGAGGAACAGAAAATTGTTGTGAATGTGTTGAAAGTCCAAGAACAGAGTCAAAAACCTAAATAAAGGGGGCCCATGGGTGGCTTGGTCGGTTAACGATCCGACTCTTGATTTCAGCTCAAGTCTCAATCTCAGTGTCATGAGTTTAAGAAGCCCTGGGTTGGGCTACAATACTAGGTGTGAAGCCTACTAAAAAACAAAACAAAACAAAACAAAAAAACACAAGCTAAATAAAAAAATGATTCTTCTTTTGAGTAACAAAATTAAAAGGGAAAAGAAAAAAATTTTAGAGAAGAAATACATTTGAACTAAAAAGATAAGAGTATTACAGAATTCAAGTACATTTCATAGAACTCAAGGCAAAAGATGTCTTTCTGCAACCTAAATGCTAACTATGTATCTATAAAACAAATTTATATGTAGAAAATTTCTGTAAAAAAATATCAAAATATAGCAGTGATAATTCTAATGGTGGAATTGTTCTATTTTTCTATATTAGATAAGGTTAAGCTTGTTAAATGTTAGTGGTAAAAATTACAAAGTAGGGGCAGCCTGGGTGGCTCAGCAGGTTAGCGCCGCCTTCAGCCCAGGATGTGATCCTGGAGACCCAGGATCGAGTCCCACATCGGGCTCCTTGCAGGGAGCCTGCTTCTCCCTCTGCCTTTGTCTCTGCCTTTCTCTGTGTGTCTCCCATGAATTAATAAAATCTTAAAAAAAAAAATTACAAAGTATAATGGCTTTTAAGAAACTGCTAGTATTTTATGGAGTATTGTTTATGCAGCACCTAAAGGAACTTATAATACCCAAGTTTATGTTACATATAAATACATTCATTATATGTTACAAATAACATATTAATAAAACATACATTATATGTTACATATAAATACATTGAAACCTGATATAACTCAGAACTGAACATGTCTTTTCTATGAAATCAGTTCTAAGAATACATAAATCTTTATTTAGCCCTTTTTAGGGCTCTAATTGGACTTAATTCTTAGTGTTTAATTAGACTCTTTGATTATTTCTCTTTTTTTAAAGATTTTATTTATTTATTCATAAGAGACACAAAGAGAGGCAGAGAGAGGCAGAGACATAGGCAGAGGGAGAAGCAGGCTCCCTGTGGGGAGTCCAATGCGGGACTGGATCCCAGGACCCCAGGATCACAACCTGAAGCTGAAGGCAGATGCTCAACTACCTAGCCACCCAGGCACCCCAGACTCTTTGATTATTTGAACTCTGCATTTTCAGTTGGCCAACAAAAATAACATATTTCCATAAATTGTACAGGGGTAGTTATGTATGTCCAGAATGTATATGTGTAGATGGCAGTTTTGTAAATACAAGAAGTCAAAAGTGTAAGAATTAGATAGCTATAGATTATATGTGTTATCGTGATTACTTCAGATAGTAATTCCACTGTGAGAAAAGGATACATTTGTACTAATTGAAAAAATATAAGTTTCAATCTGACTTTTGCCTTGTACTCCTATTCAGCACATGTTTGTTCTTCGCGAGCGCCCTGAAACAGTGTTAATAGATCTCATTCAAAGGACAAAGGATGCAGTGAGAGAGCTGGACAATCTACAGTATCGAAAGATGAAGAAACTCCTTTTCCAGGAGGCACATAATGGACCAGCAGTAGAAGCACAGGAAGAAGAAGAGGTAATAACTTAGAAATGACTCACATTTTGAGCTCTGTTTCTTTATTGGCTTCTTTCCTTATACAACTTGTCTTACCACAAATGTTTTATATTAATGGTTCCCAGATTGTGTTTTCTTAACACTGGTCCTGTAAGATCCCAGGTAGAAAAAAAAAGTTTTGCATTCTTTAAACCCAACCCCTTCGTAGCGCTTATTGGTATAGTAAAGCTCTGCAATCTTTTACTAAAGAAACCTGTTCAACTTTAATTTAGTCCTCGTCAAATTTTTTGGATACTGAACCCTCTTTTGCCTTATTGTCGGATTCCATGGGACATGCTTTTGGAAGCATTTGAAATTATAGACTATGGAAATGGACAGTACTCATTCAGAAGTCTTTAGAATTACCAAGCATTATGCTCTGTCACCAGGGATACTTGATTCTTTTCAGTTCTGAATAATTTCCTTCCATTTGCACAGTTCTAAAATACTCATTTTACAGATGAGTAAAACAAAGCTCAGAGTAGTTAACTCATCATAGGTTCATTTGGGTTCAAATTCATGTATCTCTCACTCTCAAGGCAAAGTTCTTTCCATATTGCCTTTTAGGGAGTATGGAAGTTTAAATTTGCAGTAGAAATGTTACTCACAAGGAAATATACATTAGGAAATTAGGAAATATACTTTTCCTCTCAAGGAAATATACATTATTTTTGGAGCTTTTTTACTCTAAATATTTTCAGTTTTCTTTGCTCCTGTCAGAATTTATTGTTTTTCAGTAAGAGAGATCATTTTGCATTCTGAGACCTGGAGTAATAGTTTTTTTTTTTTTTAATAGTGCTACATAATTAATGAACTATAAAATATAGGACTTAAACATATATATAAATGTAAAGTATTGGTGCTTTTGGTTTTGTTTTTTAGTTCATACAGTAATCATTAGAAAATTATTTTGAGGGTGCAGTCAGTTAAGCATGGACTCTTGTTTTTAGCTCAGGTCATGATCTCAGGATTGTGGGATTAAGCCTCAGCCTTGAACTCTGGTGTGGAAGGAACATCCTTGAGATTCCCTCTTTCCCTCTTCTGCCTCTCCCATCCTGCTTGCATGCACACACCAGCATACTCTCCCTCTTTACAAAACAACAACAACAACAACAACAACAACTACTAAAGGTGGTTATTTATAGGATTTAAAAAAGATTGAGGCTTGTTTTAACTATGGGAATTATTGAGAAATGAGCAGAATCTCTCTATATACCACACATAAGATGTGTGGTAGAAATGGATTTCAAAAAAAAAATGTCAAGCAATTTAGAGAAAATGTTATGCTTCGGAAATAACCAAGTGATGAACTGAATTTTTGACACAGGTGGTTGGAATTTTTGTTATTTATTTGTTGATCATTTTTATTTGTTTTTCAGTTGGTAAACTTCCTGGCCTTGACAAGTACAGGAAGTTTCTCACGATAGACTTTTGAGTTTCTTTCTAAAGACTGTGTACTAAGCAGTGTGATAAGTGATTATAATTAGCAATTTCAAAAGAGACAGATATTTTAACCTAATGCTCTTTTCCTTTAGGAACAAGATCATGGTGTTGGCCGAACAGGAACAGTGAATAGTGTTGGAAGTAATCAGTCTATTCCCAGTATGTCCATCAGTGCCAGTAGCCAAAGTAGTAGTGTTAACAGTCTTCCAGATGCCTCAGATGACAAGAGTGAGCTAGATATGATGGAGGGAGACCACACAGTGATGTCTAATAGTTCTGTTATCCATTTAAAACCTGTGAGTATTTGGATTTCAGTGAAAAAACGTTCAACTTTGATAAATAATTTTCTTCAGCTGATTAGTTTAATTAGGAGATTGTCTTGGATGTTTCAGAAGTTTGGAACATTTTTAGGTAATTTATTTTAAAGTAGTAGGAGGCTGTTTTCCTAGTGTAATGTCTGCATTTGGGAAACTAATGTTTTGAAAATACTAAAAGAATATTTTTAAAATATCAGAAGAAAGAAATAAAGAAACACTACGTAATATATAATTTGAGTTAATTTCATGAAAATAAAGTATTTAAAAGTAGTAGGTATACACATTAAAGTCATGATAGTGGTTGTCTTTTAAAAGAAAGGGTTACAGTGGGTAATGATCAAAAGTGACTTGCACTGTCCATAATGTTTACATCTTTAAAATAAAACTAGGGCAGCCCTGGTGGCTCAGTGGTTTGGCGCCTGCCTTCAGCTCAGGGCATGACCCCGGGGTCCTGGGATCAAGTCCCACATTGGGCTCCCTGTGTGGAGCCTGCTTCTCCCTCTGTCTGTGTCTCTGCCTCTCTCTCTGTCTCTCCTGAATAAATAAATAAATAATATTTTTAAAAATAATAAAATAAATAAAATAAAATAAAATAAAATTAAATTAAATTAAATTAAATTAAATTAAATAAAACAAAACTAATTGAGGATCCCTGGGTGGCTTAGCAGTTTGGCGCCTGCCTTCGGCTCAGGTCGTGATCCTGGAATCCCAGGATCGAGTCCCGCATCAGGCTCCCGGCATGGAGCCTGCTTCTCCCTCTGCTTGTGTCTCTGTCTCTTTCTCTGTCTCTCTCTCTCTCTGTGTGTCTTTCATGAATAAATAAATAAAATCTTTTAAAAAATAAAATAAAACTAATTGCTAATAATTGTAAATTATTGGTTTAGGAGATAAATACATTATTCTTCACATTCTGAATACAGAATTTTTAATTTTCTTGAAAACATTTTGAGAGGTAACTTGTTTTTAGCAATAGGAATACTTCCTTTTTAACTTCACAGCTTACAGTATTACCTAAAAAATTTTTAGGCACAGGAACTAAAAGGTAGAACTAACCCAAGTGTTCATCAAGAGATGAATAGATAGATAAACCATAGTATATATGTACAGTGGAATATTACCCAGTTATGAAAAAGAATGAAATTTTGATACATACTATAACTTGAGTGATAATAAGCTGGATGCAAGAAGACAAATATTGCATAATTCCACTTTTATGAAATTTCTAGAATAGGCAGTTCATAAACCACGCAAAGTAGATTAGTGGTTACCAGGGACTGAGTAGAGTATAAAATGAAGAGTTTTGGTTAACAGATACAATTTCCATTTGGGTGATGGAAAAGTTTTGGAAATGGCGGTGGTTGCACAAGATTGGGAATATAATTAATGCCACTGAATTGTACATTTAAAAATGGTTGAACTGGCAAATTATATATATATTTTACTACACAAACACACATAAAAAGTGATTAAGAATGATTTAGTTATGGGACTCATGGGTGGCTCCGTGGTTGAATGTCTGCCATTGGCTCAGGTCATGATTCCAGGGTCCCAGGATAGAGTCCCACATCAGGCTTCCTGTGGGGAGCCTCCCTCTCCCTTTGCCAATGTCTCTGTCTCTCTCTGTGTGTTTCTCATGAATAAATAAAATCTTAAAAAAAAAAAGAATGACTTAGTAACAAAGATTATTCCCACAATTAGTTGGTTGCTGCTTAATTGACTTCCTCTTCAGTTAATAAACTAAGGCATATATAAGGAAAGACATCGTTCTTAAAATTTCTACAGTTATTTTTTGGTTACTTACTTCGGACAATGGCAGAAGTATTATAAATGTATTTTTAAGATATATTATTGCTGGGAATCCCTGTGTGGCTCAGCAGTTTAGTGCCGTCTTCGGCCCAGGGTGTGATCCTGGAGACCTAGGATGGAGTCCCATGTCGGGCTCTCTGCATGGAGCCTACTTCTCCCTCTGCCTGTGTCTCTGCCTCTCTCTCTGTGTCTTTCATGAATAAATAAATAAAATCTTTAAAAAAAAGAAAAGATATATTATTGCTTTGAAAACCCAAGAGCCAAAAAAAATAAAAATAAAAATCAAGAGCCTTAGAATAATTCATTTTTTCCTGCTTTTTAAAATAATTAATCCTTTTTATTTTCTGTATAATAAGTAGGATATAAATCTAACCTCATACATTTCCTGATCCTAAATCTGTTGTACTGTGGTATACACTGAGAGAATAATGTTTCCTGATTCTAATTATGTTGAAAAGAAAATGTCAGCATTCATAATTTTTGTTTTTTGCTTTTTAAAATTATGTCTTTAAGATAAATTGAACAAGTTATCTTTAAATTTTCTTGAAAGCTCAAGTGAACTGTATTTGTTCACCTGAAATAGTATTGTTTCTTTCTTTGTCTAGGAGGAAGAAAATTACAGAGAAGAGGGAGATCCTAGAACAAGAGCATCGGATCCACAGTCTCCACCACAAGTGTCTCGTCATAAATCACACTATCGTAATCGAGAACACTTTGCTACTATACGGACGGCATCACTGGTATGTTCTTCCCCTGATTAGAAATACATTTTTTATTTTGAACTGTGGCACCTGTACTAAAGAATAACTGTATCTTATTTTTTTGTATTTGAGGTTTATTTTTCAAAATACTCATTTAACATTTAAGTGCCTCTTATGAGAAAGATATACAGAATACTCTGAGATGTTAAACTAGTAATGTCTTCAAGACATACACAAATAACTAATGTGTTAGAATATATTAAATGCTTATGAGGGCTAGAAGGTACTAAATAGTAATTCAGATTACTTTTGATTTGAGGTATAAAGGAAATATTTATAAAACAAATTGTTTACGGATGCTTAGGTGGCTCAGTCACTTAAGCATCCCACTCTTGGTTTTGACTCAGGTCATGATCTCATGGTCCTGAGATCAAGCCCCAAGTGGAGCTCTGCGCTTAGCACAGAGTCTGCCTGAGATTCTTTCCCTTCCCTCTCCCTTCCTCTCTGCTCACACATGCTCGCTCGATTTCTCTCTCAAATAAATATAGAGATAGATAGATACGTAGATACATAGATATATAGATAGAATCAATCCTTTAAAAAATAATAAAAAATAAAACAAATTGAACTTTAATAGTTTGTTGATTTTAAGCATAGAGAGGAAGAAAAAATGTTATTTCTAAGAATTAACAGTAAAGAAATACTAAAGCTAACCAAAATGAGGGGAAATGTTCGGGAAATGGCGAGTAATTCAATTTAGTGTATTCAAAGTATAGTTCTTCTGATTTCCCAAATAACAATAAAAGTGGATTATGGGGGCAGCCCGGTTTAGCACCACCTTTAGCCCAGGGCCTGATCCTGGAGACCCAGGATCGAGTTCCACGTCGGGCTCCCTGCATGGAGCCTGCTTCTCCCTCTGCCTGTGTCTCTGCCTCTCTCTCTCTTTCTGTCTCTCGTGATTAAATAAATAAAATCTTTTTTAAAAAAAGGTGGATTATAAATGATGCCCTATTTGCTCAGTCAGTAGAACATGTGACCCTTGATCTTAGGGATGTAAGTTAGAACCCCACATTGGGTATGAGAGATTACTATTTAAAAATGGATCATGTGTCCTTCACAAGGATATTGTTTTAGTAGGCTACTTATTATCCTAATCAATCAGATAAGTAGGACCAAAACATGATAAAGAATACTAGGGATAAAAAGAAATTAAGATATCCTAGGAAAAGCAGGCTGTTAGAAAATCTAACAGGAATATAAAAGATATATCCGAGAGAAAAATTATCTGAGTTTATCAACTACATAAGCAGATTTTATAAATCCCATGCAGTGGCCCATGAATCTGTATGACATGGAATCAAGAATGTCATCCTCCATCCTGAGGAATCAAGTCATTCTTGCTATTCTGTAACATGTAAATAACTTTTTGAACAGAGCAAGTAGCAAAGATTGCTTGACTTTTTTTTTTCTCATGACTATTTTAATAAATATTAACTATTTATAAATAGTTAATATTTTAATAAATATTAATGACTATTTTAATAAATACCGAGAGAGGTATTACCTAAAGAGAGGCTAATTCGTGTGATTTTGTGACTTGGTATATATTAAATGTTTCTCAAACAAATTCTGTCCCAGTTTCTGGCTCCTTCAAATTAATTAGGGACACACTTTTTTTTTTTCCTGGAGTATAGTTACCATACAATGTTATATTAATGTCAGTGTACAACATAGTAATTTGACAGTTACATGCATTACTCAGTGCTCACCACAATAAGGATAGTCACCATCTGTCACCATACAATGCTATTCACATTATTGACTATTTTCCCTGTGTATACTTTTCATCTCCATAACTTGTTTATTTTATAACTGGAAGTTTATACCTCTTAATCCCTATCACTTATTTCACCCATCCCGCCATCCACTGGTTTGTTTTGTGTATTTTAAGTCTGTTGATTTTTTTTTAAAGATTTTATTTATTTAAAAAAAAAAAGACTTTATTTATTTATTTATTGGGGAGAGAGAGAGAAAAATAAAAAAGGGAAAGAGGGAGACTCTAAGGCGGACTCCATGCTGAGTATGGCCTGATGTGGGGCTCGATTCCAGGACCCCAAAATCATGATCTGAGCTGAAACCAAGAGTCAGATGCTTACCTGAACATGCCTGCCACCCAAGTGCCTCAAGAGTCTGTTGGTTTTTGTTTATTTGTTCATTTGTTTTCTGGATTCTACATGTAAGTGAAATCATATGGTACTTTTCTTTCTTTGATTTATTTCACTTAGTATAATACCCTCTAAGTTTATCCGTGTTGTTGCAAATGCCAAGATCTTCTTTTCTATGGCTAATATTCCATTTTGTATGTAATATACCACATGTGCTTTATCCATTCATTTATTGGTGGACACTTGGTTGTTTCCATATCATGACTATTGTAAATACTACTGCAATGAACATAGGGGTGTTTTTAATATCTTTTTAAATTGATGTTTTCTATTTCTTTTTTCTTTCTTTTTCTTTTCTTTTCTTTTTCTTTTTTTTAATTTTTTAAAAATTTTTTAAATTTATTTATGATAGTCACACACAGAGAGAGAGAGAGAGAGAGAGAGGCAGAGACACAGGCAGAGGGAGAAGCAGGCTCCATGCACCGGGAGCCCGACGTGGGATTCCATCCCAGGTCTCCAGGATCGCGCCCTGGGCCAAAGGCAGGCGCTAAACCGCTGCGCCACCCAGGGTTCCCTCTTTTTCTTTTTTTTAAGAGACAGAGTGAGGGGAGGGAGGGTCACAGGGAAGAGGGAAAGGAACTTAAGGCTTTTCTGGCCAGTGCAGAGCCCAGTGCAGGGTTTGATCTCAAATCTTGAGATCATGACCTGAGCCGAAATGAAGAGTTGGATGCTTACCCAACAGAACTTTTCTATTTTTCAGAGTTTTCTCCCCAGAGAGAACCCAGAGGGTTTTTCCCCCCCTTGGGTAAATAATAGTAGTGGAATTAATGGAACATAGGGTGTTTGTATTTTTTAATTTTTTAAGAACCTCCATACTGGGGATCCCTGGGTGGCGCAGTGGTTTAGCGCCTGCCTTTGGCCCAGGGCGCGATCCTGGAGACCCGGGATCGAATCCCACGTCAGGCTCCCGGTGCATGGAGCCTGCTTCTCCCTCTGCCTGTGTCTCTGCCTCTCTCTCTCTCTGTGACTATCATAAAATAAATAAAAAAAAAAAAAAAAAAAATAAAGCTCTTAAGAACCTCCATACTGTTTCCCACAGTGGGATCATGACCTGAGCTGAAGGCAGATGCTTATCCAGCTGAGCCACCCTGGCACCTCAGATGTTCATCTTTTTTTTTTTTTTTTTTTAATTTATTTATTTATGATAGGCACACAGTGAGAGAGAGAGGCAGAGACACAGGCAGAGGGAGAAGCAGGCTCCATGCACCGGGAGCCCGACGTGGGACTCGATCCCGGGTCTCCAGGATCACGCCCTGGGCCAAAGGCAGGCACCAAACCGCTGCGCCACCCAGGGATCCCAGATGTTCATCTTTTTAATATTGATTTGTATTGATTTGTATATGTTCTTTATAAAACCTGTTTATGGGGGGCAGCCCCGGTGGCGCAGCGATTTAGTGCTGCTTGCAGCCCAGGGTGTGATCCTGGAGACCCTGGATCGAGTCCTACGTCAGGCTCTCTGCATGGAGCCTGCTTCTCCCTCTGCCTGAGTCTCTGCCTCACTCTCTCTATATCTCTATGAATAAATAAATAAAATCTAAAAAAAAAAAAAACCTGTTTATGGTATTATATCTCGTGTATGTCTTGCCAATATTTTTTTCTTCATCTGTAATTTACCTGTTCTTTTCCTAGATGATGAGAAATTAAAATTTTTTAGTTTTAAAATCAATTATAATAATCCAATTAAAAAATTAATAAAGGAGGGGCACCAACCAACTGGGTGGTACAGTTGGTTAAGCAACCAATTCTTAGTTTCAGCTCAAGTCATGATTTCAAAGCAGTGAGATTGAGCCCTGTCTTGTGCTCAGTGCTGATTCTGCTTAGAATTCTTCCTCTCCCTCTGCCCCTCCTCACTACATGCTCTCTCTCTATCTATCCACCTCCCCCAAAACAAAGTTTTTTTTTAAGTGCATAAAACGGGGTGCCTGACTGGCTCAATTAATTGTCTGACTCTTGATTTCAGCTCAGGTCATGATCTCAGGGTTGTAACATGAGATCAAGCCCCAAGTCAGGCTCACACTGGGTGTGGAACCTGCTTAAGATTCTCTCTCCACACCTCCTCCCTTAAAAAAATGAATAAAGGTCTTGAAATAGACATTTCTCCAAAAAAGGTATACAAATGGCCAATTAGTTATTAGGGAAATGCAAATCAAAACCACAATGAGGGACTACCTCATACCCACTAGGATGCCTTTTTAAAAAAAGAAAAATAGGGACACCTGGGTGGGTCAGTGGTTGAGCATCTGCCTTTACCTCAGGTTGTGATCCCGGGGTTCTGGGATCAAGTCCTGCATCGGGCTCCCTTCAGGGAGCCTGCTTCTCCCTCTGCCTGTGTCTCTGCCTCTTGTCTCTGTGTCTCTCATGAATAATTAAATAAAATTTTTCAAAATAAACAAAGATAAAAAGAAAGAAAAATAGTTATCAGAGAGCATACAGAGAAAGTAGAACTCTTCCTGTATGTTTCTGGTAATATGTATGTAATAAGAGTGTAATTGTGTATATGTAATACAATTGTAATATGATTCAGTTTCTGTGGAAAATAGTTGACAGTTCCTCAGAAAATTAAACATAGAATTATCATATGGGGATCCCTGGGTGGCGCAGCGGTTTGGCGCCTGCCTTTGGCCTAGGGCGCGATCCTGGAGACCCGGGATCGAATCCCACATCGGGCTCCCTGCATGGAGCCTGCTTCTCCCTCTGCCTATGTCTCTGCCTCTCTCTCTCTCTCTGTGTGACTATCATGAATAAATAAATAAAATCTTTAAAAAAAAAAAAAAAAAGAATTATCATATGACTCAGCAATTCTGTTCTTACATATATACCCAAAGAATCAAAAACTGGTATTCAAACAAGTACATGTACACACATATACATAATAGCACTATTCACAATAGCCATATCCATCAGCAGATGAATGATAAATTATGGTATATACATACAATATAATATTATTCAGCTATAAAAAAAGGAATGAAACACTGATACATGCTTACAACATGGATGAACCTTGAAAACATGCTAAATGAAGGAAGCCAGGCATAAAAGTTATATATTATATGACTATATGAAGTATCCAAAATAGATATGACTCCATAGAGATAGAAAATAAATTGGTCTCTTCCCAGGAGAGACTGGGGATTTTCTTCTTAAATGATAAAAACATTTTGTAACTAGATAAATATGGTACTTGTATACCATTGTGAATATACTAACTACTATTGAGTTGTTCACTTTGAAATGATTAATTTGGGATTTCCGGGTGGCTCAGTCAGTTAAGAGTCAGACTCTTTCAGCTCAGGTCATGCTCCCAGAGTCCTGGGATCCCACCCCCACATTGGGCTCTGCACTCAGCAGAGAGTCTACTTGAGGATTCTCTTCCTCTCTCCTTGCCCTTCCCTACACTTGCTCACACACTTGTGTATGCTTTCTCTAAGGTAAATAAATAAATATTTTTTAAAAATGATTAATTTTTAGGGGCACCTGGCTGGCTCAGTTGGAAAAGCATGTGACTCATGATCTTGGGTTTGTAAGTTTATGCCTCACATTGGAGGTAGAGATTATTTAAATAAATAAAATTTCAAAAAATATCAAATGACTGAATTCATATATATATATATATATATATTTAAAGATTTTATTTATTTATTTATTCATGAGAGACACAGAGAGAGAGAGAGAAGCAGAGACAGAGGAAGAAGCAGGCTCCACGCAGGGAGCCCAATGTGGGACTTGATCCCGGGTCTCCAGGATCACGCCTTGGGCTGAAGGCAGATGCCCAACCGCCGAGCCACCCAGGCATCCCATGACTGAATTCATATTATGTGAATTTTACCTCCTTTTAAGAATCTAGTTTATACATTTTTTCTTCCAAATTTTTATTTAAATTCTAGTTGGTTAACATATAGCAAAATATTGATTTCAGGAATAGAATTTAGTGTAGTGCGTGGGTGGCTCAGTTGGTTGGACATCTGCCTTGGGCTTGGGTCGTGATCCTGGGATCCTGGGTTTGAGCCCCCCGTCAGGCTTCCTGCTTGGTGGGAAGCCTGCTTCTCCCTTTCCTCTCTGCTCGTGCTTTCTCTTGCTACCTCTGTCTCTGTCTCTCTCAAATAAATAAATGGAATCTTTTTTTAAAAAAAAGTAGAATTTAGTGATTCGTCACTTAAATATAACACCCAGTACTCATCATAACAAGTGCCCTCCTTAATCCTCATCACCCACTTAGCCTGTCCCCCAATCATATCTCTCCATCAACCCTTAGTTTGTTCTCTGTAAAGAGTCTCTTATGGTTTGCCTCCCCTTCTCTCTTATTTCCCTTCCCATATGTTCATCTGTTTTGTTTCGTAAATTGCACATAGGAATGAAACCATACAGTGCTTGTCTTTTTGACTTATTTTGCTTAGCATAATACACTTTAGCTCGATCCACATTGTTGGGAATGGCAAGGCTTCATTATTTTTGATGGCTGAGTAGTATCCCTGTGTGTGTGTGTGTTTGTGTGTGTGTGTGTGTGTGTGTGTGTGTATGTCTGTGTGTCTGTGTGTGTATCATGTCGTGTTTAACCATTCATAAGTCGATGGACGTTTAGGCTCTTTCCATAGTTTGGCTATTAAATTTTTTTCTTTATAGCCAGTGCCTTTTGTGTCCACCAGGAAATATTTGCTTACCCCAAGATTTTGATGGTAGTCCATGTCTTCTTTTGCTTTATGATTCTGAGTTTTATGTTTCGGTCAGATGATTCTTTTCAAATTAATTTTTTAATAGAGTGATACTGGAGTTAAGGTTTATTTTTTATACAGGGAACCAGTTGTTTCAACAGGATTTGGTAAAAAATACTTTCCTTTTTAAAATTTTTAAATTTTTTTGCTTTTTTTAATTAACCTGAATTTTTGGTAGAAAATCCAGTTGACTGAGTATATGTGGATCTGTTTCTCAATTTTATTCAATTCCTTTTATCTAGTCAATCTGTCCTTAACACCAACACTGTACTGTTTTGATTGCTAAAGTGTTTGTCTTCCAACATTTTTTTTCTCCTCAAGATTGTTTTGGACCTTCTTGGCCCTTTACATTCCCACATAAATTTTAGAATCAAGTTGTTTATTTCTTCAAAAGACCTGCTGGAAATTAATTAATTAATTAATTAATTAATTTATTTATTTATTTTTACCTGCTGGAAATTTAATTGAAAAATACTAACTGGAATCTCTTAAATTTATTGCCTGCTTTGTTAATAACAGAGTGGTCTAAAATGCTTTTGAAAGAAATGTTTTGCTTTATTTTGTTCTTTTCTGTCAATCTTTTGTATGTCTAGGTTACAAGGCAAATGCAAGAACATGAGCAGGACTCTGAGCTTAGAGAACAGATGTCTGGCTATAAGAGAATGAGGCGGCAACATCAAAAGCAATTGATGACTCTGGAAAATAAGCTAAAGGCTGAGATGGATGAACATCGCCTCAGATTGGACAAAGATCTTGAAACTCAGCGTAACAATTTTGCTGCAGAAATGGAGAAACTGATCAAGAAACATCAGGCTGCTATGGAAAAAGAGGTAGCTGTTTCACTATTATTTGTTCTAGCTTGTGACCATCCCAGAATTAACCAAGATAACATATTGATGTTAGAGTATCTCTTTCCCAGAACCAAGCAAATCAATTGGAGAAACATTTATTTAACATGTATAATTCCCAGTACTGGGTCTGGGAACCAATAGACATGGGATTATTTCTTCACACTTGGTAGATTTATAGTGTCACAGTGGGTAAGTCAATCATCTGTTCTGGCCTCAGGTACTCTGGTTATCTGAAGAGTTTGATAAATCACCCATTAGTAACTTGGTTCAGATCTCAAAATATCACTTGTGATTCCTTTCTCTGTATATTTTTTGGAAACTGTCCTTAAATTTATAGTGGCATTCTTATATCAGAGAATAATTGAAGATTAATATAGAGGGAATGTTAGAGATTACAAATTATTCATATTAAGGTTTAGCCCATTTGTTTATTTACAGATAAGAGTCATTCTACTAAATGATAAAAGCGAATTTTTTTAGTATTCTTATTATCTGAAACCTTTTCTTATTAAGGTTTTTGATGTCCCATCAGTTTCATTTTATTTTGATAATCATTTCTGTCAAGTAAAATGTAAACTTCTCAGTAAGTTTACAGGATATCTTCAAATATGCCTGGCTAGTTCCACATTGAGGCATTAATTCATAGCTATCCTGTTCACCCTTCCCCCCCTAAAAGAACCATTCCCTTATAATAGTAGAGAATTTAACAAAATAATTTATTGTATAAATAAACAATTGATTTTGAAATAATTTGGTGAAAGAATTATCCTGTTGTTCATTGGATAGTATTTTTTAATAACTTAGGAAGAGGTAGATGGTAGCATATTTAGGAAAGCAATTCATGAAATGAGATGTAGAATGTGGTTAGAATTCTGTTTAAAATATATATATGCAAAAAATATATATACATATATAAAATAAAAAATATATATGCATGGAAAAAATTAGGAAGGGTATATACCAAAATGTTTATATTGGTTATCTCTGGGTGCTAAAATCGTGTAATATTTTCCTTCTTTGTGTTTTTCTATACTTCCTAAATGTTCTACAATGATACGTGTTGCATATATCATCAGAACTAAGGAGTGCCTGGCTTGGCAAGAGTTGGAATTATGACTCATGATCTTGGGGTTGTAAGTTTAAGCCCCATGTTGGGTGTAGAAATTACTTAAAAATAAAATCTTAAAAAAGAAATTCAGTATGATACATATGTCTAACATTCAATATTTCCATATCAATATATAAATAAAAGGTCAAATTTTAATTTAAAGATGAAAATATTACATTATTTTGTATACAAATCAACAAAGATAAGTCATGTTCGAATCATATTTGTAGATAAATGTGTGTTTGGTTTTTTATTGGAGGGAGGACATACTCCTATTAGATGGAAAAGAAAAAAAAGGTGAAAGCATTCTGACCCTGTACAAGATCAACATTGTAAAGACAGGTGGCTCAGTGGTTTGGCACCACCTTTGGCCCAGGGCGTGATCCTGGAGACCCAGGATCGAGTCCCGCGTCAGGCTCCCTGCATGGAGCCTGCTTCTCCCTCTGCCTGTGTCTCTGCCTCTCTCTCTCTCTCTCTTCTGTCTCTCATGAATAAGTGAATAAAATCTTGAAAAAAAAATTTTAAAGACAAGTTCCATTTTATTGGTTCTCTGAAATTCAAGTAAGGATGCTAAGTACTTCAGAAACGAGTATTGCACATGTTAACTGCCAAAAATTTAAATAAAAATTAAAAATAAATAAAAATTTTAAAGGATGCTGAGTAATAAGTATAAATAATTTGTTGGATATTCTCTTTTTGGTAATACTTATATTCATTTTCTGTTCATGGGGAAAAATAGTATCCTTGGTAATGTGTATTAAACTGCTGCTTTAAATCTATCAACCTAACTAATTTGGTCCTTTTTTAACTTTTTCTATAGGCTAAAGTGATGGCCAATGAGGAGAAAAAATTTCAGCAACATATTCAGGCACAACAGAAGAAAGAACTAAACAGTTTTTTGGAGTCCCAGAAAAGAGAATATAAACTTCGAAAAGAACAGCTTAAGGAGGTATTTATTTTATAAACATTTTATTTATTTTATTTTATTTTATTTTATTTTATTTTATTTTATTTTATTTTATTTATTTTATTTATTCATAAGAGACACAGAGAGAGAGAGAGAGAGAGAGATTGAGAGAGAGGCAGAGACATAGGCAGAGGGAGAAGCAGGCTCCATGCAGAGAGCCCATGTGGGACTCGATCCTGGGACTCCAGGATTATGCCCTGGGCCGAAGGCAGGTGCTAAACCACTGAGCCACCCAGGGATCCCCAAGATAAATTTGTCTTATGTTGTTTGTCACCATGAAATGTGTATCAGTTTGAATGAAGACATTATTATAATCAATAACTCTTCAATGGACTGAGATCCTCAGTTGAGGAGCCCTAAGAAGAATCCTTTGAAAACATAAGTTATTTTATTTAAGGTAGCTTTCTTAAGCACCTATTTAGTAACTGACTGATTCGAAATAAAAATATGTGAGCTGTGAAAAAAAAGCCACACATTTCTTTCTTTAAAAATAAACCGTTCCGGGATCCCTGGGTGGCGCAGCGGTTTGGCGCCTGCCTTTGACCCGGGGCGCGATCCTGGAGACCCGGGATCGAGTCCCGCGTCGGGCTCCCGGTGCATGGAGCCTGCTTCTCCCTCTGCCTGTCTCTGCCTCTCTCTCTCTCTCTCTCTCTCTCTGTGACTATCATAAATAAAAAAAATAAAAATAAAAATAAATAATAAAATAAACCATTCCTTCCTGCATGAAGCCTGCTTCTCCCTGGGCCTGTGTCTCTGCCTCTCTCTGTGTGTGTGTCTCTCATGAATAAGTAAATAAAAAAATCTTTAAAAATTTAAAAAATAAAGAATAAAAAATAAACCATTCCTAAAAAAATAAAAAATAAAAAAAATTAAAAACCATTCTTGGGCGGCCCCAGTGGCTCAGTGGTTTAGTGCCACCTTTGGCCCAGGGTGTGATCCTGGGGACCTGGGATCGAGTCCCAATTTGGGCTCCCTGCATTGGGCCTGCTTCTCCCTCTGCCTGTGTCTTTGCCTCTCTCTCTCTCTCTCTCTTTCTGTGTCTCTCATGAATAAATAAATAATATCTTAAAAAAGTAAAAACAAATCATTCCTGGGGTGCCTGGGTGGCTCAGTTGGTTGGTGTCTGACTCTTGCTTTCAGCTAGGATTGTGGTCTCAAGCTCCATGCTCAGCAGAGAGTCTGCATGAGATTCTCTCCCTCTGCCCCTTCCCCATTCACATGCACATTCTCTAAGATGAATAAATCCTTAAATAATTCTTTAGGTGTATAGTGCATGTGTGTGTGTGTGTGTGTGTGCATTCAAAATCATGATTCTCAGTATAGAGGAAAGGACATAGTAGACTTTTGGTGGGGAAATTTCCTGGCAGAAGATTTTGAGAAAGGGGCACCTGGGTGTCTCAGTGGTTGAGTATCTGCTGTTGTCTCAGGTTGTGATCTGGGGTCCTGAGATTGAGTCCTGCATCAGGCTCCCTGCGGGGAGCCTGCTTCTCTTTCTGCCTATGTCTTTGCCTCTCTCTCTCTCTCTGTGTCTCTCATGAATAAATAAATAAAATCTTAAAAAAAAAAAAAGATTTTGGGGCAGCCCAGGTGGCTCAGCGGTTTAACACCACCTTCAGCCTAGGGCCTAATCCTGGAGACCCAGGATCGAGTCCCACGTCGGGCTCCCTGCGGGGAGCCTGCTTCTCCCTCTGCCTGTATCTCTGCCTCTCTCTCTCTCCCTGTGTCTCTCATGAATAAATAAATAAAATCTTTAAAAAAATAGATTTTGAGAAAGACACCAGGTGATTCTCAAGAAACAAAACAGAGGATAACAGGGGAAGGGAAGGAAAAATAAAAGAAAATGAAATCAGAGGGAGATAAACCATGAGAGACACTTAAATACAGAAAACAATTGCTGGAGGGAAAGGGAAGAGATTGGGGTAACTGGGTGATGGGCATTAAGGAGGGAACATGATACAATGAGCGCAGGATGTTATTTGCAACTGATGAATTACTGAACTCCACATCTGAAATTAATGATGCCACTATTTGTTAACTGAATTTATAAGTAAAAAAAAAAAAATACCAGGTGATTCTCTGTGTGCCTGTATTACTCTACACTACTCATGTAGTGTGTGTACATATACACCCTTATTTGAGAACTACTAATTTATCTGCTTTTTATTTTTATGTGTTTGAATATCTTATGAATTTCAGTTATAAAGAATTGGTCTCTTTCTTGAATAACAGGAAGGACCATAAGGTTAGTATCTCTGAAAAATCTGTTTAGACTTAGGAAAGATGACTGATTTGTATTCTCTGCAATATTGATGGCTTTTTATGGGTTGAAAATATACTAGTGGGATCTCTGGGTGGCTCAGCAGTTTTTAGTTCCTGCTTTCAGCCCAGAGCATGATCCTGGAGTCCTGGGATCGAGTCCCACATCAGGCTCCCTGCATGGAACCTGCTTCTCCCTCTGCTTGTGTCTCTGCCTCTCTCTCTCTCTTCCTCTCTCTCTCTCTCTCTCTCTGTCTCTAATGAATAAATAAAGTCTTTAAAAAAAAAAAAAAAGAAAATATACTAGTATTAATTTAACATCCTAGAGTTTGCCTGGGTATATGATGAATGTTTTCATCTTGCCCAATACAAACATGTTTTCATGTAGATAGTTATTGAGATGATACTTAAAATGCTATAGAAAAGCATTGTTTTTTATTTGTTCATGGTTATTAATGCTTAGTATTAAATACCACTTCTAAAAAAGGTCTCTATTCTCCCATGGTTTTGTTGATTTTCCATTTAATTTCCAAGTCTTTTGGGACGCCTGGGTGGCTCAGTGTTTGTCTGCCTTCGGCTCAGGTTGTGATTCTATGGTCCTGGGATCAAGTCCTGCATCAGACTTTCCCTAGGGAGTCTGCTTTTCCCTCTGCCTATTTCTGCCTCTCTCTGTCTCTCTATGAATAAATAAATAAAATATTTTTAAAATAATAATTTCCAAGACTTTTATATTGAGTACATCCATAATCTTGCCAAAAGCTTGATTTTTAGAATGCTAAAAACCAAGTGAGACATAACTGTATTTTATTTTTACTTTTTTATTTTTATTTTTTTAAGATTTATTTATTTATTCATGATAGACAGAGAGAGAGAGAGAGGCAGAAACACAGACAGAGGGAGAAGCAGACTCCATTGCCGGGAGCCCGACACAGGACTCGATCCCGGGACCCCAGGATTGCGCCCTGGGCCAAAGGCAGACGCTAAACCGCTGAGCCACCCAGGGATCCCCCCCAACTGTATTTTAGCCTTAATTTTAATTTATATATGATTTCTACCTGAAAACACTACCTTCTATCTCTTCTTGGGAATGATTTAAAGAAAGATGTTTTATTTCATTTACTTCATTATGTATTTTTGAATCATCATAAGTGTAACTGTGCAAAGCCAAAAGGTATGCATGTTTTCTAATGTACTTTTATCTTTCCCTGTCCTAATTCACTGGTAACTCAAGAAGAAGGAAACTATTACCTGCCTCCTGAAGGTCAGTGCCCTGCCTGAGCACTAGAGAGGACACAAGTTAAATACTGTGTTTTAAATTTACCAGCTACCGGGCAGTCCCGGTGGCGCAGCGGTTTAGCGCCGCCTGCAGCCCAGGGCGTGATCCTGGAGACCTTGGATCAAGTCCCACGTCAGGCTCTCTGTATGATGCCTGCTTCTCTCTCTGCCTGTGTTTCTGCCTCTCTCTCTCTCTGTCTCTATGAATAAATAAATAAAATATTTTTTAAAAACCCTCTTAAAAAAATAAATAAATAAATTTACCAGCTACCAAATTTTATAGTAACTGTATTCATGTAGTCAATTTTTATGTATTTTAAACTGAGTTTTTATTTTGCTAGGAACTGAATGAAAACCAGAGCACCCCAAAAAAAGAAAAACAAGAGTGGCTTTCAAAGCAGAAGGAGAATATACAGCATTTCCAAGCAGAGGAAGAGGCTAATCTTCTTCGACGACAAAGGCAATACCTAGAGCTAGAATGCCGTCGCTTCAAGAGAAGAATGTTACTTGGACGCCATAACTTGGAGCAAGACCTTGTCAGGGAGGTATGTTTGAATGGTGTGATATCAGAAGTAGGTCTGCCACATCCCAGTTGCAAGGCCTTTGCACTCGTAATTCCCTTGGCCTAACTCTTTCTTCCCCAGATATTCAATCCACATGGCTTGCTTTCTCGTTTTATTCTTCTTTCTACTTCTTTCTTTTTACACATACACACTTTCTGGGGGAAGTCTCTCTCCCCAGTTAGAATGGAAATTATATGAAGCCACAGGTTTTATTCAGGTCTTTATATTCCTAGTATCTGGTCCATAGTTGGATATAATATTAATATTTATTTAATAAATATTAAATCATGAATAATGAAGGAAGTATTAATTTTTAAATATGAGAAAATTAATTGGATAATTTATGCCTTCTGATCTGAAGTGAGTGCCATGAATTGTGTGTTACCATTTAACATTGTTATAATCATGTAATTATTAACTAGGCAAATGTGGAAACTCTCATCACAATGAAAATGATTATTTTTATTATCAGGGACACCTATGAACATAGATAAATTTATTTCCAAGGTGGCATAAAATAAGCTTTAAGTATAGCACAACTGTTCAAATTCAGTAATAATTATTAGAATTTTGAGTTAAAACAGTTGTATCAATTAGATAAGAATAATTTAAAAGGCTGGTAACATGGAGAGTTGGGTAGTGTTGATAAGTATAAACTAATACTGCCTCTTTGGAGCATAATTCAGCAATAGCTTTTTTATTTATTTATTTTTAGAGAGAGCATAAGGAGGGTAGGAGCAGAGGGAGAAATAGTGAGACAATCTAAGCAGGCTTCACACCCAGTGCAGAGCCCAACCCAGACTTGATCTCACGACCCCGATCAGGATCATGACCTGAGCTGAAATCAAAAGTCGGAGGCTTAACTGAGCCACCCAGGTGCCCCCAGTGGTAGTTTGTAAAACTTAATATACACCTATATTTTTACCCACCAAATCCACTTCTGGAACTGTATCTTAAAGAAATAATAATATGATTATATGATGCATCATGCATGAGTATTGCCTGAAAATTTACTTAAAGCAAAAGAATGGAAAAATTATAGAATTGTAAAGCAGAAGCTTACTATTGAAACTTAAAAAGTCCTTTATGTACTGATCTGGTTGGGATATATGTCCATTATATTTTTAGTTGAAGAAAGCATATTACATGTCTATAACGTATATTGGTATTCAGTATTAAAACTGTATGTTTTGTATAATAGACATGTCACGATAAGCATGGGGGTAATTTTGGGAAGCTTTTGCACCATACTGTTGGCCTCTGGAGAAATAGTTTGCAGAGGCAAAGGAGGCAACTTTGATTTTGACTGCGTGGGGTGGGGGGTGTACACTTGTTGTTTGTTTGGTTTTTTTTTCACTTGTTCTTTTTAATCTGAAAAAAATGTATCAAGCATGATGTGCTCAGTATTATTCTGAGTGAGGCCTATTTATGAACTTATTTCATCCTCACATTAAATCTATGAAATAACTATATTATCTCCATTTGAAAAGTGATGAAGCTGAAGCAGAGAGTTTAGTTTTTAATTTAATATGATCTTTTTTTTTAAAGATATATTCATTTATTCATGAGAGACAGAGAGAGAGAGAGAGAGAGAGAGAGAGAGGCAGGCAGAGACACAGGCAGAGGGAGAAGCAGTCTCCCCACCAGGAGCCCAATGAGGAACTCTATCTCGGATCCCGAGATCACGACCTGAGCTGAGGGCAGGCAACCAACCGCTGAGCCCACCCAGGCATCCCTAATTTAATCTTTTTAAAAGATTTTATTTATTTATTTGTCTGTTTGTTTGTTTGTTTGTTTATATTTATGAGAGACACAGGCAGAGAAATAGGCAGAGGGAGAAGGAGGCTCCCTATGGGGAGCCTGATGCAAGACTCGATCTCAGGACCCCACAGTCACGACCTGAGGCAAAGGCAGATGCTCACCCACTGAGACACCTAGATGCCCTTGAAGCAGAGAGTTTAAATGACTCACCTAAGGATTTGCTGCTCATAAACAGCAGAGCTAGGATTTAGAATACAGACAGCCTCGGGGCACTTGGGTGGCACAGTCAGTTAAGCATCTGACTCTTGATTTCAGCTCAGGTTGTGATCTCAGGGTTATGAGATCAAGCCCCGAGAAGGCTTCATGCTTATCTCGAGTCTACTTGGGACACTCTCTCCTCCCTCTCCCCCTCCTTGCTGCACGGATGCGTGCACTCTCTCTCTCTCTCTCTCTCCTAGACGCTAAACCGCTCTCTCTCTCTCTCTCTCCTCTCTCTCTGTCTCTCTCTCTCCTCTCTCTCTCTCTCTCTCTTTCACAAATAAATAAGTCTTTTAAAAAAAAATAGAATACAGGCAGCCTAGCTCTACAGTCTATGTTCTTAACCACTACACTATATTGGGTATGCTCCTCGTAATATACTCTTAAAAAATTCAAAGGATGACTTTGAACCCTCTTCAAATATAAAAGTAGGAAACAAGAAAGAAAGGAAAGAGGGAAGGACAGTAACCTCTCGAGATAGATTTGATAGCTTTTAAGCTTTTTGCATAAAGCAGTGTTAGTGAATAGTAAATGAACAGCATTTGTGCTAATTGTTGATTTACTACAATAAATATTATGAAACTCTCATACTTACTATGTAGCCATTATTGAATCAGAGAATTACATCTATTTCCTGGTTATTCTGTTTCTTAGGATTTTTTTTCCTGGCATCATACAACAGTATTATTCCTTTGTCTTTTGTGTTATGGATTAGGAGTTAAATAAAAGGCAGACTCAAAAGGACTTAGAACATGCCATGCTACTGCGACAGCATGAATCCATGCAAGAACTGGAGTTCCGTCACCTCAATACAATTCAGAAGATGCGCTGTGAGTTGATCAGATTACAGCATCAAACTGAGCTGACAAACCAGCTGGAATATAACAAGCGAAGAGAACGAGAACTAAGGCGAAAGCATGTCATGGAGGTTCGACAACAGCCTAAGAGTCTGAAGGTACCTTTAACCTAAAGTTCTTGATAAAAAGGAAGAGATAAAAGGCATTCATGTAAACAGTAAAGGTCTAAGACAGAGGTCTGACATAAAATGAATAGACTTTTTTCTTTTCATTTTAAGAATATTTGGTTAGTTTTAATGTGGAGTGTCCATAGCTGTAGACTTTTTGCTTATGTATTTCTCATTAGGAAAACTTTTAACTGTGGGATGTGCCATAAATAAGAATCAGAATTCTTATTTTAAATGTACCCAAATGTCCAATGCCGTTATTACAGTTAACACGTCAACATGCTAACCTGTAGTCTTCTCTCTGCTGTTCCAAGTAATATGATTTCAGAATCTTATTTACTCTAAATATGATTTATTTCCAGAAAAGATACTGCATTTTTAATCAGCACAGAAGCCAGTGAATAAAAAATGCCTCTTTATTCCCTCTCCCTTCATTGTCTATACTTACATATTAAAAGAAATGAAGGAATTATCACAGTGTTATCCCAGTCCACTTGCTTTCTTTCTTTGCTTGGTAGTGTAGGTACTGTAGCATAGGTAGTTGGGAGATATATATACTTTTTTTTTTCATTAGCACATCAGAGTAGAGCAAGCTGTTATATAGCCTTCCCTCACAAAAAGAAGTAAAGACAAGTATTGGTGATATATAATACCAAAGGACTTTATATTTTATACTTACTTTGAATACAGGAATTCATTTACATAGTATGAAATTTGAAAGATACCAAAGTGTATTCTGAAGATTTCCCTCTTCCCTTGTCTCTCTAGCCAGTTGGTCTAGCCCAGAGTCAACCAGAGCAATTCCAGGAGGTTTTCAAATTTTATAACTTGTAACAAATATTTGAAGGAATACAATCACATTAATCTTAGTGATTAACAGCAAAACCATCCACTGCATAGGCTGTAGTTTGGTACCTCAATTAATTTGTTTATGTCTGCAAACTTTAAACATTTATTTACATCCAGTAAGGCCCATATCCCACAGTATTTCCTTTTTAAACTTTACGGCTTTTGGGCAGCCCTGGTGGCGCAGCGGTTTAGCGCCACCTTCAGCCCAGGGTGTGATCCTGGAGACCCGGGATCGAGTCCCACATCAGGCTCCCTGCATGGAGCCTGCTTCTTCCTTGGCCTGTATCTCTCCCTCTCTGCCTCTCTCCCTCTCTCGCTCATGAATCAATAAATTAAAAAAAAAAAAAAAAAAAAAAAAAAAAACTAAATGTTAAATAAATAAATAAACAAACAAACTTTACGGCTTTTATTTGATAATTTAACCATAAAACTGTTCTTTGGGCAGCCCCGGTGGCCCAGCGGTTTAGTGCTGCCTTCGGCCCAGGGTGTGATCCTGGAGACCCAGGATTGAGTCCCACGTCGGGCTCCCTGCATGGAGCCTGCTTCTC
This sequence comes from Canis lupus familiaris, assembly GCF_011100685.1. NCBI lineage: Eukaryota > Metazoa > Chordata > Mammalia > Carnivora > Canidae > Canis > Canis lupus. The sequence continues at coordinate 43,607,280 of NC_049230.1, forward strand.
CCTCTGCCTGTGTCTCTGCCTCTCTCTCTCTCTCTCTCTCTTTCTGTGTCTCTCATGAATAAATAAACAAAATCTTTAAAAAAAAAAAAAGTAGGGCAGTCCCGGTGGCCCAGCGGTTTAGCACCGCCTTCAGCCCAGGGCATGATCGTAGAGACTCGGGACCGAGTCCCACGTCAGGCTCCCTTCATGGAGCTTGCTTCTCCCTCTGCCTATGTCTCTGCCTCTCTCTCTGTGTGTGTCTCTCATGAGTAAATAAATAAAATCTTTAAAAAATAAAAATAAAATAAAATAAAATAGTTCTTTGTCTTTAACTGTCCTGAACTGAAGTGAAATTCATTAACAGGGGTAATCTGTGTTAAAATCTAGAATCTATACTGTATCCAATTGTAACTCTGATTCCCATGCAACTCCATTCTAAGACTATCTTGAATGAAATATAGAAGGAAAATTAAGATGGTTTACCCTTTACTTGTGAACTGGGGTAAAATTTTACTTTGTTATGTCTTCAAAATAATTAGCATCATTTAGATTAGCTTATGTTGACTCCCCATGTAACTTTTAGTCATTGCTTAGAAAAATTGGAATTATAATGATTTTTCAGATTTATTTTGTCTTTGTAATGAAGAAAATATATACTCTTATGGATACAGAACAATTTCCCACCAAAAGATTTTTTAAACAACATGTCTGTAAGATTAATTATTGTTATAAAGTCAACAGTACCCAGAAGTAAACCAAACTGAAAGCTTGTTAGTTTTCTATAGTCATACCATAAATCTAGTATGATTGTATTTCTCTAAGACTTGAAATAGGTGGTTGTTTGATGTTTAAGCCTTCCTTTCTGTTTCCTCTTGTTGGAACCTTTTTGGTTTGAAAGCTTGTAAGCACTGTATTTAATTTATGCAGATACTATACAAAAAGTGAGCAGAGCAATAATATTTCACAATCATACTCAGACTTTAAATGATTTAGAATGCCTCCTTTGATGACCAGTGATCTCAAGATTTTCCATAAAGGAAATTGTTCTGTTACTTTTGTAGGGAAGAAAATCATGATGTTCCTCTGAATTATGTATATCCGTCTCCTTGCTTAAAGAAAATAGTCTATATTTTAACTCCCAAGTCATCCCATTTTTATTTGCTTAAGTCTTAATAGTTGTGTCTTCCAACTTCCTTCAAGACTTTAATGGGGAGTAGGGGGACTTTAGTTTGAGCACTTATGTTAGTGTGTCATTTCTGTAGAATGAGTTGGGTAAATACGTATTGTCTAAATACGTTTCTTCATCTGCTATCCAGATAATAGTGTTAAATGAGTATAAGTGAAGAGAAACAACTGTAACTTTGTTTTTGTTTTCACTTGGGTTAACTATTGAGGGATATAGTTTATTCTTAGGTATAAGTGTTAACTCTTGTTGAAAAAAAATTTTCAAGTTCTTTTTTCTCTTTAGGCTAATGATATGGAATGATTACAGTTTTCTTGGTAGCATATTTTAAAAATAAGAACTTTTTTTTTTTTAGATTTTATTTATTTATTCATGATAGACATAGGGAGAGAGAGAGAGAGAAGCAGAGACACAGCCAGAGGGAGAAGCAGGCTCCATGCCAGGAGCATGAGGCGGGACTCCATCCCGCGACTCCAGGATCGCGCCCCGGGCCAAAGGCAGGCGCCAAACCACTGAGCCACCCAGCGATACCCAAAATAAGAACTTTTTAAAAGAGTGAATGTTATACAGAGACAGGAGAGAATGTCTAAATTTCATTGTTTCATTCCTAGCTAACTTTTGTTAAAGTTAAAGTTAAAGGAAGAATTTTGTTAACCAAGGACAGTATTTAAGTGTAGTGCTACAAAGCATAATTAAACCCAGAGTTTCTCTTTCTAGTTGGACAATTCTTGACCCTTCACAGAATAAAGTATTATGACTATGATCTAGTGCCTCAGTTGGTATGAAATATGGAAAAGTCTATTTGATGTTGTAGTATTACAAGGGGTGGTGAATAATAACTAGTTCCTTGACAAGTGTTTTACTTTGGTAATATGTACATATGTTGCATACTGAAGCAACTAATCAATATCTGGCAGTATTTACATTAAGGTAAAATAATTTCAAGTGTAGGTTCTGCCTTAGTGGAGTAAATAAATATATTCTCACTTACAGACTCAATATACTTTCTAGAATTATATCTCATCTTATCAAATTGTGCTAAAACCTGAGTTCATAGAATAACCTGTGATTAACAAAAATTAAAGCCAAAACTGTCTCTGGGCTCAATTATTTTATCTCAGAAATATTTATGTAGGGCAGCCCGGGTGGCTCAGTGGTTTAGCGCTGCCTTCGGCCCAGGGCGTGATCCTGGAGACCAGGGATCGAGTTCCACATCTGGCTCCCTGCATGGAGCCTGCTTCTCCCTCTGCCTGTGTCCCTGCCTCTGTGTGTGTGTGTGTGTGTGTCTCATGAATAAATAAATAAAACCTTTAAAAAATATATTTATGTAGCTTATCACTCCCAAGGAAGTTGTCCTCTCCCTTGCCCCATAACTTTTGTTTGACCTTTAAAAGATGAGTTAACCTGACTGACTTTCAGGTTTTTGCTTATGGTATTAAAGCATAAACCATTACTAAGTGTGTTTCTACCTAGTTTCAGGTAAAAAGGAAAATTAACTATAAATAACAATATTAGTCAGTTACTAATGCCCTGCTTTTGTGGGATCTGTTATACAGTATGTAGTTAGAGTTAAGATTATTATTAAAAGAAATTGAAGCAAAGTGTCTCAGATATTGTCTGGCTACTAAATGCATGAGAAGAAATTTAATTTTCTGTCATCAATATACATGGTAAAGCTAATTTTAATATTTACTTAGGTCACTAAATTTCTAACAAAATAATAACTATTGCTTTAAGTCCTGTGATAAGTGAGATTATTGATATTTTAATTTTTTTAATTAGAGCTTTTGTTTAAAAAATGCATAGAATCTAGTGGTGTGACCCAATAGCCAAGTGCAAAAGTAACTGCAACCTTATGATCTGACCTTTTTGTTTTTCTTCTCCTGTTTTCCTGGTAGCATTTGTTTTAATGTAAGCCTAAGGTATACCAAATGCCATATATTAAAAATTACATGCATCTATTTTTTTCTTCCTAGTCTAAAGAACTCCAAATAAAAAAGCAGTTTCAGGACACCTGCAAAATTCAAACCAGACAGTATAAAGCATTAAGAAATCACCTATTGGAGACGACACCAAAGAGTGAGCACAAGGCTGTTCTGAAACGACTCAAGGAGGAGCAGACCCGGAAGTTAGCCATCTTGGCTGAGCAGTATGACCACAGCATTAATGAAATGCTCTCCACACAAGCTGTGAGTTTGTTTTATTTAGGCAAAATAAATTTAGTTAGTGCTCCTTTCCCTTCTACAGCAATGAAATCCCAGCAATTAAAATGCTAATTAGAAATGATAGTTCTGGGCAGCCTGGGTGGCTCAGTGATTTAGCGCTGCCTTCAGCCCAGGGCCTGATCCTGGGGACCTGGGATTGAGTCCCACGTCAGGCTCCCTGCATGGGACCTGCTTCTCCCTCTGCCTGTGTCTCTGCCTCTCTCTCTCTCTCTCTCTCTGTCTCTCATAAATAAATAAATAAAATCTTAAAAAAAAGAAATGCTAGTTCTCCTGCAGCTTGGAAATAGTGGTGATGGTCCATAGTCTTCCTGTTCTGAGCATTGCTTAGAAGCATGCATGTGGATATAGAATTCTCATTGATACATTTAGACCTGAAGTTTTAAACAGGCTCTCTGCCAGTGCTCCTCAGGTGTTTAACACTTACCCCAATAACATGTCAAGATTGGAGCAGCAGCCTTGTTAGGTAGTAGAAAAAAGTAGTACTGTATTTAGAATTCAGATGGTCACATTTAATTACAAATATGAAATATTTTTAAAGGGACGCCTGAGTGGCTCAGCGGTTGAGCGTCTACCTTGGACTCAGGGCGTGATCCCAGATTCCTTGGATGAAGTCCCACATCGGGCTCCTTGCATGGAGCCTGCTTGCTTCTCCCTCTGCCAGTGGCGGTCTCTCTTTATGTGTCTCTCATGACTGAATAAATAAAATCTTTAAATAAAAAACATGAAATACTTTTAAAGATTTATTTATTTATTTTAGGGAGAGAGTGCAGGTGGTAGGTGGGTGGAGAAAGGCAGAGAGAGGGGAAAAAAGAAGACTCCCTACTGAGTGTGGAGTCACACTTATGGCTGGATCCCATGACCCTGATACCATGACCAGAGCCAAAACCAGGAGTTGAGCATTTAATCAACTGAGCCACCCAAGGACCCCAAAATATTTTCTATATAAGTTTTGTAAACATTTTCTTAAAGAGCCAGATAGTAAATATTTTAGAGTTTGTAGGGCAGGAGGCAAAATTGAAGATACCATGTGGGTACTTATATAGCCATTTAAAAGATAACTATTTCAAATGTAAAAACCATTCTTGAGGTGCCTGGGTGGCACAGTTGTTTAAGCCTCCAACTCTTGATTTTGGCTCAGGTCGTGGTCTTGGGGTCATGAGATTGAGCCCCCTGTCGGGCTCTGAGCTCAATGAGGAGTCTGCTTTGGATTCTCTCTCCCTCTCCCTCTGCACCTCCCTCTCGTGCTCTCTCCCTCTTTCTTTAGGACAAATAAATTTAAAAAAATTTTTTTTATTTTATTATATTTTTTTAAGATTTTATTTATTTATTCATGAGAGACAGAGAAAGAGAGGCAGGCAGACACATAGGCAGAGGGAGAAGCAGGCTCCATGCAGGGAGCCCAATGCGGAACTTGATCCGGGGACTGTGGGATCACGCCCTGAGCCAAAGGCAGATGCTCAACCGCTGAGCCACCCAGGTGTCCCAATAATTTTTTTTTTAAGATTTTATTTACTTATTTGAGAGAGAGAGCACAGGCAGGGAAGGAATCGAGGGAGAGAGAGAAGCAGACTCCTCACTGAGCAGGGAGCCTGATGTGGGGCTAGATCCTGGGACTCCAGGATCATGACCCTAACCAAAGGCAAATGTTAACCAGCTGAGCCACCCAGGCTCCCCAAATAAATAAATCTTAAAAAAAACAACAACAACAACAACAACTGTTCTTAACTAGTAGAGTGTATAAAAAAGTAAAAACAAAAAAACCCAGGCAACTGCCCAGATTCGGCCAGCAGGCTGTTTGCTGGTCCCTATGCTATAGTTATTTCTATTGGAGAGAAAGTATTCAGAGTCTTATATCATCTGATCATATTCTAGATTTTTTCTTAAGAAAAATGTGGTTTTTAAGGCATCCTCCAGAGAGCTCATGATAGTTTTATCTTCCTAATGCCATCAGTGATTACTAGGCCTTCCTTTTCAGAGATGTTTACTCCGAGGCATGAGAGAGAAAGAACAATTGTGTATCCTACAAAAGAGAATAGTCTGTCTTTTCTCACCTCCTGTTTTCCGTAAGGTAAGGGATAGATAACTCACAGGATATTTTCTTTCTCTCTTTCAGCTACGTTTGGATGAAGCACAGGAAGCAGAGTGCCAGGTTTTGAAGATGCAGCTGCAGCAGGAACTGGAGCTGTTGAATGCATATCAGAGCAAAATCAAGATGCAAGCCGAGGCACAGCATGATCGAGAGCTTCGAGAACTTGAACAGAGGGTCTCTCTCCGCAGGGCACTCTTAGAACAAAAGGTATAAGTAATACGAGGAAGGTAATTGTGCTAGTGTTTGCTTTCAGCAGAAGCATTCTATAAATATTTTTTCATATTGATAGGTGGCATTAGATTGTTTTCACAATACCGTGCTTCCTTAATTCTAGTTTTGGTAGTGTTTTTCTTTTTCTTTAAAATTATTGATTCAGTAATGAACCTTATAATTATTGAGTACTAAACATCAAGGGGAAATATAAGTAGTAATTGCTAGAGGAAGGAATATGGAATTATATGAATTGGGAGAGAGTAGCTCTAGCGTGATTCTCACTTATTTTATGTACCTCACTCTAGGGAGATTGGAGAAAAACTTGGATAGTAAAGAAAAAGAATGTTAGTAATTGCCTTATTTATATTTACTTATTCTTTGTCAGATATATTAAAGAATCGAACTAGAATCCCCAAATTCATTTCATCCTTTAAGATAGTAAAATTGTGTGTGTGAGTATGAGTGTGTTTGGGGGGAAAGAATGATGGGCAGATTTTTAAGACATTAAAGAGGACACTATTTGTTGTTAGAAGCATAGTTGATCCTTGAACAATGTGGGGGTTAGGGGCTGTGACAACCTGTCCGGTTGAAATTTGCATTAACTTTTCTTCATGTATAAAAGTGACCAGAAGCCTTACAAATAACATAGTCAATTAACACATATTTTGTATGTTATATGTATTACATACTGTCTTCTTACAATATAGTAAGCTAGAGAAGAGAACATACATTTACAGTATTTTACTGTATTGGAAAAAAATCACATGTAAGGAGAAACATGTAGTTCAAACTCATGCTGTTCAAGGGTCAACTGTAGTAGAATATTCAGGATTCAAAGCTATGTTTAAGAATTCCTGAGCCAGGGATCCCTGGGTGGCACAGCGGTTTAGCGCCTGCCTTTGGCCCGGGGCGCGGTCCTGGAGACCCGGGATCGAATCCCATGTCGGGCTCCCAGTGCATGGAGCCTGCTTCTCCCTCCGCCTGTGTCTCTGCCTCTCTCTCTCTCTCTCTCTCTCTCTGTGTGTGTGTGACTATCATAAATAAATAAAAATTAAAAAAAAAAAAAAAAGAATTCCTGAGCCAAAGAAAAAAACAAACAAACAAAAAAAGAATTCCTGAGCCATGGGATCCCTGGGTGGCTCAGCGGTTTAGCGCCTGCCTTTGGCCTAGGGCATGATTCCGTCATGGAGCCTGCTTCTCCCTCCTCCTGTGTCTCTGCCTCTCTCTCTCTCTCTCTCTCTCTCTCTCATAAATAAATAAATAAATATTAAAAAAAAAAAAAAAGAATTCCTGAGCCATAGTTCCCAATAGCTGGTATTGTCTTAGGTCCAATGTAAGTGAATATTTGCCTAATAGTCTTGCCTAATGAAAGTTGTCATTGTTTCTGGATAAAAATACAGTGTCTTCTCATATTAAAAAAATTCACATAACTAAGATGTTACTATTTCCCAGGACAGCTGTCTTTTATTACTCTAGCTTCTTTGAGAGTTATTTGGCTCTAAAAATTATCTCCGTTACGTTTCTCATTCAAGGTGAGAAAGACACATAAATTTTTTTTTTAAATCTAGTTTTTCAGATTTTATAAATGTGATTCCAATTTGAACATTTAAAATTCAGTCCGAAGTTCTGTCTCTTATGCTTCAAAATTATCTAAAAGGATAATCTATAATATTTTAGAAATAATATCGGGAGAAATATTGGTACTATTAAAATGTATTTGTATTTTTAGCTCCATCTAGTGGTTCAGAATTTAAACAGTGCTAATTAGTATCTTAGTTAGGTACAGTCTTTTTTCAATATATGAACCAAAGTCTACATGTTCTACAAAGCCTGTTTAAAACTGATACCCACTGGAGAAGGTACAGTGGTACTCTCATACACTGTAAATGCATTTTGAAAAGCAATTTGGATGTATATATTGAGCTTTGAATTGTTAAGCATTTGAGACTTTTAGAATTTGGCCTAAGGAAATCCAAAATACAGGGAAAATTATGCATATAAATGGTCGTTATAACATTTTATAATGGTTTAAAATATCTAACCATTTTGGTTACTGGAGGGGAAGTGGGCAGGTCAGTGGGGGAAATGGGTTAAATGAGTGATGAGGATTAAGTGCACTTGTGATATATCCGGTGTTGTATATATATAAGTGATGAATCACTAAATTCTACACCTAAAACTAATATTACACTCTATGTTAACTAACTGGAATTTAAATAAAAGCTTGGGAAAAAAAATCACCTAACCATCTAAATAGAGATATAATTAAGTAATTATGGCTAAGCCAATGAAATCTTGCTCAGCCATTTAAATGATGGCTACAAAGACAGTATTAATATGGGGAAATGCTTATGATGTATTGAATGAAATCAAAAAGACAAATTACACTTATAGTGAATTGAAAGAATGTTAGTGGCTATTTAATACAGTAGATTTGTTCTTTTTTCTACTTTACTTTTTTAAATATTACTTTGGATAATGGAAAATACTAACGATTATTTAGTATTAAAAATAATTTAAAAAACAATAGGATGATAATCTGTAGTGCTTTGAGTTGCTGCTTGATTTTTAGGGCTAATGGTTACATTTCAAATGAAGGGCATGACTGTGAAGCAGTTTGAATCAGTTGGCAACTGCCAAATCCATGTACCTTCCCTATAAAAACTTTGAAAAGTTTTAACAGCTATTTTTCTGTACCTTGTATTTACTGGTTGTACAGAAAGGAAGCAGCCGTCTGAAAATACAGATGGAATCTGAGTGAACATTAGTTGTTTATAGATGAATAATAATTCTGTTTAAAAAAATTGTTTTCGGGGGCAGCCCAGGTGGCTCAGCGGTTTAGTGCCGCCTTCAGCCCAGGGTCTAATCCTGGAGATCCAGGCTCGAGTCCCATATCAGGCTCCCTGCATGGAGCCTGCTTCTCCCTCTGCCTGTGTCTCTGCCTCTCTCTCTCTCCCTCTCTGTGTCTCTCATGAATAAATAAATAAAATCTTTAAAAAAAATAAAAATGAAAGAAAAATGTTAAATCCCATGTGAATTTTATACATGCATGAAAAGTGGTAGTATCTCCAAAGTATAAGTGGGCTTTTTTTTTAATTATTTCATTTAGTTTTCTCTCAATATTTTACAGCATCAATAACATAGTTGGTAGTTTTTAAGTAAGAATTGGCAATTAGAACACTTTTTAGGACCTTTCTTTGTGGAACTGAAAATATTCATACAAAAATACCGAATTTGATTTCAAAGGAAATTGGCTGGAAGATCCTCTCAAAAGTCTTAATTACAGTAACTCTTATCAACCCAGTGAAGCCACTTTTCTAATTTACAAAAACTAAGTCACAGGTTTTATGTTTGTTTATTTATAATTTTAATTTTTTAAAGTCACAGGTTTTAAAAGAAATAGGAATTAATGTAGCCCATCATAAATCTTAGTTTCATTTTTATATTATTGAAAAATGTTCTGAGTTTCTTAAATGACAATACTAATCAGCAAACAAAACTGAATGCATACTACATAAAAGGTTGATAAGCATTAGTGTTTAATATTTTTGTCACGAATTTCCTTCAGACAATATGCAAGACATTCAGATCAGTTATATACTCAGCACATTCCCATCATTAATTAGATCCCTTGAATTAAATGCTTTTAGTAAGTGGATTTTTTTAAGTTTTACATTAAAAATAGTTAAAAGATAAATTTGAAGTTCTTTGAATCCCTAGAGATACGTAAATTCTTTTTATATGGATTTATAGGATTTTATATGTAATTATTAAAAGTGAACATTTATTTTATTAAATACACAATCATTTTTCTTAAAACTTGATAAGTTTAAGGGGCACTTGGCTGGCTTAGTCATGAGAACATGTACCTCTTGATCACAGGGTTGTGAGTTTGAGCTCCATATTGGGTATTGAGATTACTTAAAAAATAAAAATCTTTACAGAAAAAAAAGCTTGACAAGTTTAGAAAAGCATAAATAGAAATTAAAATGTCTGTAGTCAGGGGAGCCCCGGTGGTGCAGCAGTTTAGCACCACCTGCAGCCCAGGGCCTGGTCCTGGAGACCTGGGATCGAGTCCTACATCAGGCTCCTGCATGGAGCCTGCTTCTCCCTCCTCCTGTGTCTCTGCCTCTCTCTCTCTCTCTATGTCTATCATAAATAAATAAATAAATAAATAAATAAATAAATAAATAAATAAATCTTTTTAAAAAAAATGTCTGTAGTCCCACCACTCAGAAATCACCACAGTTTGGGATCCCTGGTGGCGCAGCGGTTTGGCGCCTGCCTTTGGCTCAGGGCACGATCCTGGAGACTCAGGATCGAATCCCACGTCGGGCTCCCGATGCATGGAGCCTGCTTCTCCCTCTGCCTGTATCTCTGCCTCTCTCTCCCTCTCTCTGTGTGACTATCATAAATAAATAAAAATTAAAAAAAAAAAAAAAAGGAGCCTTGGGGACTCCTTTAAAAAAAAAAAAAAAAGAAATCACCACAGTTAGCAATTTTGATGTCTTTCCCTCAAAAGCACTCTTGTCTAATCTTAAGTTCTTCAGCCTTCACATAAAACGCTCACTCTAAAACTTTGTAACACTTTAGTACCTAGAAAATTCAATAATTTCTTTTTTTTTAAAGATTTTATTTATTCATGAGAGACAGAGGTGGGGGGCAGAGACACAGGCAGAGAAGGAGAACCAGGTTCCATACAGGGAGCTCAGTGTGGGACTCGATCCCAGATCCCATGAGCACACCCTGAACCAAAGGCAGACTCTCAACCACTGAGCCATCCAGGCACCCCCTTTCAATAATTTTCAAACTCTCCTTACTGGAATCTGTTCTGGCCAAAATACTTATCATTTTCCCATGTCTTTGCACATGTTCCCTTGGCTGAAAATATTTTTTCCTTCCCTTTCTCTTCCTGGTAAACTTGTATTCTTCCTTCACAATCCAGTCTCTGCCACCTCCTCTGGGAATACTTTATTTACACTTATCTTTCTCCTTTATAGAGTCAATCACTCCATCTCTTTTTATTTCTGCTATACCTTGTTAATCTGTTATTATGTCTTACCACATTCTATTAGGACTTTTTATTTGCATGTGTCTCCTCTGCGAAACTTCATATTTTTTTTAAAAAATTGGAACTTCTGAAAACTTGATACATAAAAACTAAACTCATTTGTTGAGTTCGATTTCTGCAGAGAGCAATAAGTATTGGTTTAAATCCTCAACAACCTTGATAACTGATTTAATGCTCCTTTTTAAATTATTTCTTATTTTTAAAAAACTTTTTATCATGGAAGTTTTTTTAAGATTTTATTTATTCATGAGAGACCCAGAGAGAGAGAGAGGTAGAGGGAGAAGAAGGCTCCCCATAGGGAGCCTCATGTGGGACTCAATCCCAGGACCCTGGAATCAGACCCAAGCCAAAGGAAGACACTCAACCACTGAGCCACCCAGGTGCCCCGATCATGGAAATTTTCAAACGTATACAGAAGTAGGAGGCATTAGTACAGTGCAACCCCCAAGTACTTAACCACCCAGCTTCAATAGTTACCAATATTTTGCTAAATTTTTCTTATCTATCCCCCTGCTCCACATATACAATTTTGTGGTAGAGGCAGGAGGTGAGGAAGAAATTTCAGCATACCACCATTTGATTCCAAAAATGTCTTAAGTTGGTTTATTTGGATTGGTTAAGTCCAGATATTACATTTTAGCTAATTATCTTTTAAGTTTTTTAGTCTATAACTGATCCCTGTCCACCTTTTTTTTTTTTTTTTAATTGAGGATTGGATCATTTGTTCCGTAGGAATTCTCACTTACGGATTTGGCTTATTTCATCTTCATAGTGTCATTTAATGTAGTCCTCTCTTCTTTATTTCATATTTCCTGTAAACTGGTAATTAGGTCTAGAGGCGTGATTATATTTAGATTAAACTTTTTCTTTTCTTTAAAAAATTTTGCAGGGAATTGTCATAAGGGTTATAGTGTACTTCCTGTTGCATCACATCAAGAGATACATAATGTCTAACTATGCCACCTTTAAGTGATTTTTTTTTTTAAGATTTTATTTATTTATTCATGAGAGACACACACACACAGAGAGAGGTAGAGACACAGGCAGAGGGAGAAACAGGCTCCATGCAGGGAGCCCGACATGGGACTCCATCCCAGATCGCCAGGATCAGGCCCTGGGCTGAAGGCGGCGCTAAACCGCTGAGCCACTGGGGCTGCCCTTTAAGTGATATTAATATTGATCAGGGTGTTCAGGTTTTGTCAGTATGATCATTCATAAAATCCTCCAACTTGTGGATGCCTGGGTGGCTCAGTGGCTCCTTGCAGGGAGCCTGCTTCTCCCTCTGCCTATGTCTCTGCCTCTCTCTTGTCTCTCATGAATAAATAAATAAAATCTTTTTTTAAAAAATCCCCAACTTTTTTCATAGTCTTGACTTTATGTATTTTTAATATTTAAAAAATTGTATATACAATCAGCTGTATTTATTTGTAATACTTTCAGTTTTCCAGAACTGATTATCATGGCTATTCAACTATGAATTTTTAGCTATATAAAATCTCCTAACTTTTCAATGAAAACTTTTTAGTTTTTTTGTTTGCTTTCACTTAAAGTTTTGGTCTATCTGGAATGTAGTGTAGGATGGAATTCTATTCCCATTTCCTTCCAGATATTGGCCAAATGTGCTTGTGCTGTTTGTTTCTCCCATTAAACTAATTACTGCTTTTGTCTTGCTGCCTACAAAGAGGTGTCTGGGTGGCTCAGTCCATTGTCTCCCTTCGGTTCAGGTCATTATTTCAAAGTCCTGGGATTGAGCCCCACATCAGCCTCCCTGGTCAGCAGGGATTCTTCTCTGTCTCCCCCTGCCTGCCACTCCCCTACTAATTTTCTTTCTCTCTCAAATAAACAAGTCAAATCATAAATAAATGCAAGCCTACAAACTGAGATCTTCATTCTGTTTCACTAAGTATTTTGCACCAGTACCGTATTTATTTTAAGATTGATTTATTTCTGAGAGAGAGAAAGAGAGCAAGCACAAGCAGTAGGAGCAGAGGGAGAAAGAATCCCAAGCAGACTCTGCACTGAGTGCAGAGCCCAGTGTGGGACTGGATCTTATGACCCTAAGACCACAACCTGAGCCAAAGCCAAGAGTCAGATGCTCAACCGACTGAGCCACCCAGGTGTCCTTTATATTTATTTTATTAGAGTGACATTATGGGATATCTGATAAGGCTAGTTTCCCCCTACACCTTTTCTTTCTCATTTAACTTTAATGGATTAGTAGGTATTGATCATAATTGCCTTGATTTATTATTTCAATAGAAGTACTACCTTTGTTTTCTGTTTTTTTTTAAGTAGGCTCCATGCCCAATAAGGGGCTTGAACTCAAGACCCTGAGATCAGGAGTCATGTGATGAACCGACTGAGCCAGCCAGGTGCTTTTAAGAACTTGATTTTAGGGGTGTCAGGTTGGGTCAGTCAGTACAGCATGTGACTCTTTTTTTTTTTTTTTTTTAAGATTTTATTTATTTATTCATGAGATACACAGAAAGAGAGAGAGAGAGGCAGAGACACAGTCAGAGGGAGAAGCAGGCTCCATGCAGGAAGCCTGATGTGGAACTCGATCCCGGGACTCCAGGATCACATCCTGGTCTGAAGGCAGGTGCTGAACCGCTGAGCCACCCAGGGATCCCCCTACAACATGTGACTCTTAATCTCAGGTTCACAAGTTCAAGCCCCATGTTGGACATGGAGCCTATTTTAAAAACAACAACAACAACAACAACAACAACTTGATTTTAAACTGAAACTAGGGATCCCTGGGTGGCGCAGCGGGATCGAATCCCACATCGGCCTCCCAGTGCTTAGAGCCTGCTTCTCCCTCTGCCTGTGTCTCTGCCTCTCTCTGTCTCTCCGTGTGACTATCATGAATAAATAAATTTAAAAAAATAAAAAATAAAAAAAAAACTGAAACTAATGTAACCCCAACTATCTGCAAATGAAAAATAATATTTTTCATATTTATTTTTCATATTTATTTATTAAATAACAAACAAACATCTTTAATTTTTAAAAAGAACTTGATCTTAGGATGCCTGGGTGGCTCAGCAGTTTAGCGCCTGCCTTTGACCCGGGGTGTGATCCTGGAATCCCAGGATCAAGTCCCATATCGGGCTTCCTGCATGGAGCCTGCTTCTCCCTCTGCCTGTGTCTCTGCCTCTCTGCCTCTCTCTCTCTCTGTCTCTCAATAAATAAACAAACAAACAGATTAATTAAAAGAACTTACACATTTTTAAAAAGATTTTATTTATTTGAGAGAGCGAGTGAGCACAAGTGGAGGCGAGGGGCAGAGGGAGATGGAGAGGGAGATGCAGACATCCTGCTGATCAGGGAGCCCACTGTGGGGCTGGATCCTGTGATCATGACCTGAGCTGAAGGGAGATGTTTAACCAACTGAGGTACCCCTGATCTTACACGTTTTAAAAATATAAATTATGTACAATTTCTACAGTACATCTCTTTAAATTTTTTCATACAATTTTTTAGTTTTTATTTATTTTTAAGTAAAAATAAAATACATTGGAGAAAAATAAAACATAAGGCTGGAACTCATGACCCTGAAATCAAGAGTCACACACTCTTCAGGGGCACCTGATGGCTCAGTCAGTTAAGTGTTGGATGTCGGACTCTTTATTTCAGCTCAGGTCATGATCTCAGAGTTGTGCGATTGAGCCCTGTGCTGGGTGTAGAGTCTGCTTAAGATTCTGTCTGTGTGCCTCTCTCTTTCTCTCTCTCTCTTTCTCTCTCTCTCTTTCTCTCTCTCTCTCTCTCTCCCTCCCTCCCTCCCCGTCACCCCCCCCCCCTCCTTCTCCCTCTGTCTCATCTTAAAAATAAAAACAACAACTGGGACACCTGGTGGCTCAGTGGTTGAGAGTCTGCCTTCAGCCCAGGGTGTGATCCTGGTGTCCCGGGATCAAGTCCAGCATTGAGTTCTCTGCATGAAGCCTGCTTCTCCTTCTGCCTGTGTCTCTGCCTCTCTCTTTGTGTCTCTCATGAATAAATGAATAAAATCTTTAAAAAAAAAAAAAAAGTTGGCATGCTCTTTAGACTGAACCAGCCAGACTCCCCACATCTCTTGAGTTTTTAAATGTCTGTCCATAAAGTAGCCAGAATGAACTTTTTTATGAGTTCACTTCAAAGCTCAGTAATTATTGCTTCCTAGTTTATAGATTATAAAAAATAAATCAGCTTTCTTTTTGCTTCCGTCTCCCAACCTCAAACAGATTGAAGAAGAGATGTTGGCTTTGCAGAATGAACGCACAGAACGAATACGAAGCCTGCTGGAGCGTCAAGCCAGAGAAATTGAAGCTTTTGACTCTGAAAGCATGAGACTAGGTTTTAGTAACATGGTCCTTTCCAATCTCTCCCCTGAGGCATTTAGCCACAGCTACCCGGGAGCTTCTGGTTGGTCTCACAATCCTACTGGAGGTCCAGGACCTCACTGGGGTCATCCCATGGGTGGCCCACCACAAGCTTGGGGCCATCCAATGCAAGGTGGACCCCAGCCATGGGGTCACCCTTCAGGGCCAATGCAGGGGGTACCCCGAGGTAGCAGTATGGGAGTCCGCAATAGCCCTCAGGCTCTGAGGCGGACAGCTTCTGGGGGACGGACAGAGCAGGGCATGAGCAGAAGCACGAGTGTCACTTCACAAATATCCAATGGGTCACACATGTCTTATACATAACTTAATAATTGAGAGTGGCAATTCCGCTGGAGCTGTCTGCCAAAAGAAACTGCCTACAGACATCATCACAGAAGCCTCCTCACTTGGGTACTACAGTGTGGGAGCTGAGTGCATATGGTATATTTCATTCATTTTTGTAAAGCATTCTGGTTTGTGTTTACTAATTGGGATGTTATAGTATTTGGCTGCTGGGTTTTGTTTTGTTTTTTAACTTTTGGAAAAATTTTGAAAAGGGGGAATTAATGTGTGTATGTAAAAAGAAATCAGCTAGATTGGGGGTATTTTCTGAACACTGCAAAAATGGAATGTAGCATGGTGGCTTGAGTCATCACTTTGGGGCAACCATATCCTAAGAAATTTGTGACAGGATCTGAAGTGTTTCTCCATACCCCAAATTCTTAGGAGCCACTCACAGCAGGCAGCATGTGCTGAAACAAGTGATTGTGGAAACACACCTGTATCCCCCTCACCACTGTATTTTCTTTATTAAATTGGTCTGACTTCTCAGCCTCATTTGGAGTAAAAAAGTGGAAATCCATGAACACTAAAG
Organism: Canis lupus familiaris; assembly: GCF_011100685.1. Taxonomy (NCBI): domain Eukaryota; kingdom Metazoa; phylum Chordata; class Mammalia; order Carnivora; family Canidae; genus Canis; species Canis lupus. The sequence goes on from NC_049230.1 coordinate 43,623,272, forward strand.
GGTTGCATTGACTTTTTCAGAGAGTAGAAAAAACTTAGTTCTTTTTCTGAGTGGCTGCATAGGTTTGTCAGTTTTTGTTTTTGTTTTCGTTTTGTCCGTTCAATTGTGCCTTCTTTGTGGCATGGTGAGATGGAGGTGCTTCAGGAGATAATGAGTTGTGTGGGAATTGCATCAACAGACCTGTGAGCCTTCAAAGGGGAGGCCAGAGGGTGAGAGAGGCCCCTGAAAGTTCATGTGGTGGGTATGTTCAGCAGCAGAGTGAGGAGATGAAGCCTATATATCCTAACGTTTTGTTGCTTAAACTGTGATATCTCATCCTAGCTAAGCTCTGTAACTCCCAAAACCCCAAACAGTACTTTTACTTTGTACAAAAACAAAGACATATAGCCAATACATGTCAAACGCCAGAGGCATTTGAATTATGCCATGTTTGCAAACTGCCATCCATTGAAATTCTCATCACACTACAAAGACATAATTTGATTACCACCCCCACCCCCACCCGGTTGGCTTGTGAGATTTCCTGTTTACAAGTAGAATAGCCAATTATTTAAATGTGTAGTTGCCATAGTGAACCAGGAGTCACTGAGCCAATGACTTTACCAGCTGCTGACTAATCCTCATCACCACTGTAGATTTTGCTGCATGTGCAGGTCCTTTTTTTTTTTTTTTCTGGCTGTTTTTGTTGCTGCAATACTTTACAAACTTCTAGTTCCTTGAGACTTAGTGACTGTTTGGCATCATGTTAACATCACACAATAGGAAACACCACTTCCAGAAGTCTCTAGCCTCAGTGCTAAAGTACTACTGAAAAGGAACTAGCAAGTTTGACAAATTAAAATTAAAAAAAAAAAAAAAGTAAAATAAGTTATAAGTGGTCAGGGAATCTCTTTAACGAAAGCTAACTTTTTTTTCCAGAGGGGCATATTTTGTTTGGTTTTGTGTTGTTTTGCAATGAAGGATCAACCCAATGCTAAAAGTCAGATGTTACTTGGTATTCCACAGCCAGTGTGGAAATTGAATTGAAGGTAGGTAAGAAGCTATGAGTATGACTTGAAGGAAAAACATGTCCTGTCCAGTGACAGATCAGAGTTTCTTACAAGTTATTGCCTGCCACCCACCTTGTCTTGAAGAACCCTTGCTGCTAACTCTGGGTCCTGCTTTTTATGTGGTCAGAGGGCTCCAAGTTAGAATTTTCTAAATCCTTCTCAATGATACTCTTCACCTAGACCTGACTAATGACCAAACAGTAATCTATCACTGTCGAAATCTTTGTCTCAACCAGTAAGTCTTCTCTAGGTATGTCAGCCTAATCTCCATGAATCCTCCCCTTTAGGAGTTTTGGCATTCATTTAAAGGTAACTGGAGAAAAAATTAATAATTAAATGTAAATCTTTTTAAAACCAAGATAAAAGTATAATTCACACTCAGTTTTAGTGTTCAGGTAGTGTTCAGGTAGCACTCTACTACATTGTACTTTTCACTGTGCTTAAGATCATCAGTTTTTAGGTGAACATAACATGCACTTCTAATGAAAGGGGCTTTTCATTTTCTCAATATCTTTTTTGCATTAAAATACACAGTATTTCAAACATTGAAAAATGTACCTGTTTGGAGGAAAATGATAGGAAAGGTCTTTAGAATTAAGTGTCCAAAAATGTTATGGAATTTGATACCTTTTTAAAAAACTATTATTCAGTTTGGCCCATCTGTACTACTGGAGGGGTGGAATAGGGATGCAGATGAGTTTCACATGCAAAACACTTTAAAATCCAAAATACTACCAGTGATACATGTTAAAGTCTACTTGTAGACTTAAATTAGTCGAGTTACTCAGTTCATATACTTGTAAAATTGTGATTGAATACTGACTCCAAATGTCTATCCAGTAGGGCTTTGTATCTGATTTAATTGTGTGGCAACCAGTTTTACTTGTAGGTCATGACTATACCTGGATTATTCAATTAAGTTAATTTTAATTAAAATATTTATAGTTTGCAGAAATAATTCCAATTAATTGGTTTGTGTGTGTTTGTAAGATCTAACTTCTGAAGAATCTCATACATGGTAGGAATCATCAAAGAGTAATGCTTGTAGCAGAAAAATTTGAAAGGTTTTGAAAGATTCTAAAAAAGCAGGCACTTTCTGAATCAGTGTACAAATGTCAGCATTTGATCAGATTAAGACTACCTCCTCCCCCACTGTTGGTATTCACTTGGTATATATGTATTTAAGAAAAAAGTATGGGAAACTTGTCCAGCATATCAGAAAGGGTTCCCTTCCTTTTGCACATACCTTTTCTCTTCTTATTAATATCATTCTAATCCTAGATTATAGTATCTGAAAGTATTTTCATCAATATAGATAATGTTAGCTGTAAAATGTGTTTATATTATTTTTATTTAGAGCTGCCATTCCTTTTAGTCATTTCTGTGCCTAGAGATGAATAGCCCTGCATTTGAACCACCCCACATGTATAATATCCTTGGTACCCAGGGCCAAGGATTTATTGGTGAGTTGATCTTTTTAGCATAGTCATGATTTTCAGCTGCCTAGACATCAGGTAAAGACCATTCAGTACACTAAAATGTCCTTGACACTCCCTCCTATTTTCCTCACCCCCTATCCAAAAATTGAAAACTCTATGAGTATCTTTTTCAGACCATAAGGCAGACTTTAGTAACTTTCGACTTCTTTAAGTACTAAATGTCTGGCATTTTAAACTTTTATAGAAAACATTGTGTTGGACACTGGAATAATACTGTTTATTTTCACCTGTGAAAAATATTGTACTTGAAACACCTCCTTTACATTTCTCCATGTGTGCCATTCACTAGTGGAAATAAATTGTATTATACCATGATCTACTGGCTTTTTAAAACTGTGTTAAATATGCACATTTTGGTATAGCTATTATCATTTGTATGTATATATTGTATATACATATGAGTGTCTATATGTGTGTATAGATAGGTGGATGTAACTCATACTGTACATTTCCATCAGGGCGCTTAAGGTTCTGTTATTGTGTTTGTTATTTCAGTCCTCAGTTAAGGCAAGAATGCATGTGTTTCTTCAGAATGAGTTGCTGGGTTAATATGAGAAGGTGGTCATTAGATGCAATCTTTTCTGTTTTACTCCCTTAGCACTTATGTGGGTAGAAAGAAAGTAAATTTGGAAGCATAAGTTGCAATGCAGTAAAATATTGCTGGAAGAGGAGCCAGTCAGTGTTTCTATGAGTTTGTGTTGTGATGCAGTAAAAGATAAGTGATGCAGAAAGAAATGAACTGTGGAAATCCAAAACACTGGTGGTGATTCCTCTGCAAAGACGATGAAAAGAACCAGGAAGTCACACAGTCTCCACGTGCGCAATCTAAATGTGTTTCTTAGGAGTGATGCCATTGATCCTCTTAACTCTTGTTCCTTGATTAATACTAATACTTATAAATTTTCCTAAGGACCGAAACAGCCAAGAAAGGAATTACTGCTAAAGCATCTAAGGTTCTCCTAAACTATGAGATCAACAGGAAATGGCCACTGGGAGAGAAGGATATGGTATTGGTGTGGGGCTTTCTCCCTTGAGCTGCCTCTTCTTGCTTGCTAATAGTAAGTTCTTCTTGCACCTTCCAGCCCTTCTGAGCCACTACTATTCAAGCACAGATTTGGCCCAACACAGCAACCCTTTCCTGGGAGGTTTATATGGTCCTGCGTTCTGTCCTGTGCGCACAATGTGAAGTGTTTAGTGTGTATTCAAGTCCGAAAATAATATATTTAAGGTATATAAGTGTGAATCTCCTATATAATGATGGAAGAAGAGGTTCTTGTTTCTTAGAAAACTACCATCTCTAAGGAACAAAGCCAAAACTTGGGCTGTCATCTTTGAGCTGCTTACCAACATACAGATCATCATTAAAGAGAAATGAATTCTATTTTGTTTTTCATTCATCCAACATGATCATACCCTTAACCAGGTTGTAGCATTGCCTTTAAGAAGGCATTCACTCCTAGTTAAGAACTGGAAATTTCCCATCCTCTGATTCCTTAAAGGATGAAGAGTGTGCTATATATACACTTAGCAGACTTGCCTCTTGTATGCAAGGACTACTGATTGAAGTCTATTTTGCTGTGTGTGTGGTTATGTTGTCTGCACTTTTATGAAATCACCATGATAAGCCTACATTGGAAATGATTATTCGTAAGGAAGTTTTTATTTAAACACTGTCTAGAAAAAGAAAGTGAAGCTGAGAACTCTTATGTTAATGTACATTTATATTTTCTACTGAATTCTGGGAGCCCCCTTTAAAGTCATGTTGACTAATTTTTTCCCTCATTTATATTCAAATTTCCAAAATTTCACTCACAAGGGAAGAGAACCCATTTGTCCTAACGATAGTCTTCAGATTCTAAGAAATATAAAGTAGTATGCACCTTATCTGCCTGTTGTGGGTTTCTTAAACTTGCACTTCCCTCCCACCCACCCAAAAATAGATATCCTTTAAAGAAAATAAAGGCAGAGAAAACTGGGGAGCCACTTACTATGTCACCATCACTGTTAACTGTTTCCCAGCAATCCTAACTTTTTGAAGTTTCAGAGATATTTTTTTGCGTGTATGTATGTGTCTGTTTGATTGTGTCGGGTTTATTTTTTTATTTTAAATATACAAGAGATTCCTCTTTAATAGAGAAAAAAAGTTAATCCTCTCTGAAACAGGATGCCCACTGGATATACCAACCTGGACATCTGTAGGTAGTTTGCCATGAAAAGTGGAGAGAAGAGACTTCTGAATGAATGAAAAGGGTGTCTGATGCCCAAGGATTCCCCCCTAAGTACGGGTAATTCAGCCTGCACAGTTTGCTTTTCACTCATAGTTTTTAGCAATTATGAGTGAAAAATCATGTAATTATCTGTAAATATGTAGCTAACAAATTGACCTAGTTTCTGTATTTTTTTGTTTTTGTACTAAAGTTTATAAGTCTGTGCCAGCTAGAGAGGAGTTGCTGTCATTGCTAGTTGTGGTCCTAGCATCTAATCCTGAAACCATCCTAGGTGACATTTTTAGAATTAATGCTTACATGTTGTTAAACAGAGGAAAATGAAGCTTAATTATTGGTCAGGTTTTACATCTTTTGAAGCAAAGTCATTTTTTTTTTTTTTAATGATTACATGTTTTCAATCATGAATGAGGTAGGGAGCCTCCCTCCCCCAGTGGCCATGTTTACAGATGTGTGTTTTGTCTATAAAGTGCAAGAGTTGTAATGTTTATGTAAATTATGCAGGTGATAACCTTATGGCTTGGAACTGTTTATTGGGCTCTAGCTGAATTTTCAAATGAAATGAACTATGCTAATTGCTGGCACACTGATCCCATTTCTGGAGCATTTTTCCTATTTCCAGAATTACATATGTTCCTTTGTCATTGTCCCCACTAAACCCTTCTCTGAAATGCCTTGTAGCCTGAAGTTTGAAAGTCTGGTAAACACAGATGAGGGAAATGCATTTTTAAAAATCTGTGAGTCCTCATTTTTGTGCATTCAGTACTCCTATGTTTCAGTGGCAACTCTGAGGTCAGTGGAGTTTAGAAATGAGATACCACTGTTAATGAAAAGTGTGTACTCTTTGCTTTTGCATGGCTTGGCTTAGCTTCAAAGGTGTATTAGGGCCACTTGAAAGCATGAAGACCAGTCGAGTGGGAACAGGTTTCTCTCAGTGGCACATTTTGCTTTTTCTGAGCCCTTAAATACATTGCCTCAGCATGAACATTATTGTTATTATAAATTGCACATGGTCATGGAGTGAATTATGTGATTTAAAGATGTAACTACTTAATGTTTTCAGATTCTGGCTGGTCCATGTGACTATTTGGCACATATCAAACAAACAGTGAGGGGTTGGGTGTCCTGGAACCCTTCTAACCCCCTTTTTGTCATAAACAACTATATTTAGTTTATTAAGATGTTGGCTGCCCCTGGTGTGTTGCCAGATAGCTCTTTTTTGGTACCCATTCCAAATGTGCTTCCTTGAATTTTGTAATATCAAAGAAACTACCACCCCTTCTCCCCAACATTTTATGTGTTACACCTTTTATTCCACATTAAATGGGAGTTGTGCCTACTTAGAGTGCCCCACCAATTAGTTACATATATGTGTTCTATATAATCCAAGCCAGAGACACAAGGCGGAAAAATCTAAAAAAAAAAAAAAAAAAAAAAAAAAAAATTCCACTTGAGGCCAGTAATTTATCTAACAAGATACTTTACCACATTATCTTGACACTTGATATGAGCCTAATAGGAGTTGCAGGTGGTTTCATAGGGCAAAATCCAAGTGGTGAGGATATGTGGGGTTTCTATTAGAAGATGATTTTGTTCTTATTTGACCTTTCCTTTTATGATCCTTCTCTGCTAGTTTGGAATAGGTTAATTCTCCAAATTTATTTAGTTTTGTTTTTTATCTTTTAGAGAAATTTTTACAAAAGCAATGGTCTGATGTAAATAACATTTTAAAGTAATAGTGCACATAACTTTCCCAGACTATTCCAACCAGATAATTTGTAAATGCTTTAGAGTTTTTTAAATTAACACTTGTGTTGCTAAATCCTATTTATGTAAGTCTGCTAAAATTCTTAACCCATTTAAAACTTAAAACAGACATTTAAATAATGGATGGGTTACTCTGAGCAATCTAGCTTTCAGAAGCCCCTTGTTTCAGTATATGAAAAAGATAACCTAATGCGCATTAATGAGGTTGAAGAGACTTTGAGAAATATGTATAGTGTATATTTTAAAACAGCTTTGCTTGTATTGTGAAGATTTAAAAACAAACTTGAGATTTTTAACGTAACTATTAACACAGTTTTAACATAAGTTATCCCACTGGGTTTAAGAGCATCTTGAATGTATAATCCTTTTTGTAACCCAGGTTGGTTTCTGCTTTCACCAGTCATCCAAACATATTTATGTTTTTAGTTTTATATACTCATTTCCCTTTGTTTTCCTCAACCAGCATGATTTTTTTGCACATGTATTGTAGAAATTTTTAAAAAGAAAAGTTAATACATCGTTTTCTCTGAATTTTCTTCACTTCTCTCTTCCTTTCTACTAACTCCTTACCTTAAAGGCCATATCGCTCCATTTGCATTATTTGTGCAAATGCCAGGGTTGGTTTTTATTTTTATTTTTGCTATTTACCTAAAAAAAAAAAAAAAGAAGAAAAAAAGAAAAATGCTTCAGTCAATTGCTTTTTTATTTAAAAAAGAAAAAAGAAAAGAAAAAAAGCTGTAACCTTATCATTTCTGAGTAGACCATTGAGAGATGAATGCACACCTGTAATAGCCCAAGACCAGCTTTGGTGGCTAAAGGGAATATTTTAACTAAGCAAGTTCTTTTCTAAAAGTGGTATGTATTATTCACAAATCTCTTTCAGTTATTCCCACAAGTCAGGGGTCCAGATAAAATGAGGGTTATCAGCTAACTGATATGTTATCATTGAGGTTCATCAATGAATTTGTACATTTCTAGTTCCCTTTGGTGAAGGGAAAAATGATGATTTTGCAAGACCTAGATTTTGGCTTGGTTTCTTGCCTCCTTTTTTGGCAGCCTTCATCTTCTCATCTCCCAAAGCCCTTGAGCCTGTAGGGTTTTCATGGTAGACAAAGGACTTGTGGTCTCTTAAAACGAGGACTGATATTTTGGTGAGAGATTATTGTGCTGAAAGTGATGTTCTGCCACTTTTACTGATGACTAAACTTTAAATATACACAGTCCTCTCAATTTTCGGACCAAACAGATGCCCACAGTGGAGGCTTATCAAGAGTTGCAATGGGGAAGGAGCCTCTCCCTCACTGTCAGCACCGGCTGGTTAAGGTGACTGGACAGATGTGCATTTTCCTTTTGGTAGAAATGGTCCGCAGCACTAACTGGTAAGGCTTATTGTACAGTATATTGTCAGTATTCTTCCGGTTCAACATACCTTATAGCTCATATATAACCTGTATTAATTGTATAGATTGTGCATTTAAAGCTGTTACCAAGTTGTCAGAACATAAGAGCGAAAACAAGGTCATATGTAATATTTTGTTTGTAAGTATCCTTTGTATCATAGCAAAGGAAATGTTTAAAAAAAATCAACTGTAATAAAGTAATTTTAGTACACAGAGTGTCTGCTTAGCTTTTTTTAAGTAACTTTATTTCCAAAGATAAAATGTTTTTCAATTTAGTGACTATTGGATAATCTCAGGCACTGGGCTGGGTGTTGGCTTTATTACAGAAATGTGTAAAATACGGGTAAGAATGAACTCGCTGATGTGGACATAAGCCCTTTAGTCTAATTGCCGCAGATTGCTCAGAGAATGAAGTGGCCTGTTGTATTGTGGGTGTGAGGTGATCCTACCTTAGGTTTTAATGGTTTGATGCAGGTTCTTCAGCTTTATATAGACCTGTGTTAGAGCATATATAGGTAAAACTCTCACACACATGGGCATGTGAATGTATGCAGTTCTTGAACCTTGTAAAAACTTTAAAAGGTGTTTTCACCCTTTGATGATTTGAAAATCTTATTTTCTGCCCCTGTATGGGACAAATATCTAATCTAGTGCTGTTGCTTACAACACTGTTAAAGTGACTATTTTTGTAAGAAGACTAATTTGGGGAGAAGAAGTTTCATGTCTTTTAATTTAAAAAGTTTTGGGATCCCTGGGTGGCGCAGCGGTTTGGCGCCTGCCTTTGGCCCAGGGCGCGATCCTGGAGACCCGGGATCGAATCCCACGTCGGGCTCCCGGTGCATGGAGCCTGCTTCTCCCTCTGCCTATGTCTCTGCCTCTCTTTCTCTCTCTGTGACTATCATAAAAAAAAAAAAAAAACTTAAAAAGTTTTAAGTGGGGCAGCCCCGGTGGCGCAGCGGTTTAGCGCCGCCTGCAGCCTGGGGTGTGATCCTGGAGACCCAGGATCGAGTCCCACATCGGGCTTCCTGCATGGAGCCTGCTTCTCCCTCTGCCTGTGTCTCTGCCTCTCTCTTCACTCTCTCTGAATGAATAAATAAGTAAATCTTTAAAAAAATAAAAAGTTTTAAGTGTCATTTTTTTAAAGATTTTATTTATTTTTTCATGAGAGACAGAGAGAGAGAGGCAGAGACAAAGGCAGAGGGATAAGCAGGCTCCATGCAGAGAGCCTGACGTGGGACTTGATCCCAGGTTCCCAGGATCACACCCTGGGCTGAAGGTGGCTCTAAACCGCTAAGCCACCCAGGCTGCCCTAAGTGTCATTTTAAAAAGTGTTATTGCCCACTTTATTGAATAGAATATTGTCTAAGCACTTTCAACTTTTTAACATAGCTGTTTAACTCCTAGTGTGTTGATACTGAGCTATTTTGAAATTAACATTTTATATACTGTAATTTGCCTGGGTCAAACAGCTGTGTGGGAGCCAGGATGAGATTCCAGGTCACCTATCGCCAACATCCAACATCCTTGAACTTGGAGGAACTCAAAAAAGGTTTAAGAAACAAGATTTCTTTCTGCTTTGTCCCTACATTTGGGCTTTTCAAACTATAGTGGAAGGAGAGTATCTTAAAATTGTACTTCTAGCCTGTATCCCCTATCAGCAACTCAAGACAAATGTCTAATATGTCATTGTCTAAATGCATCAAAGATACTCTGGGTTATGTTTAGAGGTCAAAGCCTATCCTACCTGACTGAAGAATTTTGAACATAAATATACTACACCATTCCACAGCCCAAGTGGTGATGAGCTAATGCTATCACTTACATCTCAAAGATGCCAGCTGCAGAACAAGGGTTTTCCTGTGTGTATGTGGCCAATTAGTGACTTTAATTGCTACTATGTCTACAGATATTTGTTCTTAATGGTAGAGGGAGACAGTTGCTGAGTGGTGAGGCTATGCAATAAATAACTTTAAGGGTGACGTTTCTAGATTAATGTGCATGGCTTCCGCACAGAGTTGTGTACTAGAGGAGCTCTGAAGACGAGTTATTTTCCCTTCTGTTATATCTTTTACATTATGAAGTCTAAAATGGGCATTATTTATACTGTCATCTCAGCCTGTGATGGACTAGGAAAAAACAAAGTATGGCATAAACTGCACTGATTTGGGTTCTGGTCTTTAGTTCTATCACTAATAATGGTGAAATCTTAAAGCCATATCTTCTCTGACCATTATTTATTAAGAACTAGGAAAGCAGATGGGTTTTGCCCAGAACAAATGAACCAGTGTGAAACCTATATTAGCTGTAACAAGATTATTGAGTATGTGTATATGCACATGTGTTTGGGAAGGAAGTGAGGATAGTTTGCCCTCAATGGGGTAACCCAGGACCCAGCTCATATAGGCCCTTCCCAACTTTGCAATGGGCTAACTGGAACTTTTGGGCCTTATTAGAATTGGGGAATACATTCTGATCTGAAAGCCGATGCCATCCCATCATAGGGGACTTTGAGCTCCAGTTGACGAACTAAGCAAACTTGGGAGAATGGGATATCACCTACTTTTACTATTCATTATATCCTAACAAACCTCTTAAATTAAGACCTATTGGGGTGCCTGGGTGGCTCAGTTGGTTAAGCGTTCCACTCTTGATTGCAGCTCAGGTCATGATCTCAGGATCCTGAGATCAAAACCCATGTCAGGCTCCCTACTCAGCAGGGAATCTGCTTCTCTTCTCACTCTGCCCTTCCCTGCCACCCTGCCCCACTTCACTCTCTAAAATAAATAAGTAAATCCTTAAAAGAAATAAGTTAGGGCCTATTTATCATCTCGTCTTTTCCTATGGAACAGTTTGTAAAATAACTTTCCCAAAGTCATACAGGTCGCAGATAAAGTAGAACCTAGAACCCACATCTCCAAGCTACTTCAGTGTTCTATACTTAATGCCCACATTACTAACTGCTCAGTGGGAAATATCTCTATGTAGGTACCATTGATGATCAGGGAATTTTGAGCTTGCTGGGAAATTATTAGCCCAGAGCAGAAGGCCTGGTTGTTGATTAAACAGCTGCCACTGGTTAGTATCAGGGGACACAAGGCTAGATGTACAGGAGTGAAGCAACAGCCGGTGAATAGAGAATGTGCCGGGAGGCGTTGTTAACTCCGCAGGTAGGTAAGCATGCGTGGCTCAGTACACATAGGACTTTAGAAGACAAATAGTGCCTTTGTTTCTGGAGATTTAAAAAATAATGACATTCCATTGTTGCAGGGAGAGTGCAATTTATTATTCAGAGGCAGAGGTTGGAGAGAAGTTTTTGTTCAACTACACTAGAGATAATAAGTACTAGGGTATTACCTTAATACACAGGAAGGCTGGAGGCAGAGGGGCTAGAGAGATTTATCTTTGATGTTAGTGTCTTTTGTTTTAATGAAATTCCACCTTTCCTTCAAATTTTTAGTTCTTCCTGGACATTTCAAAACCCTCTGGTCACTTTGGCAAGGTTATTTTAATTAAAATCTTTATGTCATCTCCCAGAATCTGGATCAGGTCTGTGATCTCCTTGATTCTCAAGCCAACCAAAAGTCTTTACAACCCACTGAGCTCATTAGCATTATTTTAGTTCACTGACTCACAGATGAGAAAAGACCTTCTATCAAATCTAGGTCACCCTTGGGACATCTGGCTGGCTTAGTCTGTAGTGCATGTGACTCTTGATCTCGGGGCTGTGAGTTCAAGCCCCACATTGAGCATAAATCTTTTTTTTTTTTTTTTTTTAAGATTTATTCATAGAGACACAGAGAGAGAGAGAGAGAGAGAGAGGCAGAGACACAGGCAGAGGGAGAAGCAGGCTCCATGCAGGAAGCCAGACATGGGCCTCTATCCTGGGTCTCCAGGATCACACCCCAGGCTGCAGGTGGCGCTAAACTGCTGTGCCACCAGGGCTGCCCCCCACGTTGAACATAGATAGAGCTTACTTAAAAAAAAAAAACTAATTTAAGACACCCTTATTTCTCGGCATATGTTCCCACCATCATGTGTGCCAAACAGCAGTCTAGCTTGCATGTCCCACCAGTGAGATGGAGATTCTTGCTTCCTGAGGTGTTCATTATGTCTTCAGGCACCCCCTGTGTATAACTTCTCCATCTTGTCTCTGCCAATGGTGGTAACTAGGGAAGATTTTTGATGCCATCCTTTGTGGCTTGGCTAGAGAATCACAAATACTCACTGGCATTCTTACCAGGTTCTACTCAAGTGGCCAATTGTATCTGCTTGTTTAAGCAGGGAGAGGAATTCATGCTGAAGTTCATTTCTAAAGGAAGATACCTTGGCACTTAGGGTGGCTGACTGACAAAAGATCTGTGGTCTAGGTGGAAGATGAGTAGACAGGAACTTCTGACTCTGGGGTAATTTTGAGGCTGTATATAAAGCCATGCTGACACTTCCTGTGTCAAGACCTTTAAAAAACAAAACAAAACAAAAAAACCCAGTACTGAAGCCTTAGAAAGGATACCTTCACTCAAAACAGAGATGATATCTCCTCAAGGTGAGGATCTGGTGCTTTGTTCTGCATACTGTCGTCTCTGGCCAAGCCACCCTAGAAACCTAGGTATAAATAACGTAAAATACTAACTCTCTAAGAGAATTAAGTTATAGTTAGCACAGTCTTAGGTCTCAGATCAGAAGCCTTCGGAGGCAGTCCTTTGCTTCCTGCATTCTGACCCAATGGGAGGGAGAGAGGACCCCGTCTCCTTCTGAGATCATGCCTCCTCTAAGCCATTGCGTTTTGGGTTTTTTTTTTCCTCTGACCACTTGAAGGTGGTTATAAATAATTAAGAGGCCAAAAGGAAGGCAAGCAAGTGAATGAGGACTGTGAGGATCGCTTAAAAGACTCAAGACCTGGAAAACCAACTTAGTCGTCCTTCCTTGGGTTGTCTTACTTTTATTTTGTTGTTTGTTTCTTGTTTCCTCAAACTCAAATTTAGGATTTTGTTCAAGGATCACATATTCTCTCAGAATAGTGTGCCTGGGTTTCTTCCAGTGGGTTTTGTATGCTTAGCTGTTCACCAAAGCAGAGCCAATACAGGTGATTCCTTCAGTGTTAGACTGAAGGTCAGGGTCACCCAAACCTGCTTGAATGGGAACTGCACATTCTTGGCAAAACTTGCTTGAAAAAGCAGCATCACTTTCATCACCATCGGAAGATGAGAAAGAAGCAGCTTCCTGAGATTGGTTATAAACTCACATGGCATGAGGGATACAGAGGAGAAATCCTTCAGGGTCTAGGGATTAGGGCCTTGGGTCCAAGGGAATGAATGGAGCCTGGGCTGTAACTGAAAGAAATATGTTACAGGTATATAGGCACACCCCACCCCTGCAAGCTTGCTTTTTTGTAGAAAAGGAGAAGACCACAATTTCTCCAAAAGCTATTACCTTAAAGAACCAGAGTCCCATGGTATCTGGCCTAGAGAAACAATCCAAAGTTCAGCCCTTGAGGGCCCCCCATAAGCCGCAGGTTAAAAGCCACTGGGCTGCTTCCCACCTTGCAGTCAGTTCTGAATGATCCTGGGGTCCTGCATGGGGAACTGCAGCACCCTAACTAATTGAAATCCCCACTGTACCAGATGCTGGGGGGAGGGCGGTTGCCAGATGTCAGCAATTCTTCCTCCACAAGCCCTGTAACAACATTGTAAACCAGCAGTAGAACGGCTTCTTTAGATTTCAGTTCTTGTTATTTCTCCTGCTCAGAAAGGGTAAAGAATGTCAGATGAGTAACGTGAAGGAGGAGGAGCAGGACATGAGGAAGGAGGGAAGTGATTTTTTTTCATGACAGGATAATGTGCCTTTAATACAATTGAGTGTTGCCTGCATTTCAAGTGAGATTCTAGGATAGTTCAGAGTTTCTTCCTATTTGATCTAGAAGAACAAGGCTGGACTAAGATTATCCAAACCTGAAGTTTCGGCCCCAGACATTCCTCATACTGAGGCATAGGACATGGATTTTGAGAAATATCTCTCCTCTTTAAAATTGCTTTGCTGTTTCTGAGGCCAGGAGGGAGCTTCCTGTCAAAACAGGTATCTTCCTAGATGATAGATTAAAATAAAACTTCAGAGCAAAGCTCTTAGCAACACATAGAACCAGATGTCCTAGTGTATTGTTTAATGGCCTAAATCAAACCAGGATATGCGAATCAATTTGTACAATGCTTTGTTTTACTCTGATCTTCAGCATTATTCCTCATAAAACCAAATACCATAAAACAAGTCACTGAGTGGCCAGGTCCAGGAAGCAGCTTTGTCTACATCTACATGGATGGCCTTTTGAATAAATTGAGCAGAAAAAGTGTGGTAATGTGAAATATTCATAAATCACTGAGTAAGCACTAACTAACCTCTTGGAACTTTTGTTTTCTCTGGTCCCAGCTGTCTCCAGGCTCCGGGAAAAAAAGCAGCTAGTCGTAGTGTCAGAAAAGAGGGAAACCAACTAGAAAATACCAAAGATACCAGGTTTATACTCTTTACCACTTAGAAAAAGCCCACATGGCAGGAGAAAAACAGCTTTAGCTAGGACTCTCTGGCGTAATCTCCAGGTACTGGAGGGAGCAGCCAGAGTGCCTGAGAGTCTGGCTCGTTGAGCCAGGGTCTGGCAGGTCCTGTGTGCAAGGACTTCCTCTTCCTAAAATTGTCCTTAAGATCTCTCTAGGCTTGAAGTCCTACCTGAAGCCCCAGATCAGCCCAACCGAGACCTGGGGAACGAGTCTGAAAGATAGGACCTCAGTCCTCCAGACACAGATGTATGCTCTGTACCTCGTCACCCTCACCAACCCAGGCTCAGGACCACACTTAACTGCCTCCAGCGCCTTTCTCACACTCACGCAAGACTGACGCACCACACCATGATCTAGGAGCTCATTTCCACAGCTGTGACAGCATGAAGTCAGCAGAGTGCCACAACCACAGAGCCCAGTGAGGGAAGTGGGACCAAGACACAAACATCCTGTCCTCACGACACTGAGTGGCTCCAATTCAAGAATCAGGGTCACAGAGCTGATTATTTATGTGGGACAGAGCTTCCCAATGACATGCGGAAACCCATTTTCCCTACAATCCTTGCAAGTGACAGAGCATTTTTCTCCTGAGTCCATAGACTCAAAGTGGTGCTATTCTTGGCTTATAAGGTCGGTGACAGGAGAGAGTGACAGTGACAGACCAGTTGCTGACCAGGAAGAGTTGGAATGTGTGGAGCTAAGCCTGAGGTAGGAGTGTCCTCAGGATAACGTGAGCACCAGCTCACTGGAAGTTCCATCTCTTTCCACAAACCAGTTTAAGAGAGAGGGGGCTGAATCGGTGGCAAAGAGCTGGCCCTGCAGTCCCCTTCCCGTGCTCACGGCCGTGTCAGGACTCTGGCATGTCCAGCCCTGTTCTTCCGTGCAGGACCGGGGGTGTTTTTGGGCCAGGTCTCACCTCGTATACGATCGTTTCCAGCTAAAGATCTCCTCCAGATGGGAAGAGGGAGAGACCTCCCGCTTCTGCAGGGTTCCCCAGCGACGCCGGCCCCCTAGGAATGAAGCCCGATGCCTGCTCAGCCCCTTCATCCTCTCTTCTGTTCGGAAGAACTCTGTCAAGGCCCGGAAGTACTCCAAAATGACCTCATGGCTCCAGGCTGGCAAGGGCTCCTGGCGCAGGAAGCCACAGTGGCCTCCGTGGTGACTGAGCAGCAGGAAGAAGTAGGGGTTGCTGTGGAAGAGTTCCGTCGGCAGAAAGTGGTCTGGGGGCCCGCACACGGGGTCGTCAGCACTACAGATACACAACACGGGCACAGCCGCCTCATCCACATCCCGGAGGGGGTCGTTGTGGTCCCAATAGGTGTCCCAGCTGATGGGGAAACTCTTGGTGTGGCAGAAGAGGGTTTCCTCAAACTCTCGCAGGGAGCGGCTCCTGAACAGTTTGTGGGTGTCCACCGTGTCCTGGAGGGCCGAGGCGTATCTGGCAGCAAGAAGTGGAACAGGGAAGGTAGGAAAGGATAGAAGAATGAGAAAATGAATTGGCAACAGAAATTATAGCAGCCTGCAGACCAGGTTTCTGGTCACAGAGGCATTCTTTGGCCATATGGTATTTTTGAATTCCATTTCGTTGTCAACACTTGAAGATTTTTTTTTTTAAGGTAATTCTATGCCCAAAGTCAGGCTCGAACTCACAACCCTGAGATAAAGAGTCATACCCTCTACTGACTGAGCCAGCCAGGAGATTTCACATAAAATGCAGGTATTTGGGTTCTCTAGGGAAATGGAAAGGTCTGGCAACATGGGCTGGCATTTCTCAGGGCAACAAGGGGGCATTTCTTCCCTCATTTCTGTGTCATGGTTCCTACCAGGCCTTGTGTTACCTGCTTAGCCCTGGGGCAGGAAATGACTTTACAGCTGCTGATCTATAGTGACAGCTCTACTCCTGCCCTCAACTCCTGACCCTCTATAGGCAACTTGCTTTGAACTGAGCCCCTCCTGGAACACCCTGGCTCAGAAATTCCAAACCTGCAGGTGACATCCCCCCTATCGTCAACATTTTACTTCAGGTTTATTAGTCTGTTTTTTATTTATTTTATTTATTTTTATAATATTAGTCTGTTTTTAAAAAGCTAACATGCTGTCTAGATAATAGCAAACAAGTGTGACATTGAGCAGTAGTACAGGTATTCCTAGAGAGGGCTGAGCAGCAGCAGAAGAGGCTCCTAGGAGTATAATTATTTTACAGGGTAAGTTGTAAAATGGGAGCCTGAGAGCCACTGCTCTGGGGAAGAGGGACATTTTTGCTCTTTCCACTTCCATGGAGAGAGCCTGGCACAGGAGGTCAGGATGGGCAGCTAGTGCTTTGAGTGAATTGATGCAGACTTAGCCAGTTGCATTTGGATGTGTGTCTCCAGCAAACATTCAAAAAGGCTTGCCCTGAGTTTTCCATCCCAAACTTCCAGGGCAGGACAGACCCTAAAGGCCCAGATTTCCTCTCCACTTCCCTCACCTTATCTTCTAGCTGGTGTTTAGGGTCAACACTGGTGGTGGTCATTTGGGGATGGAAACTAGCAATGAAGCCACATAAGAACACTTTGTCTTGGACTGCTCAAGTTCTGGGCTGCTGTGACAGCCCTTTGGGCTATTGGTGAGTTCAGGGCTTGACCTTCTCAGAGCACAATGGGGGCAAAATCACACACCAACAGATTTCTGATTCCTGTCACCTCCAGGCTCAGACACTATATAAGGAAATATTCTAGACAGATAATCAGTTGTAATTGCTTCCAGAGCCCCATTGCTGATTTGACAAACTGTGGATTAAGCGGTGAATGCCAGGGGCTGCCTCTGCTGCTGGTGGGGCAGGTGCTCAGGACACCCCGCGGCTGAGATGAGGCCCGCGGGCCCCAGGGCAAGAGTTCCTGTTCTAGCATAATGAGGCTAAGTCCGACCACGACCCTTAAATCTGCTCCCCTGGTTCTGTCTAGACTCGAGGGTTTTTGGACAGCTTCGCAAAGCGTTTGCCTCAACTGTCCTGAACCGTGTGATTCGATACGGTGTCCTCGTCAGCCCAAGACCCCTCTTTCCCACTTGGCCGCCCGCCTGCGGCCTCCGTTACCCACCTGCTGAGGGCGATCTTCTGGTGGAGCAGAAAGCCCCGCTCGTAGGGCCAGGGCAGGCCGGCCTCAAACCACTCGCGGCAGCGCAGCACCGGCGAGATGCACGCGGCGCCGGTCACATAGCTGGAGGAGCCGCACTCTCCCAGGTAGGACAGCAGAAGCGCTGAGCCGGAGCCCTCGCTCACCGCGAACAGAGGGGCAGCCGGGTGTCGGAAGCGGATGTAAGTGACCGCCTCCTTGAGGTCGGACGGGTCGCCGAAAGGCTGCAGCCGGGGGCTGACCAAAGGGCAGCCGTGGTGGCCGCGCCGGTGGAAGATGACCGGGCAGTAGCCGCGCTCCAGGGCGAGCAGACAGAGGCCGAGCACGTTGCGGGTGAGGCGCCCCCAGGCATTGGGGATCACCAGCAGCACGGCGGGAAGGCCCCCGGCGTTAGTGACCCGTCGACCCCGGGGGCAAGGGCCCACGACCCAGTCCAGGGCCACCAGCCCGTCGTCCGCCAACTGCAGGTACTCCCTGGCCAGCTCAGGCCCGGGCCCCACCGGCAGCACGAAGTGGCAGAGGGTCTGCAGGTGGGGCCCGGAGAGCCAGGAGCGCGGGAGCGGCTCCAGCGCCGTCGAGCGTCGCAAGGCGCTCAGCAGGCACCGGGCCAGCGCCGACGGTTTACAGATGAGCCTGCACCCGCCCGGCAGCGGCTCGCGCCCGTCGCTGAATCTGTCCGCGGCGCCTCCGCCGTCTGCCTCCTCCCGGTGGTCCTGGCCGAGGGCTCCCGGCGCAGCACTCGCTCCGACGGCGCGCCGCAGCCGCTGGGCCAGCAGGCCAAGCAGGGCGAGCGCGGCCAGGAGCAGGGCGAGGGCGAGGGCGAGGGCGAGGGCGGCGCCCCACGGCGGCATGGCGAGGCGGGAGAGCCCCCCGCGGGCGGCGGGCGGCGGGCGGCGGGCGGCGGGGCTGTGCCCTTGGCGAGCTCCCCGCTCTACCCGCGGCTCCGCCCGGCCGCCGGCTGCAGCCCTGGGCTCTCCTGCGCTGGGGGTGGGGGTGGGGGTGGGGGTGGGGGCGGTGGGCGCTCCGGATTGGTCGTGGCCCTGCGGGAGGCAGCCAGTTCGGGCCCGGCTCCCCTCGCCCGCCCCCCAGTCCCTCCCCAGGTCCTTTGTACAGCGATTGCGACAAGCTGGAGCAGAAGGTGAAAGGAGCCTAGGCCACACAAAAGGGCCGAGGACGCGCCAGCGAGCCGGAAGGGAGTGGGGAGGGCCGCGACCCGAGCAGTGGGGGTGTTAGCGGCCGAGAGCGGGGAGACTCGGAGACCGAGGATCGCGGCATGGGGGTGCGCATCGGAGTCCCCGCCGAGCCCTCCCCTCGGCCCCGCTCGGTGTGTAGCTGAGGGGGGGCGGGGGGACCCTGCGTCGCTGCGCCCTCCGGAGCCGCGGTGGAGAAGTAGCCAAAGAGAGACGTGAATAAACCCCAGCTCCGGGAGCAGGCTCTCGGGCTCCCGCGGGGCGGCTGCAGCTGCGGCCGGAGCCACTGGCCGCTCCTCCCTCCGGGGCTTGGCCGCGCTCTCTGACCTCGGTGTTTGTCTCGGCCCCGCGGGCACCCTCGACTGCGCAAGAGCCCGGCTGGGAGGGGGGTCGGGCTCCGGGCCAGCGAGCGCTGGGCGGGCGTCCCGCCAGACAGCGGGTCTGCTGCAGGGGGCCAGGGCGCCGGGGGCTGCTAGTTCCCTGGCCTGCATCTGCGCGCCGGCCGGATCCCCCGGGAGCATGGGGCTCCCCAGGAGCCTGGATTCAGATAATGGAAATCCTCAACACCGCTCCCTGAGAAGGCCTTCCCCAGAAACAACAGCCTCAAGCTGGGGGAAAAGATGCACCCAGGCGCCTGCGAGGGGGATGCCTGTCACCCTGCGACGGGGCCGTGGCAACGGAGAGATTGCAGTTCCTTCATCAGTTCAGTAGCTGGCGTTTACAGGGGAACGAGGGAGGGATGGGTAAGAAACCCCCTTGTAAGTCACGTTCTTGCTCTCTATCGAAATAACCCGTTTTCGCTCTATTTCGAAGTTTGAGGCTGGGCATCTCAACCTTCATCCTCCATTCAGGTTCCCGTCTTTCCTCAAAATCCTGACCGGGGCCAAGGAGAAGGGCACTAGAAAGAGGCCGGCGCCCCCCCTGCAAGGGGCAAAGCCTGTGACTCCTACACCTCACGGTGACAAACGTCTCCCTGGGCACACGCTGGCCATCGTTGGACAAACGACAAGAGCGGAGGCGGGCATGCGGGAGCAAAGCAGCCGCAGGCCGGATTCGGCTTCCTCGGACTTCTGGGCCTGGGGAGGGTAGAGGCCAGAGACCCTCCGAAGCTCCTCCAGGTTCAGGCCCTACCTCCGAGGGTGCGAGTGGGATGGACTGAAGGTGAAGCCCTAAAGCGGGGACCCTCTTCCTTCCGCAGCTCAGACTTCATGATTCTGCCGCTCTTCTAGTTGCAGGTCACACTAACGTGTCTGAAGCGGGTTTGCCGGAGGAGCGTGCGGGTCTCCCCTTCGGGGCCACTCGGTCCACTGGGATCCCATTTCCCGCCCTTTGCCCCGCTCCATGATCCCACCCGGGCACTGCAGCTGAGCTCTGCAGGCGGCAGAGAAGCGCCGCGACGAAAGTGCGGGCGAAGGACCGGTCCCCGTCCGCCTTGCGGGGCGATGCGCTCGGGCCCGGCTCCAGCACAAAACTTTTCCGGCTCTGAGTTTAAGACGCGTGCGCGCAAGGTCCGCGGTTGTGGGCGGGCACTGGGGCGGGGCGGGGGCGGGGCGAGAGGAGCGCGCGGCTGTGGGGGCGGGGCGAGGCGGAGAGCGCGCGATCCTGGGGCGCTGGGGCGCGCGCGCGCGAGCCCGGGGTCTACGTGGGCTTACGGGCGGCGCGGGGGACGGCGCGGGGGTGCGCGCTCCCGGGCCTGCGGTGCGGCGGGCAGGTCCCCGGCGGACCGGGATGGCCCCTCCTCCGCCTTCGCCCCAGCTACTTCTCCTGGCAGCCCTTGCGGGGCTTCTGGGTCCCAGTGAGGTAAGGCGACCGGTCCCTGAGCAGGCTTGGGCCTGGGATCTCAAAGCGCCGTGCCCAAAGTTCCTCCTGGAAGGAGTGGCGCGTGCAGAGGGGATAGGAGTCGTCCCCTGGCGGACTGGGCCTGGGAGGAAGAGGGCAGGGCCCACGCCGAGGCCAGTGCCCCAACTCTTGTGTGCCTTCGACTCACAGGTGGTGGCCGAGCCGGAGGAGGAAGCGGGAGCCCGCTGTCCCGAGGGCCTGTGGCCTCTACCCCCACAGGTAGGAGCCTGGCGCGGGGCGGGTGTGTGTGTGTGTGTGTGTGTGTGTGTGTGTGTGTGTGAGAGAGAGAGAGAGAGAGAGAGTGAGAGAGAGAGAGAGAGAGAGAGAAGGAGCGGCTCTGGCCTGTGTGTGTGTGTGTGTGTGTGTGTGTGTGTGTGTGAAGGAGCGGCTCTGGCCTCGCCGCGCCCTCAGTCACCCTCTGAGGACCTCTGCCGGCTCCTCAGGCCCTCAGTCGCCTGCATCCCAGCCTCGGCGTGGGGCCTGCTGCCCCCTCCCCACCCCCACACGGAGTTCCCCAGCTGCCCTAAGCCCTCTTTTTCCCCATGCATAGGTGTCACCAAGAGTGGTTTTCGCGCGGATGAGCCGATGGCAGGTGGGTACAAGCCCGGAGCCATCCTTGGTGTCTGCACCAGAAACGGCGGGCTCTTTGCAGGTTTTCTCTGCCTTTTCAGCTCCCCAGCTCCATTCTTGACGCTTCCCTCAGGAAGAGAGTGAGCCACGGGTCTCTGTCCTGTGCAGTGCTGTGTCAGGAATTCTGTGGAGTAGCTGTCTGCCCGTGGGCCGGAGGCTGCAAGGGCAACCCACAAAACCACCCATGCCCCAACTCTGCTGTGTGGCTGTGGGAAGCCTCCGGACCCCAGTTTCCTTAAGAGGGGCATCAGTAATGTCCCTGCTCTCCAGGACTAAACGAATTGTGTGTGATAGCACTTGGAGGAAGTAGGAATCTATGGGAGGTAAAGAGTGTGCCTGAGATTACTGGGCACCAAGCCATGTATGTGTTCACCTTGCACGCCCGCCTCTGTTTTCATGCCAATGGTCAGATGGCTTCCCTGTCCCTTTGGTTTTTCTTTAAAATATCCATCTCTTTTTGAAATTTATCATAGCTCCAGGCCCAAAAACCTTATGCCACCTACCTGATTCCTTCCCTCAAACACTCTTTCATTAAATCATTCCCCAGTTTAAAAGCCTTCAATGGTTCTTTATTTCTCACCCTATCATGGTCATACCCATCTGACGCCTCTCCCAGACCTCCACCCCCACCCCCAGGTTTTTAGGCCCTGCTTAGTTAAATAAGCTTCACCTGACATTCCCAAATCTTGGGTTGCTCTTGGGTTGTGTTGGTCTCCTCATCACACATGTGAGTGCCGGGCTCATTTCCCACTGCTGTACCTCTGCTGCTGCTTATTCTCCATACCTGGCCTAATCTGACCTGAAGCTGAAGTGGGCAGCTCCCTGCCCTCCTGCAATCCTTCTCATCTACTTCCAAAGCCCAGTGCAAGAGTCAGCTCTTTCTTGAGAACTTGCCTCATCACCCCAGCCCTTATTCACCACCTTCTCCGAATTCATGTAATGCTTACAGCTTTTCTCTTATAACGATAAATCACTTTGAGTTTTATTAGTTTGTTCTTTCATTTGCATTAGTTCTGTTGCCCTGAGTTTCCTTCACATTCCCTGCAAGCAGAGCCCAGGAGTTAGTTGTCTTTCGGCATCTCCTATAGCGTCTGGCACAGTGCTGAGCATCAGGTCAGCTTCAGCAAAGAATAATTAATAATCGATGAAGTGTTCCCATCGTGGGACCATGCACCTGCTGCCTGACTGCCCTGTATTTGGATGTTTTGGGGAGATATGTGGATAGAATCAATACATAGAAGACCTGGTCTCCATTTGGAGGATGCTTACAGTCTAGACTGGGGTCCTGTGGAACCACTGTTGCACAGGTGCAGAGAAATAGAGCTGAAGAGTGGGGTCTAACAGCCTTACCTAGGCTTGTAAGCTTTGAGGGGTAGCACCTGATGGAGAGGCGGGGGGTGGGGTGGGGTGGGGTGGGATGGAGAGGAACAGAGGCAGGAGGGAATGCCTGCCGCTACCCAGGGCTCTCTGTCCTTCCCTGAACCCTGAAGGTGGGCATCTGGCCACCCTGGGAATCCCTTTAAGCTGGCCCCCAGGATGGGAAATCTTAGGATTGTCAGCAAGTGCCCTGGGCCTGGCGCGATGCCTCCGTATTTTTTCTCTAGGCTGAGGATGTCAGCTTCCTCTACCACCCCTGTGCACACCCATGGCTGAAGCTCCAGCTTGCCCTTCTGGCCCACCTTTGTGTGGCCCGGCCCTCACTGGCCCCTGACTCTAGCCTCACTCAGGAGCGGGTAAGTGGTTGAGGAAAGGTGGTCATCTGCACTGGCAGAGGCTGTAGCCCCTTCTGCAAGGGAAGGAAGATTCAGGGACTTCCTCTTCTTGCTCCCCACCTTCATCTTAGTTGTCCTTTCCTAGCCCCTGGTGTTGGCAGCATGGGGGGTGGTGCTGGAAATGGCGTGGATAGAGCCAGCCTGGGCTGCCCACCTGCTGAAGAGGCGGCGGCGGCGGAGGAGGAGGCAGAGGAAGAAGGCCTGGTTCTGCCCTGATGGTCTTTCTGGGCTGTCTCCCTTGGTCCCAAGGCCAGGGCGAAGGAGGCTGTGCTGGAGAGGGTGTGTGCAGGTGAGGGGTGCTGGGCATGGTTGGTGGTGGGGTCACTGGGTTATCTGGGCAGGAAAAGGGTGACTGCTATCTCTCTTCCCAAAGGCCCCAGCTTTAGCCTTTACTCTGTGGAGCTGGAGGCCCTCCGGTGCAGAGGAGGCAACTAGAGGGCCCAGGCACCTCTCTCCTGGCAGTGCCAAGAGGCGTGGGCTGCGTGCTGCCTTCCGTCTCCAGCCCACCCCCTCAGCCCTGAGGTTCCCCTCTGCTTCTCCACCGAGCTTGGAGGCCAAGTGGCCGGTATTGGCAGCTCAGGGTGAGGGAGGTAAGGTGCCCTCTGTGCCCACTCTCTCCTTGCTGCCCGAGGGTCTGGGCGGCAATGCCAGCTCTGGGCTAGAGACCCAGGGGCCCAAAGGGCAGAGCGGCCAAGGCGGCTGCACCTGTCCAGGTGGGGCTTCCCCAGCCCCTCAGGCAGCAGTGCCTCCACCCGTAGTCCGGGGTCCCACCCCTCGCACGGAGGAAGCCGCTTGGGCTGCCATGGCCCTGACCTTCCTGCTAGTGCTGCTCACTCTGGCCACGCTCTGCACTCGGCTGCACCGGAACTTTCGACGCGGGGAGAGCATCTACTGGGAGCCCACAGCGGACAGCCAGGACACGGTGGCCGGTGAGGAGCTACCCTCCTTACCAACCGTCGGGGGCCCGGCACCTCCCCGGCACTCCTGCCATTCCCTGATCGCCCCACCCCGCCCACAGCTGTGCTGAAGCGGAGGCTGCTCTTGCCCCCACGCCGGCTCAAGCGCTCCCGCCGGAGACCCCTTCTCCCGCCCTCGCCGGACAGCGGCCCAGACGGGGACAGCTCCGACTGACCTGCCCCAGCCCTGCCACTGCAGTGGTGGTGGTGAAGGGGACCTTTGCCCAGGAGGCCGCGACCTCTGCCACGTGGACCCTGCGCGGGACCGCCCCCTGGCGGCCGGCCGGAGCGCTTCCCGCCTAAGCATCGCAAAGGGGCTTGTCCCTCCGCCTCCGGTGTGGCTTGCTACCGAGGGTTGAGGGAAGGGGCCCACAGCCTCCCTTGCCTGTATTTCTAATTAAATTATTTTGGTAGAGTCTGGGGCTGAGCTGGTGCATCTGCCACACAGACACTCCCACCTAGGACCCTGTTCCGGGCCATTGAAGTGGGCTTTTACCAAAAAATCATTAGGCCCCCACCAGCCTGCCTCCACCTGCCCACTTGGCCTTGGCCAGTTTTAGTAGTGGGATAGAACCCGACCTGCTGCCATGATGGGGAGGGGGAGGCAGCGTTAGCGACTGAAACCTTATTTCCCAGCTCCTTTTCTAGAACACAAGGGCTTTCGAGTTTCAGGTCTGGAACAGTTGTGGTCTTCATTTGCTTCATGCTCTTGCCAGGTTTTTTTCTCCCTTTTGTGTCTGCCACCTCCCCAATACCCCCTGCTCCCTCCGATTCTGTAAGCATCAGCAAGAGCACACGGTCACTTATTTATTTTTGATACAAATGTACATGACACATGTCTTGACAGCCCACCCACCACCACACAGGTAGAGCCTGGCCCCAGGGGGACAGGGAGAGCTGGTAGGCACTGCCATCTGCCTCTCCAGCTCCCAGGCTGCAGCTCAGATTCCAGATACCCAGATACCACAGGGCAGGTGCTGGCCTCTCAGAGGTTATGGGAAGGGGGCTCTCAGCTGAGTCAGGGACCCCGGGGAGCCAGCCCCAGGCTCAGACGCTTAGTTCTCTGCCCCAGCCAGCACATCCTCCTCCACAAGGGAGGGGGTGGAGAAATGTAGGGAAGTGGTTTTTGTTAGAAGTTCATAGAGAAAGGGGTAGGAGTGGGGGGACAGATGAGGGGAGGTGATGGGTTGGACCCCAGCTGGTTACCAGCAGTCCCTGGCCCCAGGATGGGGAAGGGGGGATGATCCCCAACACTGGTCCTGCTGTTCTGGTCCCCTCACCCTTCATAGAACTCCAGATGGGCCAGGCCTCCGGAACGGCACTGCCGCCCCGCACACTCACACACAAGCACGCAGGGACACTCAGTTACCACAATGTTAAAATTAAGGAGTGGAAGAGAGAGAGAAAAAAAAAACATTTTCCAGTGTTTGTTTGCTGCTAGGGACCCTGGGAACACAGGCTGGGGCCAGTGATCTCGGCAGGGGCCATTTGGCATTCAAGGACAGCAGCAGGGGGGCTGGTGGCTACAGGATGGGGGGACATCCACAGAGATTATGTACAAAGGAAGAGATGCCCCCGTTCAGCCCCCAGTAGGGCTGAACTGGCTCATGGGGGTGGGGTGCCTGTAGGGGGAACCGTCCTACTTGGAGTGTCCCTACCCGACCCTCTGCTGGGGGTGCCCCAGAGGGCCAGGGGCTGGGAGTGATACCTTACAGGCCCCTGCACGCTAGAAGGGGGGGAGGGGAATGCTATGTACAGGAGGAGGTGTGTGGAATGTGGGGGACAGAAGCTCCTGCTACCCCACCTCCCTATCCTTGGGGGGCTCGAGGAAGGCGGGCACCGGGGCACCTGGCTGCCAGGGGAGGGTGGCAGCACTGAGGGTACTTGTGCCAGCAGCTCTGTGAGGGTGGGGATTAGTGTCTGGAGTGGCCCAGCTCCCATGGCCAGTGAGGTCCCAGGGTGCAGGTGAGGGTGCAGGGAGAGTTGTCACTGCTTCTTTTCTCGGGTGGTGATGGTAACCAGCTGCTTGGCGGCCTTGGCGATGTCATAGGCGCACTGGATCACCTGCTGAGTCAGCAGCTGGAAGTCCACAGGGGCACCGGGCTCTGGGGGCACGGTCTTCCGGCATTCACTCTGCAGCCGGTAGGCGCTGGCATTGAGCAGCCGCAGTGAGCTGCGCACAGGCTCCAGGGCTGGCCTCTGGAGGGGAGGCAGGAGTTGGGCCTTGAACTTCAAACAATGAGCCTCGAACATGGCCCAGTGTGTCCTCATCTCCACCTAGGTAGCAGTCACATTCCCTGTACCTGCCCCACCCCAAGACTTTCTGGCCCCAGTACCTTTGGGAAGAGAGAGGCCATCTCAGTCACAGCCAAATGGATCTTCTCTGAGCAGGGCACAAAGCTTTGGGAGGAGGGGAGGGTAAAAATTAGGAGAGTTTGCAGCGACAGTGGAACAGTGGCCCCCTCTTACCCTCTCCAATGCCCAGGGGCTGCTAGGAGCCTTGCATCCCACCCGCATACCTGTCATGCTTGAATTCTTGGGCAGCCCGCAACAATTCCTGAATGTTCTTGGTGACCTGTTCCGTCTTCAGGATGACATCCTCTGTGCTGGGAAGTCCAGGGTCGAGATCTCCGTCCAGGCTCTCCAACTCTGGGTGGAAGTCTTCTTCCTTGCCCAGCTCAAGAAACCTCTTCCCTTCCAGTCTGAGGTCAGGGTTAGAAAGAGATATTCCAGTGGTGAGGCTGCTTGCCTGCACCCTCCCAGACACTCCAGCACCCACTCAGCCTTCTTCCCTGGGGTGCCTCACCCAAGCAGCGGGTCCCCACTTTGCGTGTTCTCATAGTCACTGTCAGCACCGCTGCCGTGGCGGGAAAGCTTGCTCTGGAGGATCAGGGAAGGGGTAGTAGGTGACATACATGTTCATAGACCCACATGGCCTGGCCTGTCCGTTTCCATGCACACATCTCATTCAGCCTGTCCCTCGGGCACTAGTGATGGGAACTGGGAATGGGAATGTTACCGTGTGACGGCTTCCTTCCTGGGAACAGGACAGCAGTGGGGAGGAGGGAGTGAAGGGCACAGCTGAGGCTGACACCCCCTTCCGGATCTGAAACCCAGGGGGACTGGAGTCAGTTCTTCCTCCCTGCCACCTGTCTTCCAGTTTCCCAGCAGTAAGGAGGAGGGGGGTGACACGTGTATCTAGTCATCCCTGTGCCCAGCAGCTGGCACAAAACCTGGCACCCACTGGGACTAAGAACCAAT
This sequence comes from Canis lupus familiaris, assembly GCF_011100685.1. Classification (NCBI taxonomy): domain Eukaryota; kingdom Metazoa; phylum Chordata; class Mammalia; order Carnivora; family Canidae; genus Canis; species Canis lupus. Next base: position 43,650,518 of record NC_049230.1, read on the forward strand.
CTGCAGAAATGGATCCACTTCCCCCAAGCCCTGCTTACCCGGTAAAGGCCAGCAGGGACGTGTACTGAATAGATGGCATCATCCTCCAGCTCCTGGGGGGATGGCACAATAGGCATCACAGAGGACCCTATGGCAGCTCCAACCCTGTTTCCCCCAATCCTTGACACCCAGAGGCAACTCACAGTGCTGTGGAAAGGCTGTAGCCGGGTGGTAAGCTCGTCCCCAGGTGGGCCCCCAAAGGGCTTCAGGGCAGAGCCTGGTTCATACATGGAGAAGGCCTGGCGGTCCCTGCGGTGGGCACTCCCACCAGGCCCCATCGATGTATGTTCTGCTCTGTCGCTGGGCAGTGGGGGTGTGGGCACTGGCCCCGGCGGCTGCCGAATCTGCAAGTTCTCTGCCTGCAGCTTGTGGATCTGAGAGCGCACGGTGGTGTCAGAACCTCCAGAGGCTCCAGGAGTACCCCCACCTCTGGGGGCAGGGGATCCTCTAGGACCAGGATGCTAGAAGCCCCACTCCCACCAAGCCTGCTGCCCTTACCTCCCTCTGTAGCCTCCGGAGCTCATCACTCAAGCTGCTGTTGACCTTCATGAGCTGCTGCACCTTGGCCTCGGAGGTAGCCAGAGCCTTCTTGAGCTCCAGATATTCCTGCAGTGTTACAGCCCCATCGGATAGGTCTGAGGAGTCCATGCTCTGCAGAGCGAGACAGAGGTGAGTCAGTCATCAGGGGCAGGGGGTGAATGCCCACAGAAGGCTCTTCTCAAGGCCATAACCAGCCCCTTGTCCCTGAAGCCCCCCGCTATAAGGGGATAGAGCTGGCCCTTGATGGAGGCCCAGGGAGGGGCATTGCTCAGACCCGGGCACGGTTGTTCCTAGTGGCACCAGCGCTGCGCAGGGGCTCCTGGTCCGTGTCCTCGTCCGAGGCTACACTGTCGTAGTCATGTTGGTCGTCGAGGTCACTCTGGCTCCGTGCAGAGAGCTCAAGGTTGTCTGAGGGCACAGTCCTGTCACTCAGGATTCAGCCACACAACGCTTCTATCATGCCACCCCAAAAGGGAGACATGAAAGAGAATATTCTAGAAAGATGCCCATTGCCTGTAGCCCTATCCACACCCTTCCCACCTGTGGGGCTGCTCAGGCTCTTGCCCTGCTGTCTCCGCTTGGCCTCGCTGAGAATGTCTATGATCAAGGTGGCAAACTCTCGGGCATTAAAGCGGGCCAACTTCTGTCGCCCCTACAAGGCAGAAAGAACCCGGCTGGCATGACAGGCCCCCTTATAGCTGATAGACGGGGGTGGGAACAAAGCTGCAAGGGAGTCCCCTGTTATCTGGCTCATGGCCAGAGCACGGGGTTGAAGATGACACAGATTCTGGGTGCCGAGGGGAGCTCTCAAGAAGAGGCTGGAACCACCGCCTCCTCCATGAGGCTGCTCACCAAGTGCTCAAAGAAACAGCTTCTTCCCCATATCCAAATCCTAGTGCCAGCAGAGCCCCGAGAGGCCTAGGGCAGGGGAGAAGAGCAGGCCCAGACAACAGCCGCTGAAGAAGGGCAGGGCCCACAGAGCTGGTGACCCCAGGAGAGGAGGAGACTGCCCCAGGCCCCCCCATCCAGCCCCCTCACCTGATTCCGTGTGGCTGAGTACTCGGGGTTCACAGGCAGGAAGGGCACAGCACTGCGCTCTGTCACCAGGGTGCTGTGGTTTTGGGTAGCCAGCCACACTATGGGGGAGGATCAGGGAGCAAATCATCCAGAGCATCCACGGTGTCCAAGCCCACAGGGTAGAGGTGGGAACATGCTGAGCACAGCCTTCCTCACTCCTCCCCACGCCCACCAAGTGCTGATGTTCAAAACAGGGATGGTCTTCAGACAACAAAAGCAAGGCTGGGTCAGGGCAAGGCTGGGCGAGGCTGGCCAGGCTGATGACGAACAGAGCAAGGCGACCCCTTCTTGCCAGGCCCAGCCCAGAGTTTGCGCTGGAATTTGGCTGTGGCCAGGAAGGAGTGATGTAGGGGGAGGGCGTGGAGTGGGACTGGGGAGTCAGCCAAAGTGGGAGGCAGCCAGAGCAGAGATGAGCCCCAGTCCAGGGGTGGGGGCGGAGGAACAGGCTGGCTGCCTCCAACTAAGCACACTCTGCCGGCTGGGGAGGCTGTCCAGACCGCTGCTCACAACCAGCAGGGACCGATATGCAGACCTGCTGAGCAGACCAACCCCAGGCATCCCCTCTTGGTCCCAGTGAAAGGACCTGAGAGCCACACCAGGTCCTAGCCCTTCTGCAGCAGGCGGGCAGGTACCCTCATCTCATCCACCCATGACCTTAGATGCCCTCTTGGCTCACCAGCATCATTTTCTCTTCTATCCACCTCGTCATACACATCCATGGCAAGTTCCTCAAAAAGCCGGTTGCTGAGCTAGAGGCAAAGAGGGGGACCCAGGCTTTGTCAGATCAATTGCTCCCTAGTGCTGACAAGGCCAGCCCAACCAAGATGTCATAAGACATGGGAAATGGCTTGTGTCCCCTGTGCTGCCTAGCCCCTTCTCAGAACTGGAAACTGAGGCAGGGGTCTCTCTGTCAAGCTCCAAGGTGGGAGACGACAGAGAGAGACCAGGTCAGAACAGTTAGTGCCCTCATAGATCAGAGGGGAAGCTAGGGCCCTGAAGCCTGCAGAGGGCAGAGCCAGAGTCAAAGACAAAAGGCTGGGAGGGGATAGGGAGGGAGCCAGGAAGGCAGGAGGGAGGGGGACCAATGGCAGGGGTGTAGGTCAGAAATGGGGACAGCTCTAAGCATCAGGGGCCTGTCCAAGCAGACTCACCGCCTGCAGCTTCTTCTTGGCAGCTTTGGCCAACTCAGACAGGTCTAGGCTGTAGATGAAGGAGGGAGATGGGAATGGGCAGACATTAGAGGTGGCCAGGCCCCCGCCTGTGACTCCAGAACATGCAGGGATCCCAGGAAGACAACATCCCAGATGCTGCACACCAAACACCCCCCCCAGCCCTCCCACCTCCAGAGCCTGCTCCCGCAGCAGGCACCATATACCTCTGAGACATGCACTTTTGCCGAGATCTAAGTCCAGAGGGAGGCAGCAGAGGAAAGAACAGGACAGAGGCACCAATTACCCAGGAGCAGGGCAGTGCAAGCCTTCCCGGGGCAAACTCATGCCCACCTCTGTGCACACGTGAGCCCCAGAGTGCACACAACAGAACTCGTCTCCCCCCACAACCTGCTCCTCCACAGGCTTGCTCTCTCCCTCTGTGCCCCACTCCCTGGGCACCTGTGTCCCCGGCCCCGGTGGAGCTTCCCCCAGCTTCTGCCCTCAGTCTCTCTTCCCTAGTCCTTTGCCAGAGTTGTTTTGTTTTGTTTTGTTTTTTTTAAGATTTTATTTATTTATTCATGAGAGACACAAAGAGGGAGAGAGAGAGAGAGAGAGAGGCAGAGACACAGGCAGAGGGAGAAGCAGGCTCCATGCAGGGAGCCAGATGTGAGACTCGATCCCAGGTCTCCAGGATCACGCCCTGGCTGAAGGTGGTGCTAAACCGCTGAGCAACAACCCCCCCCCGCCCCCTCCCCCTCCCCAGGGCTGCCTGTTTGCTAGAGTTTCTTCATCCATCTTCCCACTTCTGATCCTTCCCCTACAATCCCCTTTCCCACCCAGCAGCTGGGGTGATGTTTCTGACACACTGGGCCATGCTATTCCTGGCCTTAGAAACAACTCAATAACAAAATATGTGTATGGGGTATACTTTAACCGTACTTAAACAAAAAGCTCACTTAAACAATATGCTATGTGCTTGGCATGCATTATCTTACTTAATCCTCTCAACAGCCCAGAAAAGGCAGGAACTCTTGCCCTCAATGCCACGAGGTAACTAAGAGAGGTCAAGCAGCCTGCCTGAAGTCAAACAGCCAATAAATGGCAGAGCTGACTCCACACATCAGTGCTTGGAATCCTGTCTACTCCTGTGGGGGCTCACAGGACTGGCCATTCTCTCGCCTGTTTCTATCCCAGTCCTGTCCTGGGATTCCTCACACTATACTCCAGCCCCACAGACTGCCTGCAGTTCCCTGCACAGCACTTCCCACTTATATCATCTATGCCCTTATTTCTCTTGCGGTACTCCCCACAGGGAACTACAGCTGTCTTGAGTAGGCGGCCTCCCTCTCCATACTGCAAGCTCCTTTGGGGCAGAGATCACGTCTGAGTTACCTCTGTGTTTCAGGGCCGAGAACAGTAGCTGGCACCGGAACGGAGCTCGGTCACCATTTCACTGAGTACATGCCGATATGTGTTTGAAACACACACACCAGGCAGAGTAAGACCAGAGAAGCAGGAGGGTCGCTCGGCGTCTCAGAACAGAGTAGGTCTGGGTTCAAGGATCCAAGCTGCCTAGGCCTGACCATCCCTGTCTGCCCACACTGGCCTTCGGAGAGGAAGAGAGAGCCTCCTCTCTCTCAGACCCCCAGGCCAGCTGGCAAAGCCTGGCGAGGCTTGGCCATCAGAAGTGGCCACTAGGTGGCGCTAGCATCCATCTCGTAAGCTGAGTGAGTGGTCCCCACAGCCTAGGCGCCTGAGATCATCAAATCAGAGGCAGAAACACCTCAATAGTACTGTGCCCTGCACCCCAGCCCCTGCACAATTTCTGAGCACCCCACAGAGGCCTGCTCAGCAGTCCCGAAGTTAGTCAAATCCCTGGAGCCCACCATCTGTTCACCGAAGAACAGAGGTTTGTCTAAAGATTGTACAGTGGGGTGAGTGCCACTGGAAACAAGTCCGCAATCCACCACTCCTAGGGCAGGTGTTCTTGTACTCGAGCCTGTGTGGGATAGCCATAGGGCTCAGGCTGTGCTGGCCATATGTTGAGCTGACATCTCTCACCTGCCTGGGGGCCCAGCATCGGGGAGTGAGGACTGGGCAGAAATGCCAGCCCCCAGAGAGTGGAGGACCCTACAGCCTGGGGAGATGGAAGGGTGGAAGCTCTGGGCTCAGGCACCCACATGGCATCCAACAGCCTCTGGGAAGGGGCATCAGGTGGGCACTCACCTGTCAGCCATCTGTGGGATGATGTAATGCCCATTCTTGTGATCTGAACAAAAATAAAAATGCCAAGTCACTGGTGCAAGCTGGCCTGGGCAACTGGGAGCCCATCTCACTGCCATGAGCAGGGCTTGGCACCCAGAAGTGTCAGGGGACAGGGAGGAGGGCAGGCCACCCCCAAGAGCCATGGGAGCTGACTGAAGTTGTGCCCACCCCCACTCCTATCCCAGTGTGCTGTAGCCAAGAGCCTGCATCAATTTCACAGGAGCCAGTTGCCTAGCAACACCGTTCCCCAGCCAGCTTTGTCACCATGGCACCTGCTGCTGGGGTGTGTCTGGGTCCCACCTGCCTGGCCCTCCCAGGCCTGCCCGGAGCTCTGCTCACCCGGCTTGCGTCCACAGAGATAGAAGGCCAACCGGTCAGTGAGCTCATACTGGCACTCGACTAGCCTTTCCGCCAGCTCATGGTGCCCCGCCTGCCTGTGGGGAGGGGGCATGCCTCAGCCCTGCAGCAGCAGCCTAGCACCCCCACCCGCCAAAGCCTCACCCACCATCTGACCCTCACCTGGCATAATCAATGGGTGTGCGGCCATTCACATCAGGGGAGCCTGGGTCAGCCCCATACACCACGAGCAGCTCAGCCTGCAGTGTCTGCCCCGCCTTGGCAGCCACGTGCAGAGGTGTGGTGCCCTTCTCTGGATGGAAGAAGTTGGCTTGGGCACCCAGGGACAGCAAGCGCAGACACGTCTCCAAGTTGCCTGTCCGAACACTTGAGTGCAGTTGCTGCAAGGAGCAGAGTGTGCCACTGATGTGTGTATGAGGCCCTGCCCCTCCTCAAGCTGTACCACGTCAGGCAGCTGCTGGGACTCCTACCAGCTCCAGGGGCCCAGCTGAAGTTGGGTTGTCAGGGAGGACAGAGGACTTCCCCCAAGGAGTTAATGCCAAACAAGAGCTGCCATCAGTCACTGGCTACCTGGGCTGCGAACTCTGGTTGAGACAGATGTTGTCTATGAGGGAGATGCTGTTCGTTCTTTCCCATTTTACAGAGGAGACTGAGGCTCTGAGTGGCTAAGAAATGGCCCCAAGTCTTCACAGCATTTGAGTGGCAGATGGAGGATTTTAGCCCTGTTGTGTCCACTTGGGAGCTGAGGGGCCTTGACCACATGCTACCTGACCACACAATCTTGTCCCCCTGCTGTACCCCCTATTCTTGCCTGACCTGAACACCTTTGAGGCCTAGGGCTCAGTGGTGATGCAGGAGAGGCCCTAAAGGGTGTCACAGGTGACAAGAGAGGAGGCCCACCCATCCCCCATGGGGCCCCTCCAACCTTGCTGAGATCTTTGGCAGTCACCCCATCATCGTCCCGGCAAGGAAGCTTGTGCACAAACGCCAGCATCTGGTACTTGGCCCTGATGAATTCTGACTTGATGGGGCTGGGCAGGGCGCATAGGATGCGACGGTGAGCAGAGCGGGAGAGGCCAGTCACCGGTCCACCTCTTGGACCCGCATCTCAGACCATGCACCCCCTGCCACCACCCCTCTGGCCCAACTCACTGGACTTTGTCTTGGGGGTTGGCTTTGCGCCGGCCACTCTGCACTTGTGCAGGGTCCAGCAGGGAATGCTCCCAGATGGAGTTGGCCCCGTTGCTGGCGAGCGTGTGCACCATCTGCAGGGAAGAGGTGCCAAGTCAGGGTGCCCACTGTGCACCGGCTACTGGGGGAAACCCCTCCAAGTGCTGGCTGCAGCCAGCGGAGCTAGAAGCAGTACCAATGGGCCTCCTGTGTACCTGCCACCGGTGCACCTTCAACTAGGTGGGCCACTCGAGCATGTGGGTCCCACTTGGCACTTCAGGTGGCACAGCAAGCGTGCCAAGGCTCAGAGAAGTTAAGTGACTTGCTCAGTGCTACATGGCCAAGCTAGTACATGGCAGAGCTGGGGTGAGTGCCCAGATCTGTAAGACCCCAGTCTTAGAAGCCTCCTGTCTGCATGGCTAGCATAATGGGCGGAAAGGGTCAGAGTCAGGTTCTGCCCCAGGTGAGTGCTGCCCTTTGGAAGCTGCCAAAATCCCGAGCAGAGTGAGTGTAGGGGGAAACGTGTCCATGCTCAGCACATTCTGCAGAATGAAGACCCGCCCGGCCTAGCCCCGTACCTGCAGCAGTGTGGGAGGCCAGGCGCTGTGGCGAAGGTGCTTGACGATGGAAATGTGGCGGCCCAGGCTCCGGTGCACACTGCAGCACTCGTCACACACCAGCACTCCCCTGCTGATGGAAGCCCAGCCGGGGTCTGCCAGTGGGGGAACCAGGGTCAGCCAAGGCCAGATCACAGGCAATGTCTCCTGGGCACCTGCTCTGGGCTCACACCATGCTCACACGTTCCCTTACTCAGCTTCCCAAAGCCCCAGGAGCTGGGACCATCAGGGCACACAGGTTACTGATGAGGAAGCTGAGCCATGGCGTAGGAGGGATTTCCCCAAAGGCTCACAGCAGGTGACTGGCAGCTGTGCCCCTGCCTACACATCTCTGCCTGTCTAGGGGTGAGTGGGGGGAGTGGTCCCCAGGGTCTACTCAGCCGGCACATCTTCTTGTCCTGCAGCCTTTCCCAGGGAACAAGACAATTGGCTAGCCCTTCCCCCGGAGGCAGGAATCCCCTAAGGGATGCAACATTGCTGTAGCGTGCCAGACAACCCTAGGTACCCCTCCTGTGTCTGGGTCAGTGCCACATGCCTCCTGCACCCAGGCTTCTGCTGGACCCACTGGCCCACCAGCCCGACCCACTGTATGCTTCCATGGGCTCCTGCCTCTGTCCTCGTCTTGGCAGGCAAGAGGCCTTCTCATGCTGAGCTTCCTGGCCTCATCACTGATGGGCTGAGCCGGAACCCCTCTTAACTGGGATGGAGAGGGCAAAGGAACTAAAACTGGATACCCACTCTGTACTAGCTGGGCCTGTATGCACGATGTCTCTCACAACTGTTAGGCAAGGCAGGAAGCGCTACCCTTGCTATACCAATGAGAAACAGTGGCTCAGAGAGATTAGAGTGCTGGCTCAAGGTCACAAAGCTAGTGAGTGGGGTTGCTGGGATGTGGACCCAGCACAAGATGCCAGAAACCGTGCCCTGTTCACACCCACTGCTCTCCTTCTGCTCCTGCCCCTAAGGAAGAAGCCCCAAGTGGGCAAGGGCCCTGGAGGGCACTCTCCACTACTTGGAGAGAAGCAAACTTTGGAAACAAGAAGAGGGGGCCAGGATAGGGTCCTTCTCAGGGGCAGGGGAGATGTCGCCCATCCCCGGCCCCTTGGGAGAGGGGAGGAGACAGCTGCATACAGCTCAGGCTGTGGAAAGGTCACAGGGGAGAAAGCAGCCATTGTGTGCCTCCAAGAGTGGGGGCAGGGAACCTCTCTCCCAGGACACTGTGCTCTGCCCAGGCCCCCTGCCCCAGTCTCAGGAAGTCCAGAAGTGGGCCCCCCAGCGGAGGGACAGGCTTGGGATAATGAGAGTCTCTCCAACCAGAAGGTGATTCCCAGACCCTTCCCCTGAAGGACTTCCATAGAAGTTCCAGGAGAACTGTAAGGAGATTGAGTCAGGGTGAAGCCTGAGTTCTGCCTACAGCAAGTATTCCCTCTATGGAGACAGGAAGAAACAAGAAGTGAAAGAGGGGGTTCAGCTCTTTAGGTCTGGGCTTCTTTGGGCAGCCCCTCAAGAAACAGGACAACCAGCTGCCTGTCATACACCTTCCTGGGAGTTGACTTCAGAGGCCCATGAGGAAGGGACCCACCACCTGTGCCAAGAGGGGGAGCCTAGAACACTCCTTAGTATTGGCTTTCCCCAAACAGTGAGGCACCCCAGTGAGCCACATGAAAGCTCCCTCCCCCCACTCCCAAGCACCACTGGGTGAGGGGTCTGCCCACCAGCCACCTCTGGCAACTCAAGCAGGAAGCTGGAAATGACGCAGCCTAAATTCCTCTTGTTGAAATGGTGGGGTTTCCTGTAAGCGGGGAGCCGCCCAGGCCAGGATCATAAATGGGCCACCCTGAGGCCTCCACCCCAGGCCCACAGCCTGACCAGAGAAGCCAGGCCTGAGAGGACTGCACAGATATCCCAAGCCAGGCCAGACATGGTAAGAGATCAGGAGTTGGGGAATAAGGTCCAAGGCTTTGCTCGGTACTCTCCCAGCCTGGGGGAGGGGTCCTACCTCTTTTCCACAGTGGCCTGAAATAGGAAGGTTGAGCAGGGGACACTGTCCTGGCCTGGGGCACACCAGTGCCAGCTCAATTCTTGATTACACAGATGAAAAGCCCACCCTAACTCTACTGCCTACTTCTTATATGCCCAAGGGGCCTTGGGCCTACCCAAGCGGAGCCCTTAAGCCCCACTTAGGCCACTTCGTCAGGCCTGAAGGGCTTCTGTAATTCAAATGACTATAGCAGTTTAAGGTTAAGGGACCTTGCTCCCAAAAGGCTCCCTAGATCATACTTGGGATAGAAAGGACAGGGATATAAGGTGTTGTTTTGTTTTTAATAGGCTCCATGCCCAAAGCCCCAAGGTGGGGCTTGAACTCACAACACCAAGAGTCACATACTCTACTGATTGAGCTAGCCAGGTGCCTCCAGGGAACATAAGGTTCAGGAGATGTGGTAACCTCAGTACCCTGCTGAGATCCAGATGGGGGTCTGGTATGTGTGGGCAAGTGGCAGGAGGGATCTTGGGATAATGTTAACTCATCATCAAGGCCTCTACTAAGGTGAATTCATGTTACCGCCCAAAGCCATTCCTGGCCTCTAGGGGCAGTAGGTTTGCTATAAAGGCCAGGGTCTCCAGAGCAGATCCTCACTAGGAGAGAGAGAATTCTCTGCCACTCTCTCTTTCTGTGGGTCTCTCATGAATGAATAAATAAATCTCTAAAAAAAAAAAAAAGGAAAAGAAAAGAGGGTGAAGCCCACCATCTTGAAAGCAGGCAAGAGTAATCCATGGAAATAAAGGTCAGAATGGCAGTTACCTTTGGGGGGTGTTGACTGGGAGGGGGCAGAGGAAAGGCCCAGAGAGCAATAGAAATGCTTTACCTTCAGATGGGAGTGGCTACTATGCAGGAGGTAAACAGCTAAAAAAAAAAAAGCATCCATCTGGCTCAATAAGGTGCAGGAACTTTGCTATGTATAAGTTAAACCTCAATAAAAGAGAAAAAAGCCCCCCCCCCCCCCGCATTCACTCCTCCCCAAACCCACCATCTACATTATGAAGAGACAAATGAGCCTGCAGGTTTCCAAATGTCCCCTAGCCAGTAGCCATCCTTGCTCACCCAAGTGCCTGGCACCCTGAGGTTCCACTCCCATGACCTGGGCTGCCCAGGTGGAAAAGCTGAGATGGAGAACCATGGGATAAGGAGCAGGCCCCTGAGCTGGATCAGGACTGTGAGCAGCGAGTGGAGGGGAAGGAAAGGGGGGGGAGACACATTCTCCGGGGTTCCTTGACTCCTGCCCTCTCTTGGACACCCACAGCAGACAGGTACACATATGGTGCCTGATGACATTGCGCAGATGCTATAGCAGCCATGCTATGTCCAGCCGCCTTACAAAATACACTTGTCACTTGTATGCCCATGCCTGGAAGCAGAGGGAGGACGAGGACCTTTGCAGTCAGCCTGTATCTCACCTTTCACCTCTATGGTCTCCTCAAATTAACCAACCACAAAAAGGCCACAGCCCCACTTCTAGGGCTGGAACCCCATTCATAGTGAGAGAAGCCTATGACTGGGTAGGAGGCATGTGCCTATATCCCAACTGTTGATCACCCTCAAGCCTTGTTGTACCTGGGCTGCTATAGTTCCCACACTGAGAATGCCACTCCTTGGGTCCCACAGAGATTGGGTCCTATGGTGGGGAATGGGGGAGCCCCAAGTAGCCAGCTGGGGTCCTGATAAGCATCTAAACACTCAGGGAGGCTCGACATGTGCTAGACACCATGCCAGGTGCTGGGGTAGGGTGATGTGTAAGACTTTGCCAGCACCCTGCCTATCTCACCATCCTTACCCCCTGCCTATTCCTGACATGTATTCTGGGTCAGGGGAAAAGGAGGTACCTGGGGCACGAGCAATCCAAGACATCAGATACACATCACTCCTCCCCAAACCCATTAGGCATCCATAGGTTTCAGACTGTCAAATCCAGTGGAGAAAGGAGAACTACCTTGCTGATTCTGTCCTATGTCCCTTTGGCTGAGAATGAGAACCACAGACTTGAAGATGGGATGGTCTTCAAAAACCATTTCTACTCCCAATTTCTTTGCTTCACAATTGAGAAAACTGAGGAAGAGCCCTGCCATGGGTCACAGAGTAAGCTGACAGAAGCACCCTCCCCCCAGTCCTTCTGGACCTTCCACCCTCACCCCTATGCTATGCCCGCCTTGCAGAGGTTTACACAACAGTCTGGGACACCCACAGAAGGCAAGCTCTCCTCCTCTTGGCCCTTCCATCCTCAGACCTGCATGCGGCTAGAAGAAGATCACCGTTTCCAGCTCATTAGGATAAGGATATGTAAGCCCAGATAGCTTCTTGAAGGCCCTCTAGATCATGACACGCCCTGAGAGAAGTCCCAGGGTCGCAACCACCCACGGAGTACCATGCCTCTGCCAGGCATCCACAGTCACCAAACACTTGAGCTTGGAGCCATCGGAACCACTGGAGTATCTGTGGTTCTCAACCTGTTGGGGTCTTAGGCCTGTCCTAAGGGTGGCTCAAAGTTATGGGTGCATGGAACAGCACCTCACACTCTCATGTTTAATTATGCCCACAGTCCCCCTGGAATTCAGAGACACCCTGAGCCTGCCCAGAGGTCTCCTAGGGAGTTAGCTTCTTTATTTTAAGGAGAGGATGGACAAAAGCCACGGCTTCCTTCCCCAGGCCAACTGCTGAGCCCCATCACTGGCACGGTCCTCCCACATCAGAAGGTAGCAGCCACTCAGGTCACCACTCCTCACTTCCTCAGCTGGTCAGGGGGGTTTCACATCAGCCTGGACCTGACTGTGCCGGGGAGAAGGAAAACACCAGGGTAAATACAGCCAGGAGGCTGGCCAGGAAGCCAGCGATATCCTGGGTACTACTGCTCCTTCCCCACTTCTGGCCAGACTGGGCTACACAGGGCTAGGAGGGGTCTGTGCCCAAGCTGGGACAATGCTAAGCCCACCTGACGGGGTTAAGCAGACCTTACTGGGGCATAAGAATAGCTGAGTCTAGTGGCTCCCAGGCACCAGGCAGCCTGGGGATGCCTGAGAGAAAGATGCCCAGGCTGTACTGGCCCTCAACACCAGGCCCTGCAAGTAGCCCCGGCCTTGGGAACCAGGGGCAGGCAGTCCTCGGAGTAGCTACCGCCTCTCCACCCCCCCCCCGCCCCCATCTGCTCCCAAAGAAACACTACCCCAGCCTCCCCTGGCCCATCTGCCCAGCTTTCTGCCCCTTGACCTCCGCCACCTCAGCGGGCGCCCAGACCATGCGAGCAGCAGGTGCAAGACGCGGGGGTGGCACCGAGCTGACACGAAACCCCACTCGCCCCCACCTCCTGAACCTTGCGGGCCTCCGCCACAGCCCTCCTGCCACCCCAGGCTGGCGCTTCCGTCGGGAGGTAGAGATGGGGGCGGGGGGCAGCCAGCCGCCTGCCTCCCTCAGACTCCGGGGTGGCGCCGGCAATGTCCTTCCCCGCCCGTCCGCGGACGCGAGGGCACCGGGGCCCCCCAGCCGGCCCTCCCGCCAAGGACGCGGCTCCGCAGTGGCCCGGGCGGGGGCCGAGGCCGCAGCCCCCAGCCCCGCGCCCCGCCCTCCGGCCCCGCACGGCGCTCTCGCCAGGCCCGGCGCCCGCCCGGCGGCCTCGCAGCGCGGTCGCGGTCGCAGTCGCGGTCGCGGTCCCGCCCCCGGCCCGGCCTTGCTCACCCGGGGCGCTGCAGTCCGCACACACCTCCGCCCGCGGCCCCTTCCGGGACATCCTCAGCGGCGACGCGGCCGCAGCCCTCTGGGCCAGCGTGGGGGGCGCGGGCGGCGGGCCCGGGCGGCGGCTGCCTCTGCTGCCCGGCCCGGCTCCGGCAAGGCCCCGGCTAGGCTCCGCGCGCCCGGCCAACCGTCCGCCCCCGGGGCTGGCCCGGAACCCGCCGTGCCCGCCTGCCCGCTCGCCCTCCGGCGCCCTCCGCCCCGCGCCGCCCCGCGCCGCCCTGCCGCCGCTCGCTCTCTCCGCCCCCTGCGCGGCTCCGGGCCGCTCCTGCAGGAAGCGGCGCAGGCCCTGCCCACCGGGGGAGGGGCAGCCCGCAACCCGCCCCGCCGCCGGGCCCTGCGGGCCGCGCCTCCCGGAGAAAGGAAGCCGGGAGCGCGGGCGGGAGGGGGCGGGGGTGCTTAAAGGGGCCGCGGCCGCCGCGCTGCAGGCCCTAGAGGGCAGCGTCGCCTGCGCGCCGGGCCTCGCCTCCCTCGCTCTCCGGCCCCGCGGCTGTGTGAGTTCCCCGCGCAGCCCTCTCCTCTTCGCTTTCCAGGTGGAGGGTAGCCCGAGGGGCTCAGGCCCGGGGACGGTGACCCTTGGGGGACCCGGGAAGAGAGGAAGGAGCTAGAGGCCCAGGCCCCCTTCCTCGTCAGAGCGCTGTGGTTTGGGGTGCCCGCCTCTGTGTGGCTGAGGCGAGGTGTGCGACCTGGCCCCCCATATATCCACATCTGTGTGTCCAGGTGTGTGTGGTCACACCCTTGCTGCTTACGCACAAAGCCAACAATATGGACGCCCAGGTGTACCCCTGCCTCCCAGCTAAAAATACATCTATACCTCATCCATGCTGCCGTCCCGAGAGGAAAGAATCTGGGCAGTTTTTAAAGGCCTCCCGAGGGGTGACCACTGTGCCTGTGGGCAGTAATATCCACTCTGCATTCGTCTTGTATACCTCCACGGTGTTTCTGGGCCACTGCAGGTTTGTGTGTCCAGGGCGTGTGCATATAACATACAGGGACCTTTTCTTATGGTGGCCTTTCTTCCTAGACTTCACACGGAGACGGCAATGGGGGGGGGGGGGGACAGGAAGCGGAGGCGCAGGCGGCACGTGGGTGCACCCCTGCACTGAGCATGCTCCCCCATACACGTGTGCCCCGCGTGCACCCAGCCCCCATCCCTGCAGCAGCAAAATGCCAGAGCGCTTTGCTTCTGGGGCCAGGGCCCGGGTGGCCAGGACCAGGCCTGGGGGCCAGGTCAGTGGTGACCGGAATTAAGGGAAGATTCCCAAGGGGCAGGGAGCCCTTCTCAGTAACAAGGGGGAGAAGGGGAGTCCTTGGGCAGGGGTTTGGGAGTTGGTCGATTTTATCCCAGCGGTGCCAGAACAGCAGTGGCTTGTGGGTGGGCAGGCTGCTTCCCTGGGGGAGACAAGTAATGCTCATGAGTCACACCACCCGAAATACAAGCAAAGCTGCCTCTATCGCCTTTTGCTGCAGCCCAGATTGACAAGTTTGTTTGAAATCGCGATCCACGGGGTATATTTATAATCGCACCTTTAAGAAAAATCTTTTTGCAGGCCTCTCCTCCCCCCACAGCCAGCCGCTCAGCTGGCGGGGCTTCTGCAAGCGAAGGTACCTCGCGGTGGGGGAGCACCACCTGCCGCACGGTGCCGCACCCACACCGAGAAGCCAGTCTGTGGGCTTGGTAGCCCCAGGCTGGACGACGTAATGGAGCGGCCTGGCCGCTCTTCCCGGCGCCCCCCACCCCCACCCCCAGGAGCGGTGGCCGCCCATTCACCCCCGATCGACCCACAGCTATGGAATTTCATTTATTAAATGTCGAGGCGGCTACTGGCAGCTCCATCGCTTGGCTGTCTTTGTTTCTCTGCTGTGTGGGCGCGTCTCGAGCACGTGGCAGCTGGAGGGCGCAGACCCGAGGAAAGGCGACCTGGGTTTGGTCTAGGGCCGCCTGGCAAAGAGACCCGGCTGCTAAGGGCATAGGTCCCCCAATCCTGGCCGAGCTCCCCGTCTCCCAGAACTCCCAACACTTTTCAGGGGAAGAATGATTCACCCCGTCGCCCCCTCCCGCCCGCCAGCTCTACCTCCGGGCTGGCCCGGGGACTACCTGGGAGTGGCCCAGGCAAGAAGCCACACTCTAAACTTTGTTCCGGAAGACCCCAGCCCCGCCACTGCGGAGCTTCTGGGCCCGAGACTAGGGATAAAAGGGTTCCAGGATCTCCCTCTGGAGACGTCTCCACCTCAGGAAGCAAGACAGTAGAAAAAGAAATATGAGACAAGGTTCTATAAACAATTTAATGAGGAAACAAACGTACAGGCATTCTTCTGGCCACTCCTAGCCGTCCCTCCCCCGCCCCAGCCCCTTCCCCAACTCCGGCTGCAGCCACAACACTCTGCTGACCCCTCGTGGTGGAGGTGGGCAGCGGTTCCCGGTTGCCCGAGACGCCGCCAGCTGGCTCCTCCCAGGCTGGAGAAAGGGGCGAGGCAGTCCATTCCTCCTTTATCCTTTCCCGCCTGGGCCTGGCACCGCAGGGTGTGGAGGAGGAAGGAGAGAAGACCACACAAAGAAACCTGAGAGAGGCGCGGAGAGTTTGCAAGCTTTTGCTAGCACCTCCCACACAAACATTTCTTGGATTGTTCTAAGTAGGGCTGGTATGGAATCCCTAATTCCTGTCCTGTTCTAAGGTGGACTCAGGAAGGCACAGTGCCCGGTCCTGCCACCTGTCTCGGTCCACCCGGTTGCGGGCGGGATGCGCTGTTTCTCAGGGCAGTTACTATCCTTAGCTCACCCCAGTAGGTAGTATTTGGAGTCCGATTTCGAGGTGAGTGGTCTGAGAAGACAGAAAATGTAAGCAATTTGCCTACGGCTAGGCGGTTAGTAAGGAGGAATTCGAACTCTGGTTTGGAGGGACCGGGCCACGCCTCTAGGTGCTTCCAGTCCCCGCAATAGGCAGCCCCCGAGGTCAATTACACTTTTACTACAGCGTCTTCAGGGACGCTTCTGGAAGGATCTCTCTGCCCTGGGGTTATCAGGAAGAAGGTCTTCTCTGCAATCAGTCACTTCCTCTCCCGAGGGGACCACAACCGGGTGGAGGTGGTTAAGCTGCCACCTGCTGCTTTCTCCGCCCAGCCCCACTCTGGTCCTTGCAGAGGACAGCACATAGCGGGAGGGGACTGTCCTTCCAGCATTCGTGGTCATTCCCTTTGTAATGTCAAGTGTGGAAGATGGAATTTAATTTTTTTTGGGGGGGGGAATTTAATTTTCTAATAGGGCAGGGAAGACTCCTACATAATACTTCACCGTGCCAGATAGATAGATCCCTAGTTGCTCTGGCGACCTTTGGTACTAATATCCCGCACCTTTCTCAGGAGCCCCCTCCATCAGTCACTCTCCTTGGAATCTGGATCCCTCCTCACGTTCCACCGGGATCCAAACTCAATCCTCAAGGCCGCACCTTCCTTCCAGAGCAAGGCCTGTGGCCCCTTCCCTCCTCAGCGAAATGCAAAACGCCTGTGGGTGGGGGTGCACCCCAGTCCAGCCCGCGGCGTCGGGACACGGTCTCCGTTCGGGCCAGGCCTGACTCCCTTCCCCACCCTCTCAGGGGAGCGGGGGCGGGGGCGGGGGCGGGGACAGTGTGGGACCCTCTCCGGCCACCCGCCGCCCGCAGTTTCACGAGGCGGACTACATGCCCCATGATGCCACGGGGCCGGGCTACCACAAGCTCTGCCCCGGGCACCCGGGTCCCCCTCCCCTCTCCCCCACATCCCCGCGCCTCTCGCCGGCCGCTCGGGCTGAGGGCCGGGCAATGCAGCTGCAGGGAGCCGGGGGCTGCGGGCGCGCGTCCCTGCGGCGGCGTCCCCGGGGTTCGCGCCCCGTGCGCCCCCACGCCCGCTGCGGGCGCCTGCTCCCTCCGCCGAGCGGCGTCTTTGTGTGCGGGGGTGTGGGAGGTGAGGCGCGAGTCCGCGCCGCGCCGCCGAGCGCCCGCTCCCTCCCCGGGCGGGTGGGGGCCTCTCCGCGCCGCCCGCCACCGCCTCGCGAGGACGCCCGCGGCCCGCGCCGCCCCCGCCCGCCGGCGCCGCTCGCACATGCCCGAGCCGCAGCCCTGCGAGCAGGCAGCGCCGGCCCCCCGCCCCGCGGCCCCGGGCCCCGGTTCCGGCGCCGTCCCCCCTCCCCGGCCGGGCGCCGCGGCCCCGGCATGAGGAGCGGGCGATGATCCCAGCCAACGCCTCCGCCAGGAAGGGGCCCGAGGGCAAGTACCCGCTGCACTACCTCGTGTGGCACAACCGCCACCGCGAGCTGGAGAAAGAGGTCCGCGCGGGCCAGGTAGGAGCGCCGTCGGGGCGCCCGGGGACCCCACGGCCGGGCACGCCCGCCGGCTGTGGGGAGGGGGCGCGGCGCGGGCTGTCCCGCCTCCCTGGCGAGTTTGCAGAGCTTCTTTGTTCCCAGCCGCGGCTTTTGTGCTTGTTGACCGGGTGAGGGTGATGGGAGCGGCCCCCGCCCGCTCCGCTCGGGCTGGGACGGGGGAGGGGGCGCACGTGCTTGGGACCCTCCCGGGTTGGGGTCGGGGCCGGGGCGCGGTGCCCCTCCTCGGCCGAGGCGGAGGGCTGCGGGGAGGGGCTGCCGGCTCGGGGCTGTGCTCCATGTGGTGGGAGAGTCCACGGAGCAGCCGAGCGGCGACACCTCCCGCGCGAGTGTGCGGAGGTGGGCAAGGCCTGCGTCGGGAGGGGGTCACAGGTCAGGGATCGGAGACTAGGCGGCGACACTCCCGGGCATCCCGGCCCCACCCAGTGCCCTCTACCCTCGGGCCGAGCGCTACCTCTGTTTGCTCGGATTGGATCCCTCAGACCCCAGCGCCCTCTGCCTTGGGGAGCGAAGAAAGAGACCCTCCCCGCCCCCCATTGGGACCGCCCAGAGGGCCTTGTCCAGGTGCTGAAAGGAGCTCTCCTGCCCTCTGGTGCTGGGGCCTGGCTCCTGGGCGCTGAGGAAGCCTGGGGGCCACTGGCTGCAGGAAGGATTTGAGGTTCTTTACACAGAGCGGGCTCCCTGGTTCCTGCCAGTCAGTGAGGACGGGCGGGTCTGCCGGCTTTGGCTGGGTGGTGGCCTCCCAGAAGACAGGCTGAGGGATGGGGTCTTTCGGTCATTCTTCGGGACCAAAGCAGGCCCAGTTCACAGGTAGCTCTCAAATCTGCCTTTGGTCCCCAGGCCACAGACGGGCGTTTGGGGTATGGACAACTCACCGTCCAGGGTGGGGAAGCTGGAGCCAGAGCTGGGCCCAGCCTGCCCTTGCCCTGGTTTGCCTCAAGTTGAGGCCTGCAGACTTGGCCCAGATCCCAAGACCCTGGGGGCATGGGAGGGGTTCGTTCAGGAGTTGTCCCCTTGGGGAATATGCCTTTTGAGGGCCACTTCCTGAGTCACAGGAAGTTCAGTTTGAGGAGCTGTCTGCTTCCCAAAGGACAAGTGAGCTAGAGAGCAAGGTGAGGGTCAGAGAGTCTCTGAAGTCCATCACTGAACCCTCAGAGCAACAAAGCATCTGCCTCTGCATAGTAGCCCTAGGAACTGTTGGGGTGACTTGAACCTCCAAGCCTCTGAGCTGGCTGGTATATCTACCTACATTCTACCTCTGCTTAGACAAGGGCACTCCAAGTTGCTTCTCGGACCGTGCCTCTGTCTGTCCATCATAAAGGAAGTGGTTTGCAGCCATACAGCCCTGATAAGGGAAGCGAGGCCTGAGTGATAGGTACCCCTGGGGGACGAAGATGAACAAACCAGGCACATCCCCTGCTCTCAAAGAGCCCCTGTTCTGGTGATGTGAGTGTGAACAGGGAGTAGTGTGATGTGCTGGGTGCTAAGACAATCCAGTCTCTTCTGACACTTTACTGTTTCTCTTCCTTGAGGGCCAAAGAAGACAAGCTTTCAACACAGGTTACAGCTGGAGGGATTTAAATCTGATCTGAGAGGAACTTCCTGATGGAGTGATTGATGATTGGTCCAAGGATTGTTAGGCAGAAGGCGAGTGGCTGAATCTCCAGAACGACTCCGTTGCACTCCCTTGTCTGAGGGGTGGGTGGTTCTCTCCTTGCTGAGATCAGAGAGAGGCAAAATGCCCTAGGAGAAAAGACTCTCACCTAGGCCTCTCTGAGTGACAATACTCAAGTCAGCCATCTTGCTGGAGCGAGACTTGGGGGGGGGCGGGGAGCACTGGACCCCGCTGCATGTGTGTTTCTCTTTCCGGTTGCCACGGAAACTCACGGAAACTCGGGCCTCACCCTTGTCCTCACCCACTCACCTGCACTTCCCTGCTGGGCTAGTGTTTCCTTGAAAGGGATGCTGCCTGCCTGATCCAGGATAGCAGTATAGCGGGGAATGTCAGGGACTGGTTGATGTTAACCCTTGTTCAACCACAAAGGAGTGAGGCCCAGTCCTCTCTTTCGCTCCAAGGGTGCCAAGAAAAGGAATGCCAGTCTGTCTGCGTGAGAGAGGCCCCTGGATGTATCTCTACTCTAGGACTGACCCAGAGTGGCCCTTGAATCCAAATGTGTACTACTCAGGGTCCCAGGGAGAGCCGAGGGCCCCCCCAACCCAGCCCTTTCCTGCAGGGGATGGGCCAGGGGGCAGCCACCTAACATCATAATGAAGCACCTTATGCCCTAGGCATCCCAGCAGGGGTTTCCTGATCTCTGGTCTTCTTAGCACCAACTGTCACAGAAAATATGCAGGCTTTCTTTAAGCACACAGCAGCTGGGTTTCCCTGGTCCTCATTGGCATAGTTGCCTCTCCTGCACTCCAAGAAAGCCCCACAGAGGCCCTCCCATGGGCAGAATGGGCAATGCTGGCAGGCTGGGGAAGGGGATGACCTGGCAGGCAGGCTTTGGAGCAGGTTTGTTGGCTTTGCTCAGTGCCCCCCACCCCCACAGTTCTTTTTCGGGGCTGGAAGCAGGGATTGGTGGGGAGATGGGAGGTGCTCATCAGGTGTTTTGGTGAAGGGGAGGGTCTGTGACCACCCATAGCTGGTACCCAGCAGTATAATGATTGTTGGGTGCCCTGTTTCCTGTCATACACAGGCCTGCCAGGTTGGGAGGGGGCGGGGGGCTGTAGGCCAGTGGATGTGCCAGTTTCCCCCTGGCTGGTAAGGCCCTGAGGTTGGGTCAGCTGGCTGTGTTCTTGAGTCACAAGTCCCCACTAGTCCCTGGGGGTTGGGAGGTGGAGGTTAGGCTGTAAAGCTCCCTGTGGGAGGGCCAAGGGGAGCAAAGTTCTTCCCCTGGCAACAGACACTCTGGAGGGGGCCAGACTAGGTTCCCAAGGGAACATTTTCTTTCCTAGGGCTGCCTCCATCATGGTCCTCCTCTCTGATTGCCTCCGTTCACCCTCCTGACCTATAGGCAGGAAAGATGGGATTGTGGGGGCCCCAGATGCTCAGACAGAGGCTGCCCCACCCAAGGTACATGGTGTGTCCTGGAGCACCTGTGATCCCCTCTCTCCCTAAAATAGTCCCACATCTGATGAGTTGGGAAGCTCAGGAGAGGGACCCACAAGACCTAGAAACCAAAACCAATGTGTCTGGGAAGCAGGGGAGGGGCCGCATGGGAGAATAGTCAGCAAGTGCTGCCCTCACCCACCTTGAGGAAGCATCTGGCCTCTCTCTGACCCTTGAGTGAGCTCAGGCCTACCTGGTGGGAAGGCTGGGAAGCAGTGAGTACCCCAGACTCTGGTTGTCCTCCTTGGGGGTAGGGGAGGCAAGGGAGCAGGGAAAGGAGAGCAAGGCTGAGCATACAAGGCTCTGTGCCCATCACCTTTCTCTTCCAGCTGTACACTTTGGTGTGTCCTTGTAAGATTTCATCTAAACAAAGTGTTCTGCTAATGTTAAACAAGTTTGCAAAACACCCTGCTAGTGCCTGTGGCTTCAAGGGATATGCATGTGCAGATATGCTGGCTACAAATGTGTGTGTTGCACATCAGTAGACACTTGCAGATCCAGAGGGTGGCTGAGCACGCAGGTGCCTGTACATCTAGGGGAGCACAGGTGCCCGGAGTGTGGAGGCAAAAGGAGTATGAAGCTGTTTTCCTGTGGCACCTGTTCACATGTGTGTGAGTGTCTAGGTATGTGCCCGAGTGGAAGCAGGGAGTCCCTCTGCCCAGGGAGGTCAACAGACACCCCCCCCCACCCCCCCATCCCCCGCTTTTGACTCCAGCTGGGGCCTGCTGGGGGCGTAGGGTTTCATTCTCTCGGGGAGGAGGGCTTAGTGTTAGGTTTCATGGGAAACATTTTCACTCCCAGCAATGAAATGGCTGCAGGCCTTTGCCGAGGAAATGGATAAATTCTACCTGGGCTCAGGGGCAGGGTGCCACTTCCACTGCAGGGCCTGCTTTGGGCAGCTTGGGAGAGCTTTTTGGGGGTTGGCTGGGTGTCCACTGGCCCTGGGAAACTACAAGACCCTGGGGAGAGCTCCCAAGGAGTGGAGGGAGGGAGGGGCAGGACTGCCCAGCTCTAGCCATGCCAGCCTCTCTCTGAGGCCTAGAGGTGAGGCACCCAAAGGGGAGAGTAGCAGGCCTCATCTGGAACTCGGGCTGGGCGGGATGCCCTGTCAGCTCCCTGGGGCCTTGTTAGCAGCAGCAGCAACAGCCTCTTGGGCAGGGCTGGTGGGACGTGTAGATGGCTCAGCTGCAGCCCCAGGGGAAACCATTCCTGACTTCCTAGGGGCTGTGGATCCTCTACTCCCCTCCAGGACTCAGGGCCCACCTAGGTTGGACACCGAGGGGCTCGCCCATCCCATAATAGGTAAAGAGTAACTAGTGGTCTCCCTTCTCTGTGGGGAGTTGCTGTAGAGGAGTGTGTGTGTGTGGGGGGGCACTCAGATTTCTAAGCCATGGCTCAGAGGGCCACTCAGGCCAGGCACACTTTTTTTTTTCCCCCAAGGTTCCTAATATATTTAAAAATGAAGAAATGGGGGCACCTGGCCAGCTCAGTTTGTAGAATTTGTGACTTCTAATCCCAGGGTCATGAGTTCAGGCCCCAGATTGGGCGTGGAGCCTACTTAAAAAATTCAAAGTAAACAATGAAGAAATGCCAACACAGGACTGTAAAAATTATATAAATTACTTAAATTATTTAAAATGTTTTGTTTTTTTACAAAGGAGTTCATTCTCATGTTTTAAAAAATATATATGTAGCTGTTGTTGGAGGCTTGGAATGAAAAGCAGTAGCCCTTGCTCCAGCCCTCCCCACCTCTCTCACTCCCTGGAGGTGACCACTTTGAACTCTAGGCCGTTCTGTTATTTACCTCCATAATTACAAACAATATATGTCTACAACTATTTATTGGTTTATCAATTTTACATTATATTGCCTTCCCCTCCCCGTGTCCCTTAAACTTAGTCATTTATGCATTTGTTGAACAAATATTTATTAAGCACCAGTTATGTGCCAGGAACCGTCTAGAGACTGGGGACGTGGCTTTGAACAAAACACCCAGGGACTTTCCCTTTGTGGGGCTTACAGTCTAGGTGAGGGAGACCATGGAAAAATGAACAAGCAATCTAATGTCAGAAGAGAACTAAAGCAGGAGCAGTAGCGGCAGATAAATAGCACTTGTCATTTAAGATGGGTTGAAAGGGCAGGTCTCTCTAAGGAGATGACATTTGAGTGGCCACCTGAATGAAGTGAGGGAGAAAACACTGTGGCTGCCTAGGGTATCCAGCAGAGTGGACTTTGGAGGAAGTGGAAGAGCACATGAGTTCAAGGAGATGCCCAGGGATGTTGGATTCTATTCCAAAAAGGATGGGAAGCTAAGGGAAAGTTTTGAGCTAAAGGGTGTCAGAACCTGAGGAACATTTCACAGGATGATGGAGGCTGTGATGGGTCATGTGGGGACCAGACCTAAGACCCAAGGGAGGAGTGAAAAGACCAATAAGGAGGCCACTGGGCACCAAGGTGAGAGAGGGTGGCTGCTACCAGGATAGTAGCATCAAGGTGATGAAAACCGAGAAGAGTCTGGATCTGTTTTGAAGGTGGAGCCCATAAGGTCAGGTCCATGCTGATGGATCAGATATGGAAGGTGAGAGAAAAGGAAGTGATAAAGATAATTACAAACAAAAAAGGGTTTGTTTGTTTTTGTCAAAAAAAAAAAAAGAGAGCAAACTGAGGTAATATTTCCTATGGGGAGAGGTTTGGGGCAGGTGTAGCTGTCCAGGGGTGGCTGGAGTGAAGAAGGCAAGGGAAAGATGAGAAGCGGCAGGAAGTTGGGATGTCTCATTTTGTTTCATGAATTCAGGTATCTTTTCATATATTTCTGAGTATAGAAATTACTGTTTTCCTTCCAGAAAATTTTCTTCTGGCTCCTGCTTTGATAGTATTTCCTTTGGGTTTTTAGCATCTATTTGCATGTTTTGTATCTTTTGTGTTGGCTTTCCTCAAATGTCCAGTCACCCTTGGCTGTTGGGGCATATTTAAGAATGGGAGTGTGGAGAGACACCTGGGTGGTGCAGTTGGTGAAGTGTCTGGCTCGGTTTTGGCTCAGGTCATGATCTCCAGGTCATGAGATTGAGCCCTGCGTCAGGCTCTGTGCTTAGTGGGGGTCTGCTTGGGATTCTCTCTCTCTCTCCCTCTAGCCCCTCCCCCATTTGTTCCCTCTCTCTCTCTCTATCTCTCTCTCTCTCTCAAATAAATAAATATTAAAAAATAGAATGGGGGTGTAGAACTTATTGATGGTCAATCACTACTATAGCACGGTTGGCTGGCAAGCTGGCTTGCTTATTGTAGGATCCCCATTTGTCTGTACCCAGAGGTCTTTGGTACCTCTAGTTTCTCCAGAGAAGAATCCTCCAGTCTCCTGCTAGGGGTGGGATGGGGCAGTGGTGTGTACTGTTGGGCTGTCAGTACTTAAGGACCTGAGGCAGGGAAGAGACTGGCCTTTCACTCTTTAGCCCCATGACCTCATCCTCAGGCCAGTGTCCCCAAATCTAGTGCCTCACAGGCTCAGTTTCTACAGAGAAACTGGCATCCTATGGAGGGGAAGGGGCATCTGCCAGCTTTATAAGATTGGGGAGGGGATCAGGGGTTCTGAGTTTTAACCAACTCCCCTGTATTTAGCTCTGAGCCTCACTCACACCTCTGCCATTCCTGCTGCATGCACGTTCTGGACATTTCGAGGGTGATCCTGCCTGACATGCGTTGGGGTTCCCCTATGTGAATGCTTGGGTTCTAGTACCTTCTGCTCCCTTAAGCCCATTGTGATGCCCCAACCACTTTCCACATTCTGAAGATGTGTTATCGTTTCTTACCTGCTAACATCTCTTCTCTTTACTCATGCAGGTTTTAAATATTTTATTGACATTCTCATACTGACTCACAATTTTTCCTTTTGGGGCACTCCTCATTCCTCTATATGGATTTAAGTTTTCACCTGTTAACATTTTCCTTCCACTTGAGTAACTTCCTTTAACATTTCTTACATGTCTTCTGGTGATAAATTCTCTTAGCTTTTTTTGTTTGTCCACAAAAGTCTTTATTTCCCCTTCATTTCTGTAGGATATTTTTCACAGGACAGAGAATTCTAGGTCAACGTTTTCTTACCCCAGCACTTTAAACATTTCATGGTAATGTTTTCTAGCTTGCACAGTTTCCCTTGAGAAGGATTCGGTATTTCCTGTAGTCTTCATAGTGCATCTCATTTCTCAAAATGATTTTAAGATTTTCTTTTTATTGCCAATTTCAGCACTTGATTATGGTGGGCCTTGGTGTAGTTTTCTGGGTGTTTGTCTTGCTTGGAATTCGTTGAATTTCTTGTTTCTGTGGGTTTATCATTGTGTTAGTTTGTGCAAAAAAATGACCACAGACTGGATGGGTTCAAGCAACAACATTGTATTCTCCCATTGTTTTGGAGGTTGGGAGTCCAAACTCAAGGAGTCAGCAGGACCTCACTCATCCAAAGGCTCCAGGAGAAAACCTTCCCTTGCCTCTTCCAGCTTCTCATGTCTCCAAGCATCTCTGGGCTTGTGGCTGCATAATTTCAGTCTCTGCCTCCTCTTTACATGCGACTTCTCTCTTCATGGATCTCTCCTTTGTGTCTTATAAGGGCATCTGATTGGATTTAGGGCCCACCTGGATGATCCAGGGTGATCTCATCTTGAGAGCCTTAACTCTAATCTCATCCACAAAGAACCATGTTCTGGGGCGCCTGGGTGGCTTAGTTGGTTAAGCAGCTGGCTCTTGGTTTCTGCTCAGGCCATCATCTCAGGGTTATGAGATTGAGCCCCGTGTCAGGCTCTGCACTCAGCCTGCTTGTTCCTCTCTTCCCCCTCTGCCCTTCCACCCCCATCCTACACATGCGTATCTGATATCTCTTTCTCTCTCTCAAATAAATAAATAAATAAAATATTTTTAAAAAACCATTTTATTTATTTATTCATGAGAGACACAGAGAGAGAGGTGGAGACACAGGCAGAGGGAGACACATATGCTGAGAGAGCTAATTCAAAGGAAGAAGAGATTGCCTCCTTATTTTCCAAAGAAGGTTTCTTTTTTTTAAGATTTTATTCATTTATTCATGAGAGACATAGAGAGAGACAGATAGAAACACAGGCAGAGGGAGAAGCAGGCTCCCAGTGGGGAGCCCGATATGGGACTCAATCCCAGGACCCCTGGGATCATGATCTGAGCTGAAGGCAGGTGTTCAACCACTGAGCCACCCAGATGCCCAATAAACAAAATCTTAAAAGAGAGAAAGACCCATGTTCCAAAAAAGGTCACATTCACAGGTTCTGGGGTTAGGGTATAGATGTATATTTTGGGGGGACACCACTATTCAACCTCCTACAGTAATTTTTTAAAAAGATTTTATTTATTTGACACAGAGAGAGTACAAGCAGAGGACCTGCAGCGTGCGAGGGAGAAGCAGGCTCCCCACTGAGCAGGGAGCCTGATGCAGGACTGGATCCCAGGACCCCGGGACCATGACCTGAGCTGAAGGCAGACGCTTGACTGATTGAGCCACCCAGGCGCCCCTACAGTAATTAAAAACAATTTTTTGGAAAAATATTTAATGTAATTTCTTTAAATTTGTTTTATTTTATTTATTTTACTTTTTAAAGTGTAGCTCTGCCAAGTGTAGTCTACACTTTTTTCTTAAGATTTTTTTTATTTATTCATTTGAGAGAAAGAGAAGCAGAGAGCACAAGCAGGGGAGAAGGGCAGAGGGAGAGGGAAAAGCAGGATCCCCACTGAGCAGGGAGCCCAATGTGGGGCTCGATCCCAGGACCCCAAAGGCAGATGCTTAATCATCTGAGCCACCCACGTGCCCCTCTCTTTAAATTTTAAAGAGATAATGTTATCGCTTTAAATTTCTTATTTCTCCTACTTCCTTATCCTATCCTCTGGGACTCCAATTACAAATATGTTAGAATATCTATCTGTGTCTCTCATGAATAAATAAATAAAATCTTTAAAAAAACTCTAAAAAAACCCCCAAATATGTTAGAATTCCTTATAGTGTCACAAGATTGTTGAGGCTCTTTGGAGGTTTTTCAGTACCTTTTTCCTCCTCTGTACTCCATTTCTGTTCTATGTGCTATAGTTTTGTTGTTGTATCTTCAAGTTCATTGAGTTTTTTTTTATTCTGTAGTGTCTATCTATTATTTTATCCAGTGAATTTTTTCATTTCAGATACTTATCTCTTATTCTTTCTTTATGAACATTGTGTTCATGTTTTTCTGAAAAATCATTAGTGCACTGAGCCATTCATCATCTTTATCATTTTTTAAAGATTTATTTATTTTTAGAGAGAGAGAGCATGGGTGGGAGGGGCAGAGGGAGAGGGAGAGAGAATCTCAAGCAGACTCCATTCTCAGTGGGGAGCCTGATATGGGGCTCGATCTCATGACCCTGAGATCATGATCTGGGCTGAAACTGGGAGTCCGACACTTAAACTGACTCTGCCACCAAGGCACCCATCTTTATCATTTCTGAATATGTTTCTATTAAATGAGTTTTCTCCTGATTATGGGTCATATTTTCTACTTCTTTGCATGTCTAGTAGTTTTTTTTCTAGTAGTTTGTAACTGGATATTAGATATTGCAAACATTGTCACGTTAAGCACCTGGAATTTATTGTCTTTCCTTTTTTTTTTTTTTTTTTTTTTTTTTTAAAGATTTTATTTATTTATTCATAGAGACGCAGAGAGAGAGAGAGGCAGAGACAGAAGCAGGCACCATGCAGAGAGCCTGACGTGGGACTCGATCCAGGGTCTCCAGGATCACGCCCTGGGCTACAGGCGGTGCTAAACCACTGCGCCACCGGGGCTGCCCTTATTGTCTTTCCTTAAAGAGTGGTAGGCTTTGTTCTGACTAAGTTAAGTTACTTGTGAATCAGTTTGATCCTTTTGAGATTATTTTTCATTTTTGTCAGATTGGATTAGGTGAGCCTTTTCTCTTAGGATAGTTTAGCCCTACTACTAAGGCATAACCATTCTTGGGTCTCTGTGGAATACCCTGGGTGAACAAGGACTCTCCACTCTAGCAGGTTAGAGCTTAAAGGTCTTCCTGCCCTGAGACATGAGTGCAGAGAATTTACCAGCTTATTGCTCCTTTTCTGTCTAATGTTGAGTTTCACTCTACACAGGCAAAGTTTAGTATTCTTGGAGGAACCCCATGCAGATTTCTGGAGCTGTTTGCTTGCATATCTCACTCCTTCTTGGAACTCTGTCCTGCAACTTTGTCTCCTCAACTCCTTAGTAAGACTCCCATGCTCTGCTAGAGATTCCCTTCCCTGAATTGCTTTCTAGAATGTTCCTCCAGGTAAAGATGTAGGCAATCACAGGGCCTACCTTGTTTGTTTCTCTTAACTTCAGGAATCACACTCTTGGACTACTTGTTGCCTACTGTCTGAAAACAATTTTGAATACAATTTTCATGTATTTTGAAGCAGTAGTTTTCTGTTTATGGGAGGGTGATTTCAGTTTATCTCATCATGGTTGCAGTAGAAGCCTTTGACTGGCATTTTCATCAATTTTGAGGAAGGAGATGAGGAGTTATATGCATGTGAACAGTACACTGTATTTAGCTAGAGGTTCTTAGACTCCTGGACTATATTTAAATATTTATGTTTAACAAACATGTTTTTATCACCCAACTGAAATCTCATACAGTTAATCATGCTATTCACAAAACAGTAATAGAACTTGTAAAAAAAAAAAAAAAAGTTTATACATAGTGTTTTACAGGCAAAGGACACGGGGTTGTTTTTTTTTTTAATATTTTATTTATTCATGAGAGACAATGAGAGAGACAGAGACACAGGCAGAGGGAGAAGCAGGCTCTATGCAAGGAGCCCAGTGTGGGACTCAATCCCGGATCCCGGATCACGCCCTGAGCTGAAGGCAGACGCTCAACCGCTGAGCTACCCAGGTGTCCCAGGACATGGGGTTAAAGTTGTACCATGAACGTATTCTTTCATTCTCATCAATCTATTACAGCAATTGTTTATCACTCAGTGATAATGTCAATGATCTAAATTGATAGCACTTCCTGAAGGTGTGACCTTGGACCTGCAGGCTGGGTCCTGCCTCAAAGTGCCCTCCTTGGCCAACAGCTTCTCTAGACCAGCCTTCAACACTAGGCTTACTCTTCACAGACAGCCCACTATGGAGCCTTGGGGGAGCAAACCCAGCCAGGAGGCTTAGGTGGACAAGAAAGGAGGAAGGTCCTTCCTTTCTCAGAGCTGCCTCCTGCTCTGTCCTGCAACCCACCTAACCCCCACTCATGGTGTCTGACTCTTCCATTGCCTTGTAAGGTGGGCAAGGCAGGGCAGTGGGGTGGTTGCTGCCCATCTAGAGGCTGTTAGGTGGGCTGCCCCAGAAGTGACCAGGGATACATCTTCACCTCTTCCTCCAGGTGGACATCGAGCAGCTGGATCCCCGCGGGCGGACTCCCCTGCACCTGGCCACCACCCTGGGACACCTCGAGTGTGCCCGTGTGCTCCTGGCACACGGGGCAGATGTGGGTAGGGAGAACCGCAGCGGCTGGACAGGTTGGCACCCCTGCTCACTCCAGCCCCACAGCCAGGGTCCCCTGGCTTCGCATCTTCACCCTTGGTTAGCTGAGGGGGGCCCCAGGTAGGGTCTTGTCCTGTGACATTGCCCCCCAATCCCCAGTACTTCAGGAGGCTGTGAGTACCCGGGACCTGGAGCTGGTACAGCTGGTGCTGCGGTACCGGGACTACCAGCGGGTGGTGAAGCGGTTGGCAGGCATCCCTGTGCTCCTGGAGAAGCTGCGCAAGGTGAGGGCCAGCCTCCCGGCCTCTACACTGTAGCCCTTGAACCCTGTCTCCAGCACAGGCTCAGGCACTCTCCTTCTCATTCTCCAGGCCCAGGACTTCTACGTGGAGATGAAATGGGAGTTCACTAGCTGGGGTAAGGAGGCTGATGGGGGGCCTCTTGGCATTCTCCCACCTCAGGGCCTTTGCACCTGCTGCTCACCTGCTTGGAGCTCTGCTGTCATAGCTCTTCCCATCGTGCCTTCTCATCTTTTAGTTCCCAGCTCAGGGCCACCTCCTTAGCTAGGTTTCTCAGACACTGCCTTGATTCCATTCTTATTCTTCCTTCACTTTGTAATGATTCACTCATGTATTGGTTACTTGTCACTCCTTGCTAGAAGGTAAGCTCCAAGATGGCAAAGGTCCTGTCTTGTTCAATGTTGTATCCTCAGGGACTAGAATAGTGCCTGGTACATAGTAGGTGTTTAATAAATACTTGTTGGAAGACTGGATGGAAGATTGACTGAATGAATTAACAAATGGGACTTGCTAGTGCCTGAGACATGCGTGTCTCCAACTTCAGGTCGCTTACATCTGAGCAACTGGTCTCTGTTCTCACAGGGGGAGCTGGGAGAGGGGCTGCTCTCAACAGTTCTTGCGTCCTTTCCCAGCCACACCATTGACCCTGCCCCCCACGCCCTGAGGTGGCCCAGGTTGGGTGGGCCAGGCAAACTGAAGCTGTTCCTGCCTTTCCCTCCTACCTAGTGCCTTTGGTGTCCAAGATCTGCCCTAGTGACACCTACAAAGTGTGGAAGAGTGGGCAAAACCTACGGGTAGATACCACGCTCTTGGGCTTTGACCACATGACATGGCAGCGAGGGAACCGCAGCTTCGTCTTCAGGGGCCAAGGTCAGGCAGGCAGGAGGCGGGGGCAGGGTGGGAAGGCTGGAGACACTCCCCCACGCCCCTGACACCCCCATGCTGTTCCATGGCTGGCAGACACAAGTGCCGTGGTCATGGAGATTGACCATGATCGCCGAGTAGTGTACACAGAGACTCTGGCCCTGGCTGGGCAGGATCGTGAACTGCTGCTGGCTGCTGCCCAGCCCACCGAGGAGCAGGTGCTAAGTCGCCTCACTGCGCCCGTCGTCACCACGCAGCTCGACACCAAGAACATCTCCTTTGAGAGGTGAGTGGGCGTGGCCTTGGTAGCCTAGAGCCAGCCTGCCTGGGTGCCCCCTTACCCCGACCACCCTGCTTCCCCAGGAACAAGACTGGCATCCTGGGCTGGCGCAGTGAGAAGACCGAGATGGTGAATGGGTATGAAGCCAAGGTGAGGCCACCACTCCCTGCTACCAGAGCCCGCCAAACTCCTGCCTAGGGAGCTGGCAGGGGTTTCCTGACCACCCTTGGGGGTGCAGAGGCAAGGCTGCGTGGAGAGAAAGGCACTAGACTAACAGGTACCTGATGAGGATACCAGAGTTTATCGAGCACTTACTGTACTCATGGTCGAGGCACTGGTCCCCGTTTTCTTTGGATGTGTGTATGAATACAGGTACACACCCACACTCACTCAATCCCAATAACCCTTTGGGGAAGGTGCTGTCAGTATTCCCATTTTACAGGTGTTTCTTGAGCCTTTCCCACAGCATCCCATTTAATCTTCTCCAGGACTCTGTGGAATACAGTACTGGCCCATTCTCTGATGAGGAAACAGGCTTGGAGTGGTCTCATGACCTGGACAGGGTCACATAGCTATCAGTGGCAAAGCTGAGGTTCAGACCTTGGTGGCCTGGCTCCAAAGTCTGGCCCTTACCCCCTGAGGATACTGTGCGGGTCACTCTGGGATCCCTGTCACCCATGTGGGGCCACATGGTGTCACTGGTGAATGAAGGAACTGACATGGCTCTGCAAGGTTTCCCCCTGGAAGGCTTCTCTGGCCCCATAGGCTGGGTTAAGGCCTCTGCTTTTGGTTCCCACAGCCCTCTCCCCCCGCCACACACACACACATAGAATGTGTTTCATGCTGCATTATAACTGTCCATTTTCTTGTGTCTTCAACTAGCTGTGAACCTCAAAAGATGAGGGTTGTCTCTAGTCATGCTTGTTCACTGTGGCCTGATGCCTGCCTCAGTGCCTGGCACTTAAAGGCTCTTCACAAAATGTTTGTTGAATGAATAAGAGAATGGATGAATGGCTTCATATAATTGGAGTAAACAACTCTGCCATCCCCTAGTGGACTCCTTCCTTGCAAGAAGTGTTCATAATGCCCTTGGGGGTAGGGGGTAGGGTACCAGCATTGTCTTTGAGCCCTTTGCTCCTCTGTCCCCAGGTATATGGGGCATCCAACGTGGAGCTCATCACCCGGACACGGACAGAGCACCTTTCAGAACAGCACAAGGGCAAGGTCAAAGGTAACTAAGCAGAGGTGGAATGCGGGGGAGGTGTGAGGAAGCAGCGCCTGCTGGAGTACCTCCCCCAGTCTTCCCTGTGACGTCCCAGCAAAAGCCAGGAGAGTTTATTCATGCAAACACGTTTCAATTCAAGTGCTGAATGCTAATAATTGAGAGTGACTGCCTGGAGTGCAGCCAGGAAGATTCTAGGCAACATTTGGGCCCAATGGGAAGGAATGCTGTAACTGGTAATTAATGTCTGCATTGGATTTGAGGTGCAAGTATCACATGTGCTATTTATTGGCCATCCCAGTCTCATGGAGCATATCTTAAGAAGTAAGCCACGGGGCCTGCCACTGATCTTCTGTGCCTCTTGACCTCATACCTGACTCTCCAGGCATGAGTTAGTCTGTCTAGAAAGATGGTTCCTACCTCACAGGGGAACTAAATGAGGTGATTAAGATGGAAGTGCCTGAAGGAAGACACACGCACTCACATGCACACCGCAAAACTGCTCACCAAAGGCAGGTATATTTTGTCCAGTGTCACCAATATGGACACTTTTGAAAGTTTCTCTGGAGCCCCAGGTCTCCTTCTGTCCCTGCTGTGCTTGTAGTGGTCCTGGCCCCTGTCCCTTGGAGTCCTCAATCACCTCCAGATGCAGGTGCCCGAGTGTTTGGCATGGGCGAGCCGTCCTCCCGACCTGCCAAGACCTAGTCTGCTCCCTGGGTCTGGGTGCTGTCACTTCTGAGGGCTGCAATGTCCTCTGAGATGCCACATTTCTTGTAGGCTGTAAGACACCTCTGCAGTCCTTCCTGGGAATTGCTGAGCAGCATGGGGGCCCCCAAAATGGGGTGAGTGTATGCTGGGGTGCCCGTGTATGGAAGGGTGTGGATGTAGCTCAGGAGGCCTGGAAGGCGTCCTGCCTAGAGTGGCCCATGTGGAACCACTTTACACGCTGCCCAGGGCAATGTCGGCTCCACAGTGGCAGGGGGGCTCGCCCTGGGGCCCTATGATATCAAATGGTTGGCCTGGCATCAGAGACTGAGAAGGGCTCATGGGCACCTCTTCATATGGTACAGACCCTGATCACTCAGACTCTGAGCCAAGCCAACCCTACTGCCATCACTGCAGAAGAGTACTTCAACCCCAACTTTGAGCTTGGCAACCGGGACATGGGCCGCCCCATGGAACTGACCACCAAGACACAGAAGTGAGGCCCCCTGATGGTGCTGGGGAGGGGTGGGCAGGGCGGGGGGGGGGGGGACCCTCCAGAAAGGTACGAGAGGCCATGGCTTCTACTATGCCCCTCACCCCTTGGGATCTGGGGGGGCAGGTTCAAGGCCAAGCTGTGGCTGTGTGAGGAGCATCCCCTGTCCCTGTGTGAGCAGGTGGCCCCCATCATTGACCTCATGGCTGTCAGCAATGCGCTTTTCGCCAAGCTCCGGGATTTCATTACCCTGCGCCTGCCGCCTGGTTTCCCAGTCAAGATTGGTGAGACCCCACCCGCCCTTTCCTTGCAGCTGCTGGTGTGTGTGTGTTGGGGGCAGGTGGGGTCTAGATGGGGTAAAGACCGAGGGTGCCTAAGGTGTGAGAAGGTCGGCGGTGGCACCCACGGTTTCTTCTCCCTCAGAAATCCCCATCTTCCACATCCTCAACGCTCGCATCACCTTCGGAAACCTCAATGGCTGCGACGAGCCGGTGCCATCGGTGCGGGGCAGCCCTGGCAGTGAGACCCCTTCCCCCGGCAGCGACTCCTCCAGCGTCAGCAGCTCCAGTTCCTCCAGTGAGACCTCCCCCAGCTGCGTGTCTGCCCTCCTACCCCTCCCCCCAGCACTGGCCGGCTCCCTCCCCGGGCCGTGGGCCCCTCCGGCTGCGCGCTGACCCCCAGCCTGGTGCCCTCAGCCTCGTGCCGCGGCTGCGAGATCTCCCCCGCGTTGTTCGAGGCCCCACGTGGCTACAGTGTGCTGGGCGGCCAGCGGGAGGCGGCGACCCGCGAGGATGACGACGACCTGCTGCAGTTCGCCATCCAGCAGAGCCTGCTGGAGGCCGGCAGCGAGTATGACCAGGTGCGGCCTCACCGCTGCGCCGCCCTACTGGACGGTGGCCTGCAGCGCCACCCTCGCTAACTGGCCACGTCCCTCCCTCCAGGTCACCATCTGGGAGGCGCTTACTAACAGCAAGCCGGGCACTCACCCCATGTCCTACGAGGCCCGCCGACAGGACAGGTCAGTGCCCGCCGGTCCTGACCCATCATCCCTGCCCCGAAATAACACATGCACGGAGCACCTCCAGATCCTGTCCCAGTGGCTGCGGACACCGACGGCTGGGCAGCTCCTCTGGGGCCCAGTAGAGCCCCTACTGGTATGCAGAAGGCTCCCGCCCCACCCTCTCCTCACTCTGAGCAGTACTCCGAGAGCGCCTCCAGGCCTTCGGACCCTTACCAGGCAGGAGGTTGGGGCTGGGGTTCTAGATGATGCCCACATGGGCCGGTCCACCGTCAGCTGGGCGGATGGGCTTTGCAGGGACTGAGATCTGTCACAACTGCGTGGGAGCCAGGTGGAGCAGGACTCGTTGCCTCCACTGGAGGGTGGCGAGGCCCCCTCTGTCCCGGGGCCTCCACGCCGTCTCCCGGCCCCCCTGACATAGGGGTAGGCGCGCCCCAGAACCCTCGACCTCTGTTCCCCCAGGAGCGCCCCGCCCACGCCGCAGCGCCAGCCCGCGCCGCCCCCGGCCCTGGCGTCGGTGCCAAGCCCTCGGCCCAGCCCGCGCCCGGGCCCTGGCGGCCACGTGTTCCGGAGCTACGACGAGCAGCTGCGGCTGGCCATGGAGCTGTCGGCGCAGGAGCAGGAGGAGCGGCGGCGGCGCGCGCGCCAGGAGGAGGAGGAGCTGGAGCGCATCCTGCGGCTCTCGCTGACGGAGCAGTAGCGCCCACTGCCGGGCCCCTCGGCCACGCCCCGCGCGACCTGCCCCGGAGCGAGACTCGCTCGGCTGCCCGCGTACCCGCCGGGACCGTGGAGGCGCGGCCTCGGGGGCGCGGAGGCTCACCTGGCACCGGACGGGGAGGGATTCGCGCGGCCACGAGGTGCCCGGCCCGGGCCCCGGAGGCTGCTCGCACGGTCCGGTACCCCTGCTTTGCTGTATCCTGACGCCCACCACTCTGTCCTGGGCTCAGACTTGTCGGAGGGGGCCAGGCCGTCCAGAGGGGGAGCCGGGTCCTTAGAGGAGCAGTGTCCCCGTCCCTCGCTCCTTCTGGGCCGGCCTCCTTTTCTGCTCTCAGAACCTACTGTAGGACACTGTCCGTGAAGCCTTTGCATCTCCGCTCTTCACCCCTGGAGGGCAGCTGAGCTCCCCACGTGCTGCGTTGCTGCTTTGTCCCAGACACAAACCAGCGCGTCAAGGGCCCAGCCCTCCGTCACCCCGGCATTTCAGCGTCAAGTGCACTTAGCGGGGTGCCCGGCTTCCCCAGCCCCCCACACCCCTCCCGGGTCTCAGGGTGGTCCCAGTTTCTCCTTGGGCGGCCAGAGGTTGGAGTCCCCATCCCCAGGGCACGCTTTTGTGATCAGGGAGGGTGCCCAAGGTGGCCCCCGGTTTGGGCAAGGCCAGGTTCCTTCACGATGTCTCGGCAAACGGGGGACATATTTGGGCCGGGGGCGAGCACTAGACCCTGTCCCCTGGCCCCGCTTCTGGGCAGGTGCACCCTGGAGCCCTCTCACCGGCTCAGGGCCCTGGCACCACCCCCCACCCCTTCCCACCAGCTGCTGCTAGCCCTCTGTGGTCGTGTGTCCCACCTGCCCCCAGCCAGGGGCTGACTCTAAAACCCTTCATCCAATGGTGCTAACCCCCGGCTCTCCCCTGCCCCGCCCCACCCACCCAGAGAAGCACAGACCCCGCCAGGGGCAGGGGCCACCGCACACCCTTGTCCGCCTTCTCTCAGGCTGGCCTTCCTGGCTCAGCCAGTGAGGCTCAGTAGGGACACAAAAGGGATGGAAGAAAAGAACAAAGAGAAACTGTTCCTCTCACCTCCTTCCCTGATGCCAGGGGCACCAGACTGACTCTGAGGCACAAATAAAAGAGGCTTCAAACCCAAGGCTTTTCCTAGCTGGCTTTACTGGGAAAGAACGCCCACCTACGGCTTGGGGGTTCCTTCTGAACCTCAGTGTGGGGAGGGCTCTGAGGTAAGAGAATGTCTGGTGGGTCCTGAGCCTTTGTCAGCACCCCTGCAAGCCTGGGGATACAGCATTTGCAGAGGTTGGGGGTCTGGCCCCCTCACCCCCACGCATGCTGGAGGCACAGACTGAGCAATTAGTAAAAGAATTAAATTCAGTAAGTCTTGTTTTCCTCCTAGAGTCAAGGCCACACACAGCAGAGGGCTGGGGGCAGTGGGGGGCGGGGGAGGGGGGTGGGAAGAAGGGTGTGAACCTGCTTCCATGCCAGTTTTCTGATTAGTTCTCCCGCGGGGGTGCAGTGAGGAAGCCGCCCTCTCCCCTGCGGGTGAAAAGAAGGAAGACAGCCCTCTGCCCTAGACTGCTGGGTGTAGCCGTGGGTTCGGCTCTACAGCCAACGGGTTGTGTGTATGTCTGTAGAACTGGGGTGACATCCGTCCGCTTTCCCACTTGGGGGAGTGGAATCCAGTGAGCTGATTAGAGGGGGAAGCCCTGTAACTCTCCCCGTTCGGTCTGGCGAGATCTGTCCAATCGCCACCCCTTTGAGGTCAAGCCCAAGCGCCCCGATATCCCCAAGAATAGAGCGAATACTAAGCACTTCCCCTGCCCCGGGCGAGGGACAGAGGGGACACCGCGTCGCCGTGCAGCACCATCACTGAGGTCCCCGTCACCCCGGGGCTCCCGAGGCCAGCTCCTGCCGAGTCCCGGACGAGGCATGGAGCCCGGCGGGTGCCAGGCGGACGCGAGCCCTCGCGACGCTCCATTCGTCCAGGACTCCCGCGAGGGGGTGGTGTTCCCTGCCCAGTTCCGCCCCAGCCCCCGCCCCGAGAGGCGGGGTCCGGAAGTCCGGACCCAGAGTCGGGGCGGGGCCGAGTCCTGCTCCCCGCCCCGCCGCGCCCCCAGGCTCGGAGCGTCCCCCGCGCGCGCCGCTCTAGTCGGTGCCGTCCACCAGCTCGCACAGCATGTTCTCCAGGGCCGTGATGCGCTGCTCCTGGGCCTGCACCTGCTCGCGCAGGGCCTTGATCTCCTCCAGCAGCGTCTCCAGGGTGTGCTGCTGCTGGGGCGCGGAGGGCGGGAGAGGCTTTGTCACGAAGGGGCCGCGGTGGGGAGGGGGGTTGGGCCCGGCCGCGTGGAGCAGAGCGGGAGCTCACCGACAGGGAGGCGTCGCTGGCCGACTGGCTGCGGCGGGGGCCAGAGGGGGGGCGCACGTCCAGGATATTGCGCTTGGTGACGCGGAGCTCGCGGTGCTTGGGAGGCACGTAACCGTCCCTCAGCGAGATGAGCACCGGTTCGGCGTCCTGGCCAGATAGCCATTCGTCCGCTTCTAGGGCCGGCTCGGGGCCGGGAGTATCTGGGTATAGGTCGTCCTGGAACAAGTCTGACTGTGGGGGCGGGGGGAGGGGGCAGGAAGACCAGCGTTAGCAGAGGGCCGGGTTGCTCCGCTCCCTTCGGCCTCGGAGCCCTCTCTGCCCAGCCCCTCTCCGGGCCCCCTCACCTTGCGGGGCACCGTCATGACGATGGGCTCACATTTTCTTTCGTGCAACTTGTAGAACCTGCAAGGGAGCGGGATTCAGCACCCCCGCCGGCTCCCACCTCTTTTTCTGCCTGGGACCAATAAGTCGGAGACCCAACACTTGCTGAGCCCCTACCATGCACTGCACTTCAAAACACGTTATTGATCCAGTTGGTAAAACATTTCTGATGGGGGGGGTTATCATCGTTTTACAGATGAGGAAACTGAAGTTTAGAGAATGTTACACTAGTGAACGCTGGGGGCTGGCATCGAAACAAGCCAGTTTGACACACACCCCCCAGCCCCCTCCTTCTCTTCCCCCTGCAAAATACCCCCACTCCTTCTGAAAGATGATACTATTGGAGAAGACTCTGTCTTCCCCGATGGCAAGTGGGGACAGACATGCAAGAGACAAAGGCAAAGGCTGCTGACCGGGCGATCTCACACTTGCTGACTTCCAGCCCCCGCTTGGGCATGAAACCCATGCCCCTCTGAGGCTCCTTGCTGCTGAAGGTGTTCAGGTAATGCACGAAAGGTGGTTCGTCCGTAATCTCAAAGTATCGAATGCTGCTGTCGCCCTGCAAAACCAGTGGGTTCGGAGACGCACCCAGGCGGGGCCCTCCGACAGGTCCGTCCAGCCCCTGCCACTCCTCCCGGGTCCAAGTACCTTGCCGCATAGGTAGACGATGCTAGAGTCGGGATCATAGAAGGGCAGTAGGACCCCGTTGCTTGTGTCCATCTCCTGCAGTGCCACTGGCTCCTCGAAGTTGTTCTGCCCGGGCACAGGAGGCGTGACCAGCTCTGTCCCAGCCACCGTGCCACTTCTGGATCCCCTGAAGCCCCTTTACACTTCCTACCCGCTCCACAGCCCATGCGTTCCCAGGGCAGCTCTGGTGAACCGAGCCGCACGTCCCGCCCACGGACACATCACTCCCAGTGCCCCGCCCGCCGGCACATCTGGCCCCTGCGCCGCCGCATGCAGTCACCGCAAACCACCCCCAGGGACTCGGCATCACCAGGTGGGGGTGCCAGCCTGGGCTCCTTCAGGCGACGCAGCAAAACTGGGCAGAGGGGTGGGTGTGGGGATGGCAGGCGCTGCAAAGGGGGCAGCAGCCTCCAGCCCAGTCCAGGTGGGCATGCCCTGCGGGTGGGGGGCGCCTGGCCCCTCTCCCGTGATGCCAGTCCCCGGGGCACACACCCCAAGCTTCCAGCTGCGTTACCGGGTCCCACAGGCCCAGCTCTCGCTGGCTCATGCGGGTGAAGCCCGTGGTGAAGATATGACCCTGGCGCGTGAAGACGGCCCGCATGGGCCTCATTCCCTCGTGGGCCGCAAACCTCTCCTGGGGGGAGGGGGAGACAGGGAGAGGCGTCACCCAGCTGCCTGCCTGGGGGAGCTTGGAGGGACGAGCGACCGGCTTGCTGACTTTGGCGGGGGAGAGCCGGGGAGGTGGGATGAGGGGGCTGGAGACAGAAGGGGGCCTAACTACTCAGCTTCCTCGGGGGGGCCCCGGCTGGCGCCCAGGCCGGGAGGGAGCGGGAGGCGCGCGCCTCTCGGCCGATCCCGACCCTCAGGCGCGCTCGGAGGCGGGGCCCTAGAGCAAGGGAAGTCCGCCGGCTCCCCGGGGTCGCGGCGAGGCTTCTCCCGGTCGGGAGCTCCTCGCGCCGCTTCCGCCTTCTCGCGCACGGGCCGCGGCCTGGGAGGGCGCTCGTGGAGCCCCCGAGGGAGCGAGCGCGCGCGCCCAGCGCGGCCTGGCCTACCGGGTCCCAGAGCGCGAGTTGCCGCTCACTCATCCTGCTGAAGCCGGTGCTGAGTAGCTTCCCGTCTGCAGTGAAGACGGCCCGCAGCGGGCGGGCGCCCTCGTGAGGCCGGGCTCGCTCCTGCTCGCGGGGTTAGTGGGTTAGAGCGCCCGCCGGCCCGCCCCCGCCGCCACCCCGGCCGCGCCCGCCGCGCGCTCCCGGCGCAGACGAGCACGTGCCCCGCGCCCCGCGCTGGAGTGAGGCTGGCGAGGCGGGTGCCGCCGCCCCCCAGGGCACCGAGCTAGGACTAGCGGGGCGCGAGGGCTGCCCCCTGTCCCCTCGCCCGGCGGGTCCACTAGGGCAGAAAGGGGCCCGCCGGAGAGCCGCTGTCGGGGGGCCCCAGACCCTGGAAGACGGCGCTGGGTGCCGGCCGGCGAAGAGGAGAGGGGTCCGGGAGGTTTCATGCAGGTTCTGGTGGAAGGACAGAGCTTGCGGCTTCTCCCCTGCTCAGTTACAACTCGCAGAGCACTGCTCTGAGCTTCTGGGATGGAGGGAGACGGAGGGAACAGGAGCGGGGCAGAAAATTGTGGGCTTAAGTGGGGCTTGGGGGTGGCCTCGGGTTGGGGCGGGGGAGGCGAGAGCTGGGACTAGAGATTCCGAGGATCCAGGATCGAGGGTACGGGGGGGGGGGGGGGGGGGGGGGGGGGAGGGCCTGATAGTTGGTCCCTGGGGTAAGGGTTGGGGAATGGCCGAGCCAAGCTTACTCACCGCCACCACCTGGCCCTTGCGGGGGTCGATAATGCGCAGCGTCTTGTCCTTGCAGGTGGTGGCCAGCAGGCTACCGTTGCTGTTCCAGCACACGCTGTGGATGACGTCCGGGTGCAGGTCGTCTAGGCTCAGGAGCACCTCCCCGGTGCCCACATTCCAGATGATGATCACATTGTCACCACCTGCTCCGAGCAGCCAGTCACTGTTACTTGGGTCCTGCCTTGCCCACCGCCCCCCACCCCGCATCTACAGTAGGGACCCCTCCCTAGGCCCCCAGACCTGCACTGAGCAGGACATTCCGGGCAGTGGGGTGCCAGGAGAGGATGCCCACACGTTTGGAGTGGCCCTCGAGTGTAATGATGGGTTCTGTAATGTTGCGCACGGGAGTATAATCTGGAATTTGCCACACCTGGGAGGGAGGAAAAGGCATAGGGTGAGTGGAATGAGTAGCCTGCTTTGTCCCTCCACTCCTCCCCAATTTTGCCCTCCCTACTGCCCACCCCTACCGGCTCTCTTGAGTGGTAAGGGTCAAATGCAGGGCAGGATGTAATGATGTCTGTGAAGGGCAGAAGCAGCTGGGAGCCAGGAGGGGGCAGTGCCAGCTCTCCAGAGACCTCTCTATGCACCCCAGCAGGGAGACTTCAGAGCACTGCCCCTTGCTCTTCAGGCCTCAAGTTGGCCATGGCTATAATTAGTCCTAAGAAGTGCATCCTGGGAAAGGGT
The DNA here is from genome assembly GCF_011100685.1 of Canis lupus familiaris. Lineage (NCBI taxonomy): Eukaryota > Metazoa > Chordata > Mammalia > Carnivora > Canidae > Canis > Canis lupus. The sequence continues at coordinate 43,691,049 of NC_049230.1, forward strand.
GGGCATGTGGCTAAATATAGCCTGGGAGCTGGGCAGAGCAGGGCTAGGGCACCTCTTTTTCCGCCTTCCCTAGCACAGGTGAGACGGGCCTCCCCCCCTTCCCCTGCCCCGCAGCATCCATTTGGCTCCTACCATGACCGTGGTGTCATCTGAGGCACTGGCAATGACGTTGTCATTGTGTGGGCACCAGTCAATGTCCAGCACAGGAGCAGTGTGCCCAGTGACCAGTGGGTAGTTCTTATCCACTCGTCCTGTCTGGAGGGGTCAGAGAGGGAGCTGTAGGGTCAATTTCCTGTGTGTTTTTTGGGGGCAATGGACCTGTTTACATCTCAATACTCTATCACCTATTTTCTCTTTGCAAACCCCTTTTCTGCACCTCCAACCGCATCCAACTACTTCCTGTATTTCACTGAAGGCAAAGAGAGTTGAAGTATTTAACATCAGGGGATCAGACACAAGAGAGGTAATGACTTAGCGAAAGACCCAGAGCAAGATACGGGTTGAGCCAAGACCTGAATTCTCAGCCCAGTGCTCTTGCAAAAAATACCTACTTGGAGAAGGCTATTCTTGGGCCTGTCCCCCCAGTTAGGACGTCTGTAGGAAGCCCCTGGTAGAAGAGGTCAAGATGAGGTAATATGCAATGCAGTGGCCAACAGCCCTTTCCCAGTCACCCTTGGCAGAACTCCCCCTTGACCTTGGAACCACCAGCAGCAGGTTCCCAACCTAAGCTGGGGCTCATCTACTTTTGGTCTTTATGGGCTTTTTATGGGGTCTCTGAGGCCTTTGCAGGGGCTGGCATCAGTCCAGACCAGGCAGTAGGGGAGAGGGGTGGCCATGTGGCATTGGAATGGCAGTTGTACTGGGTGAGGAGGTGGCTCCAGCTGAAATTTGAGCCCTGGGGATGGTGTCCTTGGATGATGTCTGCATTGTCCCTGAATGAGTCACTGGCTATTGTCAGGCCTTTTCCTGACCCTGCCACCTGCAGGGTCTCCCTTAACAAGGTGTGGGGGCCAGATCAAGGTCATGACTTGGAGTGGCCATCCTGGGGGGTGCAGATTTCCAAGGGGCTTGAGGTTACTCAGCAAAGGTGGCAGTACTTGCCTGGCCCCCATCCCTGGGGTAGGAAGTGGTCTGGCCTTATGTGTTATGTCCCTCTGCCCTTTGTTTTCATTCTATCTCACTATAAGAACCATAGTGGGGAGGTGACCAGGGACTATTTGCAAAGACCTTGATCCTGTCCTGGGTGTGCTGCTCTGGGGTATGATTTGATCAAATGGTCACCCTGCACTGGGGAGAAAGATCCCACACCCAAAACATGAGGTGGTGTGACACTAGGAGAGACAGGAACAGAATCTGGGTCAGGTCCTGGCTCTACTGCTTCCCAGCTATCTCCACAATAGCCTTCTGGACCCTGCTGGGAACAGGGGGCTGCACAGAGAAGGGGGTGGGCTATGAGTGGGTGCAGGCTGCTGTGATGCTGCTGTTCTCGGGGGGGTGAGGGAGCCTCTGAGTTGGTCCCCAAGGGCCTGGGGAACAGGGAGCAGCCGATGGATACAAGCTGCCCTCCTGACTGTAGAAGGAGTCCCCAGGGGCCACAGCCAGCATCTTCCCACGTGCTTTCTTCCCCTCATCCCTCACCTTGGCCAGAGGCAGGACAATGAAGGCACCTCCACCCCCAGCCTCCACAATAATGGCCAGGAATTTGGGGTTGACCGCACAGAAGGAGCTGTCCCATGTGACCTTGGACACCCGGATGTCCTCGTAGGACTGGTCAGCCTTTGCGGCCTGCCCAAACACATGGCGGAACTTGCTCTGCCGAACCACACGTCGGCTCATGGCTGTGGGTGGAAATGGAGGATCTCAGTGCCCAGAAATGCCTTTGGTCTTGAGTCCTGTGAGCTGTGGGAGGGAGGAAGAGCAGGAAGGGGGGTGACGAGTGAGAAGGATTACTGGCTACGAGTCAGATCCTAGAAGCAGGGAGCTCTCTTCCAGGTGATTAAACTATGGGAAGGGTCTTTGCTGCCTATAAAGTGCTGCTTAATTCAAGGGGTTAGGATTTGGGGCCTGACTTCTCCTTTGAGACCCAGGCAGGGGACAGTGGAGTTTGACTGGGCCTGAAAGCTTCCTGCAAGTGAAGTGGTTTTGGGAGGAGCCTCAATGCCAGGCTGCCCTCCTGCTGCCATCCGTGGATGAGCATCTCTTCAGGAAGTGGTTTATCTCCCAGCAGCACCTTGTCCAGAATCAGAGGCCTTGGTTGTGGGATCTTGGCTCGACGCCAGCTATGGGGCTAAGACTACAACACCCCCAAGGTCCTCAACTCTGTGTCTCTAACATAGTTCAGGCAGATGGGCTTTTGTCTTCTTCTAAAATTTTGCTAAGGAGAAGTTCCTCCTGTCAGCTAACTTGAGTCTTTCCTGCTGTTTTCATCAATTTCCTCGCATCCTGTTGGGGAACACAATGTAAGGTGGATCTCTCCTCTTTCCACTCTTTTCTTCTCCGTGAGGTCCTGACCATGGTCTGGCTTTTGCCTACCATACATGGGTCTCGCTTCTCCTGTGGGTCCTCTCTCCTGTTGAACTCTCCCAGGGTGGGGTCCTCAACCCCGCGGGGCTAGGGCCAGATTTGCAGGAGTGGGGAGGGTGAAGTGCTTTTTCTTCAGCTGGGGTCTCTGCTGTGCTCTTCCCCAGGGGACTCATCGAGCTCTTCCAAACCCCATCCCCTGACTCCTGCCCCTCCCCAGCCCCGGGCATCCTTGTGCCCTTCACGCCGCTCCTGCGGCCCCAGGCCTGAGGCCCGGGCCTCCCCGCACCCCCTCGGCTTCCAGCCCCGGCACTGCGTTCTTAGGAAGCGAGGTGTCGGTGCAGTGCAGGCGCGCGGGCCGCTGTCCGGCCAAATATAGACACCAAGTCCGCCCCGCCCGGGACCGAATTTGGCGGCGCGGGGGAGGGGGCGCAGATCTCAGCCACTTCTAGAGCCCCCGCCCGCTGGGTGGCTGCGGTGGGGGCAGGGGGCAGGGGGTACCTGGTCCTGAGTGGGCGAGGGGCGCTCGCGCTGCGGCTCCTCTGCAGAGGGGCTCGGTGCGCGCTGGGGCCGAGGGAGTCGGGATGCCGGAACCTCCCCTCCGGGTGTCCGCGGCGTCTGGGGCCCGGGTGTTCCTCTGCGCGCTCGGGCCGCTGCTCGCGGCTCTCCGGGCCCGGCGTCGCTGCAGTCCCAGCTGCCGCTGCCATCAACCTGCGGGGGCGGGGCCGGGGCCGGGGCCGGGGCCGGGGCGGGGCCGCTGTGGCCCCGCCCCTCCAGCGGCGGGAAAGTCGAGCGCCGCAGCCCGCGCAGCGCGGCCGCCGGCCCCGGAAAGCCGTCAGGTGGTGGAGTGTGTCCGGCGGGCTGCGCGCCTCCTTCCCCGCCCTCGGTGCTCCCGGGCAGGCCGGGCAGACCCGGGTTCCCGCACCCGGCGGGGCTCCGGCAGGGAGGGCCGGCAGCGCGCAAGGTCAGGTGCCTTCGCGCCGCCTTCCTGCCGCAATCGCACGCCGAATTTAGCCTGTGCCGGCTGGCGGGCCTCGGCTGCGGGCCTGCACGTCCGGACCCTCCCGGGGACAGGCTCCGGAAAGGTGCCCTGGAGTGAGGGCCGAGCCAGGGCTGCTCCAGTGTACCCGACAGGCGCTGTGAATGTCGCTGTTACTGTTGTTGTAAGTGGCCATAGCGACCACTTGAGAACCTAACACGTTGGCACTGTAACTAGGCCTTTCGCCCGGTTAGAGAGGATTCCGTGGAGCCCGGCAGAAAGGCAGCCCAAAGATGGGGAAGTGAATCCACCTCGACCCCGTGGGGAGACACCACATCAAGGCGAAGCAGCTGCCACAGGCCTTTGGCAGTCACGTTTTATTTTATTTTTTATTTATTAAAAAAGATTTTTAAAAATTTATTTATTCATGAGACACACACAGAGAGAGAGAGAGAGAGAAGAGAGAGAGAGAAGAGAGAGAGAGAAGCAGAGACAAAGGCACAGGGAGAAGCAGGCTCCACGCAGGGAGCCCGATGTGGGACTCGATTCCAGGACCCCTGGGATCACGACCTGGGCTGAAGGCAGGCACTAAACCGCTGAGCCACCCAGACGTCCCTACTTAAAGAAGGATTGTATTCATTCATTTGAGGGAGAGAATGAGGGTGAGAACATGAGCAGGGTGAGGGGCAGAGGGAGAAGCAGCCCCCCTGCTGAGAGGGGAGTCAGTTGGTGGCTGGGCTCCAACTCAGGACCTCAGATCATGACCTGAGCTAAAGGCTGATACTTAACCTACTGAGCCACCCGGGAGCCCCAGTAATCAAATTTTAGATGACCAGCCTGACTCCTAAGTCTTCTGGGACTTGTTTGAATTGATGCCCAGCTGTGTTCCAGGGAAGTCCCAGCCCTCATTCATTCCCCCTGAAACCCACAGATCTGAGTATCCATCAAGGCTAAGGAGGAAATAAAAAGAAACCTGTCAAAATACAGCCAGTGAAGAACCGCTCGTCCCTGAAAGCTGCTGTGCACCCAGCACTCATCGATTTCTTGCTTTGGATCATCTGGCCCTGGAGGACAGCATGAGGCTAGTTATTACCTCCAATTCTCCAAAGCACACCTGGGAATCAATGGAATGGCCTTCCAGAGGGCAGAGATTAGCATTGGGAGTAAAGGAGATGGCAGGTGGTAGCCCATACAAGGCTCCTTCTCAGAAAGAGTCCAAGTATCCAGTGGCTTGTAGGGGAACAGAATCAGAAACTGTTACGGGTGCTCCAGAAATAGTTTATGGCAGGGAGGGCCATAAGGGTAGATGAATTTCCCTTTCATCTAAAGATTCCAGGCACATGATTAGGAGGGAAAGATCTGAGTGACTCAGTTGCTCCTTAATAACAATAGCTCGTAGTTATTGTGTCAGACACTGTTCTAAGGGCTTTACACATATTAATTCCATTCTGATAATAGCCTTCTTATTAGCTATTATTATCCCTATTTTATAGGTGAGGAAACCAAGGCACAGAGAGATTAAGTAGCTTACCCATCACTCAACTGGTAGTTGGTGGAGCTGAGACTTATCCAGGGGTCCAGCACCTGGGTCCATGCTTTTCAGTACCATGCATTTCTGTCTCTTGAAGGATAGTGCCACCTTATCTCATAAATGCTGATACTGAGATTTACTTTTTGTGGCACAGAGGAAAGAATGCTTGGACTAATTAGAAAACTGGAGTTCCAGCTCTGGCTCAATCACCTCAGTTTTGCAGTTCTCTGAGCTGTAAAGAACAGGAGAGGCCTGGGTCAGTTTCTTTCCGACTCTGCACCACCTGTTGGCAGACAAGGAGTTTGACATGCTGCCTCCTACCTTTTCTTTCTCCCTTGCTTTTTCTCCTCTTTAAAGAGCCTTCTAGTCTAGAGGCAAGAGTCTGAAACTAGGAAGTAGGAATCCTTTAATCCACCCTGCCTTTGGTTCTGTCATCTGAGAAGAAGGGTGCTCTCCAGGTACAAGAGCAGGGATTCACAGGTAATACTTGGACCAGGAATGCCTCAGCCCTGCCCTCTAGCTTTCTTCTGGCTGCCAAAGCTTGGCAGAGAGTGGGCAGGCAGATCCAAGGCATAAAGAACTAATCAGGGGAAGAAGCCATTTGGGCTTGGTGCTTTCCTGTGTGGTTAACCAATTGAATTATTAGCGGGGTTTTGAACTACAATCTGTAGAAGACAGGCATGGATTTAATCTTTCATAAAGTCTTTTTCTGGAAGAGGTGGCCTGGCAACTTAGACCCTATTTGCTTTGGCCATACAGACTGAGCTTATCTAGTCAGTGACGCCAGGCACCCGTAGAAAATTTTGTAAAATGACCTTGCCTTCACCATCATGCACTGGCACTTTAGCCAGAGACCAGTGATGTGCCCCTCCTACTTGATTTGGATAATTCAGAATGTAGCAGGCAGGCTTAACTTTAGTTTAAGGCAGTATTTTAGTATTTTTTTAAAAGATTTTATTTATTAGACAGAGAGAGAGAGAGAGCACAAGCGGGGGGAGCAGCAGGCAGAGAGGTAGAAGCAGTTCCCCATTGAGCCGGGAGTCTAATGTGGGGCTCGATCCCAGAACCCTGGGATCATGACCTGAGCTGAAGGCAAACACTTCACCAACTGAGCCACCCAGGTGCCCCTGAGGCAGTATTTTCTCTGGAAACGTCAGTACATTGTTTTGTTAGCAATTTGGAAACTGAGCTTTCCCTAGGTAATAGTGATGCCTTGTATGTGATGAATGGTACCACTAAATATCTCATGATGGGTCTGTGGAGGAGTGGGAGAATTGGAGAGCCTCTCCCTTCCAGACCCAGCCTGTTTTAGAGAACTGCCTGTTGATCTGATTTCCCTTCTTCCACCATTGACATCCAATGCTTCTCTTCTAATAGCAAGAGAGGGTTAAAAAGTTTTTACTTCTTTAGAAATCAGTGAGCTGAGGTGGCTTGCGCTGGGAGCTTGTGAGCTCTATCTCACAAATGTCCAGAGAGGTCAGCCACCCAATAAATCTAGTCCCTGTTGGGGCAGGTCACAGCAGCTGTCCCAGAGCAGTCACTCTGTACCACACACGGCAGAGGACTTTTGGTCCCTTTGCTTATTCATTCTCCTAACATCCAGGTGGTGGCTTTGGCAAGAGCTTCTTTGACCAGGCAGGTTCCCAGCTTGGTCACTTGGTTGGAGCCACAAAGTCTGAAATAATCTTTAGTGATCCTATTTCCCATTCAGTCTTTATTTTCTGGGAGGTAGAAAGTTGTACTTCTTCCCAGAGCTCAGCTAACTCTTAAGGATGTACATGACAGAGATCAATGAGAAGTGTTTCATGTGCTGCATTGCTCATCAGTGTTCTCTTCCAATCCCTCCACCTTCTCAGCATCGCCCCCCTTTTGTGGCACTTTATCAAATACACGTTTCATCTTCAAAATAAAAATTTATTTAATCTGTAACAAGAACATTGAATCTGCACATTTGCGCACAAGTTCACATTTAAAAACAGCAGAGCACATCAGTAATAAAAAAAATCTATAATACAAGTGGAACATCCCAACCACCAGGAAGATTAAGGAAGGAGATGAGACCACTCTATATTCTGCTTCAAATGCCTCAAAAAGGTCCCAGAGATTCCAGGGAGCACCTGCTTTATTTAATAAAATGTGAGCATAAAAGTTTGGGACTGGCCTGGGGCAAAGTTAACAGTCAGTGGGAGTCTTTTGGACTTGCGTTCTACATTTAGAACAAGTCCTATGAAATAAAGTAGGAAGAAAAAAAAATAAAAGGCACCTTAAGCTATGCCAGGCAAACCAAAACCCCCCCAAAACAGAAAAACCAAACAATTGCCTGCAGGCCTGTTGACTGAGAATCATTTCAGGGCCAGTTACCCAGTTTCCAGATTGAGTCATCAGCTTCAATTAAGCCCTGGGTATTAGCTCTGCATGTGCACGGAGGATGCTGCCACCAGTGTCGCTGTGAGGACACAGATGACTAGCACTAGTCATAGACCCTTTGAGGCATCTTCAAGCTAATGGATGACTCTAGTTTAGAAATCCTGTCCTGATCTCTGGGGCACTGAGAAAATGAGGCTGGTTTTCTTTTCATAGCAAGAGCCAGGCCCGGTCACCCTCCACTTCCAGGCTGGAAAAGTACAGAAGCACCTTGCAATAGCTCTTCATGGCATCAAGGGACCTCAAAGCCCTGGAACAGGAGTGAGGAGCATGCAGCATCCTGCTTTGGGGGTGGGCTTTTTCCTAATATGAGTGTCAGAAGAGTTGAGGCAGCAAGTACATTTATGCCTAATATATGCCTTGATCTTCTAGTCTGGAAGGGAAAACAAAGTCCAAGATACCTTCAAGTTGCATTGGTGCTGAAAGAGCTAAAATTTCATCTACCATCAAAAAGCAAAACAAAATTAGACAAAAATGACACTAGCCATTCACCATTATAACCATCACTGTAAGACACGCCATCACTGACTGAGGAAAGGGCTATTTCCACACAGAGTGCTGAACAGGAGTGCAGGACAGATGGGAGTCAGCTCCAGGTCCTCCTCATTCACCCCTGAGGGCTGGCCACAGTGGCCCTGCTCTGTTTGAGGACTCACAGGACAGCCGGGGCTGGGTGCCTGGACGAGGGGACTCAGTGGCTGTCAAGATGATGCACGTTTTAATTATCACAATGTAAACAAAGTATCCACAAATAGTTTTCAAAAAGAGCCTAAGAATGGATTTAAAAATTTTAAAATGCCCTTAAAAGTGACTCTCTTCACAATAATGCTTTCTTTTTTAAAAGAAAAAACTCCCACGAAAACATCTTTACCAAACATGCCTGGATTGCTTTAAAACTGAAATTCTCAGATGGAATAGGTGAAGATTTTTGTGAGCTGCTATGTCTCAGAAACTTCAGGTCTCTCCAAAAGTATTTGTCTGGGCCCCTTTAGCAGGAGGGGACCTCAGAGCCTGGGCTATCATTCTCAGGCCGTCCTTGGAGCTCTTGGTAGTTCCCCAAATGAGAAAGAGCCGGGATAAAGGTACAGAACCAGGAAACTGCTAGATAGAGAGCCTTAAGAGGTTGGGATGCTAAGAATGATCCCAAGCATTACGAATCTGAAAGGCAACCAAAATGAGAGATGAATATTACTACACTATAGTACTACAGGTCTACTCTAGTATACACTACACCTAAGTGTTTCTGAAATCAAGAAAGGGTTGGGGTTTCTCTCCTTCCTAATGACCAGGTAACCCTCTAGATTACAGCTCAAAAGTTGTGTGCTCCTGGGGTTTCTACCCCATGCACCAAAACGTTACTTTGTATTTGCATGTGCAGGTGTATGCACGTGCGTGTGCACACACATACACACATTTCTCTCTCTCTCCTCCAGAGTAACTGAGAGTCAGACTATGGTGGTTTTCAAAAGAGAGGCATGGAGCAAGAGGTCAAGACTTTTCCTATTCACCTCTGTCAACCTACTAGACCTGCTGTTCTGTATCTGAGTTTTCCATGAACAGAAAAGGGAAATAAACCACCCAGGATTATCAAAAAGTTTGAAGAGAAGAAAGTCTGAAAAGTCCTTGATAGCTTATCATGTATTTTCCCTGGACATCGCTCAGCTATGCAAATAAGAACACTCAGTTGTGGGAGTTTGAAAGGGCTGGCAAAACCCTATATGGCATGGTTGAATTACAGACCCCATGTAGAGGATGTTTATTTAAGTGGGCAAATTAAATGGTAACAAAAAATGTAATTCAAAAAAAGGAAGGCAGACCAAGACTATTTCCTTTCTCCTTTTTCTTAAAAAAAAAAAGTTTTCTTCACAGCATTAGAGGATCTCCTCCCCATCTCTGTTGTTATTTAATGCAGTATTAACCGCAGTTGCGGGGACGAGAGAGAACAGGGCAATACTGTCGATCCTGCTTGTACTTAATGTGAGGGAGGTCATCATTGCATCATTACTGTCTTCACCTCCATGCAAATCCTTCTCCCCAACCCTGCCACAACTTCCTGTCCTTTTCCTATCATAACGAGGGTGATGGAACTGCCTCAACAAGACAGGGCCATTTAGATATGAGCCCTGGAAATTCATAACCCTGTCTTGCGAGCCTCTTCACATTGATACAAATACCACCTAAACCCAAACACTTTACAGCACATTAAATATCCAGGAACCACAAAGCCATGTGGAGGATATATTTAAACATTTAAGGGAACTGTTTAAGGACAGCACAAGTACGTGTAATTACTACATCATAGAGACACTAAGAGCAGGAGGTTTCTGTCCAATCTACCTCCCAGCAGTGATGTGAGACCCAACTGTAGCTTCCACACAAGAACTGGATTCACAGCTCCCCTGGAGCACCTATGAATGGCCTCAGTCCACCTTTCCTCTCTCCTGCAGGTCACCCTACTATCTGCTCCCACCAAACTCTGGCCTTTGATATCCCCTCGACAGTCTGGGCATCTGTCTTTTCCTCTCAGTGCCGGGATGAGCCAAATACCAAAGCCCAAGGCTGTACTCGGTCAATCTCTTAGCAATGTGGACATCCACCGAAGCACCAGGAAGCAAATCTGCAAACCTCTTCAGTTTTGATGAGCTACAGGTGTTTCATTCCAGGCTGAATGTTTTCTGTAAGAAGCTCAAACTGGCTTGTTTATGGCAAGTGCTCCTGTGTTAGGCATCTCCACGAAAGCAGCAAAGCAACAGCATCCTAAAGTTGTAATGGCACTGGAGTCGTAATGGGTGCCTGCCCTTAGCATTAGAAACTTCCACCCTGGGCAGCAGGAACACTCATACACACTCCCTGGCTGTGGCTCAGCTACTGGCAAATAACCCGCTGGGATTTCAGCCTCAAAGAGAATTCAGCTCTCAGTCAAAATGTGACCTATGGGAGCCTGAAGGAGTTTCTCCAAGGAGGAAGTTACTAAAACATAACTTGGCAGGAGCTGGCGATCAGAAGTCTCCATTTAAATGATTACAACCACCATCAATAGACTCTGCAGATTCCTACCAATACCCATCAGCTTTATTTCTGTGGTATGTGTTTTCTCCAGTTGCAGCTTTACTCTTTCTTAAAAAGATTAAATCAAAAAGACCCTACGACATCAACAACAAAACACTGTAAGGAAATGACAACATTATGTACATAAATACTGTGTATAAAGTAGAGAAATGACAAATCTTCCAGGAAAAGGAGAAAAAAAAACCCATGTCAAGTGTTAACGGTGATAACATCGATAAGAAAACTGCGTTCAACGGAGGTTATACATAGGTAACGTAACAATTTAAATATCATCTATGAAATAAAAAAAAAAAGGCAGCACTGGGAGAAACAGCATGAGGAAGGAAAGTAAATTGGAAAAAAAAATGGCCATTAAACTCAGAAGGCCCACAGAATTATTCAAGTAATGGAAGTGTTAAAACCCTACGGATGTATTCATTTTTACAAGAACACACTGACTTTCAATTGCTGTTTTTCAAACTTGTCCCTATTATGTTTTTGTTGAGAGGATGTTGCAGAGCACATTTCCTGGCAGGGAGGGCCAGGATAACCGCCTATGTGCAGCCCATTGACCTGGAAGATACTGTGCCGCAGCCTCTGCACACTTTGCTTCCACCTCCTCCTATACTTTCTTCTACACAGAATCTCTCAAGATTTCATTTGGGGTTCTCTTTTAATTTAAAAATTATGTGCTTGGGGGAAAAAAAACTATTTGCTTGGTAAGTTTACAAAGCCAGCCATTATCATGCCTTTTGGTAATGATATACTCTGGAATTCAGAAGTGGTTTCTGGAAGACCCCCCTTTGAAAGCAAAGCAGAATCAGCCCACTTGGGGAACTCTCAGTGGGCTGGGGCCCAAGGATGAGAGCACATGGACGTGTGGCTGCCCTTCAGTCCAATCCTATGCATCAGGTCTGAAGCCCAAACCATCATCACACAGGCCCAGGGGAGCATTTCCGATTTCCAGCTTCATCTCCATCCTCCCCATCTGTTTCCTTCCTTAAGCAAGCAGGCATGCTTTTTTCTCAGAGGGGAGCTGATTGAAAAACAGCAATTTGCCTTTGATAAAGGTGCTCTTTGAAAATGAGTATTTTTTGAGGTTTGAATTTTCTAAAAATAAAAAATGATAAAAATGGTCTAGTTGTCCAAATCAATCTTTCTCTCTCTCACACACATACACAGAGAAAAAAACCCAAACCCTGCATGCGCCAGGAACAGTAAAATGACCAAAATATTATAAAATTAACCAATAAAGTGCATGTTCCTTACATATTACACCTGCCCCTTTTATAAACATTTCTTTTAGAAAGTTCCATGTGTAGGCTCAGAATCACATGGTATTATAGAAGGGGTTGCTTGTCCGTTTTTTGTCGTTTGCTTTTTTCAGTCTCCTAAGGGGGTGAGTTCTGCCGTGCTGCTGACGGGGCGCCACAGCCAGCCCTGGAGCCGGACCCGCATACTGCAGTCCCTGGGATTGGAGCAAAGGCAGGCCTCCTTCAGAACTAGTCAACTCAGGGCCTGCCCTGGGGAGCGAACACTGCTGACTGTAACCAAATTCTTTGGCATACTGTACAATGGGCTTCTCCACTGGCTTGCTCTGCGCAATACACTCTGTTGTTCTGAGTTGCTCTATAAAATACTTGGTGGGCTCTAGGTTCTGGGGGGCATCTGGGCTTTCTGAGGGCTCCTGGGCCTCCATGGCATGCATGCCTGCATCCGTTCTGAAGAAGGGCTGGAGCAGTTTGAGATGAGGGGGATCAGAGGAGACAGGCTCTCTCTCCGATAAACAGTTTTTACAGAGGTCCAAGTAACCTAACTTGGCAAGGGAAGCCGAATGCCTCATTTGGGATGGTTGGGTGAGCCCTCCCTGGCAAATCGCTCGGGACTCGATTTCTTTAGTGCGCTCCTTCACCACACTGGGGCTATTGCTGAGACCCTTTATATTGTCACTACTAGAGCTATGTGGGAGTTGACAGGCTATGAGAAATGGGTCCAGTTTTTCTTGTAACCCCCCACTACTGTCATCGAGTTTGCCTGGGTCTTTGCTGGTTAGCTGTGAGTCCTTGGACAGCACTTCACTGCCACCAGAAAAGGGGCCCTCCTGACTTTCTTCCCAGCTACCCTGCTCTGATGAGGGCTCATTGTCTGTGGTGCTGGTTTGCTCTGTGAAGCCTTCCAGGTGAACAACGGTCTGGGGAGGTGCATAATCCAAGTTGGCAGATGGTACGTGGGTTGTGTGACTGACAGAAGGCACTCCTGTGTCTGGGGCTGTTGACAGGCTGTTGTCCCAGTCCTCAGGGCTGCCCAGGGTAGAGGTCATGTCGGTGGGGCTGTCGTGCTCAGGAGGGGAAGAATGAGACAGAGGTAGCACGTTGGGGTGCAGAGGAGCCTGGGCGGGGCCCAGGGTCCTGTTCAGATTTTCATCCAGTGCACAGAGGATGGTGATGGAGTCCTCCACTTTCACTTTCCTCAGCCCTTGCTCCCCACTCTTTTTGCTGGTGGCTCTTTCACCCCCCAGCCCAGGGTGATCAGGGGGTGTAACTGTGTGGGTAGACTCCATGATTTCCACCTTCTTGGGAAGGGAAAGAAGGACCGCCTGTGTCTCTGATCCCTGGCATGAAACCACAGTCCTCTGCTCCCTCAGGACTCCTTCCTGGTTTGTTCTAGTATCTGACCCCGGGCGCTCCTGAAACACCAGTAGCTCAGGTGCTAGAACAATGGAATTTTGCTCAGAATGGGGTAGTGAACCAGTTTCAGACCCACCGCATTTCCCTTTGCACTTGTTAATCTCTGGTTCCTTGGGGATAAAAGAATGTTCAAGGGTAGCTTCATCACTTTTCCCTTTTGGTGCTGGGTCTGCTACAGAAGAATCATTCTTGGAATTCTTGCGAACAGACAATGAGGTACAACCAGGGGCAGCACCGTGGTGCTCTTGCTCTTGTCGCAAGCGCTCTTCAAACTCCAAGGTGGCTCGCCTCACAGACCCAGGGCACCACTTGGCACCTGGGTGCATTCCTGGGCCCCAGAGCTCTTGTTCCTCCTCAGCTGGTTCCTCTTCTTCTAATTCTGTGGTGGATGAGTGTGTCGTCAGGCAGCCTTCAAGGTCCCACTTCCCTGAGTCTTTGGCGAGTTCAAGTTGGGCTGCGTAGGAACCCTCACTCTGCTCCAGATTTCCAGGTCTGTTCTCTAGGGCATGGGCCCTTTCAAGGGGTAGCTCATGGATAGTGTGCTTCTTTGGTGTGTGGCATGGGTTAGATAGGAGGTCTCCTTTCAGTTGAATCTGTCCGACTCCTTGACTGATGGATTCGATCTCAGTAACGATTTCTTTGACCGAAATTGCATTTTCTGAGTGAGATTGCATGAAGATGTCTGGGCTGACCAGTTCTGAGATTGCCTAGGGAGAAAACAGTGAGATGGTTATGGCAAACAGTCTCATTAAGAATGCCAGATGTTTTGCTTATTAATCTTCTAATCCAGGAGAACCTTCTGGCTATGAGGACACAAATCATGGAGCGCCTGAGACTGTCCTCTGGCCATCTGTTTTATCAGACAAGAAAAAAAACAACAACAACCCAGATTCGTCAAAGGCAGAGATACAAAACTTGTTACAGGTTGAATCACGGTCTACTAAACTTTTGTTCTGTTTACTCAAACAGAATTCCAACCCAATATCTTCCTTCCAAATGAACATCGGATAGCCCTGGAGGTTCCTATAATCCTTACTTTCCTAAGACTATTATTAGTCTTCAGGATTTAGGTCATTCTGGGGTAGATGAGATTTTTCTTCTCTGGCCTATCAACTTCCAGTTTGATTCTCACCTAGTTCAAGGGGAAGAGTTCCATTTAGGGGCTCAGTGGTCACCTTAAATATACCCAGTGTTCAGGCAGGATGGAAGAGGCTATCATCTGATGTCTGATTTGGAATCTCACTGTTCTCTTCTTTCCTGTCCTGCCAGCTTTCATCTTTATCCTCCCACTGCATCTTTTGGCAGTAGCATTCCAGCACATGAGGGCACTCTGTACCTGATCACACAACTTCCAAGTTTCACAAGGCTCCTTCCGGGCAAGGTTTACTTGGTTTATGGAGCCACATGCTTAAGCAAACTTAGAAACTGTGACTCTCTGACATTTTATTGTTCTACCAGTTACAAATTCCTAGATGGTTTAGAACGAGGCAAAAGAAAATTAGCCAATATAAAATCAAGTCCTACTGTTAAAAAAAAAAAAAAAAAAGAGGGTAAGAATTTCATAGTCTGAAAAATGGCCGTTGGACATCTCTTAAAATGGCATCATGATAACCATCAATTTACTTTAACATTTTTATAAACCTTCAAAGTTTAGTATTTTCCTTGGAATTGTTCTGGTCTTTCTCCTTCAAAAGAAAGTCAGAGCTAGTACAAACTAACAAGGTCAGTTACACCTTTGGGAGGAATCTGCTGGGACATTTGGCAGGGGGTAAACTAGCCAAGACTGGGAGAGAAGCCACAGCGGGCCCAGTGTGTGCATGGGCTGTGGAGAGAGTGCTCATATGACGAGGGACTCTGCAGAAAAGCTATTTCTGTCAGAGCTACTATATTGACTGGTCCAAAGGAGAGTTCAAGCATTTCTGATTTCCCTGTAAAATAAAGCAGGGGCATAACTTCTGGGGAGAGAAGACAGAAGCAGAGGCAATGACTGCCCCGAGGTAGTTAGAGAAAAGATAAGTCAGGGACAAGGTGGTAAATATAAGTAGGCAGGTATCAGGAGATGTAAAAAATGTAGTCATCCCCAGTGGAATCATTAAGTGAAGTTTGGTTCGTGAGAGTAAATCTGTCACCATTTGCTTCCCAACTACTGTATTAAACTGATCTAATATACCACTGCTTTTAAGATATATCCCAATTTCTCAAGTGCAAAATGACATGTAAGTATGAGCTGTAGAACTGATGACACACAGTAGGTCTTTCCCTGGCCTGAAATGGCTCCTAAGGGCTCACATGCCACAGAGAAGAATCTTCAGATCCTGTCTGCTCTCAATCATTTCCCAAAACCATCCCTCAAGTCTTGGATACCATAGGGCCTGAGATGAGGAACAATCCAGAAACATTATCAATAGCAAGAACTCATCATTGATTGCTACTCTAACGACTATTTACAAATGTCTAATCTTTGAATTTTCTAAGACGGGATTTCCTAAACAAATTGACGTCCTCAGAGAGACTCAGGTCTTACTAAGGCAGCATGTCAGTCCAAGGCACTTCATTATCTATGAGATCTGATCCAAACTGCAGAGGTCCAGGGAGGGGAACTCTCCTTGTGCAGGCAGGACATTGTTTCGGCTAATCCCTTTTTCCCCACATCCCCCTTTCAGAAGTGCTTCCAAAGACACCAAGAGCCTGGAAAGATAAATTCCTCAAAAGGAAATGGATTAAAAATTTTTTTTAAACTTAAGTTTTCAAGAAAAGTCTCAGCTACACTGTCTCTCCCATGCTGCCTTCCTAAATCTTTAGCAACATCAAATACAAAATAAACACAGAATCCCAAAGATTTTGTCTTCCAAGAGAACTTCATTAGGTAGAGAACTACTATAGTTTTTACCTTTGACTGTTCCTCATCTATTGAAGATTCTTCAGATGCATGGGGAGTATTACTCAAAGAGCTGCTTCTCTGGTCATCGGTTGTCACTTCAGAAGGGGTGACTTCCACCACTGAGAGTCGACAGTTCTCACTCCTTCCTCCACCCAGCTCTTCCATCCTTGAGTGGGAAAAGGATCGGGATCGGGTTTCTTGGGACAGCTCTACAAACTTTTCTAGGGCGCTAAAGAAATCAATGCGATCTGTACTGAAATCTGAGACTTCAGCCTGGCAGCTGGGTTGGGGGCTCGGAGATTCAGGGTCAGGGGACATGGGAAGGTCTTTCAGGCGAGATGTTAACTCTTCCAAAGGCAGCAAGTGGACATTCACATCTGTTTTCAGTGCGTCTGTCTCCAAATCTTCCACTGTTAAGTCTGGGAACTTGCTGGCAATTTCTGAGGCCTGTCCAGGTTGGATTAAGGCTTTGGATGCATGGCAGTTGTCAAGAGGGAATTTTGATTCATTGAGACAACACCCTGACGAGCATCCATTGATGTCATTTAGATTTAATTCATCTTCAATCTGTCCAGCATGAAATTCCCTAGAAGTAAACTCCAAGCAGATCATTCTTTCTTTGGTACACAGACCCTTCTGATGTTCATCCTGTGGGACAACATGTTCCACAAAGACGGGTGGTATGGAGGGGTGACCCTCCATGGTCTTCACCTCAGCAATCTGGTCTGCTGAGCTGGTGATCTCCTTCTTGTTGAGTTCTAGCCCTGGTTTGCAGATGGGTTCATGGTGGTCTGAGAGGTCACTATCTGAATGAGATCTCCAGAGCTTGTTATGCCGCTGTTTGCTGTGGAAGACATACACAGGAAATGCTTTACTCTGGTTTGTGAAATCAATCAACACCCTCCCAGGAAACTGCTCCCAGATAAATTTAAATCTTAACCTGCAAAATGCTTTGTTAATACCCAAGGGAAGAAGTAGGCAATAAACATTTGTAAAGGTGCTCAATTTAACTAATAGCAAAAGACAAACAAAGCAAAATAACAATAAAAACGAACATGAGATCTGATTTTTTGCCTATCAGACTGAGCTTAAAATGGATTGCTAGCACCCAGTGTTGATGATGGCATGGCCAAACAAATCTTCTCATATACAGTTGGTAGGAATGTGAATTGTAGAAATTCTGAGAGTGAAATCTGATAACAGCTCTCAAAATTTAACTCTTTAACTAGCAATTCTTCTTTTAAGAATTTTTCTTGGAGAAATACTACTATAAGTGCACAAAGATATGGATATAAGGATATTTGCTATGTAATACAGTGGTACCAAAGGATGAGACAGACACATACAAAAGAGGATTTATTTAAATTACAGTCCATATACCTATATGCCATGCATGAAGCTGTTAAAAAGAGGTATTTTAGTGGAAGGTTGTCCAAGGAATACTATTAAGTGAAAAAGCACGCTGACCACATTTAGAATGGTCAGCTCCCATGTTACAATAAGTAGAGGAAAATACCTGGAGGAACATAATTAAACTGGTAACAGGGTTTCTTTTTTATTTTAATATTTAAATTTTTAAAATTTTTTAATTTTTATTTATTTATGATAGTCACAGAGAGAGAGAGAGAGAGAGAGAGAGAGAGAGAGAGGCAGAGACACAGGCAGAGGGAGAAGCAGGCTCCATGCACCGGGAGCCCGACGTGGAATTCCATCCCGGGTCTCCAGGATCGCGCCCTGGGCCAAAGGCAGGCGCTAAACCGCTGCGCCACCCAGGGATCCCGGTAACAGGGTTTCTTTCAAGGAAGCCAGAATACTTCCGGGGAGGGCTTTACATTCTATATTCTATATTTCTATAGGTTTTAAAATTTAAAAATAATGAGCATGTTTAACGTTAATCACCAGGAGGGGAAGCTAAAACAAAACAGCATCTAAGCAATACAAAGAGAAGTATTCTATTGGAGCCCATTACAAGTCCCCATTACTGGAATAAAAATCTGATACAGGATCAATCACTCAAGTAGAAATGTGAGGAGGGTAGTAATCTTTCTTGAATTAGAAAGCAAAGATGAGGCCAGTAAATCTGCAGAAAAACGTTGGTTAACAGAATGGAAGAGGATACGCCTAAAGTATAGGCTCCTTCCGTAAGAATCTCTGGATAAAAATCATGAAGCTAAGGGGAAGCATAGAAAAGCAGGTGGCCCAAAGGAAGATCACACACACATATCCATCCTTTGGCTTGTTTTATGGAGTTTTTTTTTTTTTTTTAAAGATCTTATTTATTTATTTGAGAGAGCGAGCGAGCGAGCGAGGGCACATGAGCAGGGGCAGAGGGAGAGGGAGAACCAGACTTCCCTATTGAGCAGGGAGCCCGGCAGGATTGATCACAGGTTCCTGAGATCATGACCTGAGCTGAAGGCAGACACTTAACTGACTGAACCACTGAGGTGCCCCTAGAGAGAAGTTCGGATGGGATCGAATTTCATTTCAAACCATACTCTCTAACAAGGGAGCAGTTCCCAAAGTCCAAGCCAAAAAGAAAAAGGTGGTCCTGTGGCTGTCAGGATCACCTGCCCAGGAAACAGGTCCCTAAATGTGGCATTTAGGGGTGTGGTTTTCATGATTTATGAGTTGATGAAGAGTTACCTAACTGCAGAGTGTAATAGGAAATAGCCCAAAACAATTTACTGCAGGCTCAGTGCCACGCCTGCCTGTGAATCTCTGCCGAGTCATGCGCCTGCACTAATGTGAACCCATTTGTTCTCAACTCTGCACCTGCTCTCAGTAACCCCTGTCTGTCTGCTGCTTGGGTGGGGCTTGCTCTGACTCAGGCCCACACAGCAGAAGGGTGCTTTTCCGGGTAGGGATCAGGTCATTCTGTTTATGAAGACAAGCTATAATCAATCAATAGCAGGGAGGAAGGTAGGGTTTTCACCCTTTCCAAGCTGCATGAACTCCAGCCACCCCTAGGAGGAGACAACATATCACACATGCCAAATGAGTGAGTGACCCTGGGGAGGGGCAAACTGAATGGTGGAGAGGTGGAGCCTGAACTATACACTGTGACCAACCCATGCCAATGTGCTTCCTTTTAAAGTTTCTTTTATATCTAGACACTCTTGTTTCCTGACCTACATATGGCTGCGTTCTCCAATTTCTATCCCTCATCTAACCTGAGGATGTACAAACCTGCACCAACTTCCCTAGGCATCGATGGCAGGACAGTTCCTTGTGATGCAAATGACTGGGAAGACATTTCAGGGAGTAGCTGTTCTCACTATATTTTCTAGTAATATAAAGGAACAGCTTATTTTACCAGTCAACAGGCAAATGGGATTTTTCATGATCCTAAGGACCTTCCAAAGTATGATTTTCCAAAACTGCCTGCAAATGAGATTGAAGTTATGCTAATAGGTACCAACAGTATGTTTCAGAAGTGGCTGACATTACAGCTGCTTTTTGCCCAATGGGGATTTCCTTCTCTTCCAGAGGGAAGTAATCATCAGAAAATATTAAGTCAGGGCTCTGGAATTAAACTGACACCGACTTGTAAAGGAGAAAGAAAAATCCCCACCAAAGATAGGTTTGATTCTGCTTTTTCATTTTTGTAGTAAGACCTGCAAGGAGACTGGTAGATGGCTCTCTGATATAATCAAGATACTCATTAATTACCATGGTCTTGGAAGCACTTTCCTCCTCCCACCTCAGAGGTTTTAGTAAACTCTGTCCTGAATTTTGTGTTTATCATCTTCTTTATAGTGTCATTAGGCTTTGTTCTTAATATACTGCTTAGTTTTGCATATTGTGAACTTATATAAATGAAAATATACTCTATGTATGTATTCTTCTACAACCTTCTTTTGTCCACACTGTTTTTGAGATTCATCCGTGTGTGCAGCTGTAATTTCAGAGTGTGATGAATATACCACAGTTTATTTATCCATCCTGTTGATGAACAGTTTTGGCTACTATCAACAATTTTGGCTACTACTGCCATGGACATTCTTGCACTTGGTACATACTTTGGCTTATGAAAGATGTTAAAATATAGGAGCAGAAAAGGTGGGTCACAGGGCATATGTGCATCATCAGTTTTACTCAGTAACACCAAACTGTTTGTCAGTGCAGCTTTTCCCCAAGTCAGTTTATTCTGATGCTTGATCACTGGTAGGGATAGATTTAAGGCACTGGACCATATTTGTTATTTTTAAATTGTTAGTGTTCATTTATTTTATTTTTTTTAAAGATTTTATTCATTCATTCATGAGAGACACAGAAAGAGAAGCAGAGGCATACGCAGAGGGAGAAGCAAGCTCTCTGCAGGGAGCCTGATGCGGGACTCAATCCCTAGACCCAGGATCATGCCCTGAGCTGAAGGCAGACACCAAGCAGCTGAGCCACCCAAGCATCCCAACTGTTAATGTTTAAATTCAGCTGACTCTCTCCATCTATTTCAGGTAGGCATCAAGTAAACAAGTCACCAAAAAGAACTTAAGAGTTGGTTTGTGGCCTAGATGATGCAAAGAAGCTTCAGGTTCTTTTCTCCCTTGAGAAACCTCAGACCTGAATTTGGATTCACATAAATACAGTGACACACATGCGATGATTGGGCCATTCTGGGCAAGAATTTGGCCTTTTTTTTTTTATTTGTTTTTATTGAAGTTTGATTTGCCAACATATAGTATAATACCCAGTGCTCATCCCATCAAGTGCCCTCCTCAGTGTCTGTCACTCAGTTTCCCCAACCCCCCACCCACCTCCCCTAAAATTTGGCCTTTTACTTTATAAATGAACAAGAAGGAAATCTAAGGGACAGGATACATATGCTATCCCATTTTCTTGCCTCCAATTTGCTTTCTTTCTTCTTGTTACATGTTTGGTAAAGCACCAACTTTGAGAAAGTTATATAGAGGAAAATACTGCTAAAAATGAAATATCAGTTATAGTAAAATCAGATTGTTTATGCTACCTCTTAGGGCATTAGGTAGCCCACAGAAAGTAGAAGAAAGAAAAAGCATCAATTGAGCATTTTCTATGTGTTGTCCATGGTCCTAAATGCTTCAAGATTATTTCACTGAAAAGCTATTAAGGAAAGCCTTAATCTACAATCTCAATTGTAATGTGAGTTCATTCTCAGATTCCCTCCTGCTGACTGACCACTGTGCACCAGCTAACAAGACTTCAAAGTCTCCACCAGCAAAGCAGGGGAATGTAAAAGACACCTCTGCCTCTTTTGGCCCTGGTGATAGGGGCGTTCAAAGAATCAAAACTGACATCTATGAAGACATGTGGCATGAACTCTCCCTGGCTACCACCCAGTTTCTTCTCTGCCCCTTGTATACTGGAACCTAATATCACAGACACATGGTCCAGCTTGCAAATGCCTGAAATCTGAACTTGTCTAATGGAACAAAAATCTGCCAGATACCTGCATGATCAGAGTACAGAATGACAAACACGGCTGTTGGCAGTTTAATGGAAGGTTTCAACACACACACACACACACACACACACACACACACACACACACACACCCTCTTCCTGTCTCATTCCCATCCCCCAGCTATAAAAACACAAAAAATAAAATTAGAAATGAACAGTATTAGTGGCTTTATAATACCCTCCCTTTTTAGGTCCAAAGGATTAAATACTAGCCTTCCCCAGGCTCTTAATGACATACTGAAGTATGCAAAAAGTTCCCTGCATTTCAGACAGGTGGTCACTGTTTGGCCCATAGCCTCACATTCTGATTAAGAGACTATGACCAATTCATAAATCACAGGAGCCTGGTATCACTTTGGTAAACTTCTTTTCCACCAAGATGTTGAAGTACCGAGCTAACACCCTCAAACAGAGGGCTGCCACCTCAAGTTAAGTACCCAGTGCTACTCTAGACAACCATGTAGTTGAAAGAATGCTAGTAGCAGGGCTCTATCTTTTTGAGAAAACTAGTACATCCTTCCTGGGAGAAGATCTGGAATATAAGATCTAAGTGCCTCCATAGGAAATGGGTTTCTTGGCAAACAGATAAGTAGGATTTTTCTAAGGACTTTCTTCTCCTGGTTACCTAAACTGTAGAGCTTCAGACAGTTCCAGGAGTCTGGGGCTTCTCGGTCTTTGCTCTTCTAAGCAGGCAGACCCTGGAGTAGCACTCAAGGGCTGGGCAAGATTCTGTTGGGCCCAATACACTTGGCAGCTAGTTTGCCAGTAGCCTCAAGTGCTGTCTTTTAAGAAAACACCAGAGACTGAAGATCCTAATGACTGTATACCCAGCAGGCACTCGCACTCTTTTTCCTAACTGGCAGACGCCTAATTTGGTTTGGGTATTCACTGTTCCATGGGAGCCCCAGCAGGAGACAGTCTGGAGGGAAGAGAGTAAAAACTGGCCACTTATTCCTCTAACTCTCTCTCCCTGCAGGGTCACTTCAGGTTGGCTGTGTCCCCTGACTGAAGGTTATCTCTCTTCTCTGAAGGTGCCTTTTTCTCCAGGAGTTTCCTTCCAGGTTCTAGTAACTGCTCCCTCCCTCTTTAGGCCTCACAGCTATTACTAAACAGCTCTGCTGACGCAAGTCCCTGGATTCTACTACAATCCCACAACTTTGTAAAAAATTGCTTTATAAAATCTTCCTCAAATAATCCTAATCTAAGCATGCTGTTTCTTGTTGAGAACTTGATTGATGGATGTATTCTATTACTTGCAGCTGAAAGCAGCCGAAGTGATACCCCTAGCACTAGATTCTAATTCTTAAAATCCAGGAAACATCACAGTACAGGAAATTCTAGGACCACTTCCTATTCTAGTTTCTAATGGAGTTAATGTGCCTGTGGGTGGTGGCAGGCAGCGGTTGGAGGAAGAAGGAGGGGGATAAATGGCACATGTATGTATGTGTTTCTGGGTAGCCCTGGAGAAAAATGATGATAACTATATTAGAATAACCCTTACCAGTATATATTGTACATTTAAAAAAAAGATTTTATTTTTAATTTTTTTTAAAATTTATTTATGATAGTCACACACACACACACACACACAGAGAGAGAGAGAGAGAGAGAGAGAGAGAGAGAGGCAGAGACACAGGCAGAGGGAGAAGCAGGCTCCATGCACCGGGAGCCCGATGTGGGATCTCCAGGATCGCGCCCTGGGCCAAAGGCAGGCGCCAAACCACTGCGCGACCCAGGGATCCCTAAAAAAAGATTTTAAAGTAATTTCTACACCTAATATGGGGCTTGAACTCAAAATTTCAAGATCAAGAGTTGCATGCTCTAATGATTGAGCCAGCCAAGGCACTGTAGTGTACATTTATACACATTTTTATTTACAACAGCCCTGTGGCATAGGGTTCTTTAAAAATATAAAAAAAAATTAATTTAAATTCAATTTAGTTAACATATAGTGTATTATTAATTTCAGTGTGACATAGGGTTCTTGTCATTTTATAGATGGAATCAGGTGAGAATCAGAACTGTGAAGTAACTCCTCAAAGTAGCAACAAGAGAATGAACCAGAGATGGAAACTAGATCTACTGACTCAAATTCTGTGGTTTCCTCATTCCCCAGGGCTTGCTCCTCCCTCCATGAATCAAGCCAAGGAAGGCAGGATAGAACTGAAAGGGAAAGGAAGAGGCAGTGTGATTTTGTGGGTTATGCTGCCCTTGTTATCCTCATCTAAGATTTTTCTGAAGTTCCTTTAATATCTAAGAAAAACCACATACGCTAAAAAAAAACCCAACCCAACAGCTTGCAGTAGCCTGAGATTCCAGAATAAATACTGAAATTGGCAGGACACATAGTATCCTTGCTCTCAATGGGTCACGTGAGGACACTGCCTAACATCCGTCATGTGTATGTCTGGGAACATACAATATTTGTGTCTCATCTAACCCCCAGATGCCTCTTTCTTGTGCCAAAAAGAACTGCTGTGTCCTACCTTTTGATCTAATCTAAAAATGTCATCAAAATCTGGCCCCAAAGACCTCTAAGTTCTTTTTAAGTGGAGGAGACTTGAGTATCCTCCCTGCCTCCTAAAAGAATGGCTCAGATGAAATCATGCCAAGTACTGAGTAAACAGGAGGGTTTTTTTTTAGTGGAAACCATAATGCTATGCTGTGGCCACATTTTCACAAGACTTTGGGGGTGGGAGGGTGGTCCCTCTGCCTGATAGGCTGGAAGGCTATTTAACATTTTGTTCAGGGAAACAGATTCAGATTCAAGAGTCAAGACCAAGTCATGAGACTCACTGGAGTCACACTCTGGCACTGGCCCCAACTGCTTCTAGGCAGCTGTGCCTTCATCTGAACAAAACCACCTAGGACATGCCCATATGGAAAAAACAAAGCAAAATGTAGCACTCCACAGAACTTTAGCATGTGGCATCTCATGAAATTGATCCTTAAATCCTATTTAATATACAAATCTCTTTCCTGAAAGTGGCTTCCACCACCAAGGGGTAAAATAACAATTCATTACTCATTTTATAACCGATTACAAAATTATTGTTGAAGTGAATTCTTATTCATACAGGAAGATGTTCAAGATCTAGTACTGGGTAGACAGAGAAAGATAAATATTGAATGGTATCACTTATATGTGAAGTCTAAAAAAGCCAAACCAAGAGAAATAGAGAATAAGTGGAGGTTATTAGGGGGTGGAGGATGGGGGAAATGGGGAGATATTGGTCAAAGGGTATAAACTTCCAATTATAAGATTAGTAAATTCTGGGAATCTAATGCACAACCTGGAGATTATAGGTTATAAAATTGTATCATATACTTGAAAGTTGCTAAGAGAGATCCTAAATATTTTCACCATAAACAAAAGAAACAGTATGTGAAGGAATGGAGGTGTTAGCTAATGCTGTGGTGATAATCAGTCTGCAATATATAAATGCATTAAATCAACACCTTGGATGCTTTATTTTTTTTTATTTTTTATTTTTTTAAATTTATGATAGTCATACAGAGAGAGAGAGAGAGAGAGAGGCAGAGACATAGGCAGAGGGAGAAGCAGGCTCCATGCACCGGGAGCCTGACGTGGGATTCGATCCTGGGTCTCCAGGATCGCGCCCTGGGCCAAAGGCAGGCGCCAAACCGCTGCGCCACCCAGGGATCCCCCTTGGATGCTTTAAATGCATATAATGTTATATGTCAATTCTATCTCAGTAAAGCTAAGGGTTAGAAAGGATGGTCAAGTGATGGCTAAGTGCAGTGTAACTGTTCAATATACATTGCTGCAGTTTAATAAAAACAAAAAAAGAAGATCAGCTATTGGATGAAGAGGTAGGTAGGCTGAAGAATAGTTTTTGTGAGAAAATATCCATCAATATATGTGGTAGGAGTCAGAGCTGGAGAAACACGCAAGATAGTGTTGATTGCTGTCTATGGGTATTGAATTTATAAATTATTTTTCTTTGTGTTTTCTGCATTTTTGCAAAGCATATATATATATAATCAGATTAAAATATGTTTAAAAGAAGAGAGTTATTTCCAGAAGTGCCTTCATACCCCAACTGTGATTTGTCACATAACCAAAATTCTGGAGAAGGCTCACTGAAACCAAGCACTGAAAAAAAATGATGCCTAAAATAGCACCAGGTATTTTTTATTTTTTTATTTATTTTTAAAAAATGGGCTAATTTTTTTTTAAAGAATTTCATCTATGCTTAGCATTACTCTGGGAGCAATAAGTATCCATTTGATAAGGCAGCTGTGTCTGGCCTTAGAAGAGGCTGAAAAATGTTTATGATAATCAGCACCAAGTTAAGAATTAAAGTAAGAGAACAGTATTTTCACCTTTTGGTTTAAAGATCATTTTTGAATGCCTGATCTTCTGTATTATTCTTAAATGCTTGCACTTATTTTTTTAAAAACTAGATTGACAGAGGTTTCAATTTTCAAAATGTATCACACATCCAAATTGGGCTGAGAAATAGCTGCAGGGAAGGATGTTTTATCTTGCCCCAGGGAGCGTATTGGAGGGAAAATCTGAGAAAGTCACTGAAGGACTCACCTTGCCAGTAAGATCCCCTGGTACTCTTCCAGTTGTCTCATGAAGCTGGGATTGGGCTTGGTCACTGTTCGCCTTTCCTTCACATAGTCATAGGCCCGGTCCAGATTCCAGCCATATTCCTTCATTGCATAGGCAATCACAGTGGAGGCTGAGCGACTCACCCCCATTTTGCAGTGCACAAGGCATTTAGATCCATGTTTCCTACATTGGGGAATTGAAATAAGTACACAATAGTGAGTATATGTTATTTTATTTATTATTATTATTTTTAAAGATTTTCTATTTTATTTAATCATGAGAGAGAGAGAGAGAGAGAGGGGCACAGGGAGAAGCGGGCTCCATGCAGGGAGCCTGACGTGGGACTCGATCCCAGGTCTCCAGGATCACACCCTGGGCTGAAGGTGGTGCTAAACCACTGAGCCACCGGGGCTGCCCTATTATTATTATTATTATTTTTTATTGTTAAAAATATTTGTTAGTTGTTTATTTAACAAGAGAAACTATTCCATAATCCAGTATTTGTGTTTCAGAGTTCAGGAACACAGGTAAGTGACAAACTTCAATGGAACTCAATCCAAAGAAATTCTTTATATTCCAAATTTACTTTGCTCTCTGAAAGATACCAGCCTTCTTCATCTCCTCAAAATCTTTCATGGAATCAGGGCAGCCCCAGTGGCGCAGCGGTTTAGCACCGCCTGCAGACCGGGGTGTGATCCTGGAGACCCAGGATCGAGTCCCATGTCAGGTTCCCTGCCTGGAGCCTGCTTCCCTGCATGGAGCCTGCTTCTCCCTCTGCCTGTATCTCTGCCTCTCTCTCTCTCTCTCTCTCTCTCTATGTCTCTCATGAATGAATAAAATCTTAAAAAAAAAAAAATCTTTCATGGAATCATAATTTCTTTCTTTTCTTTTAAAGACTTATTTACTTATTTGAGAGAGAGAGAGAGATGGAGAGCAGTAACAGGGTGGGGGGCAGAGAGGGAGGGAGAGGCAGACTCCCTATTGAGCAGGGAGCCCGATGTGGGGCTTGATCACAGGACCCCAGGATTACAACTCAAGCCGAAGGCAGACACTCAACTGACTGAGCCACCCAGGCACCCCGAAATCATAATTTCTGTAGAAATCTGCATACGCCTTCTTTCTTGGTTCGGCCACAGCAAACTTATAGAAAGTTGCAACCCCAGGGATACAGTGAATGCTCCAACAATATGAAATCTCAGACGCTTGGCCAGAAGGTCTCACATCTGAGGTTTTGTCAAAGCGCTTGAAGTCATGTAGTTATTCTCCTTAACACCTACCTACCTCAAACCCAACATCCTTCCTAACAGAAATGGACCTAGTGAGTACATTTTAAAAGGTTTTAAATGTTTCCAAGTATCCTGTTGTCCTTCCATTTTCTTCCGATCCATCCCACCTTAGTATACTTATATACATAGTTGAATGTGCAAGGAAGGGAGGCAGTTCTAGTGTACTCAAACAATATTCAATGTTAATATTAATCCTTTTAAATTCATTCAGCAAACATTTACCAGGCGATCACTGTATGTAAGACAATGTGCAAGATACTAGGAGGTAATGATAAAGTAAATTTTCGCTGAATGGTAGGGTTCAGTGGGAGAAAGAATTAAAATTCAAGATGGTAATTGCAATAACAGGTGGTCACAGAGTATGAAGGGAGAATTTTTAATTTAGAGACTGGGCCCCATGTTGCAGGTTTGAAGGCCAGTACCCTTGCAGTCCCAGGGACATGTTTCAAGGCTGGCACACTCTTGAGTTACAAATGTGACGGTGATTCATCTACTTTATCCAAATGTTCTGAGTTGCTTCCAGTTCAAATTCCAAGAAAAGTTGTCTCTGGAGGAAAGTACAAACCAAATGAAACTAGCCCTCCTCTTTTACTCAGATGTAGCTCTAGATATCGCTTTTCACAACACCATCATCATATTTTGTCTAGGGCCTGGCTCTATAATCCACGGAATTGGATGGGACAATGTGACACACCATGTGGTTTTCTCAGTGAGGAGGGTGGAATTACCTACCTGTTGTTGTTTTAATGGGGTGGAAGAAAGAGGAAGCAAAGTTGCCATAAAGTGACACTAAGAAACAAACAAAACCCCATGGTCTCAATATGCCAGAACTCATTACCTTGGATATGAACATCACTCAATTATGCTATGCTAATTCTGCTAATAACACAGTGTCTGGCACAGAGTAAGCCTTCAAATATTTACTAAATGTATGAACAAATGTATGGATCTGCTGTTAGATCTGTCAGCTGTAAGTAGAAACATTTTAAAATCTGGAAAAAAGAACAGTTACTCTTGGGGCGCCAGTGTGGCTCAGTGGTTGAGTGTCTGCCTTTGGCTCAGTTCATGGGGTCCTGGGAGGGAGTCCCCCATCAGGTTCCCCACAGGGAGCCTGCTTCTCCCTCTGCCTATGTCTCTGCCTCTCTCCATCTCTCATGAATGAATAAATAAATAAAATCTTAAAAAAAAAAAAAAAAGAATGGTTACTCTTTTCACTAGTATATGTGGGCTAAAAATCCTTCCTAGGTGGCTATTCCAATAAATTAAAAATAAAAAAAGTACATTAGCCTAATAGGGGAAATCTATTCATTCATTCACTCACTCACTGTATTATAGTAAACACGCTTCCTTCCAGAGGCTTATAATTCTTCTGCTGGAGATAGACACACATGAAAAAGTTAAGTACAATGCAAGGAAGGCATGAAGTTATGTGCCAAAATGAGTGAGCCAGATAAGTGATAGGAATTCAGAGAATGATCTGCAATAATCAAAATAGTCTCAAAAGGAAGGTAAGATTAACTTCCTACCCATCATTTAGATGCAAAATTTTGGGGTCCTTAGGTTGGTGCAGGTGTGTGTCTCTGTGTGCTTAGATCCCAAAGGACTAGAAAATTTTTGTGTTGTTTACAGCACCATAGGGTTTTCATTTAGACTACAGTACACAGTAACTCAGATATAAGTTCAGACATGTGCTCTATATTTTCCCATCAAGCTCTGACATCAAATTTTAGGTCTATATCTGCAGGCATGGAAGGTATTCAAAGTTAGATAATTTTAAGAAAAATACAAATATGAAATCCACCCCTATAAAAGCATTTATTCATTTTGAATGAGGCTTTTTCAGTAGATGGCTTCTAACTCACATACTGAAGGATCTGAAGTCAGTTCAGAAAATCCAATTTCCTCTTTCAGTTTCTGCCACATACCCTCCCCTCCTCTCCTGCCCCTCCCTATGCTGGGTTGTCTTAGATTAAGCCTGCTATCACTTTAGGAATGCTAAACCCACCCAGCCATCTGTAGATCAAGTATGGAATTCAGGGCCCTGATCAGCGTGCCATCTCAGATGCTGACCTAAACTTGCAGGAGTAGGAGAGCCTGCTTACATGTAACCTGCATGCCTCACCTTGAGGCTGAAATCAGCCTTTCCTTTCACTGGGACTAGGGCTTGCCTGAACTCTAGCCTCTTTGGCTGTGATCCTCACAATTTGCCTAGTCTTTTCCAGTCTCCCTTACTTAGGATACTAGACTCTTCCTAAATACTTGATAGACTCCGAGATAAGACATGATCTTTGGTTCAAGTCCTATTTTCAACCCTTGTTACTTAACCTCTCAGAACCTCATCTCTACAGTCTGTTCCCATCTGTACAAAAGGATGACAGTATATGCCTCTTTGGGTTCTGGAAAATATTACATGAGAGAATATGTGTAAAGTACCTGGCACACAGTAAGCATGCCATGAGTGGTATTATTGAGAACAATTTAATAATAGCCTTCAAGAATATAAAACACTCTCTCAGGTGCTAGCTAGAGACTCAGAGTATGGGCTCAAAGCCAGAGTAGGAGGATTCAAGGTACCTAAGAGGAAGAGCTTCTTGACTATGGAGGTCCTGAAGAAAGATGTGGAATCACTGCTGAAGGAGGACTTTGAAAACAAAAGTGCTTCTCATCTGCCAGGGATGATTTGAATGTGGTCCCATCAAAGGGGCAGCATGGCCAACATGCTCATTTATGGTTCCTTCTACTGAAGGAATATGTAGGATTGGCAAGGAAATCCCCAGGGACTTAAAAAACAGTGCTGACATATTAATAGTAATTAACACTAAACACTAAAGTATGGGACGCCTGGGTGGCTCAGCAGTTTCGTGCCTGCCTTCGGCCCAGGGCGTGATCCTCAAGAGACGGGATAGAGTCCCACATCGGGTTCCCTGCGTGGGGCCTGCTTCTTCCTCTGCCTCTGCCTCTCTCGGTCTCTCATAAATAAATAAATAAAATCTTTAAACAACAAAACACTAAAGTAATAGCATTAGTTTCACTAAAATGATTATCAACAGAAGGGCCAGAGAAAAATTTCACTGTTTAGAGTACCGTTAAGAGTCAAGTAAAAGAATGAGAAAAGATTTCCAAAGCTCACTATGCTTCCCATCTTGTCTTCAGAAAGGACTCCGTATCCCAACCATCTGGAATAATTTCTACCCTATAACTTTCAAATGTCCCCTTTGGCAATGTAGGCACTTCCTTCAGAATATCTTCCTTTGTTTCCCCTCATCTTGTGCTCAATGCAAACAGTTAACAGGAGCTTATCTTCTTCCAGGGGCTTCATCTACTCACAGGGAAAGTATGATGCCACCAACCAACTTTTCCCCAGGATTAAGGAATCTCAGTCTCCTTTTCTTCTTTACTTCCTTCTCCTAGAGTATAGACATTAAACCACCTATACCTCTCAGGCCCCAGCCATGTGCGGTGCACGAGGAACACAGGTCAGAGGATTTGTGGAACCATTACTCACTTTGCTTTAGAGATGAATTTGTAAGTGTCATTCCAGTAAGCCAGGAGATCTGTTGCCTCTTCATCATATACTCGGATGTTATGATACTCAAAGACTCCTGGGAAGAAGTTATCTATCTCTCGAGTGACATTCAAGATATACCGCACCCTGTGAGAAAACCAAGGGAAAAATATGTGCTCTACTATTCAGGCTAAACCCATTCTTAGGACTGTTTTTCTTAATTAAAATTTGCTTACTCCCTAGACTGAAATTAAATACTAAAATATTGAAAAAAAGCTAAAAAACTAAGGGACTATATACTTATTTAGTACAGAAACTACATAGCAGAATCCAGGATATATCTGGCACCAATGAATTACTAAGAGAAAAGGTGTCTACCAAGTTCAACATCTAAATTCCATTTTCAAAAAAAAAATTCCATTTTCAGTTTATGTAGTTACACAATCTCATCTTTGACAGTCTTTCGAAAATATGTCTCGTATTTTACTTCAAAGGATCAACCCAAGGCCAATGATCTGAAAATTTCTCTTCAGTTGCTAAAATTACCAGAAACATAATTCATTCTTTGGAAGTCATTTGTATTAAATCAGACTATTAACATCTACTTCAAGAAACTAAAAACAACAAAATAGGAAAGGTCAATATTTCCTCTTACCTTTCTAAATGCTAAATTTTGCTCTATTACTCTCTATAAACAAAAAGAAAAGCAGAATAGGTGAGGGCTGGGAAGGTCAGAGGAAAGTTGGACCTAAAACTCTCATAACTCCCTGGGCTGCTGTCCTGGCCATCACAGCAGCAGATGTACCTGCAAGTTCTCCCATACCAAGAAGATTGCAGAAAAATTTCTTCTGATATGTCTCTCACTGTACAATTTCAATAAATGCTTGAGTTCAATTTGCCAAATGCTTATCTTTTCTCAGTGCTGTGTGGACTTAGACTTCACTGGAGTTTACTCCACCAATACAACACAGACTAATGTATTTCCTCTGCAGAAGCGGTTTCCTTCTTAGAACTAACTACACACGGGGTTCTTACAAACCCAATCTCTGAAGTCAGAGAAACGACTACAAAAAGAGAGGGAGAGTCCTAGCTAACCCATTCTGTGGTTAAGGTCAAGAGACCCAAATTTTTCTTTGTTTTTTGGTTTTTGGTTTTTATGAGACCAAAATTTTTCTGAAACATGATTTGAACCTGTTTTAAATCTGCATCAAAGTCCATTACTAGAAACAATTTTTTTCTTTTTAATATAAAAAGCAAGCACATGCAATTGTGGAAAACAGTACACAGAGTTACTTTATAACGCAGCATTTTCCTCTCCTAGGTACGAAATGAAATGAAAAATAAATCTACCCCCAAAATTGTACATGAATGGTACAGTAGTATTCATAATAGCTAAAAAGTGGAAACAATTCATATGTCCATCAACTTACAACTAAATAAACAAAATGTGGTATTTCAGACAATGGAGCATTTTTGGCAATTAAAAAAGGAATGAAGTACTAATGCATGCTACAATATTGATAAACCTTGAAAATATAATGTGAAATGGAAGAAACCATTTTTAAAAGAGCATATATTATACAATTCCATTTAAATGAAATGTCCAGAACAGATAAATCCCTAGAAATAGGAAGCAGATTAGTAGTTTCTAGAAACTGAGGGAGAAGGAAAATGGGGGTGACTGTACAGGATTTCTTTGGATTTGAAAAAATGTTCTAAATTAATTATTGTACAACTCTCTAAAAGACAGTATCATTAAAGTGTACATTTTAATGGGTGAACTATATGACTTACACTCAATAAAACTGTCAAAAGAAAAGCACACTTCTCTTATTTAAAATAAAAATGAAAAAAAAAAGACCTCTAATCCCATATTTTACTAATGGATTATGACAGAAGCCTTCTCAATCCTTTCATTATAGAACTCTAGACAACCACTACCAACTGAAATTAGCACTCCTTGAAACTTCTTCTGACATATCTTATGGAGTAGCACTTTACATGGGGTTCTGCAGTCAGTAGATTGGGTGCCACTGCCAAAATTAGACTTGAAAATCCCTTAAATGATCCAAAAGGGGCAGTGTTCATATTTTGTAACTGTAATTCTTAATCCACAAGCGTTTAAGAACCAGTGAATTTATGAAACAAGATCTAAGTAGATGTCTGAGCATCTAACTATACTGTCTTTTAAGACAAATGCATCTGTGTTTTATAATTTAGCATTATAAGTAGTAAATGAGATGAACAGGTATCATCTCCAGCTGGGGTTGTAAGTTAAAGTGCATTCTAAAGTCAAAGTATATGTATGCATGATGTTATTTCAATGCATTTGGCAAGCACTGGCTGTATAAAATCTCAGATTTCATATTAAACACTGTATCTACATGCTAGTTTCTGGCAAGTCACAGTCAATTTTTCTATCATTCCTTCACATTTACTGAGTACCTTCTTGGTATAAAGCTCTGAGCTAGGCAGACATGTTTTATACAAAACTAAGATACAGTCTCTATTTTCAAGAACTCTAGACTCAATTCTAATCAATTTAAAATGTCCAAGTTCTATTTATTTTTATATCTTAAATTAAGTAACCAGATTCACTCCTTGCATCTCCCCACTCCAAGAACTCTTTGTATAAATTCTCTGGCTTAAGTCTTGTTCCCAGTTCATTTTAACAATTATGACATACTTTTCTTTTGAAGTAAAAGTAGGGAGTATGACTCTGATTATCATGCTAAAGATAACCAGAAGGCTGACTTACAGCTTAGAAAACAGGCAGCCAGCAACTATCCATCACTACTTCTGGATTTCAGTAGGTCTTATCACTGTCCACAATTAAGAGTTAGCATGGCTATGTTCAATGAAAAATTTAGGCATTAGCTAAGAAGTAAAAAAGGAAGAAGAATGGCAGCTTTTTGCTTGCTAAGTGTTCATGGTGATCTCAATAGCTACTATCAAACTCAATAACCATACTGTTTAGGGGCACATTTCTTAATACAAGGTAGGTATTCTTGTTCAATTTCAGAAGCTTGTCCACTTTATATTTATAACCTACTTAGACTTCAAACACCTTACTAAAAAAGGATAGGGATTGATTCTTATTTTTCCTTGGATCCCTAGTATCTAGCACTGTACCTGGCCCACAGAAGATGGTCAATAAATGTTGAATGAGCAGCTATGAACCCAACACATGCAGTTCTGTGTACTCTCACATAAAAAGAGGAACCAAAGGCAAAACTATGGAGACAGTAAAAAGATCAGCGGTTGCCAGGGGTGGTGGTGGGAATAAATGGGTGGAACGGAAGATGTTTAGGACAGTAAAAAATCCTCTGTATGATACCATAAATGATGGATGCACGATAGATTTGTCCAAGGCCAAAAACTGGACACCAAGAGTGAACTATACTGTAAATATGGACTTGGTGTGATTATGATGTACTAATGTAGGTTTATCAATTATAACAAATGCACCACTCTGGTGGGGATGGTAATAATGGGGGAGGCTATGCACATATAAGGGCAGAAGTATATGGGAAATCTCTGTACCTTCTTCTCAATTTTACTGTGAACCTTAAATTGCTCTAAAAACAAAAAAAGGAATCAATAACTACATTTGTTTTAAACAGCAGGAAAGGCATGCATATTTATTTTGGAAAGCCTTTCCACCTAAACAGTATCTTTTTCTTGAGAGTTGTGTGTGTGGGAGGATGAAACAGTGGGAAAATAGCCACTTAAATTTTTATTACATTACACCTGATTAGAATCAACTTGAAGCAACTCCTAAGATTAAAGTTACTCACTGACACCTATTTGACAGGAAAAAGTAAAGAAAGAACAGTGATTTCTGTCATGGGGATGAAAGCAATTGCTCTGTGTGCTTACCCTCGGTTCTGTAAATCCTCTAAATTGGAGGCATTCCATTCTGAGCCCTGTGGAACCAAATAAAAAACAAGGTTAGGGAGTATTAGCAAATGAACAAAATACAATACTTGGAAAGGAATCCTGAGGAAAGAAGCAGAGCCAATAACATCTATCATGCTTCCTTTCTATATGTCAGGTACTTTGTATATTATCACATTTTGTTTTCATAAGTGATAGGGTAAAAAAGTTATCTTTATTTTTACAGATAAGAAAACCAGCCCTCATAGAATTCAAATAATTTTTGCTCAAGATCACATGCTGGAAAGGTATCTTTAATCATCCTACATTCTAAGTTAAATGTCATCTGTTTTCCTTGTTATAGTATTCTGATTTCTTTCAGGACAATGTATTGTAATTTTTACTTGCATATTTATTTATGTGCTTATTTACTACTTTTCTCCTCGACTGTAATATAAGCTTCTTGAGGACAGCAACCAGGTGGGAAACAGGATATGCAAAATTTAAAGAAGGGAGAGTTGTACAGATTATCTAGAAGATATACCAATTTTTAATATTTTACCACACTTGCTTTCTCTCTCTCCTTCCAATATGTATCATACTTTTTTGTCCTGAGCCATTTGAAAGTAATCTGAGCAATCATGACACTTCAATACCTGATCATATATTATGAACATGAACATTCTCGTTTCACTTTTACAACGAAGAGAACACTAACACAATATTCTAATACATTATCAATATTTTATTCAAAAACCGTCCTCTCAAACTATCCTTTATGTTTATCCAATCAAGAATTATACTTAAAAAAAAAAGAATTATAATTTGCATTTAGTTGCCACGTCTTTCTCATTTAATCTGGTCTTGGACAGTCCACCTCAACTTTACATTTAGTCTACATTTTAAATGTAGTCTACATTTTTGTAGACTATAGGTCTGTAATCTTGGAGAACTCCTAACAATCTGGATTTGTCTGATTTGTCTCCTGATAATTAGATTCAAGTCAAAATTCCTGGCAAGAATATTACAAGGATGATATTGTGTATTTCCTTTTTTTTTTTTTGATATTGTGTATTTCCTATCGCATCAAATCTTGAGGCAAATTATGTCCATTTATCTTACTTGTCATGCTGAGCTTGAATTCTTGGTAGGTACCTTTGTATCTGCCACATCTCATATTGTAAAGATTTCTTAACGACTAATTAGTAATCTTTAGGTATCAGATCTTTGAGGTCATGTGAATATCCTGTTTCACAATAATCTTTTACCCTATGGTTTTAGCATCAACTGCTGACCTTGTCCAAGGCAATTATATTACTGGAGATTGAGAAAATGGTGGTTTTTTAATTCTATCATTCCTTTGGATGGTAGCTGGCATTCTTCTTTGTAAAAGAGAGCTTCACCGAGTCATCCCTTCTGCACTGTAAATGCCACTATGACTTCTTGAATTCATTTTGTACTTGGAATGTTATACAATCCATTACCATTTTTTTTCCTGACACTCAAATTGTCCTAAATTTGACCAGTGGGAATCTCTTCAAGCAGGCAGGCTCCTTTTGATATGACCCCACTAGTTTTTGAATAGGTCCTTGCTTTCTGGCACAGGAAATTGTTTCAGATTCACTTTGTGAATGGAATTAGCCCTTTCCCCAAGGAGCCCTGGTTTCTTTTAGCAAAGAATATTTTGCAATCAAAACCTGGACATAATTAGATATGCTCATAAATATTTAGTGTTACTGCTTCTAAACTTTTCAGTGGACAGATCTAGGGACTATTTTTTAAAAAACTATTGAATTTCCAGGGGCACTTGGGTGGCTTGGTTGAGTGTATGACACCTGATCTTAGCTGAGGTCTTAATCTCAGGGTCATGAGTTCAAGCCCCATTTTGGGCTATAGGCTGAGTATGGCATCTACTGAAAAAAAAAAAATTTACACTGGTACCTCCAATTCAAAGTTATCACCACAAGGTTCTTCCTTTTCTTTCTTGCCCCTTTGTCAACATTTTTCTCTCTCTATTCCAGAGTGATAGCCTTGGTTTCCAACAACTCATGTGCTCTATTTACAAAATAACTTCAACATTACTATTACTACACCAATACCATAGCCAATTACAAAACTATCAAGTTGAAATTTCTTTTTGTAGTTTTTTTTCTCTTCCCATGAAGAGGTTCAATCAGAATATTATGCTCAAAAGTTATTTGAATTAATTTCCCTCTGTGAAGTTATCCATTAGATATATACTTGGGTTCATTCACCCTTGTCTGTATTCAATTTTGGGTATATCCCTAAAATTGTGCCTTTTCCACTTGATTTTGCATATGCAAACTTTTTTAAGATTGAAAATCAAAAGCTTATTTTTTTTAAAGATTTTATTTATTCACGACACAGAGTGGAGCCTGCCTCTCTATTTCTCTCATGAAAAAATAAAATCTTTTTAAAAAAAAAGTAAACTTGAAGTCTCACTCCCACTCTAATCTCCTCAATCCCTAAGGGTAAACATTTTCATTAGTTTCTGGCTTATTCTACCTATGTTCTATTTTGAAAAAACATAAGCAAATATATCCTTGTTACTATTTCTTACTTACATAAAAGTAGTATACTACATATAGTTTTGTTCTTCGCTTGCTTTACTTTACAATACATTCTCAGAATCACTTTGTAGCAATTCAAAGAAAAATTTTCCTTATTCCTTCTTACATCTACATAGCACTTCACTGGATAGTGATAGATTTATTCAACTAGTCTCCTATAAATGTTGTTTCATATTTGTGGAAGTGAGGTTGTTGAGTAAAGGGCCAATGCAGTTTTGTTAGACATTGCTAAATTCTATCCATAGAGGCTGAAACAATTCTGCATTCCCACCAACAACTATGACAGTGCCACTTTCTCCAAGGCCTTGCCAACAAAATGTGTGGTTAAGCTTTTGAATTATTGCCAATCTGACAGGCGTGAAAGGTTATCTCAGTGTAATTTCAATTTGCATTTCTCTTAAGAGTGAGCAACTTTTCAATGTGTCTGGTCCATTTACTTTTTTTGGACTATCTGTTCATCTCTTTTGAAAAGGCAAACATTTAAAAGTAAGAATTTGCCTATTTTAGAATTATATATTAAATGGAATTTAGCATTAGAAGACTCAGGTTCAAGTTCCAACTTCCCACTCTACTGTGGAGCACTGGGCAAATTGCTTAATCTGTCTTCACTTTTCTTATCTGCAAAATGGAACACTCCTCCCACCTACTCCTACATACCTAAATGAGTACCGTCTCAAATTACAAACAGGAAGTTTTTCCTGATCTCCTCTGCCATGTGAGAAAACAAAGAGAAATCTATAACCCAGAAGATGGCCCTCACCTGACCATGCAGGCACGCTGATCTCAGATTTTAGCCTGCAGAACTATGAGAAATAAGTTTCTATGGTTTTTTAAAAAGTATTTTATTTATTTATTCATGAGAGACACACAGAGAGACGCAGAGACCTAGGCAGAGGAAGAAGCAGGCTCTCTGCAGGGAGCCTGATGTGGGACTAGATCCCCTGATCCGGGATCACACTGTGAGCTGAAGGCAAATGCTCAACTGCTGAGCTACCCAGGTGTCCTAAGTTTCTATTGTTTAAGAGTCTCCATTCCAGTGCCCACCCCTTGACAAAAAACAAAACAAAACTGGTTTCTCCCATATTAAAGTGGAAAAACCCTCTTTCCATCCTGAATTCTCTTCCACATACCTTTCTTCATAGAAGTAAAATCTAATACTTTATCTGATTCCATATTTCCCATAGGTCTCAACCTACAGCACTGTGGTTTCTGCTCTCATCACTCTTGCTAATGTTACTAACGACCACTTCTAATTGTCTATCCCATTGGCCTTCCGTGAATATCTATCTGATATGGTTCACTACTCTCTCCATATAGAAATAGATCAGATTGCACAAAAATCTAGCCTCATACCTGGCACAAAAGAGAGGGTCAACAAATGTTTATTGAGTGAATGATCAAATAAGGTAAGTAAATGGAGCACTCTGAAAAGTGCTATGCAAGTACTATCATCATAATACAAGTGATATGTTATTCAATTTGTCTGTTGAACTGAGATATATATTTATCTATCTCAGTAGATCTACTGTATAGTAGATCTACTGTAAAGTTCTATTTAGGAAAAGGACAGTAACTGATGGATAACTGATCTTTTTTATAAATCAGGGCTCAGGTGACTTGCTTTAAAAAAATCTGGGAGGTTCTTAAGGCTCTGTGCTCAACCTTTGAAAACAAGCTCTCCCACAAAGAAAGAGGTAAGAATCCTAAAGAACTTCAAGGAGACAGAAGACAAGCAATAAGGGTTGAGTGGCTTAATGGTAGCCAGGGAAATGTGACCACTGCACTTCTTAATTTAGAAGTCTAAATCCTCTGTGGAACTTTGTCCAGCTAGATGGAAATAACCCTTACGTGATGGGAAAAGTCCATGGTTTTCATCTACCTGTCCAGAGAAAACTCAATGACAATCTGAAATGGCACATATCCAGAAACAAAATAAATTAAAAGCTTTGGCTACTTTCTCAATGAAGTCCATATAACATGACTTGGGCTCTGCTTAGGGCTGCTTCAGGTTCAACCTGAAATGAAGAACTGGAATCAACATGGTGTAATTACTTTTCTGTCCTCAAAATAAATGCCATTCATATTAGCCCCCTGGGGCCCTCCAAAGACTCAATCTCCCCCCCCCCCACATGCTTCTCAGGCTTACAATGACACAATTCCATGGGGTTTTCCACTATGTTCTATATAATTATGCAAAGCATATTCTAATCTTACTGAGGTGTAAAATGAAATCTTGGGACTATAATACATTTTTAAGTAAGTTCATTTTCATCTTTTACTCTGGTTCCCCTATATTGTGCCATAGTCCAAAAACCCAAGTGACTAATTTTTTTTTCTTTCTAAAAAAAATTTTTTTTAAGTAGGCTCCATGCCCGATGTGGGGCTTGAACTCATGACACTGAGAATAAGAGTCATATGCTACTGACAGGGCCAGCCAGGCACCCCCAAATGACTTATTTCTTTTCAAATATTATCCTTATGAAATAGCCTTGTAAGAGTCCAAGTGCTTCAAGCAAAAGAGAAGAGAGCACATTTATAGCAAATAAGAAGGACTGTATTCGGGTTCTACTAGGATCACTATAATTTGACATAATCTCCAAGGACTGGTACCTTCTCCATATCTTCATCATACCACACCTACAGCCTCAACACTGTGAGTCACGTTATTGAGGCAACCAGGCACAAGAGCTCTATTAATTTTTCCTTCTGAGAAAAGTTCATGCTACAAATCTCCAGTTGAAGGATAAAATCATGAATAATTAAAACAGCCCATTTGATTTAAGTCTCATCTATTCACATATCTTCTATTTCTCTGCACCTACAAAAGTAACTACCAATTTGAGGCTTTATTTTTCTTTGAAAAGGAAATATTATTCTGTAATGTCACATATTAAGAAGGATAACCATCAGCAGTAAAAACCAACTAGTTTTTTATTTATGAACAAAATTACTGGTTGTGTCCAATATTCCTGTTTCCCTTGTTCAACTAAGAAAGCTGCCTGCCTTTCAGCAAAGGGTCTCTCTTTTTTTTAAAAAATTTTTATTTATTTATTTATGATAGGCACACAGTGAGAGAGAGAAAGAGAGAGAGAGAGAGAGGCAGAGACACAGGCAGAGGGAGAAGCAGGCTCCATGCACCGGGAGCCCGACGCGGGACTTGATCCCGGGTCTCCAGGATCGCGCCCTGGGCCAAAGGCAGGCGCCAAACCGCTGCGCCACCCAGGGATCCCAGCAAAGGGTCTCTGTTCACATTTAGCTTTTTCTCAGCCAAACTGGACAACCTCCAGGAGAACTGTTGATATTGAGACTTGGTTGGGCAAAGGCTTCCAGCTCAGAGTACAACTCTTAAGGGTGTGGAAGAACTTTGGGTGGAAATACCCTGGCTTCCAACCAATCAATTCTCTCTTCTCATTGCAGATTTTCTTTAAACTATGCCTTATACTTTTCTTCTCCATACCAGCTGGATACCTTTCTAAATAAACAGCTCTGTGCAGTGCATTGCAGAGCTAAGCAGTTTCAAAAGGAAGGGGAAAAATCCTGCCGCCTTCCTTCACACAATCTGCTTGCACTTCAGGCATGGCAGCTCCGCACAAGATGAAATGACTTTGCAGAAAATTAACACCACCACTTGCAGCTTGGATAAAACCTCTTTTTCCATGTCAATTGCTGGGAAAGCCAGCAGAGTACACACTCACTGGAGAAGAGATAGAGGTTTGGATACAGGATATGGTGGTGCAAAGGGAGAAAGCCATTGATGAAGAAGTGTTATGTACTCATTTTGCTGGGTATGAATTAAATTTCAGAATTCTCCAGTTTGGAAGTTTTTCCCAAGTAAGAAAAATATACACAATGGAAAGAACATGTCCATTCTTTAGGAAACAGAATTATAATCTGAAGCTGATTAGGATTTCCCTTTTTCAAAAATATACAGACCACATTAAGAAAGTAAAAAAAGACTGGAATATTATATAACAAAATGTATCATTGCTTATCTCTTTTGCTGGTGATTAAATGTTATTTATTGTCTTCTGAAATTGTCTAAGCTTTCTACAACAAACATGAATTACTTTTTTATAATAAATAAAAAACCTAAGACAGAAGAATATGCCAATAATCATGCTAAGTAAGTCCGAGAAAGACAAATACAATACGATTTCACTTATATATGAAATATAAAAAACCAACAAATAAAACCTGACTCAAATATAGAGAACAAGGGGATCCCTAGGTGGCTCAGTGGTTTAGCGTCTGCCTACGGCCCAGGGCATGATCTTAGAGTCCCAGGATCGAGTCCCATATTGGGCTCCCTACATGGAGCCTGCTTCTCCCTCTGCCTGTGTCTCTGCCTCTCTCTCTCTCTCTCATGAATAAATAAAATATTTAAAAAATATATAGAGAGAACAAATTGGTGGTTGCCAGAAGAAAGCTGGGTGGGGGAATGGGTGAAATAGATAGGAGATTAAGAGTTACAAACTTCCAGTCATAAAATTAATAAAGTACAGAGATGAAAATGTACAGATTAGGGAATACAGTCAATAATATTGTAATAACATTGTACGATGACAAATGGGACTGTACTTATTGTGGTGAGCACTGAGTAGTACATAAAATTGCTGAATCGATATGTTGCAGCCTGAACTTAATATAACATTGTACGTTAATTATACTTCAGTCAAAAAATAAACAGAAAGGAATGGACTATGTGTAGCTCACTAAAAAAAATTAAATTGTCTAAACTTTCTAAAATGAACATGATTTATTTTTATAATAAGTAAAAAAAAAAACCCAAGACAGAAGAATATGCCAATATTCATAAAATAATAGGATAAATATACTGGTAAAAATACTCAAATGCATTTGTAGTTGATTAGGGACTCAAATCTCAGGAGAACTGGACTGTTTTTTCTGAAAGAGTACTACTAAAATTTCTCTATATATCCTAAAACATATTATTTCAAGAGGAAGTACGGAGAAGATAGTCCTTGGGTGGGTGGCATCAGAGACACAGGGAAGTCCACCCAAATTAAACAGGTTGAACAGTCACATATTAATTGTATTTCATATTCATTATGTCTACATCCTTTCTGGCATTAAAATACAAGTAATGGAAAAGTGACTTCTGAGTTTACAGCTCTGGTCATTTTCTAACATGAGCTATTTTTGGGTATAAGTACTTGCTGTTCATAAAAATTAGTCATGTTACACAGACACAGTTAGGGGCAGGGTCCATTTGAATGAGTGACTCATAAGTTTTCTATAGATGATCCAAAAATTCTTTCCAACGATACACCAGCAGGGAATACTTGGAACCCTTGCGGAGGTATACACAGATGACAACAAAGCCAAGTACTTTACAAATGGAAAGGTCAATGACAGTTTTGCAGTATAACCTACACCCAGAAATGGCAACACACATTGGTCAAGTTAAAGTCATGGAAAAAAAGTTCCCTTTCCAGCTCACAGCTTTTCATGAGTAATTTCATAGCTATACAGCACTATGAATCACTCTACAAGCACACATACTCTCAGACTGTCAAAAAGTTAATTCAGGGCACAAGCCTTCAATGGCATAAAATCTGACTGCTTGGTGACATAAACTCTTGAATATTCAGGGGTGAGATGATCCAATTTAGTCAGTTCCTGTGCATTTATTCCTCTTGTTTCCTGTTTCTCAGCTTCTAATCATTTCACAAATGTGAAATAGAGAAAGGAAATGAAATTCAAACCAATCAATTTATTTCCTTATTACAGTATTTTTGGTCAAAGTGTGTGGGAAGTGGAAACAAAATGAAGTTCTGACATTCCCCACTGATTTTAATTACCTTCTTAACCTTATTCCCACTACTGTGTACAGATGGAAACTAAAACTCTTCTAACATTTGGGAGGAAAATGAGTCTTAAGGTTTTTAGAAGCTTCCCTAATCCATTGGTCAGAAAGCTATCCTTGGGCTAAGTGCAGGTCACTGAATGTTCAGGAATCACGAACAATTTTAAGTCACTGAAATTTTAGCAATCACAAAAGTATCGGGGGGACTCAAAATGCAGCTATAAGGTTCTAAATGTTTCTAAAGTTCAATAGTCTCTCAGTTCATAAGTAGTCCAACCTGCTCTGCTCAGATATATTAGGCCTTATGCAAATTTGGAAAATGTGAAAGAGTGATGTCAAAGGATCATTCTATTTGG
Organism: Canis lupus familiaris; assembly: GCF_011100685.1. Taxonomy (NCBI): domain Eukaryota; kingdom Metazoa; phylum Chordata; class Mammalia; order Carnivora; family Canidae; genus Canis; species Canis lupus. The sequence continues at coordinate 43,734,581 of NC_049230.1, forward strand.
ATACACTGTATAAAGCTATCGTGGACTGGTCTGTTTGACTTTTGACTGTCATGAAGAACAGATGAGATATTTAACAGTCCATGCAGGAGGGAAGGGACTGATTTGTAGCATTTGCCCATTTCCTTGGTGTAAAATTTCCCACCAAGTCAATTTTAATCCACCAGCTTGATGTCACTGAATGAGGAATTGGGAAGAGATGAGCAGAAGCCCACCATTATCTAACATTTCCACCATATAGTAGATGTAAATAACCTAGAGCACAGATAACAATAAAATCTAGTAAAAAACTAGAAAGGGATAGGGTTTAAGTATTTATTACTTTTGTTTTTAAGTTATATTTTATTTAAATATACTCAAATTTAACAATTGTTCTCCCAGAGCTGGTATGGACTAGATTTAGCACATCACTTAGAGTGGTCCTCAGACTTACCAAGAATACATGCTCAAATATCTGTGTAGGGCTATCCATTTGGCCAAGGATCACTATCATTTCATTATCTATAAATTCCTTGAATTCTCGCAAGTTGCACACCATTTGCATTTCCAACTCAGTTCGTATCTGAAACAAAGAAGACATATTTTACTCATCTCTGAAAAGTACCTCTGTACTTTCAATCAATCATTCACTATTTCTAACCCCATACCCACTGTTATCCCACTCCTAGTCTTGGAATAAGAAGAACTCAAGGTCTCTCACCTCTTTGGATGTGATATTCTCCAAATCCTTTTGCATCATTATCTCCCTTAATTTGGTTTTAATTAATCTTTCTGTTCGCTCACGTTCAGTTGGTCTGAGAAGAGAGAAATGGTGATTTTTTTTTCTTAGGCAGGAATTTGACTAGGTTAATGAAAGTGCCATTTGGTTGTTTCCAAATTGGCAGACTTTCTATTTTTTTTTTTTTCCAGACTTTCTATATTACCCTCAAACATTTATATTCTGGGGGCATGTCAAAACAAACAAACAAACAAACAAAAAAGTATTTAAAAAAGTTTTTCACAATGTATAGAATGTAAACATGTAGAAATGATTACTTGAAGAGGTCGTACATGTTTAAAAGCCCTTAAATATATCCACGTACATCTATGAAGGACTAAAAAATAAGCTATACTGTGTATACTACTTTAATGCAGATGCATAGTCATACTGTTCCATCAAGTATCCCTGACTACCACTTGCTGAACTAGAATACCAAGCTGGGTAGAACAGTGGTGTGACTCAGTAGGGATCAGGTCTTCTGTGGCTTAAAATGCCACCTAATGCTCACCATTCATTGCTATTATTCTAGAAAACAGGAAAGATGAAAGAATGATTTCTGCCTTCTTAACTGAAGCAAATTCACTCCAAAATGGGTTTTTAAGAATTAACTACTCAGAATATTTCCATCCAAAATACATTCCTTCTCATAAAGCTCTCACAACATCTCTGTGAAATTGTTACCCCCATTTTATAGATAAAGGAATAAATATGTGAAAGGTTAAATGACATGCCAAAGATCGCATACACTGGCAGGAGAACCAGTACTCTCAGCCCAGCCTAACACTCTACCTGCAGGATTATGTTGCTTCCCTTAATCTTCTGACTCTTAAAAATAAAATTACCCTTGGAACTTTAATAGGAAATTAAACTAGTAAGCTAACTCTCCAATTACTAGAAAGGTATTGGTTTAATGTAACTGGATGCTTCTCTCTAAAAGCATTATTTCATATTATGCAGAATTTGAGTGAGGCTGACAAAGAGCACTTTCTGTCTCATCTTTCCCTCTTACCTACTCAAGAAAGGTATCTGCTCTGTACCTCCTTATTTGGAGATGGAAATGGACTAAGCCTTCAGGCATCCTGTCTGCCCTTGCTGCCTACAGCCTTATCACTGTCTGCAAAAATAGCTTCAGTAATCTCCAAAGATGGATGCTCTGACCTCAGAACCTTGGGGCTCCCCACCACTTGGGCTTGTAGTTTCTCATGAACCCTGCAGAATACAGATAATGCCTGTGCCATCTCGCTATCTGCCAAGGCATCCCTGTCTTGAGCAGGATTAAATTCTTAATCATGCTCCCAACCATTTTTCCTAGACATAGCTAATGGTAGAAAGTTATACATTAAAGTCTTCCATTAAAAAATATTTATAGGGACGCCTGGGTAGCTCAGAGGTTGAGCATTTGCCTTCAGCTCGGGACGTGATCCCAGAGTTCTGGGATTGAGTCCTGCATCAGGGTCCTGTATGGAGCCTGCTTCTCCTCTCTCTGCCTATGTCTTTGCCTCTCTCTGTGTCTCTCATGAATAAATATATAAAACCTTTAAAAATATTTATAAAACAAATTTTACCACCTATGTGCATGAGTTAGATCCCTAGTTAGCAATCTTTCTCCTAATCCTTCACGACAGTTCTCTGAGGCAGAGTGATTTGGGAGCAGACACACCTGGGTATTTTTTTTTTTTAATTTTTTTTTTCTTCACACCTGGGTATTAATCCCAGCCCTGCAACTTTACTAGTGGTACAACCTTGAACAAATTCCTTCCCTTCTCTGAGCGGGTTTTCTTTTTTTATAAAACGAGTATAATAATATCTGCCTCATGAGGTTCTTATAAATGATGTACCACGTATAAAGTGCCTGGCATAACATTTAACATACACTGGAAGCACTATACATGTATGTTCCCTTCTTCCCTTTCCTTGTATTTCAAAATACAAACTTTATTTGCAGTAGAGTACCTAAATCCATTTTGGCACACATTCTCCCTGTACGCTCAGCATTCTTTTTCAGGCTTTTCTAGTCAATTTAGGGAGAAAAAAACATTATAACACAAACATACTTTCTTGATTTCACTAGAGAAAAATTTGAAAATACACAAAGACATGAAGAAAAATAAAAATCACTGAAAATCTCTACATTAGAGATAATCATTATCAATACTCTGACCTACAGCTTTTCAGTTTTTCTTTCTAGGACAGACCTTTGGTTTGTAAATATATCATTAAAGCTGGAGTTATATTGTACATACTAAGAGCTAAGATTTAATGAACCTCCAGCATGTTCCAGGGACTACTTTCCCTTGCTTGGGGATATAGACAAATTATTGCCAATTTTCTTTCCTTTTCTTTCTGATGTAATATCCAAATTTTCTCTAATAAAATCATAAGAAATGAAGAGTTTTCACTCTCATGTAAGTCTGGGATAGAATGTCCATTTTTTTTTTTTAAAGATAGTTACACACACAGAGAGAGAGAGGCAGAGACACAGGCAGAGGGAGAAGCAGGCTCCATGCACAGGGAACCCGACGTGGGATTCGATCCCAGGTCTCCAGGATCGCGCCCTGGGCCAAAGGCAGGCGCCAAACCACTGCGCCACCCAGGGATCCCCAGAATGTCCATTTTTGAGCCAGATGAGACATCCATTCCTTTGATAACCATCAATCAGCTATAAAGCATGAACTCAGTAACGTTTTCCAAGATTCTGAAAGCCAGACTAAGCCTTATCATTTCAGTTACTGTGGGATCTTCAAAATGACTAGGGCTAATGAAAAGGAGATCCTAGTATCAATAACACCCTATGCAAAAAAAAGTTCCACTTCTTTTTTGACTGTCCTGTTCATACAATTCTTGGAAATTTCACCTTTTCTAGTAAAAGTAAATTTACACTATTACCTAAATAAAGCATTTTCTTAAAACAAAATCATGAACTGTTTTGGTATCAATTTAGGAATCTGAAGGTGAAGGTTTGTACAGTCAGATAGTAAGTAGATAGATACTCTTCTTTTCCAGTTGTAGAATACCTTGAAAGTGCAGAAAAATAAATTCAGAGCAAAAGAAACATCCTGATTAATGTCTGAAAGTTTTAACGTGTAGGCCTAAAAAGGAAATAAACATCCACCTCAGGCCTTTATCCAACTTACCATACACCAGGGAGATTTAATAAAATCTCACTGACAAAGACCCAACAAGGCAACAGTGGGGTTGAGTCAAACACTTGAATTATAAATTATTTTTAAAAATATGTGACCAGAAATCAGTTTAAAATGAGCAATAACAACCTAGGCAGTCTTTTAAATTGACTGGAAACTTCTTGTTTTCTTAAGTATTAGAAACATCTCTTTAAAAGCTTCTCTATGTTGGGCTCCTGGCTGGCTCAGTCAGTAGAGCATGTGACCCCTGATCTAGGGGTTCTAAGTTTGAACCCTACATTGGGTATAGAGATTACTTATACGGAATCTTAAAACAAACAAAGCTTCTGTGTACCATTAATTTGCTTATTAAATCCTTCTTTCACAGATGATGCCAAGGCAGACTTCAGCCTCACTCTCTTTAAACTCAAATTTCAAATTAGTGGAATCTGAATGGGATTTTATGGAATTGCAGCTCTTTACTATGGAGATTTCATTGTGCCCAGGAGTTAAACTCCTGTGTTTGCAGACAACAGAAAGAATAGGATTCTTTGTGTGGCCAATGTGTAGTATAGACATTGACTAGTATCATTGGCTAAGATTAATTCTCGAAGAGGAGAGATTAGGGAAGAACATGTTGCTTTTGACCCCCTAGAATACAACAGAGACACTTCAGTGATCCTGAGTAAGCTGACTTACATGTCTGTGAAGAGAGCTGGAGAGTCAGGCCGGTGGGACTGCACATCCTGCATAGCATTCCATTCATTGACTGACGATTGATCTGAGTTGATGTGGCTCTCGTAATAACTCACCCAGGTGAGAAACAGGCTGCCTGGATAGTAATTATGCATTCTGGCCACTTCACAAGCCTTGTGTAAACTCTGTAATGCAGACCTGAAAGATACGCTGGAAAATGAGCACTGCAGAACCATGGGGATACCAGAAAGCCAATAATCCACAAGTACCCAAAACTCTTTCAATTTTTAAACCCTATAGAATTTGGCCTCTGGAGAATCTATTCCCTGGAATTTAAGATTCTCTGATTTTGATTATACCATATTATCGATTTATAGCTATCTGCTAGACACTTTTTGCTGAAATATATAATGCATTAATAAGGTTAGGAGTAGAGAGGAGCAGAACAACCAGGACAACCCACCAGTGAAAAATAGGTCTAGGTACCTACAGAGCTCATGATCTTGTAGTTGGATTCTATATGTTGTATCACTATAGAACTAAAGATCTCAACCATTTACTACATAAGATTTGTTTCCCTTGGCACAGAATCATCTTACAGCATAAATTCCCTATGATTCTTAGAGGGTCCACAAAGACCATATAGATAGATGTCTCTAAGCCTTGAAGACATGTCCTTTGATGCCCAGGAAGTACTCATCTAATAACATTTATCATTCTTGTTGCTTTAGTCTCTCAGTCTCTTCAAACCATTTATTCATACACTTGAGCTACTTTCTAAGAATAGCTCTGGTTATACTAATTAAATCTCTGACTATGAACTCAGGAACCCAAGAGGGTAAACAAACCTGAAAAGTACCTTTAAAAAAAAACTTTTATTTTTTTATTTGAAAAGAACCTTTCTAGTTATATATTTGAGAAAAGCTGAAGCCTTAAATGGTAGGAAATTAATTACATAAGAGCAAAGATCTTTCTACATTTTGTTTACTGACACATCTCACATGCCTATAAGAATGCCTAGTTCATAGCTGGATTAAACAAAATGTCTCATTAGCTATAAGCTAATGTCTTTCTCTTACGGGAAGAGGACAGTATGAGAGAATTCTATAGGCAATCCATTGACATCTTTCTTTTAAAAATGCCACTTAATTTCCACCCCCCATAGCAAAAGTGATCCATGCTAACTCTAGAAAATTTAGGGACCTTAAGTAAAGGCAAAAATATCCTGTAGTTAACTACTGAGAAATAACCACTGTTAAAGTTCTAGTATAGATTTCTTCAGTCTTTTTGTCAAGGCATCCATCAATAATAAAGATATGACCACATTCTATATACATTTTATTTTATTTTTTTAGAAGATTTATTTATTTTAAAGAAAGACAGAACAGGGAGAGTGGCAGAAGGAGAGGGAGAATCTCAAGTAGATTCCCTGCCGAGTATAGAGCCTGATGCAGGACTTCATCTCATGACGCTGAGATCATGACTTGAGCTGAAATCAAGAGTCAGACGTCCAACTGACTGCGCTACTCAGGTATCCCTCTATATTTCTTTCTTCTTTTCTTTTCTTTTCTTTTCTTTTCTTTTCTTTTTTCTTTTCTCTTTCTTTCTCTTTCTTTCTTTCTTTCTTTCTTTCTTTCTTTCTTTCTTTCTTTCTTTCTCTTTCTTTACTTCCTTCCTTCTTTCTTTTTCTTTCTTTCTTCTTTCTTTTCTTCTTTCTTTCTTTCTCTTTTCTTTCTTTCCTTTCTTTCTTTCTCTTTCTTTCTTTCTTCATTCATTCATTCATTTATTACATTTTAAACTTGATTTTACTTTAAACCTTCTTACCAGCATATATGTCAATATTCTTCAATGAAATTATTTTAATGGCTGTATTATATTTAATAACATCAATGCACCATAATTTAATTCATATTTTTCAGACATTTAAATTGTTTTCCACATTTTGCTATTATTACAACACTGACAAACATTCTTATAGTTAAAATTTTTACACATATCCACAATTATTACCTTAGGATACATTTTTATTTTATTTTATTTTATTTTTATTTTTAAAAAAGGATAAATTTTTAGAAGCAGAATTACTAGGTCAAAAGGGCAGGCAAATGGTAAGGCATGTTGGCAAGAAAGATTCATTCTCAAGAAAGGTTGTTGTAGTTTATTCTCCCACCAATAGTAAATGACAATTTACTTGTTCAAGTCCTTGTCGATCCCAAATAATGTAAATTAAAAAATAAATTAGTTATCAACCTAATAAGGAAAAAAATTTCAGTCCATTATTTTCTTAATTTTAAAGATTTTATTTATTAATTCATGAGAGACACAGAGAGGAGAGAGAGAGAGAGGCAGAGACACAGGCAGAGGGAGAAGCAGGCTCCATGCAGGGAGCCTGACATGGGACTCGATCCCGGGACTCCAGGATCAGGCCCTGGGTTGAAGGCGTCCCTAAACCGCTGAGCCACCTGGGCTGCCCCATTTCAGTCCATTTTTATCTGGGAAAGAGTTTTCCTTAAAAAATAAAGTTGCAGAATCTTTTAGAATGCTTTGTATTACTCAAAGTAAGCCAAATTCTCAGAGAAGTTTTTCTAATTCTCAGATAATTCTCTGTGAATTTCAGTTTCACTACATAGATTTACAGGTAAGGGTCAGCTGAGCACAATATTTGATGCATATTATCTTCATTGGGAAAACTTATGCTTCAAAAGCATATGCCACATGTGTCTGAGGCAAGAATCCTAAAATACACTCAAGGCTTAGGGACGCCTGGGTGGCTCAGCAGTTGAGCACCTGCCTTTGGCCCAGGGTGTGATCCTGGAGTCCTGGGATCGAGCCCCATACCCCTGCATGGAGCCTGCTTCTCCCTCTGCCTATGTCTCTGTCTCTGTCTCTCTCTCTCTCTGTCTCTCATGAATAAATAAATAAAACCTTAAAAAAAAAAAAAAGAAACTAAAATATACTCAAGGCTTGGCCATTTCAGATATTTCTGTTGCATACAGGAGCTTCCCAGGAAACTACATTAAACTACCTCCTGTGAAGGAAACACCTGGTCAAAATGCCACTTTGATCCATAGATCACCTTTTTTTCCCCTGTGACTTTCAGTTCACTATTCTCCAGATGGCACAACAAAAAGTTTATTCAGCAATAAGCCAACAGAAGTAGGACTAATCAGTTTGCTTTAGAACATCAAAGATTGAACTAGGTTATTACTTGAATCTTCTTTCATTGTCTAAAGAATTAAGACTGCTTTGTACTCCTTCTCAAAATATAACTGAAAATACTGTCATTTATGGGATGTCAGCTGTTTGGCTTTACTTGGTACCTAGGAATAGGTATGTCAGTTGCGTGTAAAGGAGCCTTAGTCAAAGAAAGTAAGCTTTCCATGAGAAAATTATGTGAAATATGCCCTAAAATTCAAAAATCTGTTTTAAACACATGACCTGTAACTCTCTTGCACCTCAATTACTGCATGAAATGATAAGATTCTGAAGTTCAGTTGTCTCTGCTTTATGACTGCATCCACCTCAAGCCTATCAGTCCTGTTATTCAGGGGCAAATGAGCTCCTTGGAATCTTTTCAGGCTCCTTTATTTCCTGTTTGGTTTTTGTTCTATCCATTCTGCTCCTCATGAGGACTTCTACTACAGAATAAGGTAACTGAATGAGAAACTGAAAATCAAATCCCTAACTCAGGGATAGACTCTGAATCTTAGAGTCATACTATTCCCTAGTCATCAGATCATTTTTCTAGATAATCTAGAATAAGAGAGTAAGAGTCTACTCTGCCTACATGGAAAAAATACTCTCAGGCCAGTTATGTAACCTCTACAAAACTTCAGCTTTCTCACCAATAATAAGAACTACTATTATTATTTTGGGGAGTTGGTGTGGTGATTAGATAGATATAACCCATATAAAGCGTAATTCTGATATATATAGTTAAGTAGCCCAGAAGTGTCAGTACACCAGTTGATGGTTATTAACATTTATAATGTTTCGGCTTTATTTGCATTTTGCAGTCTTACAGTCATCAGAAATTTTAATGGAAACTTATCTATTAATAGTATCCCTGATTACTTTAAGAAATTAAACACTAATGCACTGTAGTAGTATGATGTTCTAGATATGGCTCTAGACTGCCACTAACTTAATCAATGTGTCCCGATAAAACTGTTCCAACCAGCAATCTGACCCAATAAGTATCTTCCAGAGTCTAAGAACACCTGTGAATTTTACTTGTTCACCAGTGCTTAAGGACTTCCACTATGATAATTTGAAAACTGAGCTCCTAGGTCATCTTTAACTATGAGGGACACACAAACAGATCAAACAAAAAACCACACACAGATCATACAGCATTTTCATAGAGAACTGTACTATTTCAAATATTACTACTTACAAAATATTGCCCCAATAATATATTTAAAAACTTTCACAGAAAAAAACCCCAAAAACCTTTATAGAGACATTAAAAGTCCTCTTACCACATTGCCTGTACAGATACAGGTTTGAATATATGCACTCTGTTATCCGTTGATACACTGAACCCACTAAGGGAAGAAAAAAAAAAAAAAAGAATGAGATAAAAATCCACAAATGAGAGTAGCTTATTTCAGTTGTGAATTTTCAAGGTCATTTCCCAGGCTAGCAACTGCTGGCTCAATGGAAGAAATCATCAGGCACTTCATGTAGAAGTTAACTAGAGTACAGGACTTGACTGAAAAGCTTCAACAAATTGTCTGATTTTATCTACCAAGCAAAATGAATGGACTCCCACACTGGAATTGGGGAATTACATATAATTTCCCAGCTGTAGCTACAAACTGTTCTGCTATATATTTCTATTTGGAAGCCTTGTGGGTTCTTAGCAAACCTGACCCTGGTTTTATAAACTGGAGCAAACATCTTGGTCTCTTGGGGACACATTCTAAAAACACCAGGAGGTGGGGGTGGAGGGTCACTGGAAGGAATTGGCACAGGAATGGGGTTATACTGTAGGCTGACAGCTGGCAGAGGCAGCAAGAGGTTATTTGAAACAGAACATATCATCCTCTGGGAGAGCATTGCAACAGTCCCACATGTTCAGATTGAAGAGCGAGCCAACAAACTAGTTTTTCTTTGTTTGGATTCTTACTGTAGTCAGCCTAGAAGAACAGAAGTAAGAGGCCCTGGCAAGTTGTATTTTTACTCCACTTTACAAAACAGGAGTTTTTTTTTTTTTTTAAGATTTAAAAATTTATTTATTCATGATAAACACAGAGAGAGAGAGAGAGAGAGAGAGAGAGAGAGAGAGAGAGAGAGAGAGAGGCAGAGACACAGGAGGAGGGAGAAGCAGGCTCCATGCCGGGAGCCCGACATGGGACTCGATCCCGGGACTCCAGGATCGCGCCCTAGGCCAAAGGCAGGCGCTAAACCGCTGAGCCACCCAGGGATCCCCAAAACAGGAGTTTAAAAGGACTCACTGAGTTGCTGACATGACAGTTCACTTGGGCACACTGGGCCTCCCAATCAGCTTAATGAATGGGCATGAAGATGGAACCTCACCCCTTGGCTTTCTATAGGTGAATAAAAAGGGAAAGCTCTTACCCATCACCATCCAAATGAATTAGGGTATCACTCCAGAGGGGCAGGACTAAGCCCATGGTACAAGTACTACTGCAAGACAAGACAAGAAATAGTGTATAGGTTAATTCCTGTTACTCTAGGAAGCAGTTCTTTACTCTTTCAACACAAAGGATAAAACCCCTAAACTCTAAATTCTGTCGTGTTAGAGTGGAGGAATTTCTATCATATTACTTTTAATGTAATGCATGTACTCTGGAGCTGTATCAAACAAGTAGTCAAGTCCTTATGGATTTAACAAAGAAAACTTACTGACTGAGCTCCTTGTATTGCTATTTCAAAAATGGACACTGTCTAAAAAAATCCAGGTGATTGCTGCTAACTTGTGATTGGTAGGCTTCACCTCAAGGTCACAGACTCCAATTCAACTCTAAAAATTATTTCTAATGCTAAGAACTATTTCTGGTTGCTGAAGACCTCTGAATACATAATTTGTCCAAATTTAATCCTGAGGTTTATGTAGTTATTGAACATTAGAACACATTCAATACTCTAAAAGGGAAAGGGAATTAAAATACTTTAAAAAGTAATTGTTAATGGTTTGTGATCAAGTTAGACAAAATACACTCAATACAACTTAAGTAAAACAGTACTTGGTGGCAGTGCACTGAACTAGCCTAGCACTGCTGAAATGCAGAGTGAATAGAATTGTCTGCAAGCAACAAAAGGGTAGCCCCAATACAGTAAATTAAAATCCTATTTAAATCACTCATTAACCCAGGGAGGAAACTAGCTTTAAGCTAATGGAACAGGTTGGAATAGGATGCCAGGGACTCCCAATTGTGTCTCTAACACACCATTCCTCTGGACAACTGTAATCTATCCCCGATCTCTGCCACTTTCTCTTCTTAAGGCTACTATAAACCATTTCCCTCTTCCATCCAGTCTCCCAAAGGCTCTGACACCCTCTTCCTGCCAGTGTAGCTAGAAAAGCAGTATGGTATAGTAGAAGGAACCTTACACACGGGAGGCAGAACAGCAAAGTATGATTAAGAGCACAGGCTCTAAAATCAGATGGGCTCTGGACCCTGAGTTCTAGCACTACTGCATAATTTTAGGCAAATTATTTAATTGCTTTGTGCTCCAGTTTCCTCATCTATAAAACTGAATAAATATATACCTTCTTGATTGGGCTGTTTTTGAAGATTACATTAGGTAACACATTGAAAAGTGTATATAACAGCACCAAACATAATAATAACTACCACTTACTGGGCAGTTACATCTTGTCAAAATATCTGGATTTGATCTTCAGTATTTCAGTCCCTTCTGACAAGCTATTCACTGTCTCTCCATCTTAATTTCATCTTTTTTTTTTTAAAAGATTATATGTATTTATTCATGAGAGACACAGAGACACCAGCTGAGGGAGAAGCAGGCTCCCTATAGAGAGCCTGAAGTAGAACTCAATCCCAGGACCCCAGGATCACTACTGGAGCCAAAGCCAAAGGCAGATGCTCAACCACTGAGCCACCTAGGCGTCCTTTAATTACTTCATCTTAAAATGCAGGTAACAAAACCTACTTTATCATAAATATATTTTTAAAGATTTATTTATTTATTTATGACAGAGAGAGAGAGAGAGAGAGAGAGAGAGAGGCAGAGACACAGGCAGAGGGAGAAGCAGGCTCCATGCTGGGAGCCCGACGCAGGACTCGATCCCGGGATTCCCGGATTGCACCCTGGGCCAAAGGCAGGCACCAAACCGCTGAGCCACCCGGGCTGCCCACACATCTGATTTCTTAAGACACTGGATCAGGAGAATCTGAAGTTATTGCCTTACATTTCTAGGGCAAGGCTGAAGTGAAGTTTCCATGCAGTCCCAGTGCTTGTTTTATTGGGTTTCCAAAGGAGGAGTCAGGAAGAACCAAAGGAAATAAGATACAGAGTAGCACTGTCCACCTGAACTTTCTGCAATGATGGAAGTGTTCTATGTATATACTGTCCAATACTGTAGCCACTAGTCACATATCACTAGAGTACTTGAAATGTGGCTAGCTGTGATTGAGGAACTGAAATTTAAATTTTGTTTAACTTCTTTAAATAGTCACCATGTGGTTAGCAACTATTGTACGGATAGCACAGATGGAGAGAGAAAAATCCAAATCAGAGGTCTTATAATACTAATGAATGTAGCAAGGTAGGTGCTCTTAAAGGAGAAGTGCTTACCAAAAGGTCTGTTGCTTAGCTAACATCAGAGGTTAAATCTATGCAGAGAAAACCTAAGTGTGGTTTACAAGCCTGTGCAATTTCAGAAGATAAAATTAAAGGCTGTAAGAGTTATACGAGGTAACAACTCTGGCCTTGTGATCCTTGTGAAACCACAAATAATTTTCAGGTTGACTATACAAGCTTAGGTAAACACTTGTTTGGAAAATCTTCTAATGACAATGTGATTCTTTTCTTCCCAACAGCAGAACAATTAGAATCACTCCCAGCCTCTTCTTTGTGGCTAAATTCTCCCAGGCCTGGGTCATGCTGCTAGCTACTCCACAGTTCCATTCTAGTTCTAAACCAGGAAGTCAATGCTTTGAGACATCTGGCAGGATTTCCTGAGGCTTATTATCTAGAGAGCAAAGATCTGCTTAGCCACATTCCACAGTCTTCCTAAGGTTTCTCCAGAAGAAGTAGGAAAATAAAAAAGGAAAGCAATAAACTTTAGGGGGCACAAAAGAGCCAGGTTCCGAGTGCGGTATGATACCTTTAATTACAGGATGCAAAGTACTGCTAAAGCCAAAGGTGCATGATTATAAAAGGTTCTGTTCTGAGTTTAAAGAATCAACTCTGTCCTTTTAACTCAGAAGGAAAAAGGAAGCATAAACATTTGGTAAAAGCAAGGTGTAAGGCCATGAATAAATATAAGAGATTAAAGTAGGGGCCTCTTTGAACCCAAGACCTATTGGTACACTATCACAAAGGGTACATGCTCTAGAATCAGCAAAGTGATTCTAAAATAAAGTTAATGACAAAGAAAATGCAGCTTTTTATTCCTGGAGATAATAAGTTTAAATCATTTGCTTTATATTCATTACCACCTAAGGATGAGAGGAAGGTAAGGAAGAGTGATAAATTAGGAACATAACCAAAGACATTCGCTAATCATTTTCATCTCTCAAGACCGTATGGCTAAGATACTTTTGTACTCCGTAGTTTTAGGCATTGAACTTTAAGAGTAGAATGGCATAAGATGTTTTTGTAGTAACCCAAAAGGCAACTGGAATTTTTATTTAAAAAGGAGTTTTCTCATCCTTCCTTTTTTGGTACCATACCTGTCATTAGAAGAGAAATCCATTCCTAGGACGATGCTTTCTTCAGTGTCTTGTCTACCATTAGTTGAAACCACTACCATATAGCGTGTTCTATTCTGGTAAGTACTCTCTAGTCTTACAGCCTGGAAGTTAACAGACAACAGATATATTAGGAAATTTAGAAGGTCAGTTTTAGATCATTCAACCTTTTTTACTCAGCATCTTAAAGCATGCTCAGGAAGACTTAAATTCAAATTCCAGCTCATGTATTAACTATGAAACCTTCAGTAAGTTACTAAATTAATTGGAGGGAGATAAAATAATACCTATCCTATTGGATTATAAGAATCATATGAAATAGTGAATATAAAGCACAGTGCCTGGCATATAGTAAAAGCTCAATAAATACTGGCTACTAGCGTAATTTATAATAAGAACTACCAGGGCATGTTCTAAAGACTGAGGAGGGAAATGTGAGGTATATGAATGTGAGCATTGGACTCATAGATACAAGTCCTACAAACAATTATAATACAAAGCAAGCTATTAATATAAGAGGAGTGCACTCTATTGAAATCTTACAGATTATACACTACAAGATTTCCTTCTTTAGTTTCAGTGATAAAGAAATTGCTTTTTCAGAGGCTTATATTACTTTTTGTCAAAAAATTTTTATTTATTGATTGTTTATAGTATTTTAAAAGGGCCTTCTGAACATTTGAATATGGACAGTGTCTTAATGATATTAAGGATTTACTGTTAGTGTTACAATGACACTGTAGTTACACCTTTTTCTTAAGTACCTGGAGTAAAATAACATGGTGCCATTTTAAGGTTGTACTTTAATATATTCCAACAATGGGTAGCAACCAAGATGTCCTTCAGTAGGTGAACGGATAAATTAAATACATCCAGACAATGGAACATTATTCAGCACTAAAAAGAAATGAGCTAAAAAGCCATGAAAAGACATGTGGAATCTTAAATTATTACTTATATTTACTGTTTATATTACTTACTTATATTACTATGTGACAGGAGCCAATCTAAAGAGGCTACAGGGAAGCCCTGGTAGCTCAGTGGTTGAGTGCCTGCTTTCAGTCCAGAGCGTGATCCTGGAGTCCAGGGATCGAGTCCCATATCGGGTTCCCTGCATGGAGACTACTATTCTCTCTGCCTGTGTCTCTGCCTCTCTTTTTCTCTTTATTCTCATGAATAAATAAATAAAATCTTAAAAAAAAAAGAGGCTACAAATTAAGAATATATATTTTTTTTTAAATTTGAGAGAGAATGAGAGAGCGCGGGAGCACAAGTGGGAGAGAGGGAGGGGGAGGGAGAAACAACTCCCTGCTGAGCAGGGACCCTGAGATCATGACCTGAGCCGAAGGCAGACACTTAACCAACTGAGCCACCCAAGCACCCCAAGAGGCTATATATTGTATGATTCCAACTATATGACATTCTGAAAAGGCAAAACTATGAAGTCAGTAAAAAGATCAGTAGTTGCCATGGTGTGTAGGGGAACAGTTTTCAGAGCAGTGAAACTACTCTGTTTAATACCCAAAGTGATAGGTCCATGTCATTATACAGTTGTCAAAACTCACAGAATGTACAACACCAAGACTGAACCCTAATGTAAACTACGGACTTTGAGTAATAATGATGTGTCAATGTAGGTCCATCAATTGTTAATAAATGTACAACTCTGGTTGGGGGGGGATGATGATAATGAGGGAGACTATGCATGTGTGGGGCTAGAGGATATATGGGAAATCTCTGTACCTTCTGCTCAATTTTCCTAAAAGTGCTCCCCAAAAACATCTATTAAAAATTTTGTTAAAAGAGATCTTATATTAAGTGTCCTTATAATAGTAACTATTATTAATAGAATTGGAGGCAACTTTGGGAAATGATGGACATGTTTATGGCATAGATTGTGGTGATGGTTTCATGGATGTATACTTATCTCCAAACTCATCCAGCTGTATATATTAAATATGTACAACTTTTTGAATGTCAATTATATCTCAATAGTTATTTTATTTTATTTTATTTTATTTTATTTATTTTATAGAAAGAATGACAGAGAGTATGAGCGGGGGGTGAAGGGGCTGAGGGAGAGGGAAAAGCAGACTCCCCGCTGAAGGCAACCAGATGGTCCTTGCCTTCACAGAGCATACATTCTGGGTCACTCTTCTTTTAATGTGTTAATAAATAGCCAGGAAACTTGTGTACTAGAGGCAGTTTACTCTGTATAAAATACCCCCCACTCCTTATTTCAGAAGAGACACAGAGTTTCAATCTCATCAACTGGCATAAGACATCTCTCAGAAATGGGGCAGAAATTTCTATTCAGGATTCTTTCAGTGCTTCTCCTTTCCCTCAATTCTGTCACTAATTCAAAAGTAGCCAGAAAAAAAAAAAAGTAGCCAGGCAAAGAAAAAAAGAGACCCAGTCACATGGCTTAAGTGAGCCATTTAGCAAGGCAGAGGTGCGACTCCAGTGGCTATTTCTTCGTTTCTGTTCTGATACTCCTAGAAAAAAGTAGGGAAGCACCAAAGGCAGAATTTGCCACATTAAAGCTTGTTTCTTAAAAAAAAAAAAAAAAAAATTAAAGCTTGTTTCTAATAGGTGCTGATGCAACAAGAAGGTAATGCCTACCATTCTGATTCTAAGTACACAAGGTAGAGAGCTGTATTGCTAACTTTATGTCTCATAAAGTAACAAAGAAACCAAATTCATTTGTGAGAAGCTAAGAACTAATATTTAAATAGATGAAGGTCTAACCCTAGTGGGCTGGGTTAAACAAGCATTATACACATACAGCTATGGATACTAGTAAATACACATAAGGAGGCCTGAAAGGCAGCACAGACTCTCTGATTCTAGGAACACATCATAAAATATTAAACTATTCAGAAACCCAGTTGTAGGTAAACTAGAATCTTTTATAAACAGATCTCAGATATTATTATATATCTAAACTTGGGCTTGCCTCAGCAAGCTCTGAGCTAACTTTAGTTCAGTTTCCTGAATATGTTAGAGGCTCTTTTATCCTCTGTCAAGGCTCTAAGAATTTCTGGCAAGGATCAAACACAAATGGAATGGGAACAACTGAACTGTGCTCCTGATAATTTATCCACAGCTTCTACACCAACCAGTGGCAACTGACTGGCTAAGTGGAAACTGATAAAAAGAAAAAAGAAACAACCTCCACAAATATCACCCATCGTATAAGTTATCAGGCTAAATTAGCAGGTAAGCAAACGTTTGTTTGTTTGTTTGTTTTGGATATTCAGGGCAAATATTAGTTATTTCTTTTTAAAAAATGAGGTGTGTTTATTTACTCATAATATCAAGAGCATTTCAAATGTTAGGCCTTCCCTTGCTAATTAATATAATCATAACATCAGGTCCCAAACCTAATGGGGAAGACCCTAGTCATTTTACATTGATTTAGAATTGAGTAATAGGTGCAACTCAGATTTTTTCAATGCCAAGCTTCTTACACGGAAGAAAGGCATTTTGAGGCCTTGGGATTTGATCACAGACCTCTAGAGAGTAACAATGTAATTGTTCTTTTTTTCTAAAGATTTTATTTTTAAGTACTCTTTACATCCAAGGTAGGGCTTGAATTTACAACCCTGAGATGAAGAGTTGCATGCTCTACCAACTGAGCCAGCTAGGCACCCAATTAATTCTTACTAAAAGGAAGTAGAGCTTTAATCAGGGGGTCAAAAGCCATGACGTTAATTCAACACCTATATATGTGTTGAGGTGAGATGAAATTTCTTATAGAAAAAATTGGTTGAGATGAAATTTCTTATAGAAAAAATTGCAATGCTGAGGATGGATCTGAACTTTCAAATTCCCTTTTAGGCTTCAAGATTCAAGGTTAAGAAATTAAAATTTTAAGAGCCACAGCATAAAGAAAAACCTAATACCTAACTGGTTTGGAGGTTTATTTCATATTCCTGTTAGGAAGAAGATTGACAAAATCTAATAACCTAATTCATCAAGTTAATCAGAGACATGTAATTAAAAATGGCAGTTTGTACATAATACCCTAACATTAGAATTGGCAGCAAGTCCAGTGTTTCCTTAAATTCCTCCAAAATTTACATGGAATTGACAACTGAAATAAGACAACTCAGGTGCATTTGATTAACTCCAGTTCTCACTAAAAAAAGATATCACTGAAGTTTATTCTAATTGTCCAGTCAAAGTAATATTTTGAATTTTAAATAAATATTTGCAACAACAGCAACTATGAAATTATTCCAAGAAAGTCCGATTATTGCTTAAATTTGGAAACCTATTACAAGTGTCAGGTGAACTTAATTCAGCAATCTGAGGATTGAGGTAAGTCTGAGAAGTCATCTGCCTCTGCTTTATTTCTGATAAGATGTCAACCTGTTTGCAAAGCTCATCTATCAAAGGATGTTAAAACTTCTCTCAGTGACTAATTTTGTAATTTGATTACAAGCAGTTCACAAACAGTAACCTGATAAAATAACTTCTGTCCTCAGTAACATCAAGAAATACTATTCCTTAAGCTTACACTGCACCTTTGCCTTTAATTTCTTTTCACCAAGAGTCTTACATCATGCCACTGCATGCAATGTTTATCCTCAAGGAAGCTACATTATAAAGTCCCAATGTCTAGACAGGCAGCTCACCCAATTCATCAGAGAGAAAGGTTTCAAAAATATGTAAATATTAAATTCTAGCCAAAGAACAAAGCAAAGTCATTATCTAAAATTAAAATAGACTTCAGATGTGACACTAATAAGCTAAAGAACACTGTTTTCAAAAGAAACAGAGCTTGAAGGAGTTTTAGGATTCATTTTTTTTTAGCCTATCACCATGAAATTCTTAAGTTAAAAAAATGTATTATATTCTGTGTAGCCATTAAAAACAGATTTGTTTAAAAAAAAACAGTTTTGTTGACATGGAAAGATATCCAAAATAAAGTGTGAAGTAAGCAGGTTATACGTCAGCATTTATATTTTTATCTCATTTTTGTTAAAAAAAAGTGCTCTGACACATATTGTTTTCTCTGTTCAATTCTGAGCTCAAATCAATTGTCGAAACCTTCATAGTCATAAAGATCAGTAGTAAAACCTTTTTGTCCATTGCTCAAAACTGATTAGCCTTTCATATACACACACATTTCCCCCAATCTCATTCATCCATGAGCAAGTCTTGTTATCTACTGTCACCTTTTTTTTTTTTTAAGGTTTTATTTATTTATTTGACAGAGAGAGAGAGCACAAGCAAGTGGAGTGGCAGGCAGAGGGAGAGGGAGAAGCAGGCTCCTGCTGAGCAAGGAGCCAGATGCCAGGCTCAATCCCAGGACCCTGGGATCATGACCTGAGCAGAAGGCAGATGCTTAACCAACAAAGCCACCCAGGCACCCCTACAATGTCAACTTTTAAACACACACAAACACCCCTCCTCACCCTCAGACATAAGTCTTATTGTTTTAAAGATTTTATGTATATGTGAGAGAGAGAGAGATAGAGCATGCGTGCGTGTAAGCATGATGAGTGGAAAGGAGCAGAGGAAAAAGGACAAGCAGACTCCATGCTGAGTGTGGAGCCTGATGCAGGGCTCAGTCCTACAACCTTGAGATCATGACCTGAGCCAAAATCAAAAGTTGGCTGCTTAACCAAGTCAATCAGGAACCCCAAGTCTTACTGTTTTAAATTACTTTATACTTTGGCTTCTCAGAACTACAGAGATCAATCAGGGAGACTAGTATGTCTTCTGATACTCAGATTTGGCTATTTTCATTATTGATCCACTTTAGTAAGAGCAAAGGTCAGAGAATCTGATATACTCTGACAATTCTCACTCTCTCTCTCTCTCTCTCACACACACACACACACACACACACACACACACACACACACACACACACACGAAAGACCAGAAGGATGCTAAGAATGGTTTTCTCAGAGTATAGGATATACAGTGATTTTTACTTTCTTCTTTATACCTTCCTGTATTGTATGAGTTTTGAAAATTTTATGTTTAGAAAAAATAAACCCATTTTCATTTGGGGAAAATATCAATGTACTATAAAAAACAAAACCCCAAAAGTCCTTATTTTTTAAAACTCTACTGCAAATTACTCAAAAAAACATCTCCTTGTACCTTATCAGCACCTTAGTTCTGGTTAAGAACATTAGTTAAAATTACTTCAAATGTTAGGTAAGTTTTTCATTTCCCAGTCTATTTTTTTTATTAAATGGGTCTTTGATAATGTGCAAGAGTACTAAAAAACCAGTCTTCATTTCGCCAGCTATGGTTTTCTAAGTACTGAAGTTACTGCTTGATACTGTATTTGAAATGCAGAGCTTCCCTGGAGGAAAAAATGGTTTAGTCTGATTTTCAACTCTAAATGTGGGATTTGGTGCCACTATCTGTTGTTGGGTTGTTAAAAAAATAAAGGCAGGGCTTTCAGTTGACTATCAAACTTTTAACCTTATGCACAAGCCCCAGAATGAGAATTTTAGCATTCCAAATTTAACTCAAAACAAAAGGCCTTGCTTTGACTATACAAATGCTCCTTTCAGTTAGAAAAGTGCTAATTTGTCCAAAGTCATACAATGTATTCACTCATTTTCTTGAAGATGACTCACTCAATAATCTGAAACATAATGACTATGTGTTTGTAACAATTCAAAACAACTGTAAAATGGCTTGCTATTAATTCAGAAGCATCAGTTACATTTTCTGAATTTATATCTTATAAATGTAAAGCAGCTGAAGCTGCATAGTTTAGCAAGGCAAGAAAAAAGCTAATTGCCAACTCTGTCTTCTTTTTTTTTTTTTTTTTTTAAGATTTTATTTATTTATTCATGAAAGACACAGAGAGAGAGGCAGAGACATAGGCAGAGGGAGAAGCAGGCTGCATGCAGGAAGCCCAATGTGGGACTCGATCCCAGGACTCCAGGATCACGTCCTGGACCAAAGGCAGACACTCGACCACTGACCCATCCAGGCATCCTACCAACTGTGCCTTCCTAACTGCTTCCTTAATGCTCTCCTGTGGTTAAAATTATTTTAACATTTAGAAGTGCAAGCTAAACTCCAGAAGGTTATCAAGGAGAAAAAGATAAAGTGATGACAGATCTCAAACTCTACCAAACCACAAAAGTTTTGGAAACTATAAACATGTATCTAATGGACATCAAGTATGTGCAAGTGACCATTACGGATTTTAGAGGAGATGTTCTCAAAATGTGACTCCTGGATAAGCAGCATCAACATCACTGGAAGACTTGTTAAAAATGCAAATTTTTACTGCCTTCCTCTCCCCAGATCAAATGCTGTGTGTGGAGTCCAGCAAATGGCAGTTCAACAAAGCTCTGCAGGTGATTCTGATATACTCTAAGGTTTGAGTATCACTGCTTTAGAATATTAATCCTATAAGAACTGTACCTCACTTTGTTCACTTATAAAGAAGTGTTTATGATAGAAGTATATAAAAATATAGACAAGACTTACATAAATGTATGCTGTGATTTTTCAGATTAGGATAAAAAATAATTGTGTAAGGTTTTCTTTTTTTTTTTATTCACTTATTCATGAGAGACACACAGAGAGAGGCAGAGAGAGAGAGAAACATAGGCAGAGGGAGAAGCAGGCTCCTTGCAGGGAGCCCAATGTGGGACTTGATCCCTAGACCCAGAATCCTGCCCTCAGCTGAAGGCAGATGCTCAACCACTGAGGCACCCAGGTGACCCTGTGTAAGGATTTCTTATTTCATATTCTTTAAATTTCAAGGGAAACTTCTCACTCAACAAAAATTTGTTGCCATTTTAAGAAGGTGATACAGGCAGCATTTGAGAGAAAAAAATGACAGAATTTGAACACAGAATGATTGAGTGAAAAATCAGTTAATTACCACTGAATTCAGAGACCTGATCATCAATTTTTTTAGAGTCATTCTTATATTCTACTCATTTTCTTTCTTCCCATTGAAAAAGCAGAGATCAACCATCTGAATTTAACATGCTGACAGAAACCCAATTTCCAAATTACCACCCCAACCTAGAAGGGCCCATCACCACAGGCTTAGATTAGTGGTACAATAACTACCTAGTAGACCTCCATGACTTAAGATGGCTTCCTCCTCCCTACTATTCTGTATTACTTCTGAAGAATCTCTCTCTCTTAGTAATCTCTACAACCAACGTGGGGCTCAAACTCACAAGCAGAGACCAAGAGTTGGATACTATACTGACTGAGCAAGCCAGGTGCCACTCTCTTAAATACTGTAGTTATTCCATGTAATTCTTTGCTCAAAACCTTGTAATGTTTCACACTACTGCTTACTGAAGAGGCAGAGGTATTATCTTCAAGTATTAATCTATCTAGAGGGTCAGATAGGGAATATAAATGAGTGAAGTAGGCCAATATGAAATATTAAATGGGTAGAAATGCTCTTTACTTTTCATAAAGAAACATATCATCTCATTTTTTTCCTATTTTAATTAAATATTCTAATATATATATTTTTTAATTTTTATTTATTTATGATAGTCACAGAGAGAGAGAGAGAGAGAGGCAGAGACACAGGCAGAGGGAGAAGCAGGCTCCATGCACCGGGAGCCCGATGTGGGATTCGATCCTGGGTCTCCAGGATCGCGCCCTGGGCCAAAGGCAGGCGCCAAACCGCTGCGCCACCCAGGGATCCCCTTAATTAAATATTCTAAAAGAAAACTAACAGTGAAGAAATGATGACAAATGGTGACACCTGGCTTTACAGTCTAGGAGACAATAGGATATAGGGGAATTATGGTAAATTAAGAGCCAAGGCCATATCCATGTCTGCCCCTCCAGGTCTAGCAAGTTTTGTCATGTGAGAATAAGGTCCCAGTGTTGCCAGAATTTTATATTTTGAAGTCAAGCTCCAATTATGGTTTTTTATGTAAAATTCCATTTTAAAATTTTGAAATTCTGGCTCAGAGTGAAAAACACCACCAATGAGGTCCAAACAAAACAGATCTGTCAGTTTGAGACCTCTAGTTTGAAGCATTAAATCCCTATCTGCCTGCCTTAGTTTTCTGGTATCTAATCTTCCTTATGGTAACAATAATCCCCAGATTTGGGCAGCATTTTATACTTCTCAATATACTTTCATATCCATTTGATCCTCTTGACTATGAGATGTAGAAAGGAGATGAGAGGAAGCAGGCTGAGACAAGCTAAGTAACTTGTCCAAGACCTGAGCCCAGGTCTCCTCACTCTAAGACCAGCACAAATCCCTGGCCCTTTTACTCTCTCCTTGTCCCTTACATGCATTTGCCTCAGTCATGCCCTCATCTAGAAGGACTGTCTTCTTTCTCTCTACCAATCTAAATTCATCATCTTTTAAGACCCAGCTCAAGGTCAGCTGTACACATAAAACCCTTCTAACTAGGGCAAGTCTCAAAGTATTCTTTCTTTTGAACTTTAGTTGTTGTTATGGTCAATAACTCACAAGCTGGTGCTTATCAACAGCCTTGAATAATCAATTTATTTCACATCATTTCACATTAGTTCATATCCCCAATTATATTCTAAGCTCTTTTTTTTTTTTTAATTATTATTCTAAGCTCTTTGATAGAGCTGGCATGTTACTCTTTTTTGTTCCACATAGTTTCCAGCACTCTGTTGGGACATTAAAAATGACTGCTTAATGTCTGCCATCTTGACAGTCTTTTGAGTAAGAGTTATAATGATAACACTAACTTACCAGCCTGATGTTATCTTCTGGTCGGAGTAATATGAACATTGCTTGGAGATGCTGTTGGAGATCACCTGGTGAAATTTATGAAACAAAAAATAATTATTCTCCATTGTAATATCAACAGAGAGGATTCCTTCTATCTTAATAACCTATATAAATGAAAGTTCTGGGTCACTGAAGGACTACAATTAGACACATAAATTAAATGTCTTTATTAATTATTAACTTCTTTTTTAAGTGGAAAGACAGATGGTAGACTGTATTTCTATACATTCACTTTTAGCCTATACTATATTAAAATTTGCTTTATGTTTGTTCAATGGGAGGTGCACTTGAAACCAATCTCAGTTCCAAACTATTGTGGATGTTGATGAAAGCAATGGTGAGATCTGCAGGGCTGTGCTTTCAGGCCCACTAAAAGTGGTAAGGAGGGAATCCTGAAAATGGGGTGTGTGATGAATGAGGTTAGAATTACCTCTAGCTTTACAAAAAGCTAACTATTTTGCCATTCTAATTTCTGTAAATCTTCAGTTGAACTTAACGTAAGAAGATTTTTAGCTTCCCCTTAGAATAATGTCAATGGTTTAAAATGATTTCCGTTATTAGTGGCTGATATTAAAGTAAGAGTATTCATTAAATATTGTGGATCCCAAGAAATATATATTCCATTGAACCTAATGTTAGGTATTTTAACATGGCCAACCATTATTTGAATACACATTTGTTTCTATACATTCCACAAAACTAAATTGAAAATTTTTTTTGTATTAAAGTATTATAGATTTCCTTATACTTCCTATTCTACACTAGAAAGCTTTGGCTAGTAGGAGATAATTAGATGAAGTACTGTTATAAATGATGACAATCCGAGAAGAAAAAACTTCATTTCATGGCCACCCAGGTCCAGCTTTTTTAAGAGTCTAAAGTGACTGACATAGCCACTTGATCATAGATGCCAGTGGAACCTGTTCTTACATTTGTCTTAAAATCTACATACAAAATCTTCCTCCAGGTAACTTCAACTGTAACTGTGAGAGGAAATACTAATATGTGCAAGAAGCGGTGAGGGGCAAGAAGAAAGAGAAGTAGACTAGCGAACAGGTATTTGTTTAAAAGGTCAGCAAGTCTGAAAGCTTCTCCTTTTCCCCTGATGTTTCCTTCTCTTAAAGAATAGTTTTCTTGCCTCCCATCCCCACCCCCATTTCAATGCTGGCTTCTCACTGATTCCATTACTGCAGAATCTTTCAACTTTCAAAATTAAAAAGGAGAATCATTATGTTTGGCCAGGTCTGTTCTACCACATTTCAAACCCAGAGACACAATCTTAGTCTCACGTGTAAGAACCAGTATGGGCTCACAGGTATAAAGCCAAGAGAAATGAAAACATATGTCTGCACAAGAACTTATAAAGATTCATAGTAGCATTATTCATTAACAGTCAAAAATTAGAAACAACTCAAAAGTCTATTTACTGGTGAATGGAAAAATAAAATGTGGTATATCTACACACTAGAATATTGTTTGGTCATAAAAAGTAATGGAGTACTGACACATACTATAATGTAAATGACTCCTGAAAACATTATGCTAAATGAAAAAAGCCTGTCTCAAAAGGCCATTTATATAATTCTTTTATATGGAACTTCTATGGAACACTCAGAATGAGTAAATCTATATACCGAGAAAGTAGATTAGTGGTTGTTTAGTAGGACTGGCAGGGAGGGTGGAGGATATAGCGAATGACTGCTAATGGGTAACTGGGTTTCTTCTAGGGGTGATAAAATGTTCTAAAATTATAGTGATAATTTTTTATATACTAAAAAAACCCCACCACTGAATGTATACTTTAAATGAGTAAACTAGTGAATTACATGGCATATGAATGGTATTTTACTAAAACTGTCTAAAAAAAAAGGAGACAAAGTGTTAGGTATAAACAATGAAGAGTGACTTAAGATACATGTTATAATTGAGCTAAGCAGCTGAGGCTTTTTAAAAATTAAGATTCCTTCTGTTCTATCAGTAAAATGACTGGAGGACAGGATTTTTAAGATGGAGAACTTGTAGACGAGAGCCATTTCTGGGCAGATAGTGGCCCTAAGTCCCTACACCAAGTGCTATTGGCCCAAAGATCCAGCTGGCTTCTTGGAGGTTCAGGTAAAAGTTAAGAAGCCCTATCCCTACTGTAAAGCTTCTTATGTGAGTTGGGTATGTGGAAGCTAAGGTTTGTCAGTGAAAAGTACTGCCAATAAGCAAACTGGGTATCTGCTACTGGGAAACCTTAATTGAAAAGTCACATAAGAATTAGAGTATTTCTGTACCTTATTATTTTTCCAACACAAATTGATTGAGATATATATATACATATATATTCATAATATATGTTTCTAACACAAATTTATTGATACACACACACATACATAAAACAAGTTTTGCTAAGTGCCAGAAAAATAGTGGGAGAAAAGTGATTACTGTGCAGTACAGTGTTTTCTTTCAGTTCTACAGGACCGTTGGAGAAATGGGACTGAGGTTGTCAGCTGTTTTGAACTAAACAAAAGGCAAAGAAACCAAGAAAGGAGTGGCGTATGTGGAACTTTACCTGCATGCTTGTTGCGTCTGTGGCTAATTCTTGGTGTGGATGAGCCATTTCCCCGTGGTAGAAAAAGCGCAGCACCTTTGACAGTTAGAAAGCTCTCACTGATGCTATAAGGAAAAAAGTCAAAAGGAAATGGATTATTTAAGGAGGAAAAAATCAGAGTGAGATGGAGATCCATTTTGGGGTTATTCTCTTGCCCATCTTCCAAAGTCCCAATTTCATGGGATGAAGTAAAAATAAAATCGAAAGAGATCCTTTTATTTACATAGTCCTATCTACTCCAGACAATTTTTCTGAAACAAAACTTACAATATTCTCTATATATTAAATGGTAGCAGTTAAGAATGAAAGGCTCTGGAAACAAGATGGTAAAGGCTCTGGAGCCAGACTGCCTGGGTTTGAATCCTGGCTCTGCTGCTTCTTACCTGAATGAATTTTAGGGGGCTTAAATTTCCTTATCAATAAAACAAAAGTAATAAAACAAAGCTGTGTGAGGAGTCAATAAGAATACAGTTTTTTAGAGTGATGCCCTTATGCAGAGGGATTTTTGAATTCAAATGCAACCAAGGTATAAAGTTCTCAGTTTTGCTTTAGAAGTGTCTCTAGAAATGAAGCTGGCAGACACATCTGAGAACATTTTAGTTGCTTTTAAAATTCCCAAAGCTCCATCATAAATTTAATTCTTAGTGTCCCAAGTAGAAAATAAAAGGTACAACGGGACTTAGAGTACTGTTCAGGACAGTAGTAATATAATTTTCACTTAGACCGCTGACATGGGTGGTTTTTTTTTTTTTTTTAAGCTTTTTATTATAGAAAATTACAAACAAACAGAAACAGGATAATATAATAAACCCCCATGTTCTCACACATTTCAGCTTTAATTCAAGGCCAATCTTTGTTTCTTCTACATTCTTACTCTCTTCAACTTGTCCCTAAAGTGAAACTAATCCCAGACATTCTATCAGCAAAAAGTCTTTTAACTGGTCTGTCTGCAACTACTTCTGCATCACCGTTATCCACTTACCAAAGAGCAACCAAGGGGATTTTATATATATAAAATACACATATATATTAAATGTGCTTCCCTTTGTATTTACAAGTAAAAGTTGAAGTCTTTAGTTTAGACTTCATGGCCCTGTAACATCCAATAATATATTATTTCTCTGATTTTGTGCTAGCTTCCCTTTTGTTTGCTGTAGTTACACTGGTCTCTTTTGTGTCTTCTATATTCCAGGCCCCTTCTCAGGGCCGTTGTACTTTTTATTTTCTACTTGGGACACTTTTCTCCTGGCCATCACTATTTAAGTCACAGACCCAGCATCATCACCTCTTCCCCATCCCAATCATACTCTACCCTGCTGTTCTATTCTGTTTCCTTCAGGATATAGATTACTCACTAAAATTACATTTATTTACTTTGTATACTTGATTGTGGTTATCTCTTTATGATAGAATATAAGCTCAGTGAAGAGCAAGGATTTTATTTTGCTCAGTATGTATCCTCAACATTGGAAATAAGTGCCAACCACATATTAGGTGCTCAATGGCTATTTATGAATTAATTCATCCTGGGTTTTATTTTTTTTAAGATTTTATTTATTTATTTATTCATGAAAGACATAGATAGAGAGGCAGAGACACAGGCAGAGGGAGAAGCAGGTTCCCCCTGGGGAGCCCAAAGTGGACCCAATCCCAGGACCCCGGGATCACGACCTGAGCTGAAGACAGACACTCAACCACTGAGTTGATGTGTCCTATCACTGCAGCAGGAATTGTAATTTAGGACAAGAAAACAGAAATTCTGTAATTTCACATGTAGAGAGATAATTGTTACAGAACTCAATATAAGTGGCAGGTTAATGGATTATAAATACAAATGTTTGATGTTAAGTTAATTGGCAAATAAAATGAAAACACCTCTATAATGTTGTTAGTCATTGACTCAATTTTATCTTCAAATTAAATGGCATGAAGCTGATAAACTTTTGAGCTCACTTTCCAAATAGATTAGAACATGCTTCTAAAAACAAAGGTAAAAATCCAGATGCCACTTTAAAAATCTGCATGCCGGCTGGGAGGGGCTGCCTTTATTTTGTTTTGTTTTCATCTTTAAATAAAGCATTGCACTCTTGTGGTCTGTTTCACAAGTCTTGTCTCTTGTTACGTTCGTGGTATGCACATGTCACCCTGCTGTGGGTCACTCTGTCTTACTCACATTACAGGAACAGCCTAAAACAAAATGTCTTGAGTGACAGGATGAGTGGGGTACACCACAGACAGGAAATGAAATTCACACTTCTGCCAACACAGCAATTGTCTGCTTTACCAAATGAAAATACTTAAAAAATACAGGCCAATATTCTACCTATCACCAGACAAAGTTACAGCTGTTGGCACTTTGGTTTCTGGTAAGCAAAGTGGTCTCAACATCCACAAAAGAAGTGTATTTGTAGAGAGCTTAAAAACAACCAAGCATACTTCAGTCATTCCTTTTCTGAGACAGAGGCAGTTTCTCTTTGGCAAACACTAGTTTAAGAATGAACTTCTGGTTTGATACATTTATTCTTGCTCATACTTTAAAGCAAATCCAAGTGTGTTCTTTAAAATGTATGCAAGTGCTTTCACAGGGGGAGGGCTGAGGGAGGGCCAGGGACCCTTGCTTATTTCAAAGCTACCTAAAAAAATTCCTGATTGTAAAAGACAGACCAGGAGTCAAACTAACATAAGAGAAAAGAATCTTTTCTATTTGAATCACTTACACAAACCTCAGCGAACTTTTCTGAGAGAATAAAATGCACAACAGATACAGCTGGGTCAGGAGACTGCCGTACTAAGGTGCAATACAGGCTCCCAGAGAGTCATGGCAGACACACTCTGGATGATACAGTCAATCCTCTTTATTCTATTCTACAGATTATGACTCTATTATCATGAAAGTGGCATATACTGTTGGTTACAGGGGACCAGAAATAAAAGTGTGACTGATTACAAAAACCCTTTATCATCACTGAGCAAAAGTCAAAAAGCTCTATAAATGCTATCACAGATGGGACAGCAGTATAATGGTATGGAAGTGAAAAAATAAAATTCACAACAATAGGGTTAGGTGGTTCAAATTCAACTTGAAAATTAAATGCTTTATTTGCAGATGAATAAAATTAAATGTAAATTTAATTATATGTAATTCACATGTACTTCAGTGTAAGGTAAAAGCTTAGTATATTTGCTAGAACAGCAAAAGATTCATTTATGTAAGTATTGGTCTTTCTGAAAAAGCTTCCTGAAGATTCAATCAACATAGAGGTGGTTTCTATTTAAAAATTTAGAGAGCAAGTAAAAACTTCTACACATTTTCTGAGTTGACCAATTCTGGAACAGAAACAGGATTTCACCATTAAATTTTATGGAGCCATCCATAGGTGATTACAGATGTCTAAATTAAACACAAAACCAAAAGGACTTTAGAACCTCTATATTAAGGAAAATGCAAGATAAAGAGGATACCACTTTCTCTGTCTAAAGATGGAGAGTACTTAGCTCCTTAAGAAAATGACACAGGATCATCTTTCTAACAGAGTGACATCTTTATCTGAATACTATTGAAGGATGAGCACTGGGTGTTATACAATATGTGGGCAAATTGAATTTAAATTTAAAAAATTAAAAAAGAATACAACTGAAGATTGTCTATTCCTCTCTTGCCATGAAGATTACTTGCTCAACAAAAGAGAAAATCATTCCTAATCAGACATGTGAATAGCTAATAATAACTAATTTGACTGAATGCCTAGTGTATGCTGGGCACTAAGCTAAGCACTTCATTTAATCTTCACAACAATCCTATGAAGTAGGCACTATTTCTTTTTACCCCCAATTTATACATAGACTGACGGTCTCAAGAGATTCTTATTTGTCCAAGATCACACAGCTAGTAATCCTCAGAGCAAGAATTCAAACCAAGATTTAACTTGAAAGTTCATGCTCTGAATCACTATTATGCTGTTCTTGTTTTATGCTATACTTTATGTACGATGAAATGCAATATTTTCCCACAGAACTTTCAACAGAATAGAATTTAAGAGTACAGGAGTGAAAGAGAAGGACTGAAATAAATCCAGATCTCAACTCTTCTCATGCTTTGTTTCTCTTATCAATGTTACAAACAGAAAGACTATACACTGAGGGGAATCAAGAACATCTGGCTGAGAGATGAATCCAGATGGGCTGGACAGTAGAGAAAAGAACTGTAACTTCTGATGGGAATGACAGTAGCATTTCAGTCTTGAAAATGGAGGAAAGACTATTCTGTTTTAAATAGATTTGGGGAAGCACTCTGTGCTAATCTCTCCCAATCAAAATCACTTCCTAAAGCATGAAATTTGTTAACTGGCAGTTTGTTCTCAGGCACAGTGTAGAGGAAAGGGTCAACTAATGGAAGAAAATACTTAACTGTTCTGCAGGTGGAATAATTTTTGAAGAATGTGGCCCGGGTGATCATCCATGACCAGCAGAAAGACCAAGGAAGCAAAATAAAGCAACAACACACCTGGCCAAATTGTGGACTATCAATTGGATAGTCTCCTGTTTTACAAAAAACATACATGAAGAAATGGATCATTTACTATGGGAAATTGGGTTTCAGAAAGTGGATGCAATACTTCTATTTCAACACATATATATTAAATGTGCTTCCCTTTGTATTTACAAGTAAATACATTAAAATGAAGTAGATTTTCATGTTTGTGTTTGTAATGTTTGGTATTTCTGTCTAAGCCAAAAGTTTATAGGTAAATTATATTTTACCTATATATTGCACAAAGTAAGATGCTTGCCATTTATATAAAATCATATAAAATTAAAATACACATAACATAAACTTTTATTTTTGTCTTGAGGAATATTCATCTAGGAGAACGTTTCAAATATATTCTACTCTAACATTCTCCTTTTCTTGATATATGTTCTCTGCTCATTTAGTTGTTTAATTTTCAGATTCAGGGCACTAGGAGAGCTTCTGTCAATTCCTTAAGTGGAGAGGAATTCATGTCCCCATTTAGCGTGACCATATCAAAAAGAAAGGAAATTTCATAATAAAAAGCTTCAAATATCAGACCAGAGGCCAAAAGACTACAGAACTATCAATACCACTACCTACTAAAAAGTTTGGCTAAATAAAAAAAACAGGAAGGAAAAAGTCATTGTGCTTTGATGTTGAAACATTGCTGCAAAAATCAAAAGCATATTTCCAAGTAGTGAGAAGTTTGATCTGTAAGCCTAAAAGAACTTAGGGACTAGACTATAATGTGAGAAAATCTACATCCAAATATCATATGTACTCTTCTCTGTGATTAAATATTCGCCAATCCCATCCCCACCATACAGGGTCATATATTCAAATGACAGTATTAGAACAGGAATCAATACCTGGAACCCTCTTCCCCAAGGTATGAACTCCAGACACATGTCTATGAATGCAGGCAACAGGATTATTTCTCTCCTCATTGACAGACAAGCAAAAGTTGGGGGTACATTAGTAGACCAATTGCTGGCAAAGAAGAGAAGGACTTAGGACTCTAAGTTCTTATTCATTAACTACAACCATCAGACCATTTTAGTTACAGCTAATCTTCCACTGAAAGTATCTTGCACAATGCCCAGCACAAATGCTCTCAGATGCAGCTGTTTGTTTTTCCCCTTTCCTACTTTTCTACAGTCTAAGAAGAAAAGCAAAGGTCTATTTGTTTAAGGCTGAGGGACAAACACTTTCAGGTCTATCCTCCTGGCCTTTTCCCTATAAATCATAAATGGGAGAAAAAAACAAACCCAGAAAATTCCCTTTGTTTTGTTCATTCTGGATATTCATTCACTTGGTAAGATCTTGCAATGATTCCATTTTGTCTCAAACGTGCATCTTAGAAATGTTCAGACAGAAACAGAATGTAGGATCAATAATTTTACCACTCAACCTTCCAATTTCTACAGACTGGTGTACATTTGAATTGACATTTGCTGTTTTTGGCTGTCCAGCAACAGATCTCTGGTCTCCATTTGGGGAATTCCCCAAATGTGCCTAGTCTTGATGGCTTCCCATTCTGAACTTCAAGGGGCTTTCCAGGAACCTGGCATGTAGTTTAGGCCTGGCCAGTTGGATATTCTCCCTGAGTCTTAAGACAGGTGACCCAAAGGAGTAGAGAGTGGGGAATGGTAACATTCACTGTGGGGAGAAAGACAAGGTATAGACCAGTTTGCTCCTACTTCCTGGCCTTCCTTGAATGCCCCTGGCTCCTGCCTGTTCTCTAAGCCTCCTGTCCATTACGTGAGCTCTGACTTCCTTCTAACAAATATTCTGGTTAAGATTGTTAAAATTCATTTCTGAGCTTGCAACAGAGAATCTGATATATTAACTGAAGTTCAAAGAATTTAATGACTTGTCGCAAGTCATGCAGATGGTTAGGTAGAACCTAGACTAAGCCCCGTCATCTGACACCCAGGGCAACACTTTAACCCTTTATCCTGAGTTAGATGTTCTCACAACAGGACATTTTTAGTATATGTGCTGCCGAAGCGAGCACTCTCACAACAGGACATACTACAGGTCTAATAATTTGAAGCAACCAGCAGTTAAAAACACATCTGGTCAGTTCATCTAAAGAGAACAAAGACAGGATTTTACTGCAAAGCTTGGTGTGATATTTGTTCTATTTTTCACAGTATCCTGAAGACAAAGTTCAGGTTTGAGTGGGGGAAAGTTTAGACATTTTCCCATGAGGCAAATATTTTAATGGTATTTCTTAAAGTTGCTTTCTCCCCCTTTTTCCTTTAATAAGCTTGTTGACTATTAAACTTGCTTTAAAAAAATATCAAAAACTATATGCCAAAAGTAAAAAGTTAGGAAAATCATGGGGCCTAGGAAGGAGGGCGAGAAAGCCAACTTGAGAAGTGGATGCAAAAGAAAAAGAGGAAGGATTCAATACATAAAATCAGAAATGAAAGAGGAGAAGTAATTCACAGCACAGAAATATAAAGGATTATGAGACAAATATGAAAAATTATGTGCCAATAAACTAAACAAAAAATGGATAAATTTCTAGAAACATACAATCTTCCAAAACTAAATCAGGGAGAAATAGAAAATCTGAACAGACCATTTACTAGCAACAAAATTGAAACGGCAATCAAAAAAGTCAAACAATGTCCAGGACCAAATGGTTTCACAGGTGAATTCTACCAAACATTTAAAGAGTTAATACCTATTCTCAAATTTCAAAACACAAAAGAGGAACGAAAACTTCCAAATTTATTTTATGAGGCCAGCATTATCCTGATACTAAAACCAAACAAAGACACTACAAAAAAAAAAAAAAAAAAAAAAAAAAAGATAACTACAGGTCGATATCCCTGGCGAGCATGGATGCAAAAATCCTCAACAAAATACTGACAAACCAAATTCAACAATATATTGAAAGGATCATTCACCATGATCAAATGGGACTTATTTCAGGATAGTTCAACATCTGCAAATCAATCAACATGATATATTACATTAACAAAATGACGGATAAAAACCACATAATCATCTCAATAGATGTAAGGAAAAAAGCACAGGACAAAATTCAACATCTGCTCATGATAAAAACTCTCAACAAAGTGGGTTTATTTTATTTTTTTTTAATTTATTTATGATAGTCACACACAGAGAGAGAGAGAGAGAGGCAGAGACACAGGCAGAGGGAGAAGCAGGCTCCATGCACCGGGAGCCCGACGTGGGATTCCATCCCGGGTCTCCAGAATCGCGCCCTGGGCCAAAGGCAAGCGCCAAACCGCTGCGCCACCCAGGGATCCCAACAAAGTGGGTTTAGAGGGAACATACCTGAAAATAATAAAGGCCAGAAATGATCCAGAATCTTGTTCTAAAGAAGGTTTTCCTCCAAGGAAAGGAGAAACTGTCTCAGCTCAAGGGAGAGGAGCCCATTTCCTTTACAAGCTGAGTTAACAAAGCTGTTCAGTCGTGTGGCCTTAAACTCCAGACTTAAATACTTCTCTTTCAAAAAGGTAAAGCTTAAAAGCTGTCTGGACCAAAAAGTAAATGACCTGAACAGTTCTTTCTCAGTATTTAAATTGCCAGATGTATTGGTTACCAAGACATGACCAATATTACTTGAGACCAAATTTAAAATAGTTGGTGGGAATAAACAAGACAAAACAAAAAGATATTAATTCAGAAAAACTGTTCATCATTTCATTTGCATGATTCACCAAATACCTTCCCAGGTATTTAAAACACACCTGCAGAAGGAATGTAAGCTGTTTTAAGCACTTGGCCAAAATGTCCAACCCAAATCTGTTTTCAGATTTCTCTTTCACCCTAATGCAAAGCTTCTTATGAGGTTCAGGCCATCTTCTATTCTTTGCTGCTGTCATCTTTGGACATCCTTGTCACTATCTTTTACTTAATATTAATACCTCTCACCTAGCTCAATCTTCTCTTTCGCTTTGATTTCTACTATAATCTTAGGAGATTCCATTGTTCATATAGATAAACATGCAAGTTTTGTCCCCAAATTTCTCATCCTCCTAATGTTCAAAGACCTTCACCTGGACTCCAGATTTCTAACTCCCAGAGTCCCTTTGGAAGGCATCAGATCTTAATGGACTTGATTTCAGAAACCAAATTCCCAATTTCTGGCTATAATCTCCTCTCTTGTGACTCTCTTTTGTTCAGTCTCTTCACCGCACTCATGGCCACTTTGTTCTATATAAAGATGACTTCTGATTAGTTATTTATTGCCGAATAACAAATTAAAAAGTAGAAGCTTAAAACAATAAAGAACATTAATTCTCAGGCAGCCTGGCTGGCTCAGTGGTTTAGCACCACCTTCCGCCCAGGGCGTGAGCCTGGAGACCTGGGATTGAGTCCCATTTCGGGCTCCTTGCATGGAGCCTGCTCCTTCCTCTTCCTGTGTCTCTGTCTCTCTCTGTGCCTCTCATGAATAAGTAAATTAAAAAAATATATATATATATGAAGAACATTCATTCTCTCACAGTTTCTGTGGGTAAGGAATTCTGAGCCCCTTAACTGGGTGGTTCTGGCTCAGGGTCTCATTATCAGGATGCAGCAGGCATTTTGAAGCCCTGATGAGGACGGACAGATCTGCTTCTAAAAAGGCACCCTTGGGCAGCCCGGGTGGCTCAGTGGTTTAGCACCACCTTTAGCCCAGGGCCTGATCCTGGAGACCCACATCCAGCTCCCTGCATGGAGTCTGCTTCTCCCTCTGCCTGTGTCTCTGCCTCTCTCTCTCTCTTTGTGTCTCTCATGGATAAATAAATAAAATCTTAAAAATAAAATAAAATAAAATAAAATAATAAAATAAAATAAAATAAAATAAAATAAAATAAAATGGCTCCCTTACGTGAACCTCGGTGGCTCAGTGGTTGAGCGTTTGTCTTTGGCTCAGTTCATGATCCTGGGGTCCTGGGATTGACTCCTGCATCAGAATCTCTGCAGGAAGCCTGCTTCTCCTTCTGTCTATGTCTATGCCTCTCTCTCTGTCTCATGAATAAATAAATAAAATCTTAAAAAAAAAGGCTCCCTCAGATGGCAGATAGGAGACTTCAGTTCTCTGCCATGTAAACTTCTGCACTGTTCACCCTGCGTACTCTTATGACATGTCAGCTGTCTTTCCTCAGAGTAAATGATCCTGAAGAGAACAAATGCAATGTTTTATGACTTAACTGTGGAAGTTACACACCATAATTTTTCTCTTTTTTTAAAGATTACTTATTTTTAAAGATTTATTCATTCATTATTTTTTTTAGAGAAAGTGAGCACACATGTAAGCAAGTATGCATGTGAGTAGGGAGTGGGTGAGGGAGTGAAATCCTCAGATTCCCTGTTGAACGTATAGCCCCACATAGGGCTCAATCTCATGACCTCAAGACCATGACCTGAGCCGAAATCAAGAGTTGCATGCTCAACTGACTGAGCCACCCAGGCACCCCTCCACACCATAATTTCTGCAACACACCATTAGTTATACAAGCCAACCATATTTAATGTAGGAGGAGGCTACATAGGGATGTAAATACTCCAAGTCAAGAATCAATGGGAACCATCCTGAAAGCTGCTTACTACAGCTTCTACACTGGTTCTGTAGCTCAGATCTATTACTAGAGGTTTAGACCTATAAAATAAACTGTCTACTAGATAGCTTTTTGTTGATAATAATGACAACAACTTTACCATTATTTCACAGACTTTAATTTGTGAAAACTTGCAATTTGACATAATTGCACCAAAAGGTTCTCTTTGGGAGTTGTGTCATGGTGGTGGAAGTGGTTAGGTGTTGGTTCTGAGCACAACAAAATAAACTTAAAGATGCTGGGATTATCATTTATTGGAATATCCACCCTGTGTCAGGCATGAAGTCTGGTGTTTTAATTACTAACTCACAATAACTTTAGTAAAGGAAATCACTCTTCCCATTTCATAGATGAAGAAGCATAGATGAGAGTAACTTGCCTCAGCTTATCAATTACATAATTAGTATGATAGAGCAGGGATAAAAATTCAGGCCTATTTCCAAGTTTTTTTTTTTTTTTCCTTTCTTTAAATTCAATTCCATGGCTTCTTTAGTAGTTTGAGTTCTTTCTGTACAATGCAGTCTCATTGTAGCCTACCCACTAAAGTACCAACTGGGTTCTAAATGAGAATTCTTAAATATCAGAAAACCAAGGGTTGGTTAGTTGGTTTCTTTTAAAATTGAGTCAGTTCAGTGCTACTTTATTGTAGTCTTACAAGTAATTCTCAAAACTCCCTGGCCACAAACATTTAAAACAGTCTATAAAACACCAGTCTGTCAATTTTCCTTATCAAATCATTTCTCCTAGAGTTGTTCTCTACCTTACTAGGCTAAGAAAATGAAATAATTTGCTAACATACACTCTTGAAAATCCTTCAAAAATTTATACTCTTAAGGAATTTCTATACCTAATGTGGAGCTCGAACTTACAACCCCAAGATCAAGAGTCGCATGCTCTTCCAACAGAGCCAGCCAAGTGCCCCCAAAATAATTATTCTTAAATATCAAACAAAGGGAAATATGAAAAGGCATGGCAAAGTATGTTGAATGTCTTTTAAACCTATTGCTTGGTTTTCTTTACTATCACTGCACTGACTTTTTAAAGTCCTTGAGCAAATCCTTATTTTCATAACTATATTAATGCATATTACAGATCCCCTTGGCACAATGAAATCCAGAAGAAACACTGCTGCCAGTTCTTAGGTTTTGACACTTATAAAAACAGTTAACTTCTATAAAATAGTGATGATGATGGAGGAAGAGAAAAAGGAAGAGAATGAGAAGGAGAAGAAAAACATAAGTAAAAGGCAAAGTTCAAAGGACAATTTAAGGGGTTGTCAAGGGAAAGGAAAAAGAGAAAGCAGTGGCAGTCTCGGGCCTTAATTAGCTCACAGTGGTTAAACCAATCCAATGTTGCTTGTTTCCTACTCTCTTCCTCCTTTTTTTTAAAAAAAAAAAAAAAAAAAAAGATTTATTTATTCATGAGAGACAGAGAGAGAGCGCGCGCGCGCCAGAGACACAGGCAGAGGGAGAAGCAGGCTCCATGCAGGGAGCCTGATGTGGGACTCAATCCTGGGTCTCCAGGATCAGGCCCTGGGCTAAAGGCGGTGCTAAACTGCTGAGACACCGGGGCTGCCCTACTCTCTTCCTCCTTAATCACTATAGACTCATCCTAGAATTGCATCACCAGTGGAGATAAAAAGTTTACCCCACTTGTTCCTTGCAAATTTAATCTGTTGAGCTTTCTTGATGCCTAATCTAATGTTTAATAATTAATTTTTCAGATTTACTAAATCCACACTTTAAATCAATTCATGAAGAAGCAATGACCCAAAGCACTTTCTTCCCTATTTTCCAAATACTATTCATAAGAAATCAGAGAGTTAGAAATAAAGAGATCACATTGTAGTATTTTGCAATACCCTAGAGTGCA
This sequence comes from Canis lupus familiaris, assembly GCF_011100685.1. Lineage (NCBI taxonomy): Eukaryota > Metazoa > Chordata > Mammalia > Carnivora > Canidae > Canis > Canis lupus. The sequence continues at coordinate 43,772,373 of NC_049230.1, forward strand.
ATGTGAAGCAATAAGAATTCCAAACATTTTAGTTAGGATTTGGAAAAAAAGAAAAATATTCCAATCAAAATGATCCAAGTATAAATTTCAATTTCATATGTGTTTTAAAGAAAAAAAACTGGGGCACAAAAAAACTGGGTGGCTCAGTCAGTTTGAGCATCTGCTTCAGCTTGGGTCATTATCCCAGGGTCCTGGGATGGAACCCCACATCAGGTTCCCTACTCAGTTGGGAGTCTGCTTCTCCCTCTCCCTCTGCCCCTACCTGCTGCAGCCCCTACTTGTGCTTTCTTTTTGTCAAATAAATCAAGAAAATCTTAAAAAAAAAAAAAAAAAAAGAAAAGAAAAGAAAAAAGAAAAGAAAAGGATACCTGGGTGGCTCAGTTGGTTAAGTATCGGCCTTTGGCTCAGGTTGTGATCCCAGGTTCCTGAGAATGAGTCCCACATTGGGTTCCCTGCTTAGGGGAGTCTGCTTTTCTCTCTCTCCCCCACCCAAACTCATTCTCTTGCAAAAATAAGTAAATGAAATATTTTAAAAAACTAAAGAAAAAAGTTAAAATATCACATATTTTCGGGTTTTCAGGCAACTGGCTGGATCACAGTCAGTGAAGCATGTGAGTCTAGATCTTGGAATTGTGAGTTTGAGCCCCATGTTGGGTATAGAGATTACTTAAAAATAAAATCTTAAAAAAAAGTCACATATTTGCTCCAGTGTAGCAACAGATGTACAATTCCATACCTAGACTGCTTTTAGGTACTGGTTGAGCTAGGTCCTATAAACTCCCAAATGGCAACTCAAAACAAAGGAAAACATAAGGAACAAAAGGAAATGATTTTAAGTCAAAAGGCAAAATTTTTGTACAATGACTAGAAGGAGAGCTGCAGTCCTAATCCTACCATTTTCTCACATGGTACCCGACAATGAGGCTGTATGTGTCTTACAGACTTGCTTAATCAGAGGACGCTGCCACCCCAGAGATTTATCCTTTAAACATCTAAGCACAGGGGACCACAGTTTCTAAAAGGAAGGTGGCTGAAGATATTCTATTTTAGTAAAACAAGAAGATATGGTCCATTTCATTCTTTTTTGTAAAATAAGAAAAGAAGAATAATGAGAGATAATGGATATGGCCTTATTCACCATTAGAGAACACAAGGTGAGATGTATAAACAGCTTGACAAGGTAGACAACCAGTTACAAGTGTAGCACTGCCACCAACAACACTAGTCTGTATTGGGAGAGTTAAGGCTTGCACACACATGCAGGGCAAAATACATAGACACTTTTTTTTTTTGGCTGTATGAATTGGTAAGTTTGTTTATATTTACTATGAATGCTGACATGTGGACTAATTTGTGTTTTCGATTTGCTTTTCTGTTTCTTGTATATCTTTTGTTATCTATTAAGGTAAAAAAAAATACATACATTCTATTTCTATCTTCACGTGCATATCTTAAAGCCTTATTAAGTATTTTTAACAGCAAATTAAACTATCACAATGTAATAGTTTTACATTGTAGACATGTTTTTTTCTTTTTCTTTTTTTTTAAAGATTTTATTTATTTATTCATGAAAGACACACAGAGAGAGAGAGAGACAGAGACAGAGGCAGAGGGAGAAGCGGGATCCACACAGGGAGCCCAACGCGGGACTCGATCCTGGGACCCAGGATCACGCCCTAGGCCGAAGGCAGGTGCTAAACTGCTGAGCCACCCAGGGATTCCCACATTTTTTTTTTTTTCTAAATAAGGTTGTCCTGGAGTGGACCCAGTAATGTGCCTTAAAAATCAATGTAATTTAAAATACCAGTTTTTAAGTGTTAATGAAACTAAAAATCCTACACATACATATGTCTTACTTTTAAAAATAAAAGTTGGGTCTCAGTCATACTCTAAAAACTAGAATACTTGGGTGTAGGAAAGGAAAATAAAAACCAGAACTCACTGACAAAATGCTGATAAAGTTGCAATGCCCTTTCAGTAACTCAAGACCCAAAACCAAATTATGCTAGAATCAGGAAAAAAAAAAAAAACAGGGAAGTGGCTATATAACAAAGTACCTGAACTTCTGCTTAAGAAAAAGGCCATAACCAGGCAAAAAAAGCCATGCATGTGAAGAATGGGAAGGTAATATGGTAGGAGTGGAAATGGCTATTAGCAAAGAAAGGTGACATTGTGGGTGACAGTCTTCTCTTTTTGCAAATTTCTCTTTAATGATGTTATACTGTGTTTCAATTTTTAAAAAGCCCCCCCCCTCCTTAAAAAAAAAGCAGTACAGGAAAACACACCGTGGGAACGCAGTCAACCACACAGATGTTTTGCGTAAGCTGCTTTTCAGAGACATCTGCCTTTGTGCAAGACTTGAAAAAGTAAAGCTGTTGTCAACAAGTTCTCCAAAGTGAGGGGTGGGGCCTGAGAGAAAGTGAGCTGTGAAGAAACCAACAATTAGAACCCTGAGGGCTGTGAAACACAGAGTTTCTTAGATTAAGTTCTTCATTTATGAACCACCTCTCTGCCCAAAATGCTTTGCCATTAGCAATGTCTACTACTCAAACAAGGAGGATTCAGCTGCCCCTATGTTCTCCACTCAAGTGATCGAGGCTGTTCGCAGTGCCATTTGGCTCTTTGCAGTGGTTGCCTATCTTTGTGGTAGGAGAGATAGGGCACAATCTCCTATGTAAAAATCCAAGTGGGAAGCAAGATGCCCTACTCCTCTCTTCTTGTTCCAACTCCAAATAAAAATGATTATGTACAAAAGAATTCATGTAAAAGCAAAAAATAATAATGCATTTATCTGTTCTACTATCTTGCTTTTGTTTATTAAACTTTATTCTGGGGGATCCCTGGGTGGCTCAGCGGTTTAGCGCCTGCCTTCGGCCCAGGGCGTGATCCTGCAGTTCTGGGATCTTGTCCTATGTCAGGCTCCCGGCATGGAGCCTGCTTCTCCCTCTGCCTGTGTCTCTGCCTCTCTCCCTCTCTCTGTGTATCTCATGAATAAATAAATAAAATCTTTAAAAAAAATAAACTTTATTCTGTCTAGCAAGATGAATATTCCTAGGTCTAAATTGTTGGCTTTCCTGAGTAAGGCAACAAAGGGAGAGTGCCTTCACATTGCTTTACATAGTGGCCAGTCTAACGCCATGTACAGAGTTTAATAAATGTGATCTGCAAATAACAGGGACAGTGCTAAAGACTCAAGCACACTTTGGAGGGTAATTCAGTGTGAAAATCACTGTGTAAAACCTTTGGAGCTCATGGAGCAAGTGCCTAAGCCCACATGTCTGCAACACAGACTACAGGAAAAGGCTTTCTTCTTGTCTGCAGTTTCAGTCATGCTTGATGTGAGTGGGGAACTTCTCTCACAAAAGAACTTTCAACTTACTTGCAAAGTTCTCACAAAGTCCTAATTGGTGTTCTGTCTTGAACTTCCCTTTTCTGAGAAGTTGGGTGTGTTGTGTGGGTTACTATCCTACATCTGCCTTCTGAGCAAGTTAACTGCAAAAGATTTTAGACACCTCTTGGTCAGGCACAGGAGCCTCTAAAGCTCCACTTACTGCTAACATGACAATGGAGGTGATAATCTATAGATTTATATAAATTTGTTACATATAACAACTGCTAATATAATCTGACAAACTGCTAATATGATCTCATTATATTGTGCAAAAGTGGAGGCAGGGCGCAATAAAGATGGGGAGAAGTTAAGTGGGGCACAGATCTATAAGGTCTTATACAACTTGCCAAAGAATTTGGACTTTACTCTGAGGATAACAGAGATCCAAAGTTTGCATTTCCAGAAAGATTTCTCCAACTACAGCATGGAGAATGGATTGGAAGGGGTTAAAACTTAGAAAAAAGGAGACAGATCATACTCCAGGTGAGCAAGAAAGGTGGTTTGATCAGAGCTAGTGGGAAGGAAGAGAAGATGGATATCTTGGGGATATTTGTCTAGCTTACTTTCTGGTACAGATGGAAAATTGTCAGAAAAACCTGAGAGAGAAAAGCTTTGATACACACAAATTTCTTGCACTCAAAGAATGCTTTTTCTTTTACCTCCTGACTCTTCATTTATTCCCTTTAACAAATTCCAATGCTTTAAGACTCTCACCCAGGAGGATCAAAGAAATATATTTACATGGCTATCAGCTTTCATACCACCTGCTTTGTCCAAAGGTTTCTTTCTCATAAGTTATACTTCGTTAATCCTTAGATTTTTGAGATAAAATCTGCCTTACCCTATCTATCTGCCAGCTGACAGCCAATCATCCTGGACAAGTCAGAGAACCTCAGAGGCAATTCTTCCTCATGTCACTTTGTTATCACACATGTCTGTATCATTTCCTGCCAGGCACCAAACTTCCAGCATCTAGGAAGAACAGCTGAGGAGAATGTTTTTACACAAAGGACTTCCCTCCTTCCTTCTCCCCCATTCAACGGATATGACAATACGTTGATGATATAGTTAGGGCTCAAGTTAAGTGAATGATAATGCAGCTAAGTTCTGGAACTACCATTTTAAACCATTCATAAAGACAGCAAACTTAGTTGTCTAAACATAGTAATAAGCAAAAGATAATCAGAATGTCCACCAAAGGAAGGCCAAGTGAATTTTATAAATTCATTTGTATTACATCAGAATAGGATATTAATGAAGAACTGCTAAGCAAGTAGTGCTAAATCTCTTTGGCTCTCAGCTAAATTAAAATACCTGTTATTAAAAACTATTAAAAGACAAGTAATTAAATTCCCCACCTCTAAAATCAGTGCTTGTATAAAACACGGCTGTTGGGGAGTTTTAAGAGAATTTATATTACAGATGAACCACCCACAGGCTATCCAGAGGAAAGGACTGGATAAGTCTGGGAAATGAGATTTGATTCACTATATATCTAAATTACAATACAGTTGCCATGTTGTAATAAGCAACTATCTTCACTTCTTCTCTTCTACAAATGAGATCTAACAGTAAACAAGATGTTCGAGTGAAATAGGATGGAAAATATGATAAGGTGATTATATCAAACTTTTCCACAAATAGACTTTCAGTTCTCAGATCACGTTTTCACTGACTTGGGGGAAGCAGTAAACAGTAGGTACACACTTGGCTAGGACTCAACTGACCAGAGGGTTATGTTTTTAAAAAATTTTTTTAAAGATTTATTTATTTATTTATTTATGAGAGAGAGAGAGAGAGAGAGAGAGAGGCAGAGACACAGGAGGAGAGAGAAGCAGGCTCCATGCCAGGAGCCTGACGCGAGACTGGATCCCGGGACTCCAGAATCGCGCCCTGGGCCAAAGGCAGGCGCTAAACCGCTGAGCCACCCAGGGATCCCTGTTTAAAAAAAATTTTTTTAAAATAAATTTATTTTTTATTGGTGTTCAATTTACCAACATACAGAATAACACCCAGTGCTCATCCCATCAAGTGCCCCCCCTCAGTGCCCGGCACCTATTCACCCCCACCCCCCGCCCTCCTCCCCTTCCACCACCCCTAGTTCGTTTCCCAGAGTTAGGAGTCTTTATGTTGTCTCCCTTTCTGATATTTCCCACATATTTCTTCTCCCTTCCCTTCTATTCCCTTTCACTATTATTTATATTCCCCAAATGAATGAGAACATATAATGTTTGTCCTCTGATTGACTTACTTCACTCAGCATAATACCCTCCAGTTCCATCCACGTTGATGCAAATGGTGGGTATTTGTCGTTTCTAATGGCTGAGTAATATTCCATTGTATACATAAACCACATTTTCTTTATCCATTCATCTTTTGATGGATGTTTTTTAAATTTTTTAAAAAAGATTTCATTTATTTATTTGAGAGAGAGAGCGAGCACACACGTCAGAGCACAAGCAGGGAGAAGAGGGAGAAGCAGGCTCCCTATGAACAAGGAGACTGATGTGAGGCTCGATCCCAGGACCCTGTGATCATGACCTGAGCCAAAGGCAGATGCTTAACCAAATGAACCACCCAGGCGCCCCTGATCAGAGTTTTCTTTTCTTTTCTTTTTTTTTAAAGATTGATTATTTATTTATTTATTCATTCATTCATTCATAGAGACACAGCTAGAGAGAGAGAGGCAGAGACAAAGGCAGAGGGAGAAGCAGGCACCATGCAGGGAGCCTGATGTGGGACTCGATCCAGGTCTCCAGGATCATGCCCTGGGCTGCAGGCGGCGCTAAACCGCTGTGCCACCTGGGCTGCCCCTGATCAAAGTTTTCTAATCTCACTTTACCTATGGCTGAAAGCCTTTGAGTCAGTTTTAGTGCTTTAGGATTCTCTATTTACAAAAGAAGTTAGTATCTCACCTCTTGCACAGAAACATGAAGAGGTAGAGAGAAAAGCATGGAACTGACAGGTGACCTAGAATTCTTGTTCAGTCACTAACAAATCATATTAATATGAGGTGAGACAATTGGATCTCAACTTCCTGATATAACATTATAAACTCCCCAAGTTTATGATTTTTAAGAGATTATCACCACAAATCTTGAAAGTACTCCATTAGTTCAAGATGAAATCATCACCATATTTCAAGGGTATTAAACAATTTAAAAAATATAACTAGGTTTTTCATAGCAGAAGAGATAACTCTCAAAGAACTTTCCTAAAAGTTATGTAACAATGGGATAGACTATTCTGTGAATGTGACTTAAATCCTGTCAGTTTCTGTTCAGTAACCAAAGAGTGAATTTGTTTACTGAATTCCTTGTTCAACTGGAAAATCTATCTGCAAGTGGAATCCCATTCCTCTCCAACCCCAGCATTGGTTAATCAAGAAGAAAAAAAAAAAAAAAAAAGGAATATAGGAAGACTACTGGGGTAGTTTTACACTCATAAAGAAGGGTAATGAATGACTGCTTGAACTAAAGGGTGGTATACTGGAATCACCTGCACTGGCCATATTACTGATTCGTTTAGCCCTCTAGAAAATCATTGTACTTCTCTTTATCTGAATTTCTTCATCCATAAAATAGGATTAATATATCTGCCCTGTCTCACATGGATAGGGGTCAAATGTCCTTTCTTCTTAGTAGACAAAAGTTTGTGTGAGCTTTCTAAAAAGTAGCAAGTATTGGGACTATATAAACACGAGATATTCTAAGGTACATAAAGTTTATGCTTTACCTTTTACATCCTGAATAAATATTAACTTTAGGTCAATTAAATAGAGAAATCACTCTCTAGGCATGTTTTCACATGGCATGAACTTCTGCCATCTTTCTGAAGTGACTCACATTAGCTTTTAAAACAATTTATTGGTTTAGTGCAGAAAACTTTTTACCTAAGAACGCTGAGCAGCTTGAAAGAGCATCTTAGCCTATTGGCAGAATTAGATCAGTGCCTCTATTTCTTTAAATCTAATTGTAACACTAGTATTGAAGACCAGTTAAGGTCATTCTACTGTCTCTCTCCATACTGGCCAAGTCTACACTTTGCTATATTTAGACAAGGTATGCCTACCCCATTAAAGATAGGAGACTCAAACCTAGGCATAGGATCACAGCAGTGGGGTTTTATTTCAGCTGGTGAGGGGGGAAGACACTAACCAAAAAAACTAATGATGCATTCCTTGGCAACCAAAAGAACAACCAATGCTCAATTGTATTTCATTCTGAGCAGACGTATAATCTCTAGTATGCACGGAGCAATCTCTATCACAAACTCTGGCATAGTTATGACTAACTTAAAACCTTGAACATCTTTTAGTTAACTCACCCTGCCATGTCTTAACCAGAGACCAAGAGCTGCCCAGGTCAAAAGGGTAAAACATTTCAACAGTTTGGTCTCCTGGGAACTGGAACAAACAGGTTTTTAAACCAGGAATCACCATTGTATCAAAACACCAGGGTCTGGCTGGGCAGAGCCCTCCAGCAGTGTCTGGCTGACAGCCTCCAGGACCTAGCATCCAACAAAAGAACCAAAATGGAGGTAAAGCTGGTTTATGCATTCATTAAAAAAAAAAAAAAAAGTTATAGAACATGGATTTTATAATAAAAATGTGTTGAACTAAGTCAGAGACATGGTAGTTTAGGTAATGGGGGAAACTGCTTGGCTAAACATATTTCTTTAAGTGGCCCCTAAATTTGGAATCAAAATAGTCCGAGAAAAGCTAAGAAAACCCCAATAACAATCAGATGTTTTGGTATCTCCCCAACTGACAGGGGAAAAAATTAAATACATTTAAAGAATGCAGTAAATGTACTTCTGAAACAGAAGTATAGCAAACAGAAATCTGTTTATCTTCATTCAGAGGAAACTGCACATTGCAATTATGAATATTTCCACTGCAGGAAAGATAAGCAGATGTTGGATGTTTTCCCAAAGTTTCTTTAGTCTCACTGAAGAGGTTTATGTATCTGCTTTACAGTTTTTCAGTTAACAGTTAATGCTAAAAAGGAACATTCTGAATGTTTTTTTCTTCATAATACATCTTAACATTTCTACAGTGACATATTTAAACAATAGTACCAAAAAGATAACTAAACATGCAGTTTATATGTTATACTTGTTTCTTTATTTTCCAATATTTACTTCTAAATTAAAAGTTACATAAATAGTTCAGTATTTCAAAAAGAGTAAATTTTGAAAAATTCCATTTTCTGTTTCTTCTGCATTAAACCCTACTTAAAGAAAAATACCTGTATCTAAGTATTCTCAATTGACCCTGAAAACTGAAATAATCCTCTTAGAGGAAAAAATTCTAAGAATGATATATAAAGGTGAGTTTTTTTTTTTCTTTCTTATTAGGGTGTTTAATTTCTGAGAGCTAAACTAGTCTGAGTTTTCTCAAGGTTTTATATGCAAAACCCAGAATTTTTTGCCAGAGCAAATAGGCACTGGATTAAGGCCTAGATAAATAATGTGAATGGCCAGAAAGCAAAAATGGCACATAAAACTTGATTTGTCACATTTCTGAAGATTTATACGTGGTAGGCTGGATAATCTACCTTAATAGCAAAGAATGTTTTAATGGCTTGGAGAATCCCTAACCTTCAGTGCTTAGTTGAGATCAACTAAATATCTAAGCCCAGAGAGGTAGTCTCTCAAACCTCCCAACAAGTTCTTTATAATTAATTTCATAAGTACCTGAATTAAATACAATTAGAAATCTTAATTCCTCTCACAACTTTTTCTTCAAAGTAAGACTTTAAGTCATTTTTGCCTTCTTTTTTTTTTTTTAAATTTTTATTTATTTATGATAGTCACAGAGAGAGAGAGAGAGAGAGAGAGAGGCAGAGACATAGGCAGAGGGAGAAGCAGGCTCCATGCACCGGGAGCCTGATGTGGGATTCGATCCTGGGTCTCCAGGATCGCGCCCTGGGCCAAAGGCAGGCGCCAAACCGCTGCGCCACCCAGGGATCCCTCATTTTTGCCTTCTTGGATATAGTTCAAGGCACTGGAAATGCTTTACTCAATATTGCTTCTTTTTAAACTTACCACATAGGTTGTGACTATTTGTTGAGGAACACAAATATTCAGGCTTTACAGTAACATTCTGAGTTTTCCTTAAGCAAATTCGATTTTTGGAATATCTACTCCAAAATTATTATAAGAGAGACAGAGACAGAGATAATTCAAAAGGCTGTACAATCCTTCTCAATAGAAAATGTTAGTTCAGAATCTTTGTGTTGGGAAATCATGAGTGATTGTTTAAAAATGGAAAAATGAATCTAACTGGTAAGGTCAAAAAGCTTAAAAAGAGTTTACTTAATTTCTAAGTCAAATGCCTGAAACAGTCTATTCCAGGTTCTTAATTTGGGGTGTGAGAGGGGGTTGGGAGGGAAGGTCACTAGATTCCTTTGAGACTCTGATGAAAGCTATGGCCTCTCCTCCAATAAAATAAATGTACTAATCATACTTCTGCATATGATTTCACCGTATCCATGAATTTCTAGTCTAAAACTCTGGTTTTAGAAAGGAACTTGGTAATTGCCGTAAAGAAACCATGGGCAGCTGGGAATTAACAGCCTCCCCACTACCACCACCTCATCTTTTAGCAGGTAACAATTTAGCTTTAACAAGAGGTAAGCGCTGAATGATCGATCTTGGATTTAACTTTGAAACCAGAGGAAACACACAAAAACAGATAAAAATTGGGACTTTCAAAGGGTCTTTTTAATTAATACTTCGGACTTTGCCATTCTAAAAGCGCACAACAGGCAAATCCTTTGAAAAGATCCTCTATTTGTCGCACTATGTTCCTCCCATCTCTCCCCATTTCTGAAAATCCCTCTACAACAAACGTTTATATTACAAGGATCCCCAAGCAGTAGGTGAAAGTTCTAGAGTACTAGATATATTTTATTTTTAAAGATTTTATTTATTTATTCATGAGACACACACACACACACACACACACACACACACATACACAGAGGCAGAGATACAGGCAGAGGGAGAAGCAGGCTCCATGCAGGGAACCCTACGTGGAACTCGATCCGGGGTCTCCAGAATCAGGCTCTGGGCTGAAGGTGGCGCTAAACCACTGAGCCACCCAGACTGCCCCTAGAGTACTAGATATAACAGAATTTCAGTACAATAAAGAAATTTGGACAAGATTTTGAAATTCATTAAAATTAAATCAGACCAAGGGTATCTAGGTGGCTCAGTGGTTGAGCATCAGCCTTTGGTTCAGGCTGTGATCCCGGGTCTGGGATCGAGTCCCACATGAGGCTCCCTGCAAGGAGCCTGCCTCTCCCTTTGCCTATGTCTCTGCGTCTCTCTCTCTATCTCATGAATAAATAAATAAAATCTTAAAAAAAATTAAATTAGACCAGCAAATGAGATTTTACATTTCCTAAACCTGATGGATACTTCAGAAATTTTAACAACTGTCCAGAGCATGCTATGTCATGCACCATGCCATTACAGTACTTATTTTCTAGGAGTGTGAGCAGTCTAAGATCATCAACACATTGAACACTGCTTTATATGGTGATTCATCATAAAGGTAATAACTAGGGTTAGAGCTTTATTGATCTTGTGATTTTATTTTATTTATTTTTTTTTTAAATTTTTATTTATTTATGATAGTCACACAGAGAGAGAGAGAGAGAGAGAGAGGCAGAGACACAGGCAGAGAGAGAAGCAGGCTCCATGCACCGGGAGCCCGACGTGGGATTCGATCCCGGGTCTCCAGGATCGCGCCCTGGGCCAAAGGCAGGCGCTAAACCGCAGCGCCACCCAGGGATCCCAGATCTTGTGATTTTATAATCCATGCTACATGGGAAAGGATAAATGCAAATTTTGACTGTTACTATAAAGGTTAATGTTTATTACAGTTAACAATCCTTACCTATTGCCATTATGTTCATAAATGCAGTCGCCTCAAATTGTTTAGGTGACTTTTTTGTACCTAGAAATTGATTTATACATTTACATCAAATATCTAGACTTCAGTTTGTGGCTCAATGATTTATTAGGCAGGTACCTGACCATTTTCTCTAAAATAGTACTGCCTACTCCCAGCCTACTTTCCATCTTTTTGTCCTGCTTTGTATTTTCTTTACAACCATATCATCAACTGATTACTCATAATAATTTATTTACATGATGGAATGTAAGTTCTAAGAGCTGAGACTTGGTCTTTTTGGATAACTGATGCATTCCCAGTGCCTAAAATGTTGTAGGTGATTAAAGAATGAATGAATAGATATTTACTAAGTAGAGATTTGAGATTAATTATAGCAAAACACAGACCAGTACAAAAGCATGGGATATAAAGTAACAGACCTTGGATTTCAGTCACTGCTCTTGTGCTTTTTATAGAACCTTGAACAAGTCATTTAATCTCTTTGAACCTCAATCTCTTTCCTTTAAAATGATGCTAAAATATTATTACACAGGGTTGTTGCAAGGATTATAGAAAATAACAGAAGTAAAAACTTGTTGCAAATATTCATGATTATATCCCAGGAGTTATTCTTGGAAAATTGACAGAAAATTCTGTAAAACAGATCAATCCTGAGAAAACAAGTTATTTCAAGTCCCCTTATCCTTTGTCTTGCAGATCTGTAGAGGCAGAAGGAAGTAATGAGAAAGAACAATGTTAAAAGAGATGGGCTTGAATTTCTCTTACTAGGTGGCTGACCTTTAGAAAATCTCTTAACCTCTCTGAGGCTTAATTTTCCTATCCATAAAATGAAGGGGGCAAATACTGCCTTAAAAGTGTAGTTGTTTGATTCACATGTTATACTAATTGTGAAAGCACTTTAAAAATAAAATGCACAGGGGCACCTGGGTGGCTCAGTGGTTGAGTGTTTGCCTTTGGCTCAAGTAGTGATCCTGGGGTCCTGGGATTGAGTATCACATGGGGATCCCAGCAGGGAGCCTGCTTCTCCCTCTGCCTCTCTGTGTCACTCATGAATAAATAAGTAAAATCTTAAAAAATATATATGCATATATAATACACAAATAATATGTTTTTATTGAAACCAATTAACTGCCATTCGTTAAAGAAAATCCTAATCTTGTTTGTTCCACCAGTCAAATGGAAGGTGATATTCAAGAATGTGTTCACATAGACTACAGGCAGAAGCATACATACTCCTAATTCTTGCTGCAGGTTCTCCAACTTTGGTGAGAGGATGGAATACAACAGAAAATGATGGAATAGGAAGGTATAGAATGGGAAAAGGAAACAGAGGTTCAGAAAGACACTGAGTAAATAGCAAAGCTCTCATCTATTTAACTTCATATCCCACAGGCAGCACTAGCTTCATGGATGTGTGATCTGTGTAGTTACACAGGGTGGGTGCTTGGAAGGGCCCTACACTTGGTTTAATGTTCTGCTGTTGCTGTCTTGAAATTCTTAATTCTTTTTGAACAAGGGGTCCCATGTTTTTGTTCTGCACTAGGCCCTGCAAATTAGTTGGCTGGTCCTGCTCACAATCTTTCCATTAGACTAGAGGACAAGGACAATAGCTTATAATTTCAATAGCTCTGTATACAGGAACCACTGCTAACTTAAAGGACAGTCACCAAAAAGGAAACCTTTAAACAGGCTGGTAGATAACATATTTGTAATACTTGAATTCTAAAATGAGCAAAATACTACTTAAAAGCCAATTTAATTTTTTTATAACTTTATTTCATGAGAGACACACAGAAAGAGGCAGAGACATAGGCAGAGAGAGAAACAGGCTCCCTGTAGGGATCCCCATGTGGTACTCAATCCCAGGACCCCAGGATCACAACCTGAGCCAAAGGCAGATGCTCAACCACTGAGCTACTCAGGTGCCCCCAAAGCTAATTTAATTAAAAAGCATTAGCCCAGGCAGCCCCAGTGGCTTAGCAGTTTAGTGCCGCCTTCAGTCCAGGGCGTGATCCTGGAGACCTGGGATCGAATCCTATGTTGGACTCCCTGCATGGAGCCTGCTTCTCTCTCTGCCTGTGTCTCTGCCTCTCTCTCTCTCTCTGTGTCTCTAATAAATAAATAAAATTAAAAAAAAAAAAAAAAAGCATTAGCCCTTGAGCACCTGAGTGGCTCAGTTGGTTGAGTGCCCAACTCTTAATTTTGGCTCTGGTCATGATCTCAGGGTTGAGGCATGGAGCCCTGCCCTGGGTTTAGTGTTCAGCAGGGAGTCTATTTGAGATTCTCTCTCTCCATCTTCCTCTGCCCCTCGCCTCTCATGGTCATACAGGTGAGTAGGCATGCACATGCGTGCTCCCCTTCTCTCAAATAAATTCTTATTTAAAAATAAGAATTCTTAAAAATATTCTTAAAGTATTCTTAAAAATACTTTTTTTTTTTTAAAGTATTAACTCCAATTAGAAATGCAAATGGCATACTTCTTTCCTATCTTTGTGATCCTCATAATGGGCAAAAAGGTAATGTTAGTAAATGAAATACTGGAATCTAATCTCATTGACTTTCCATTCTGAAACCCAACATAAGATCCTATGATGGTGGATTATCTTTGGTTTTGATTTAATATCTGTTATCTCACAGTAAGCAAAGTGACACTGCCACATAAATCATTTCTGGAGTGAAATCTCTAACACAACCCAATTCAATTAAATCACACCCTTTAAATAATGTTGTTTATTTCTGCTTCTGCTGACTACAGAGGCAGTTGGTGGTTTTTCTTTGACTGAAGTGGAGACGCTGAAGCTGCTAAAAGGAACATTTCCCAGGTCCCAATTCAGTTTCTGATGTCTGCAAGCCAAAAACATGCCTTTTCCCCTGAAATCTGCACTGAGTCTATACTAGTCCATTTTGACCTTTGGACTCCTTATCAGTCACCTTGGGTCTCTGACAGTAGTTGGGAGAGGCCAACCCACAGAGGTCCACTCTCTGTGAACAAAAGCTGGCTATGTAAAAGCGATGAGCTGTGGGCAGAGATACCATCTGAAGAGAAGGTGCTGAACTCATCCTCTGTGTGCCAGCAGCATGTCCAGGACTGCTGCCACTACAAAAAGTGAAACTTTTTCTCAAAAATGTTTTCTCAAAAATGTTTTCTCTCCCAAAATGTTTTCTCTCCCGGTGATTTAAACATATATCTTCATTAAGGAAGCAGCTGGATTTCAGATAGAGGCAGGCAACCACTACTACTGAAACCAGTGTGCAACTGTGATCTGCACTCTAACGCTCGGTTCCTTTTTCCTTCTCATCTTTCTTTCTTTCCTTTTTTTAAGTCGGCCAGAGGAACCACTCTAGTTACTGTTTAGATCTGCCAGTGACATTTCAAGGTAATATTCTGTAAGAGCTTTAGGAAATATACACACCCTTCTCCTTTCTCCAATACTCAATACTCATATAATCTCAAAGATGAAAACTTTTGTTTCAAGAATTTAGCAGCTTGCTCCCTAAAAGAGTTAACCTCCTCACATCGAGAGATATACCCACTCCTTCCTATGGATAGGATCAGGAAATTCTAACTTCATGAGTATAGTTAGAATAGTTAACAAACTAATATATTTGATCATCTTTTTAAATTTCACGGTCTTTAGTAAGATGGTACTATGGAAAATCTCAATGCTGAGTAATACTTCCTAAACAGAAAACAATGAAATGTTGCTCAAGGTCTGAGCAGCAGGAGTTTGCTGCAGGATCCTAGGTAAGTCTGTTTATCTTTTGGGTCTAAAAGTCTCTAAGTCAAAAATGGTGCTGATTTTAGAATAAAATGAAAAAAGGTAAAACAAACTTAGATTCATAAACACTACAAATATATTCAACAACATCTCAGAATAATTAATCTTATCAACATACTATTATTTCATCTATTAGTTCTATACAAATAGTTCACAAATTAAAGCATTTTCCATTAGTGCTTAGGTATGAAATAGCTTCCTGACAGGAAAAGGCAAATGAGGATCGATTTTTCTGGGTCTCCAAGCAGTTCAGATGAATTAAAGAATAAAACTGGGGATCCCTGGGTGGCTCAGCGGTTCAGCGCCTGCCTTTGGCCCAGGCCGTGATCCTGGAGTCCTGGGATCGAGTCCAGCATCGGGCTCCGGGCATGGAGCCTGCTTCTCCCTCTGTCTGTCTGTCTCTCTCTATCATGAATAAATAAATAAAATCTTAAAAAAAAAAAAAAGAATAAAACTGTATTTACCTTGATTTCACTTTTTATCACTTCAAGTGAATTTTATCACTTAGTAATTCATTCAGGAAAATGAATTACTAAAATTGTTGGTGGGAGTGAGACTGGTACATTTCTCGTAAACAAACTAGCAATCTATTAAAAGCCCTAGAAATAGGCCTACCCTTTGGCCTAAAAATCCTAGAATTAGGCTTTCGGATATTTCTTTTGTGGATATGTGCAAAGACTTAGGCACATGGATATTCATTAACTTTTGTTTATGGCTGCAAGAAACTGGAATAGTCAAAATGTGCAATAGGACAGATTTTGAATCAGTTCTATGGAAAACAAATAACTCTTAAAAAATGATATGAAAGAAATGTGTTTGAGGACAATGGCAGGATATTTGCAACATGCTAAGTGAAAGAATCAGATTACAAAGCAGTAGATAGAGGACAGTTCCATTTTTAAAAGTATATACATACACACACAGAGAAAGCCTGGATAATGTTAATAGTAAAGTTCTTTGGGAGATAAGAATGAAAATAATGGTTTTTGTGAGAAAAAGGACTGCCTTAGTTTTTTTTTTTTTTTCTATAATAAATGTGCACCATCTACAAGTATTGAAAAATAACCAATACTTTCTGCTTGGTTTTTAATTATCAGTAAGACCAGTTACATTAAAAAAAATCACTCACCTAGGAGACAAGTTTGCTTTTAAGCTGAGTGGATGGTAAAGAATGAGATATTACCAACTTTACTGAGTATAAAGTAGGTAAGTTTTTTTTTTTTCAAAGATTTTATTTATCAGAGAGAAAGAGAGAGGATGAGAGAGAGAGAGAGAACAAGCAGGAGGGAGGGGTAGAGGGAGGAGCAGACTCCCTGCTGAGCAGGCAGCCGAAGACCCAGAGCCTTGGGATCACCACCTAAGCCAAAGACAAATGCTTAACAGTAGTGGCACCCCAATAGATAAGTTTTTAAAGCAAAAGAGATTCTCTATTTGGAAATTTCTCCAAAAGTGACTTTTAAGAGTGCCATAAAGAACAGCACTGGAATTCAATATTTGTTAATTTTGATTTTAATTGAAGAAGAGACTAGATGTTATTATTTTTTTAAAGCACAATAAACATTTTCTGAAAAACAGGGCATATAGCCTTGCTGAGAAGTTCTCCAAGCATCAAAAATGGCAACAAAAAACAAAGAGAATTCTGGTAGTGTGGGAATAGTTAATTGACCCCAGAAGAGCCGCAGAAGAGAACAAGCTCCAACTCACCGATAGTTAAAAAGACTGAAGTATGTTCTCAACAGACATACTCAAGTACTTCCAAGGAGGTAATAAAAAAGTATGATTAAAACAATAATGGCTTTTCATTTTTAAGATAGAGAGATGATAACTAGCCAGTCTACAATTTTCAGTTTTGCTTTAATTTTGAAAAAAAAAATTAATCTGGTTTTAAATTTATTTACTTGGAATTACGAAGTAGAAATAAGGGTGCAATTTCTCTTGTTTTCTCAGTCTGCTATTTTCTCTCAGTATAGGAGAGTATAATAAGGAACAATCTGCAAAAGTTTTAGTACTGTGTTGCAGTAACTCATCTTTGAATTTATATCAGTAAACTATCTTTTGGGCTAGGGTAACATGGCACTTACTCTTGATCTTTATTAATTGATGTGTAATTGTGGGTCTATTATGTGTGTAAAAGATCCAGGTCCACTTGGATGGTTTGCATATGTATTTGACTTAGAAACTAAGGAGCTGCATTGCTTACAGAACACTAAGTTGAGCCATTAATAGGCAACCAGGCCATTAAACTGGTAACCCAGCCAATAAGAACAAGGACAAATAGTTATCAGAACACCCCACCCCTTATATCTCACCCTACTGTAAATATTACAAGCCCTCTGTGCCATGGGAACCACCTTACCTACCACATGATGCTGATATAATAATATCTAGAGTTAAAAGTACCCAGAGGAAGCAGAGAAAGAGGGTTTTGCTTTGAATTACTCAAATGTGCTTTTTTCTTTCTCTTTCCCTTTTTTTTTTTTTTAAACCATAAAGCCACTAACAGATAGATAGTTTAATGATTTCTGTTCTTAGGCTGCCTGTGGGGATTTCACATTGTGCTCCCAGACACTGGTACTGATTCATTAACAGCATTGTAAAACTGGCAGCCTTCCTAAGTAAGCTATGTAAAGTCTGCAAATGTTAATTACTGTGCTGTGTATTCAGTGGGTACTCGATATAACTTGATAAATTCTGTCCCTGATATATGCGAAATACACTCATAGCAATATCCTAAAGAGAATATAATCAGTCTACACAAAAGCCTTTCTGGATTCTCCTTTTTTTTTTTTAACCACAAATGATTAATAGCAGTCCTTTATTGAAAATTAACTATTTGTGGGATCCATGGGTGACTCGGCGGTTGAGTGTCTGCCTTTGACTCAGGGCATGATCCTGGAGTTCTGGGATTGAGTCCCGCATCAGGTTCCCTTCATGGAGTCTGCTTCTCCCTCTGCCTGTGTCTCTGCCTCTCTCATGAATAAATGAATAAAATTTAAAAAGAAAGAAAGAAAATTAATTATTTGTAATATGGCCATAACATCTGCCACATTAGTCTTCCTTTTCTCTCACCACTCAAGTAGCCTTTATCTCTGTTTATACAAATCAAGACATTTAAGACAGGAAGAAATAAAGGTCAGAGTCCCAGCTCAAATCCTACTTCTATAATGCCTTTTCTGATTGGCTCATTTACAATACCTTTCTGTCCTCTGAATATTTAAAGCACTGTTTGGACCATTCATCTGGCACTTAGGACTTGCTGTTTTCTTATTTATCCTTTTATTGACCTGTCTTATATCTTCAACAGACTGAGCATTCCGACCACTAGAACCATGTCTAGTGTTTCTTTTAATCTCCCACCCTTCGCCCAGAATAGGTACAATCGTGACAATGACGCAAATGATAGAATTTTACCATCAGGCTGGCTTACCACTCTGTATTCTAATTCTTTCCCCTATGTTTTAGCTTATATCAAAAGAGCAAAAATATTAGCTACTATTTACTGAGTGCTATTAGCAGTAATTCACAAATATCACATTTAATCCAAATAGGTATTCTAAGCTCCATTTTATTAATGAGGAAATTAAAGCTTACAGCGGTTATATAATATATTCAAGGTCACACAGCTCATAGGTGGTGAAACTTGGAAAGGGACTATGGTCTGCTTCATTCCAAACACTAGACTATTACTATTAGCAACCAGAACAAAGGGTAAGTAAGATTCTGAATATGTGACCCATGAGAACCTCTAAGAATTTTTAAAGAAAATATTTAAGAAATGGGATACTTTAAGAATTGAATGTGAAATTTTACTGGGGACAGATGAGTATCACAGAGGGGAGACTGACAGAATGATCTATACCAAATCTGGTTAAAGGGATATCAAAGTAGTTCAGTTTCATATACTGTTTGACCTATTTCATTCATCTTCTAGGAAAAGAAATATACATTGAGTATTTACAACCTCTTTAGGTGCTGCAACTTTTCAAACTAAAACTCCCCACAAAAATAATAAAAAATAAAAAATTAATAATAACAGAAAATTAAAATATTTTGGTGTTTATGGGAATTGGGTATGTTAATCTTAGGAGAAACAGTATAGGTTCCTTGAACAATAAATATGGGTTTGAACTGCATGAGTCTACTTATATGTAGATTTCTTTCATTAAAAATATTGGAAAATATTTTGGAAATCTGCAACAATTTGAAAAAAATTCACAGAAGAACCATGTGCATAGAAAAAGTCAGAAATCATTGTGAGA
Organism: Canis lupus familiaris; assembly: GCF_011100685.1. NCBI lineage: Eukaryota > Metazoa > Chordata > Mammalia > Carnivora > Canidae > Canis > Canis lupus. The sequence goes on from NC_049230.1 coordinate 43,791,726, forward strand.
ATATAGTATATAATACTTATAATATACAAAATACATTTTAATTGGCTGTTTATGTTATTAGTAAGACTTCTGGTCAACAGTAAACTATTAGTAGTTAAATTCTGGGGGTGTTAAAAGTTATACACAGATTTTTCTCTTTTTCTTTTTTTTTAAGATTTTATTTATTTGAAAGAGAGAGAGAGAGCGCGTGAGCATAAGCAGGGGAGTGGGAGAGGGAGAAGCAGGTCCCTCACTGAGCAGGGAGCCTGATGCCTACCTTGATCCTAGGATCCTAGGATGGTGACCTGAGCCAAAGGCAGACACTTATCAACTGAGCCACCCAGGCGTCCTTATACATAGATTTTCTATGCATAGGGGGTCAAGGCTCCTAATTCCTGCCTCATCAGGGGTCAATTGTAATTCCAAGTCTTCCACATCTAAAAACTGTTACAATTTTAAAAAACAACACTCCAAAATAGGCTAACAAGAGGTTTCTCTTTATTCAAACTAATTCAAGCCTCTGGGTTCTGTTGCTTTAACAGACATAATTAATGCCAAAACTCTCAGGTTAGTAAAAGAAGGATCACACCCCTGTAAAACAGATTAATGCAGAAAACAAGAGTTGCTCAATTCACACAAACCTGCAAAAAAGGAAGTGAGCCCAAATTTGCCCTTTGGTGTGCAACACAAGCAATCTATTTATAAATCATGCGCTACATCCTTTCCAAATCACAGGAACACCTAAAAGGCCTTAATGTTCTTAGCACATTTCTTCAGGTTAAACCTAATTATATTAGTGGCAGCAACATCCTGCATCATTCAACAATGCAAAGCTAACTTTAACCCTAGCTTAAAGTAGTTAGGATACCAATTTTTTTTCTTTCACCTTAGAAATTCAGAAACATTATGTGATAGCATCTAAACAACTGGTCTTTGGCCTCAAGGTAGTTTAACATATGGTAATTAAGAGGACTCACATTTACTGGAGAAACCCAAGAAGAGATGTGAGCAACATATGCACAAGTTTGGACCCCTCCATTACCCCAAGGTCCAACAGCTCTTGAAAACAGAGAATGACAACATCCTTAATTATTTAGCTTTGGGTAGTGGTTTCTCAGTACTAAAGAAATTGCTCAATTTTAGGAGTGATTACACATAAGCACACAAGCAAAAAGTAGTAATTTAGGAGGAGAAATCTACTCTCAATTAATCAAAAAGAAATTCTGACTTGAACATATCACAACTTCACCATTCCTGTTCATCTTCATTGTGCAGATTTACTCTTCAGGTAACTTGGTTAAAGCATGGCTCCAGTAAGGTCAAAGTTGAGAGCTCTCTTTTTTTCCCCCTTGGTTCCAAGCCAATTACAGCTCTGACTTCAAACAAACACAAGTGTGGATAAAACCACATAAAGTTATCACCACTAATGAAAACATACATGCACCCTTATACTCTGACAATAGATCATTAACCTTTTCTTCATATTTGAAGTCCATAACACCTGGAAGATTCACTAGATGTAAACTTATTTGATCATCTTTTAAAAAACATTCCCCCTTTTAAGGCTATTTTCTCTATGTAAAAATCAGGTAACTACAAAGACAGTATTAAAATCAAAGAAAAAGAAACACTTCATGACTCTTTTAAATATTACTACTAGTTTCCCTACCCACCAAAGAGAGGAAAAAAGACCTTATATCATAAATAAATGCTTGGTTTCAATCCATTATCAATTATCTATCAATTATTCTAATTCTGTTTGCCCATTTCTGTAGAGGACAAGACGTAGATTTAAAAAGTATCATGGGGATCCCTGGGTGGCTCAGTGGTTTAATGCCTACCTTTGGCCCACGGCATAATCCTGGAGTCCCAGGATCAAGTCCCATGTCGGTCTCTGCACGGAGCCTGCTTCTCCCTGTCTGTGTCTCTGCCTCTCTCTCTCTCTGTGTCTCTCATGAATAAATAAATAAAATCTTAAAAAAAAGTATCATGGATGATAATTATACTTAATGTGAACAAAGACATTTAAAAGTTTGAAAGGCAAAAAAAAAAATCATAAAATTGTAATAGTGGGAGTAAGACTTCTTGGTTCCAGGCTTTTAAAATACGGATAATTTCTGCTAAAGAACGGTTTCAGATATAGAAACAAATGAAAGGCTACACCTAAATTATTCTACAAATCAGACATAAGTGAGACAAAGATAACATCAAAGATTTGACAAATACTCAAAACCTAAAATCTTAAAGAATAGTAAACCAAATCCAGCAATCTGTTAATAAATAATGCAAACAGCATGTAAGGATCTAACTTTAGCAACTCAATATAAGTCACTGCAATACTGGCAAAAGGGGGGAAATATTACCATTCCAACAGATGCCCAAAAAGCATCTAATAAAATTCAATAACTATGTATACTGATATAGGTTGATTAGGTATACAGTTGACCCTTGAACATGTGGGGGTCAAGGGAACCAAGCCCCCACAAAGTCAAAAACCTGCAAGTAACTTCTGATTCTCCAAAAACTTAATAGTCTACTGTCGACCTTCTGGGTCAACAACATAGTCAAACAACAATATAGTCAACAGTCAATAATACATATTTCACATATGTATTATACTGTATTCTTACAATAAAGTAATCTGGAGAAAAGAATATATTATTCAGAAAATCGCAAGGAACAGAAAATACATTTAAAGTACTGATTGTAAAAAATATTCTGTGTATAAGTAGACTTGTATAGGTAAAATTCATGTTGTTCAAGGATCAACTATAGCAGGAAATATCCTCAACTTGATAAACAGTCTATGCCAGAACATATAGCACAAAATACCCCTATTTACAAAGCATAAGAAACATTCCTTGTACAATGGAAAACAAGATAAGACCATTAGCACTGCTAGTATTTAACATTACTTTAGAGCTCTAGTCAAAGCAATGCATTTATAAACATTCAGACAAAATTTATTTACAGGTGATATAATTATCCACCCAGAAAAGTGAAAAAAATTGCTTTAAAAATCTACTGGATATTTGGATCAAGCAAGAACTCAGCAAGGTGGTCTGATATAAAAGCAAATATACAAAGAATGGGGCACCTGGGTGGCTCAGTTAAGTGCCCGACTCCTGATTTTGGCTCAGGTCATGATCTCAGGGTAAAGATCAAACTCTGCACTGGGTCTGGATTCTGCTTAAAATTCTTTTTCCCTCCCTCTGCCCCCTCACCTAAGGTGCATGAGTTCTTGCATGCATGTACTCTCTCTTAAACAAAATTATGTGTGTGTGTGTGTGTGTGTGTGTGTGTGTGTATAGTTTTGCTAAACACAGTGAATAATTACAAAATGTTATGGGAAAGAAGAGTTCAAGAAAAATATTTAGATATCTTAACAAAAACTTTATGAAACACCCATGAACATAACCAGTAAGAAATGTGTAACTGCTGTATGAGGAAAAGAATAAAATTTAAATGAAAAATATTTAGAAAATAGTAGACACATACCACATTCCTCATTGAGAAAGCTCATTTCACAAAGCTGTTAATTCTCCCCAAAACTAATTCAGTACAATTTCAATCAAAATCCTAATAGGAGTTTTTATTTTTACCTTTTAAAATTTTATTTAAATTCCATCAACACATAATGTATTATTGGTTTCAGAGACAGAGGTCAGTGATTCATTAGTCTTATACAACACCCAGGGCTCATCACATTCCATGCCCTCTTATTTTTTTTTTCCATGCCCTCTTAATGTCTATCACCCAGTTACCCCATCCCTCCCACCCCCCCACCCCCATCTAATAGGATTTTTTAAAGTCGAAATTGATAAGGTGTTTCTAATACTTATCTGGAAAATAAAATAAGCAAGAATAGCTAATACACTGAAAAACAGGGGCACCTGGCTGGCTCAGTCAGTAGAGTGTGTGACTCTTGATGTCCAGGTTATGAGCTTGAGTCCCATGTTGGATAGAGAGATTACTTAAAAATAATGAGGGTGTGCTTTCAAAAGAATTTGAGGGGCACCTGTGTGGTTCAGTGGTTAAGCTGTTGCCTTCAGCTCAGGGCGTGATCCCTGGGTCCAGGGATTGAGTCCTGCCTGGGGCTCCCTGAGGGAAGCCTGCTTCTCCCTCTGCCTATGTCTCTGCCTCTCTCTGTGTCTCTCATGAATAAAAAAATAAAAAAATAAAATCTTAAAAAAAAATCGAAATATCCACTAAATCCCCATAGTAAGTATACAATGTGGTACTGATGTCATGAACAGAAAAACATCAACAGGATTTACTTGTACAGAAGCAGACTCCAAATATCTATTAGAATTTAATATATAGTAGGTGTAGCATTTCAGATCAGCAAAGTAAGAATGGACTAAATAATGATATTGGAATACATGACTATCCATTTGGAAAAAAGGTAAAGTTACATCCTTGTCTCAGGTTTTAGAGAGTGAAATATTTAAAAAGTATACACATATTAGAAAAAACACAGTAAAATATTTTATAATCCTGGAAGTACAGGAAGGGTTTTTTAATTAAGATACAAAACTCTGAAATCATAAGAGAAAATACTAGATTTTATTACACAAAATTAAAAGCTTTTATAACAGGATGCAAAGTTAAAAGACATGCAATGAGCTGGTAGAAGAGTTTTTTTTTTTTTTTTTTAAGATTTTATTTATTTATTTATTCATGACAGACAGAGAGAGAGAGAGGCAGAGACACAGGCAGAGGGAGAAGCAGGCTCCATGCAGGGAGCCTGACGTGCGTGGGACCCGATTCCAGGTCTCTAGGATCACACCCCATGCTGAAGGTGGCGCTAAACCGCTGAGCCACCGGGGCTGCCCGGTAGAAGAGGTTTTTGCCACATATTTAGAACATACAGACTACGCCAAAAAGAAACAAATACCAACAGAAAAATGGTCATAAGTACAAACACACAAATAAGAAAGATGAAAACGACCAATAAACAATATAAAAGGATACTTAAGCCTCTCTAGTAATAAGGGAATTGCAACAGAGAAACATTTAAGACTGCCTGTGTCTGCATCCTGGTTGTATGACCTTAGACAAGTTACTCAACATCTCTGTGCCTCTCATCTGTAACTGAGTATATCTAATTCACAAGAAAGAAAGAATTAGATAATATGATCAGTATTCATAATAATGCTTGGTACACAGTAAGAGTTCAATAAAAAATTAACTGCTATTTAATATTGTTATTAACATTACCAGGGTTGGTGAAGGTAGATTCTTACAGCTGGTAAAAGCTTTTTTAGAAAGCAGTTTGGCAGTATGCATCAAATTTTTAACATATCCATACCACTAGACCCAGAATTTCCACTACTAGAAATTTATCTAAAGAAACGTTCCCACATATAAACAATGGTATCAGCAGAATGCAGGATTGTAGAAGCTCTGTATGTGGAGACAGGAAATGCTGGTTCTAGTTTCAGTTCTACCGATAACAAATCATGTAACTGCTATGCAAAAAATCATTTCACCATTACAATTTTGTTAGTTTATTATTCCATAAAATGTGGATGATGACTTGCCCAATCTGCCTCAGAGTAATACTTAAGGGTTGTGGTTCTCAAAGTGTAGTTCCTGGACCAGCATCATCTAGGAATTTATAAGAAATGCAAATTATGCATACTCATCCCAGACCTACAGAGTCAGAAACTCTTGGGGTGTGGGCAGCATTTGTGGTTTATTTTGTTTTTGTTTGTTGTTTAGAGAGGCAAAGAGAGAGAAGTTTGGGGAGGGGCAGTGGGAGAAGCAGAGAGAGAATCTTAAACAGACTTGATGCTTAGCCCCACACAGGCTTAATCTCACCTGAGATCATGATCTGAGCAGAAATCAAGAATCAGATGGTTAACCAACTAAGCTACCCAGATGCCCAGGCAGCAATTAAATAAGTTGTTTAGGTGACTCTCATAGAAGCTTAAGATCAGAGATGAGGACATGTGAAGTCACTTGGATAACTACAGAGCAGAACTCAAAGATTTCTAGTACTATTACTAATTAACACAAAAATTAAAACTGTTTCTACCTTTCAGTTTCACAAAATGTTACATTTTGGATAACCATCTGGATATGCTCCTGTTGCTAAGCTTGAGCTTTAGAAAGCCTTGATGTGAAGCTAAGAAATCAAACTCATATATGAAATCAAGTAATAAATACAAGTATCTTAAGTCAAGGATAAAAAGCTCAAGGTAACCTGTTTAACAAGTCAAGCAATGTCCCAAGCACTTAAGTTCCAAGATTTCTTTTTTTTAAATTTATTTATTTTTAATTAATTTTTTACTTCCAAGATTTCTGATCAGAGGTTTTTATAATGGGAGGTTTCATAAATGGGTTTTAGTGGTAGCCTCTGCCAGCATTTTATCTATAATTCTTGATCTTTCTCTGAACTTTGTAGGACACAAAAATAACCACGTATTTGATAAGCTGTTTGGCATATACCAGTAACACCAGAAGGCCCCTTGCTCAGCAGCTATATCTCTGCTGCTGGGACTGGAGCTTGGCTTCTTAAAACAAGATAGGCTTCCATATCTTTCAGAAATTCTGATTTCTGTTTTATTGAAAAGTATGTATAGACTCTTAAAGGGTATGGAACTTTTCATGATTATTTCAGATGTCTCATTTAAGACTCCTGAAATTTGATCACATGATGCTCTGGGTTGCTCACATATTTTTTTTCTAGTAGGATTTAAACTTATGACAGTAACTATTCTTAGTTTCTGGAGTAAATTTAATCACCTCTTAATGTTCTTCATTGATACCATTCAACCCCATATTTGGTACAACGAAAAAGGGAGATCATAATCTCTAATAAAATACAGTAATATCTGAGCTATGCTCTAATTTCACTATGTATAACAGTTCAAAGTCCAGAAATTAGAATGAGCCTGTGAAATCATCAAATAGGTGTTTAAACACTATACTCTAAAGGTCATGAACTTTCTCCATAGGCTTGCCCCCAGGATCTCACTCTATTACTCTAGCCTTTTTACTGACACAGTTCTCATAGGATTTGTTACTTGGTTTCTAAACCTACAGCAAATTTTAGGCAGCAAAGGAAAATAAAACAAAGGTTCTTACAAGTGGGTTCTCAGCAGTGCCAAGAGAACCATCCAGCTAAGACTGGTCATGTGTCAAAGTACTCCCTTCCCTAAACATACACTTAAAATTTTATTTTTAAAGATTTTGTTTATTCATAAGAGATACACAGGGAGAGAGGCAGAGACACAGGCAGAGGGAGAGGCAGGCTCCCTGAGGGGAGCCTGATGTGAGACTCGATCCCAGGACCCCAGGATCACGCCCTGAGCTGAAGGGAGAAGTTCAACCACTGAGCCACCCAGGCGTCCCTTAAAATTTTTTTGGAGTCAGTATTCACTTAGGATCCTGAATTTTAATCTTTTAGTTGCTCCCACCAGTTGCTGCTATTTATAATCTGGCATGACAGGGATATGCTCACACTAGTTGAGCTTTACAGTATCAAGCCTTAGAAATAATACTTCCTTTTGGGAAGGAGATTAACTTTTTATAAGATCACATTTCTTTGAGAATCTGATTAAAAATACATTTATCTGCAAAACATTTTCATACGATCTCAAGGAGTTTACTGACCTTCTAAAGCCAGTCCATAAAATACTAGGCGACCACAGATTCAATTTAAGATTTTTTGCATTACATGCCAAAAATGCATGTTTTAACAAAATTTTCGGTTTTATCTTTATCAGAATGATCGCTAAAGATTTTTAAATGACGATGAACTCAGCGACACTATGAATGCAAATAAAAATGATGGCTAATGTAATACTAATGAATACATTTTAGGAGAAGAGAAATTTGGATATTAAATCTCTTATAAAGAAATGTGACAAAGACAAAAATGAAAAAGAAATATTCTGCAAATTCTTTATAAGACTGTCTACCTTAGCAAATCTTAGTGTAAGCAAATACATTTTTCACTGCTAAGTTGAAGATGTCAGCAGTTAAGGACAATTCCCAAGATTAAGTCTCAAAAGTGACCTTGTAACTACTAAGAATATAATTTTATAGTGGTTGAGAGCACCAGTGTGGGAAACATCTGGATTCTAAGGACAGTTTTGTCACTTACTAAGCTACATGGCCTTAAGCAACTACTTAACTTCTTTAAATCTCAGTTTCATCGTCTGTAAATAAAACAAAAAGATTCACAGAGTTGCTGTTATTATTAAATGAGACAATATACATTAAACTCTTAGCACAGTGACAAGCGGTCAACAAATGGAAGTTCTTAATTATTGTTCAATTTCAATTAACTCATTTTTTGTGCAGGGGTTTATAGTTTGCAAAGTGTTACTGGCACATATGATTTCTTACGATTCTCTGGATTAGGAACCTCATTTTTACAGTGGAAGAAACTGAAGACAAATGATACCCAAAGACAGTAACTAGTCAGAAAAGAAATTTGGGCTTAATTTGATTATACTAGGAACTAAAATGCAACATTCCTTTTCTCCCCCAAAGCTGAGAAGCTCTACCTTTTAAATTTTGTTTAATCTTCTTAAAAATCATAGTTAAATATACATAACATAAAATTTGCCACCTCAACCATTTTAAAGTGGCATTAAATATAGTCACATCATTGTGCAACCATCACCACCATCCATCCCCCAGAACTTTTTCTTCTTTCTGAAATTGAAACTCTATCAAACACAAATTTCTCATTCCCCCTTCCCCAAATCCTGAGGATTACTTTAGGTACCTCATATAAATGGAATCACACAGTACTTGTCCTCTGTCACTGGCTTATTTCACTTAGAATGTCTTCAAAATTTATCCATGTTGTAGCATGTGTCAGAACTTCCTTCTTCTCTAAGGTTGAATAATATTCAGCTGTATTACATTACACATTTGTTGTATCCATCTTTCTATTGATGGACATGTGGGTTGATCTTCCTATTTTTTAAATACGTTTTTCAAGTATTGTTAACACTATTGAGATTGGTTATCCAGTTTTAGATTATTCCTTCCTTTCCTTTTCTTTTACTCCATTTAAAAAAATGCAAGTAAGTAATTGATTTAATTTTGTACATTCACAGCAGTAAAATCAATTTTTTTGCGTGTGGCTATTTTTTGTAGGAGCACCACTGTGAATCAACACAAAAGAAAAACACCTGAAACTCAAATAAATTTAATTTGATTTGGTGGGCAAAGCAAACCATTAATTAAAATATATTAGATGTAAGATTATTTATAAATCACATAACTGGCTATTCTTGGAACCTTTAATAGAGATAATGGAAAGTTTCTATTGTTGGACATAAAAGTTTTCCAGTGTTGACCTGGGAAGGAGACAGCAGCGTTGCTTAAGTACCAGGAATCTGGGAAAACCTCAGTAGTTGACGCTCCTGGAAGGACTCGAGAGTACTAATACACTACCTAAAGTAACCCTAACCACTCCACTGGTTTAAGGATGCAACCTGCATAGACACAGTTCCTCTACTCTGCGTTCTATAGATAGCGTTGAGGGGAGATTAACCACAAGGTTCCGCACACAGTTCTCAGAAACAGCTAAACCACAAAGGAAGGGAAGGACAACAACTCTAGAGACTTCAAAAACAGCGACGATTTAAAGATGCGTTGAATCTTGCACTTCCGTGAATGAAGGTGTGCAGGCGGACTTGCACTACTATAGGGGGAGACTAAAAGAATAGCCAAACTACTGAAATCCAGATTACAGCCAGCAGGAGCGAAGAATGGACAGCCTTCCTTTGTTAACGGCTTGCAACAGAAACCTATAGTCACCGCAAACTTACTCGAAACAACAAAAACCCCAAACAACACAGATCACTAGCAGGACCCGCAAGGGAGTCCAAACGTTTCCGGGCGCCGTTTCAGAAGCTACAGACCGCCCTGCACCCCTAGAGTCTCCTGTTCAGCTGTCACTCGGTCCCCACAGACAACTTCCCAGGGACGAATGCACTTTGTGCTTCCCTCAAGGTTTACCAGAAATTCTCGCAAAGGGTTCTCCAATCCGCCCAGCCCCCGGGGACACGATCTGCCTCCAAGAATTACCCCACACCTCCACCCCACTGTACCCCTGGACACCTCGAAACCTCCAAGCACGCAGGGTGCGATTTCGCTCTCGCTCTCTTGCTCCCCATGATGTTGGGGAAAGCGGCTGCTGAAACGCAAACTTTCCCAGCTTTCGAAGGGCGGGAGGGCGCGCGGCGCACTCACAGCTGGTTGATGGCGTTCTGCGAGATGACCGCGTTGGCGGAGAAGTAAGGGATCATGTCGGGGCCACCGAGGCTGCAGGTGCAGGCGGGGGACGCCTTCCTCTCGTGGGCCAACGTGCTCAGGGTCATGGGGCCAGCTCAAGGAGCACAGCTCCGCATCTTGGCGCCCGCCCGGTTCGGGCACGAGGCGGTCGCGTGGGGCTCCGTCGGGCCAGAGGCGCGGGCAGCCCGAGCTCCCCGCGTCCAAACTGGGCCCGCCGGGTTGTGCGGAGGCCGTCGCCGCAGCCCTAGGGCTCGGCTGTGAAGTCCCGGCGGCTGGGCGCCACCACCAGCCCGCCCCAACCCGCGTCCGGGGCGGGGCGCTGCGGCGGGGCGGGCCCAGAGGGCGGAGAGAGTCCGAGGAGCCAAGAGGGTCCGCCCTTTGGGCGCTCCGCCCCTGAGCTCGTGGCACCTACCGTTGCGGGCATCTCCGAGTGCCGGGAAGGTTCCGCACCCAGATGCCGCGGCTCGCGTTAAGGAGTGAAGCGAGCCTGGGGTAGGCAAGAAAGGTTAGCGTTTCTTGGGAATGTTTCCATAGCAAGATCCTGCTTCGTGAACGACTCTACACATTGAACTCGAAACCCCATTTTTTCAAATGTTCTTAAAACTTTGAAAGGCAGTTCATTCACAAATGCAACGAAGACTTATCAGTGGGTTTCTATGTACTAAGGGCTAGGGAAACTCAGAGGCTGTTTGTGTGTGTGTGTTGGCGTTTTCTTTTGGGGGTGGGGGGCAGAGGGAGAAAGAGAGAGAAATCCAAACAGGCTCCACCCAGCGGGGGCAGGGGATGCAGGGCTCATCTCAAGACCCTGAGATCCTGACGTGAGCTGAAATCAAGAGTCAGAGGCTTAATCCAATGAACCACTCAGGCACACTTGGATTTTTTTTTTTTTTTTTAAAGCAAAACAGCTTAAGTTGTGATGGGGAAAAACTCCTATCTACATTTTCCATACCATCTGCTAACCCTTGTAAATAAATGTATAAAGGGCTTTCCAAATGATTCTCCAAACCAAGGATTCACAGCCTTAGCTGTACATATGAATCACCTGTGGGTTTTTAAAAAATGTTTATTTTTATTTATTTATGATAGACATAGAAAGAGAGAGGCAGAGACACAGGCAGAGAGAGAAGCAGGCGCCATGCCCGGAGCCTGACGCGGGACCCGATCCCGGAACCCGATCCCGGGACTCCAGGATCGCACCCTGGGCCAAAGGCAGGCGCGAAACCGCTGAGCCACCCAGGGATCCCCCACCTGTGCGGGTTTTAAACACCCCAATGCCCGGCTGCACTCTAGACCTATCAAATAAGAATCTCTTGAGGGTGGGATCTTAGACATCAGTATTTTCCAAGGCTCCCCGGATGACTGCAATGTACAGCCATGGTTGATAACTATGTGCCAAATGATCTAGGAGATGAAGACAGGCTAGAGAGTATATCCTCTCCTTACAGAGGTAGAAATAAATATTCAGGATCTAGCCAGATGACCTCATTTGTAAGTGACATCACCAGTTATATGACTTCTGATGTAGGTGAGGCTTTTTCTACCAAACCCTATATACCCTGATTTCTTCATGAGTTTAAACCTTTATCATGTTCCTAACAACTCACTAAGCAATGCCTTTTACCTGACCAGGAACTAGCTCTTCATAAGATGAAAATTTCTCTTCTCTCTCTCTCTCCTGTATGCTATATAGTGGTTTACAAAAGGGGTTGACCTGGTACAGGCACTCAGTAAAGGTTCCCTCATCTCTTGCCCTTCCAGTCTCATCAGAACAAATATTTCCAAGCATGAGCATGTTAGGCTTTTCTGAATACCTGACTAAATTATGTATCAATAAAATTGTCTTTGGACCTAGAGCCAGAAATTAATAACTTTAAAAAATGACTTCACTATCCAAGACAAAAGAAACAAAAATGAGAAACAAGTCACTTTAAGACTCAACATATGCTAGAATTAAGAAGAAACAAGTTTTTGTTTTATATGATTTTTCAGATCTTTTTTCCTATTAGGAAGTTTGGTGATTTTCTAAATACTAGTAATGAAATAATCAATCTAAATTATATATTTTATGCCTAAAACCAGAAACTCTTTTGTTAGTTTATCCTTCCATAAAACTTAAAGTTGTTGCCAAGGCACTAGGGATTTGAAATATTGCAAACGCATCCTGGAAATAGGGATCAAATTTCCTTCAGATCTGGTAAAAGAGGGATCCCTGGGTGGCGCAGCGGTTTAGCGCCTGCCATTGGCCCAGGGCGCGATCCTGGAGACCCGGGATCAAATCCCACGTCGGGCTCCTGGTGCATGGAGCCTGCTTCTCTCTCTGCCTGTGTCTCTGCCTCTCTCGCTCTCTCTGTGACTATCACAAATAAATAAAAAATTAAAAAAAAAAAAAAGATCTGGTAAAAGAACCAGTTGGCAAGTGAAGAGTTAATGAAAGGTCTGGAGTCCAGTGCATCATCATCTTCATCCATCTCTAGTAAGGAAAATGTTTGAAAGATTTATACAGGCTGTGTCAGCAGGCACCCAAATGGCAGTGTAAGAAGAAATCTGCTGATACACCCCAAAATAAATTGCTTTAAATATCTGGCAAACTTGCCAGTTTGTAACTTCTTCCAGGCTGTAATTTATTACAGCCTCCCGGCAGTGATCAAAAAAAGTCAGCAAGCTGTTTAGAAGAGCACTGTTAAGGTGAGTCCATTCCTTTCATGACAGCAGAGATGGTATTTTATCGAAGTCAGTACTCAATGATGCAGCTTATGAAAGATGATGGAATGGTAATCATCTATATCTATTTGAAAAAGAAGTCAGCAGGAAATGTATCTTATTCAATTCATACTTAATATCTCTGACATGTAAAAAACGCTAAAGATAAGGATTTCATACATATGTATATTTGTCTTTTATAGATAGGTTCCTATTGTGACACCCCAGAAGTGCATAGTCCTTTGTTTCCCCTCAAAAGACCTCTGCCAGTGTGTGGTTCAGTGGAGTCTATTTTAACACCCCCATCCAGGCCTTTTCAAAAGCTTTCAAAGTTAAATTCTCACTTTGAACTGTAAGATTGGAAATTGGGAAAGTGCTAGAACGTGCTTCATAGTTTTTTTTTTTTTTTTTTTTAAGAAAAAAACGAAATCATCTTTGCAAACTGGGGTTCCTTTAAGGGAATAATTCTTTCTGCTACTGTCTTAAAAAGTTGAACAAATTCCCTTTCTTTTCCCAATCTGCAGAGTGTCAAAATGTCAATCAATTTGGTTTCAGCTCAATTTAATCCTTTACTCTGGACTGTCAGGAAACAAGGCTCTAGGGAGCAAGCTCTCTGTACCCAACCATCTAGGAATTCAAAACTGATTCCAAAGTAGACTGAGCAACATGAAATAAACTAAGCTACTTTTCTACTTCACATGAAGTCAGAAGAGGCTTTAAAAAAATCTGCACAAACGCCCTGGAGAAAAAATGCTGCATTTCTTCATTCTCTTGCTTGAGTTAGAAGATTTAAAATAAATTTTGTCTTGTCATTTGCTGACCATTTCAAGGCTCAGAAATATGAATATTCTAAAATGTTATTTTGGCTTTTGACAGCATTAGCAATAGCCAAATTAAATTTTTATAGAATTATATGCTAAAAGCATTAAAATTTTATTTTCTATTTTTTTTTTATATCATGGTTTTTTTTTTTTTAATTATTTATTTATTCATGAGAGACACAGAGAGATGGAGGCAGAGACATAGGCAGAGGGAGAAGCAGGCTCTATGCAGGGAGCCTGATATGGGACTTGATCCCAGGACTCCAGGATCACACCCTGGGCCGAAGGCAGGCGCTAAACCACTGAGTCACCCAAGGATCCCCCAAAATTTATTTTTAACAAATTTTTAAATTGGAGTTCCATTTGCCACCATATAGCATAACACCCAGTGCTCATCCTGTCAAGTGTAAATTTTTTTTTTTTTTTTAAATAATAGATGTCCCTTGTATCCGTAAGGTACTTCTTGTTACTATGTCTTCCTGTGCTCTCTGTAAGGTATAAACACTGACTTACTTGCTGACCAGGACAGACACAAAAGTGGCTTTAAATGTGAGTGAAGGATGTGGCATGCTTTTGCTGCTGTAACAAAATTTCAACCTGGGTGGATCACTTGAATGGAAGGTAGCTAATGAGCTAAAAAAGTGATAGTGTTCAAGTGCCAAAAGCAGTAGACTAGAAACCAGAGGACCTAAGCTCTAGTTCTAACATGGCCACTTAATAAACTAAGATTTTGGCTAAGTCATTTATTTTCATCTGTAAAATAGGATAATAAAACTCTAAGGAAAGGTCTCCAAATCTTTTTGTTAGAGTTGGGAACCTTAGGAAAGGAATTTCATTCAGCCTAGAAATCTTGAAAAATGCATTTAATCCACTTAAGATAAATAGTCATCTAGTTCAAAGCAATAGAGCCTAGCACTTAAAAATCCTAACCTTAGTTTATACAGAAAATGGAGTATTACTTAGCTATAAAAAAGAATGAAATCTTGCCATTCGCAACAACATGGATTGGCCTAGAGAGCATAATGCTGAGTAAAGCCAGTCAGTCTGAGAGATAAATATCGTATGGTTTCATTCATATGTGGAATTTAGTGCTTGCTTTGGCAGCATATATACTAAAATTGGAATAATCATTCACATGTGGAATTTAAGAAACAAAACAAATGAACAAAGAGAAAAGAGACAAAATACTAGACATTTCAATATAGAGAACTGGTGGTTGCCAGAAGGGAGGTAGGGAATGGGTAAAAAAGATAGAAAGGATTAACAGTACACTTAATGAACACTGAGAAATGTAGAGAATTGTTAAATCATTATATTGTACACCTGAAACTAATATAAAGCTGTGTGTTAATTATATTTGAAAGAAAAATCATAATCTTGCAATTATTAGGCAGGATTTGAATCCTAATGTCACCATTAGCTGTGAACTTTGGATTGTTACTTAATCTCTGGCTCAGTATTGGTATCTAATTTATGAAGTTACTGTGAGGATTAAGTTAAGAGACAAAGTTACTTGAAAGAGTGTACAGCATAAAAATCTACACTTTGGACTTAATGGCTCTGTAAATTTAAAAGAGTTAAAAGAAAGGTTGGGGAGCTTGCTCTTCACAAATACAATTAGTGAGTCAGTCTCCAAAGAAGAATCTTAGAGTGCATGGTTGTAATAAATCTACTTATTTATTTTTAAGGTTTTATTTTTTATATATATTGTTAAAGTTTTTATTTATCTATTCATGAGACACACACACACACACAGAGAAAGAGAGAAAGAGAGAGAGAGAGAGAGAGAGAGGCAGAGGGAGAAACAGGCTCCATGCAGGGTGCAGGACGCGGGACTGGATCCTGGTCTCCAGGATCACGCCCTGGGCTGTAGGCGGCGCTAAACTACTGAGCCACCCAGGGATCCCCAAGATTTTATTTTTTAAGTAATCTCTATACCCAGTGTGGTTCTTGAACTCACAACCCCAAGATCAAGAGTCATGTGCTCCACTGGCTGAGCCAGTCAGGAGCCCCTAAATCTTTTAATTTTAAATTCTTTTGCTTTTCTAACTCCTCTTCATCATATTTTTTGGCTGTCTTTCTGACGTAAAAACTCTTAATAGGGAAAAAAAACCTATGTGCCTTTCTTTAGGTCATTAAGAAAGCTGAGTGTGTATGTGTTTGTGTGTATGTTGGGGGTGAGCAGGGAGACTCTAAAGTCTGTCTGGCATCTTTGAGGTAAAGTTGACTGTACATTTTAATTTATTCGTTGAAGAAGTTAAGATGTTGACTAGAAATAATTCTCTATATTCTTTTCCACTAGTCTGAAAAATAACTAAAGCAGACAACATTAAAATGTCAATGAATCTGATATCAGAAGTTCTAGATTCTAGTTACTTTAATCATGGGCAAACTTTTCTCTGTTCCAGCCTCAATTTCTTTAATCCTAAAGTGGGGATGGTAATGTTTTACCTCACAGTTTTATAGAAGTGCTTTGTGAACAAGACGCATGAAATTCTCATAATTACCATTCATAAATTGGTCAATCAACTTCTAGTAACAGAAAGCTAGTTGTATTTCTTTGTATTTTGGGTGAGAAGTTGATGAATGAATGAAAATTAAAATACATACAAATATCCCCAATGTATCACCCCATTTCATTCAGGAAGTCTTCATTATTATTGTTTGCCAGGTAGTTAATCACATTAACTTAATATTGCATTTGATAGTAAGATCTGCAGTGTTTACTGGATTTTTATATTTACAGCCTTTATTTTTTACTTTTAAAATATTTTATTTATTTATTTGAGAGAGAGACAGCAAGAGATCATAAGCAAGGGGAGCAGCAGAGGGAGAGGGAGCCCCACGTGAGGCTTGATCCCAGGACCTTAGCCGACTGAGCTACTCAGGTGCCCCTGTATTTACAAGTTTTAAAATAACAGTATTAACTTATATAACTTTATTTTAAAAATACCTAGTCATAAGAAAATATGATTATATCTGTCAGAAGGCCTGTTTGTATTTTTGTTTTCTCCAAGGGCATGATCTACAGAAATAAATAGTAAATTAATCCCCTGAGTGTCAAAAGGGAGAAAACCAACACTTTAAAGAGTTATAAAACAAAAAGCCTGTTACCTGGAGTAGCACAACATTCTGTCTCCTGTTAATCTCTAAAATGCTAGGATAAAACTCTCAAGATAAAACACCCAAGTTCATACAATACAATAAACCAAACTCTGTAAAAAAAAAAAAAAAAAAAAAAAAGGCTCTTAAAAGCAATCGTTTTGCAATCACCATGTGGCTAATAGTATTATTTAAAAGAGCATCAGACAATAGTTTTAAACACTGGATAGAACAATGTCACTGAACCCTTCTAGTCCTTTCCATGGAACTTTCCACCATAAGAGCATGGGGAATACTGAAAAGATCTGCGTATCAACTCCATGAGAGGCAATCTCTAAGGCATTCATCTGCCATAGTCTTAACCACCATATGCTCCAGTAGGAAGAGATGCTGAAATGCTGCTTTCTTCAGGTTACAAAAGCCCCACATGCTATTGTTTAGTAAAAATAATAGGCATTTTTATAGATCACTTTTCACATCCAATACACCTTATAAACCATTTAACCATTTAATCCCTATTCTGTCTCTTTAAACATTTTATTATTTAAACATTTTTTAGTTAAGATTTTATTTTTTTAGGGGATCCCTGGGTGGCGCAGCGGTTTGGCGCCTGCCTTTGGCCCAGGGCGCGATCCTGGAGACCCGGGATCGAATCCCACATCAGGCTCCCAGTGCATGGAGCCTGCTTCTCCCTCTGCCTGTGTCTCTGCCTCTCTCTCTCTCTCTCTGTGACTATCATAAATAAAAAAAAAAAAATTAAAAAAAAAAATTAAAAAAATAAAAGTAACATGCTGAGTGATTGAAACTTTTTTTTTCAATATTCAGAAAAGTAAAATAAAAGTCACTCTTCTTATCCCCATCATCCTACTCCCTGGGATGATTGTTAATATTTCTAGAAATTTTCCTTGCATATGTAAATATATTGTAGCTGCCCTTTAAGAAACATACATGCACCTAAGCATAGTATTATATTATATACATCATACATATTATTCTGCTTCTTGTTTTTCCCTTCACTTACCACTGTATCTTAGACATTTTTCTATATTTATTTTTTTAAAGATTTTATTTATTTATGAGAGACACAGAGAGAGAGAGAGAGAGAGAGACAGAAACACAGGCAGAGGGAGAAGCAGGCTCCATGCAGGGAACCTGACATGGGATTGGATCCCGGGTCTCCAGGATCAGGCCCTGGGCTGAAGGTGGCGCTAAACCGCTGAGCCACCCAAGGCTGCCATATAGATGTATTTATTTTTAAAGATTTAATTCATTCATTCATTCATTCATTCATTCATTCATTCATTCATTCATTCATGAGAGACACACACACACAGAGAGAGAGAGGCAGAGACACAGGCAGAGGGAGAAGCAGGCTCCACGTAGGGAGCCTGATGTGGGACTCGATCCTGGGACTCCAGGATCATGCCCTGGGCCAAAGGTGGCCCTAAACCGCTGAGCTACCCGGGCTGCCCTGCCCTATATTTATTTAGATTTGCCTCACATTCTTTTAAAGGAATGCATAGTGTTCTATTTTACAATTAAATATTCTTTATTTAAACAGTCCTCTACTGATAGACATTTAAGCTGTTTACAGTCTTTACCATTATATACAATATCATTATGAATATGCTTTCATGTGGTCTTTATGCATACATGTGAATATTTATACCTAGAGGCAGAATTGGCAGTTAGTTAAAATATTTTGAACATCTTAGGAATTGTTAGATATGATCAAATTGCCCTGCTGAAAGGTTTAGTTTTTTTTTTTTTTTCCCCATGGAATCCTAGTGCTTCCTATGCTGTGATCTATTAAATTAACTCAGCGCCCAAGATCCTCTTCTACATCCCATCTTTTACATACTACATTAAAATATATATATATATGTGTGTGTGTGTGTGTGTGTGTGTGTATGTGACACAGGCTTATAGAGAGAAACTAGAAAAACAGACTATAAACAAAAATTAAAAACTATTATTATGGATATTGATTTCAAAGAATTAATTAGACTATAACAAAATATATATAATATATATATTTTAAAGATTTTATTTCTTTATTTATGAGAGACACACACAGAGAGAGGCAGAGACATAGGCAGAGGGAGAAGCAGGATCCATGCAGGAAGCCTGATGTGGGACTCGATCCCGGGACTCCAGGATCATGCCCTGAGCCAAAGGCAGATGCTTAACTGCTGAGCCACCCAGGCGACCCAAATATATGAAATATTAAACTACTTTGAAGATAATATGATTTTAAATTAAGAAGTAATTTTGGGGGATCCCTGGGTGGCGCAGCGGTTTGGCGCCTGCCTTTGGCCCAGGGCGTGATCCTGGAGACCCGGGATTGAATCCCACGTCGGGCTCCCTGCGTGGAGCCTGCTTCTCCCTCTGCCTGTGTCTCTGCCTCTCTCTCTCTCTGTGTGACTATCATGAATAAATAAATAAAATCTTAAAAAAAAAAAAAGAAGTAATTTTGGGATCTTGTTTGATGCTAATGCTGTATACTATAGTAAATGAGCCAAATGTGGCTTTCAATGTCTTGGAATGGGGTGTGAGACAAGAGATAGAAGAATAGAAAGTTAATTTGAGAATAACAAAAAAAAAAAAAAAATGGAGGCTAGAGGAGCTGAGAGGTTCTTAAAAATAAAAACAATAGCTGACATTTGTTGAGCTGACATTTACTGTGCACCAGATACTCTATTAAGAGTTTACGTGCAGGGGAGGGAGAGTTTGAATAACTTGTTTAAGGTTATACACCAGTATTTCAACCCCTGCCAGTAATTCTGGCTCCAGAACATGTTTCCTTAACAGTATTCTACACTGTCTCCATGATGATGGAGGTTCACTATGGAACAAGTATGAAAAATTCTATTGCCAACAGGAGGAACTCCTGAAGATGTTACTTACCTTATTGCACTGGGTATTTTCTCTTCAATTTGATCCTAGCTATGCCTAACAGGTTCCTGACAGTAATAGCGACCTAACCCAGTACTATATATAGCAGTTAAGACTTCTGGCTGTTGTATACCATCCCCTTGCTACCAAATCCCTTAGAACTCTGAATTTCAAGCTAATATTCATCACAAGACATTTTCCAAGGCATTTATATCTATAGTTTTTTGTTTGTTTCCTAGTTTCTTTATACAGCATCCTATGTGAAGGAAGCATTTAATGTATTTGTGGATAATGGTGGCATCATCATCTTATTTGATGTTTGAAATAAACCTACTAGCTAGGCAGGTATTATCATTCCTTGTGACAGTTAAAGAAAAAGATGAACAGACTAATACCTAGGTGATAAGAAGCCTAGACTCTAGGTGCAGATGTGTCTAATTTATCCTATATACTGTTGATAGACTGACTGAATTCAGTTGGACTGAATACCTGTATGCCAGGCACTTTCTAAGATACTATCAAAATGACTAAGAATTAAATACTTTTATAATAATTCTTCACTCAGAATCCCCAAGCAGTTCCTTATTCCCTTTCAGAACAAGTTGAAACTTTCCCTTCTGGTCTTCAGGTCCTCCATAATTTAAATCCTACAATAATCCATTCTGTATGGCATATTACCCTCAATTCCATTCCTTCTCCAACACAGTCAATGTAACTTTTTTTTTTACCCATTCTCCCAAAACAAATCTTTGCTATAATTAGGAAGGTCTTATCCTGTCCTTCTGTATCTGAGTCTCATTCTCCTCTCTGTCTGTCCTTCTGTATCTGAGTCTCATTCTCCTCTCTGTTCAAGTTGTCCCCCTTCTGAGACCACGTTTATCCAGACTTTCAAGTATCCATGAAACAACATATTTTTGAAGGCCTAGTTTTCTCAGTTCTTTCAATAATTAGAAACTCTATAGTGTTTTCATATTCATCCTCACTTGATTCTCATTATACTCCTGTGTATAGGTAAACAGAGCTACCTGGGATTATCAGATTCATTTTCAGATGAGGAAACTGAGGCTTAGAAATTAAGGGTCCTGCCCAAGTTTACACAGCAAGTGTCAGAGCTAGGATTTGAACTCAGGTCTTCTGATTAAACCCAATGATCAATTCCTTATTTGTAGTATGCTATGACTTTTTCTAATTCCTTTAGAATTTATAATCTATATTATAATTCAAAGTTTTGCTATTTTATGCTGTATAACTGTCTCTCAATGGGAGCAAATCAGACACAGTAACTCTCTTTTGTGGACTTCACAGAGCCCAGCACAGTGCTAGGAAGTCTAAAGCATTAAATATATTCTGATTGGTTGGTTGATCCCTTATACTGCACCTCACTATAGTTTTCTTAGGACTCTAGATAAATATTTCCTGAAGGAATCAATACATTAGTTATCTCCCTCACAGTTGGTAACGGAGCGGCCCCTAAGACTCCTTTTCACAGCCTCATCTTTCTCCTGCTCTCTCTTTTCTGATAGATATATGCCTCCTTCACACAGAGAATCTAGTAGAAGGCCTGGAACACAACCCAGCTAGGTATGGGCTTTATTTTTATTTTCAAGCCTGTCCTAGACTTTCAGGAGCCAAAAGTACAAATCACAGCAGGATTGATTCAGCCCTTTCACAAGCAATTTAGTACTACGCAGTTTGTTTAGAGTGGTCAAGTTTCTAGGCCCTGGCTGAGCAGCATCATTATCTCTTCAAGCTTTCATGTATCAGCTTCCCAGACCATATTTCACTTTCCATGTCCTTCTTTTCTAAAATCAGGTGAACATACAAAATTATATACTTACACAATTATACACTTTTCAACAACCATGTCAAATATCTTCAAGGAATTTGAGTATGCTACAGGAAGTTTTTCTTTTTGGGTTAGGCAAAACCAAGAAGTATGCAAAAGTTAATACTCCTCAATCCTTGGTAGAAAGGATATTTTGTACTTTAGCAAGTGCATCAACAGAGCAAAGATATGGTGTTGTCAGATTCTATTTAATCCACCTCAGCTGGAAGGCCAACTGGACAATGAATCTTAAGTGAAGTGAAAAATACTTTCAAGGGAAAAGAAAACTAAGTAGCAAATATTTTAATTTTTAATTGTGAAATATTTTAAACATATGTCAAAGAATAGAGAGGATAACAGTCAGATACTCAATAAACAGTACTATCACATTCTTTTTACTCTCCAATTTTAAGAAATAAAGTATCACAACTGAAGCCCTCTGTGAACTTCTCTATGATCCCTTTCCTGCCTGTCTGTACAAATAGCTACTCTTCCTGAATTTGCTGTTCATCTTTCCATTCATGTTTTTATATTATGCATATGGCTTATTTTTAATGTAAAATTCACTTAGAAAGTTGTAGCTTGTAAAGCCTTGAACTTTAAAAAAATTTCTTATATGTTACTACATCAAAATACATATAAAAGAATAAATAAAACATGTTTCCTGCTTAAAACTTCTAGGCCAGGGTGGATAGGTTAAGTAGATATGTGATAAAGTCAACAGAGTAAAATGCTAATTGTGAATCCAGAAAGGGTGGTTATTTGGGTGTTTACTGTACAGTTCTTTCAATTGTCTGCCTGTTTACTTTTTTAAATAATAAAACATTGGAAAGATAAAACATGGGCGCCTGGGTGGTGCAGTGGGTTAAGCCTCTGACTCTTGTTTTCAGCTCAGGCCGTGATCTCAGGGTCCTGAGATTGAGCCCAGTGTGGGGTTCTACTCAGCACAGAGTCTGCTTGAGATTCCCTTTCCCTCTCCCTGCTTGCATTCTCCTGTCTCTTACTCTCTCTTAAAAAAATGAATAAATAAATCTTAAAAAAAAATAAAACAAAAACCTCTATTTCATATTTTGTCTAAATATCTCTGAGGAATAGTATTAACTGGTTTTGGATACTCAAGAACCTGGTACACTTACAGAAAACAATAATTAGGCCTGATAGTCTAACTACTATTTAGGTTCTTACTATATGGTATCTAACAAATAAAATGAGAAAAAAAACCCAGACCCTTTAAGATTTATCTTCACATAGTCACTTATAAAGCAGTTATTTCAGCTTTGACTTTTCCATCCTTTTCTAGGGAGTTAATGAAATGATTTGAAATGATTTTATAATCCCCTTCTCACCAGCTCTGGGCTTAAACCCAGAGCTGGAAAACTATTTATGGTTGATAAGCATCACTAATAAAATGAGTATATTACATAATTAGAAGACAATACTTTAAAAAAATTTTAAAGATTTTATTTGAGAGAGAGAGAGGGAGGGAGCAGGAGGAGGAAGAAGGAGAAGCAGACTCTCCACTGAGCATGAGCCTGATGTAATACAGGACTCAATCCCAGGACCCTGAGATTATGACCTGAGCTGAGGTCAGCTGCTTAACAAACTGAGCCACCCAGGCACCTGTAAAACTTTTAAAAATGTTTCACCATGATAAAATATTTATGTAACAGTACTTTGCCTATTTTGAAGTATTTTTATATTTCTGTATTATTTATGCCTCATAATAAGCATGCTAAATTTTTTTTAAGGAAGAGGAAACTGAGTCTCAAAGAATGAAGGTCATGCAACCAATACAAACATACATCTCCTAACTCCAATACCAGTGTACTTTCCATATAACTGAAAATAATGGAATATAAATCTTTTGGTTTTAGTGTTTTAAAATGACTACATTACCAGTAATTACATTATTTATTATTTGTTTGTAAGGTACTTCATGTTAAGTGGTCTAATTTAATAGTAATTACTCCTTGAGCTTGATGTTTTCATAATTTTATAGGTAAAATAACAGAATAAACTCTAATGTGGACTGTTTCAGTTGCAGAATATTGCCTTTCAAAATGAAGATCTTTAAGGAAAAGGATTGTGTTAAGTTAAAAATAGCAATTCAATTTTGGGAAATAAGAGATGTTACTGCCTAAACCCAATTCTTTTAAAAGACTTTATTTATTTATTCATGAGAGAGAGAGAGAGGCAGAGACACAGGCAGAAGGAGAAGCAGGTTCCATGCAGGAAGCCCAATGTGGGACTCGATCCCAGGACTCCAGGATCACGCCCTGAGCCAAAGGGAGATGCTCAACTGCTGAGCCACCCAGGCATCCTCTAAACCCAATTTCTAACAACAAAAAAATTTTTTAAAAGATTTTATTTATTTGAGAGAGACCATGAGAGAGAGCATGAGCAGGGGGAGGGGCAGAGGGAGAGGGAGAAGCAGGCTCCCTGCTCGGCAGGACCCTGGGATCATGATTTGAGCTGAAGGCAGATGCTTAGCTGACTAAGTCAGCTAGGTGCCCCTCTAACAAAATTTTTAATGAAAAATTACTTGTTAAAATTAAATTAAAAAATATGTCAAAGCTGATTTTTTTAAACTGAGCAAACAGGAAGATATAAGTAGCTGTTAAAAATAAAGCCCTTAGTGAAATTTATTGATTGCTGAGAACCACTTATAATTATAGTGCTTTTTATGTCATAGAAAATAAATTGGGGTTTTGAATGAGAGCCTGGTGACAGATTTAGCTAACACTGAATGAATTACAATTAAAGAAAGTTATTTTCTTCTTATATTATTACAGGAGCAATTTATTCTAGATATTACTGGAACAGAGGTGGATGATTAAACAGTCAGTTAAACTGTAACAAAAACATAGCTGCCCAACTCTCCATTCTGAAACTCTTTATAGTTGAATGCAATTGAAAGTGGCACCTAAATATACATTTAAAATATAACTCGTAAGAAGAAATCCCATCAATAAAAGAAAAAAAAAAGCACATAAACACCCACCTTTGTGAGCTGTTAAGTTTCATTTTCTTTGTAAAATGCAATCTCTGCTTAAAGACATTTTAATTCTCCACAGCACTCCCATCTCCAAAGGTCCAGACTGATACTGGACTATATTGGGTGATACTACTTAAATGACAGATGTGTTCTACCAAACATTAAGTTCACATTTCTCAGAGCTCAAAGTTTGTGCTGTATTCCAATAAACATAAAACATGTTTTGCCCAAGAACCCTTTCTTAAAAATTTTCAGAAGAATGATAGCTTGAGTCTGTCAAACTAAAGCATTAACTACAGAATTGCTGCTTACATTTTTACATGGACATAAGGGTAAGCACTGAAATGTAAGTGAAATGTAAGTGCTAATCTCTAGAGAAAAACTCTATAATAAAAACAGAACACTGGGAGATAGAATATTACATTTCTTATACTGAATCTTTACAACAGGGCTTTCAATGTCCCTTCAAATATTAATTCATAATATTGAATATTTGGACATATACAATAATGACTGTTCATATTTTACCAATAGATAAACAGAGGCACACCAAAATATTAATACCAACTCTGCCAGGCACCATATTAATGCTAGGTATTCAAAGAAGTATGAGAATATATAATTATATACTAAATAGTTCACAACAAAGCAGGGCAGACAGAGGAGATATATGAAAAACTGGCCCTCAATTCACCTAACTATCCAGTGTTCTCCCTGAATGGTGTGCTCTTTACTGGTCTGCATTTGAACAGTTTATTCCTCCCCTCCACTCATCACCACCCAAAGCTGATTAATGCTTTAAGACCCCTTTTATCAAGGTTATAATGGTTCTTAGTAATAGTGAATAACATTTGCTGAACATTTACTATATGCTAAGCATTATGACAAATTATATAAGTGAATTATACCTCATTTCATCATCATAGCAATCTGTGAGAATTGCTAACCAGCTCCTACTTTTCAAGGACTTGAGGGGGATGCCTGGATGGCTCTGTGGTTGAGCATCTGCCTTTGGCTCAGGGCGTGATCCTGGGTCCAGGGATTGGGTCCCGCTTTGGGCTCCCTGCGAGGAGCCCACTTCTCTCTCCATGTCTCTGCCTCTCTCTGTGTGACTCTCATGAATATATATATTTTAAAAAATAAATAAAGGACTCGAGGGACTTACAGTCTCCATT
The DNA here is from genome assembly GCF_011100685.1 of Canis lupus familiaris. Taxonomy (NCBI): domain Eukaryota; kingdom Metazoa; phylum Chordata; class Mammalia; order Carnivora; family Canidae; genus Canis; species Canis lupus. The sequence continues at coordinate 43,817,481 of NC_049230.1, forward strand.
CTCTCTATAAATCATACTGTCATAGTAGCAGAGATTGTGTCTGCCTAACAGCCCACTCTGCTCTAGTAATGCCCATTCACTTCTACTTTTGCCAGTAGTTGAGTGCTTATCAAGAATCTGTGTTGGGATCCCTGGGTGGCGCAGCGGTTTAGCGCCTGCCTTTGGCCCAGGGCGTGATCCTGGAGACCCGGGATCGAATCCCACGTCGGGCTCCCGGTGCATGGAGCCTGCTTCTCCCTCTGCCTGTGTCTCTGCCTCTCTCTCTCTCTCTCTCTCTCTCCCTTTCTCTCTGTGTGACTATCATAAATAAATACAATAAAATAAAAATAAAATAAAATAAATACTTAAAAAAATTTTTTTAAAATTTATTTATGATAGTCACACAGAGAGAGGGAGAGAGGCAGAGACATAGGCAGAGGGAGAAGCAGGCTCCATGCACCGGGAGCCTGACGTGGGATTTGATCCTGGGTCTCCAGGATCACGCCCTGGGCCAAAGGCAGGTGCTAAACCGCTGCGCCACCCAGGGATCCCCCCCCAAAAAAAAAAAAAATTAAAAAAAAAAAAAAGAATCTGTTTGTGGGGCAGCTGGGAGGCGCAGTTGGCTAAGTGTCCAACCCTTGGTTTCAGCTCAGTGTTCAGCTCAGTGTTTCAGCACTCTCAGCAGGGAGTCTGCTTGAGATTCCCTCCCTTTGCCCCCTCCCACATAAATAAATCTTAAAAAAAAAAAAGAATCTGTGTGTTTGTTTTAAAAACTGTTGGTGGCCATTGCATTTCTTATCATAATTGTATAATGTAATTAAGTATTATGTAAACTCAATTACATGAGTTCAAAAATAAAAAGTTATTATTTCTAAGAATATAAACTCATGTTTTTGAAAAACCTAAATAAAGGCTAATTACTTTAAAAACTGCTGTTAAGTGCAGCCCAGGTGGCTCAGCGGTTTGGTGCCACCTTTGGCCCAGGTGTGATCCTGGAGACCCGGGATCGAGTCCTGCATCTGGCGCCCTGCATGGAGCCTGCTTCTCCCTCTGCGTGTGTCTGTGCCTCTCTCTCTCTGTGTCTTGAATGAATGAATGAATGAATGAATCTATCTTTAAAAAAAAAAACAACAAAAACTGCTGTTTAATTAGGTGTGGCTAAGCAGGCTGTAAAAGACTAAAGGAAAGTTCTAAATTCCTAGTAGGATTCCGTGTTCAACTGTCTTCACAATTATCTCTGTAAGTCCTCACTCTAAAGAAATCAAAACAGGAAACTAAAGACAATGCTTGCATGATGGTTGGATTATACAAGCAAAACTAGAAATCAGAGTATCAGAAAACCAGGACAATCCACATCTCATCTAATTCTAAAATCCAGATTTGTCACCAATACTCAAAAAGCACCCAATAAAAGTTAACATGATAGGGGCACTTGGGTAGCTCAGATGGTTGATCTCAGCTTGGGTCTTGATCTCAGGGTCATGAGTTCAAGCCCCATACTGGGCTCCATGCCCCCCCTGCCCCCCTCCCCAAGTTTATAAGATAAATGAATGAAAAGAGAAAACTCTTCATGGGAGGTGATATGAAATAAACTTTAAAGGATGAATGGGATGTTACTAGACAGAAAAATGATTGGAAAGGGCATTCTAGAAGGGGATAGGAAAGGCATTAGTTAGAATGAAGATATACTCAGTTTGAATTTGAGTTTGGAGCTGTATGATTTGAGCAAGTCACTAATCTCTTTGGGTCTCAGTTTCCTCATCTGAAAAATGGACAATAATTCTCTGGAACTGTTAATAGGATTGAATGAGATAATAAATATAAAGCATTAATTTGGTGCTTGAAGGCATATATAAGTTAGCTATAGGAGAATAAAAGGTATGCTTAGGGAAGAGCACATAGTTCTTTCGGGCCTGAATAAAGGGTGTAAAGTTGAGTGGTAATAGGTAAGGCTGGAAGGTTGAACTGGGTTCAGTGTTTATTTTATTTATTTTTATTTATTTTTAAGATTTTATTTATTCATGAGAGACAGACAGAGAGAGAGAGAGAGAGAGAGAGAGAGAAGCAGGCTCCATGCAGGGAGCCCGAAGTGGGACTCGATCCTGGGTCTCCAGGATCAGGTCCTGGGCTGAAGACGGCGCTAAACCGCTGAGCCACCCAGGCTGCCTGGGTTCAGTGTTTAAAATGCCATACCAAAGCCTAGACCATCCTATAAGCAATGGAGAATAATGAGTGACTTTAAATTGTAAAGTGACATGACTAAATCTGAGTCATGCCTGAAGGTAGATGAAGGATATATCAGCATGAGGATCAGTTAGATGCAAAGGGATTATATAGGAGGCAATAATTCATTTTTTTAAAGATTTTATTTATTTATTCATGAGAGATACACACACAGAGAGAGAGAGAGAGAGAGAGAGAGAGAGGCAGAAACACAGGCAGGAGAAGCAGGCTCCATGCAGGGAGCCCGACGTGGGACCTGATCCCGGGTCTCCAGAATCAGGCCCTGGGCTGAAGCTGGCACTAAACCACTGAGCCACCTGGGCTGCCCAGGAGGCAATAATTCAAGGAAGAAAAGGGCCTAGACTAAAGCTGAGGCAGAAATTATAAGCAGAAAAGGAAAAATCTGAGATAAAAATACATATATTTTATGTAACCCCTCTGCCCTTGATTCTATAAATACAGAATTAAAGTCCTTTATAAAGCTATTAACATAAATCCTGCCACTAAAATAAATTCTGTATTATATTATACAAGCTTTTAAAATTTGATTAAAATAGGTTTTGCCAAATGGTAATGAATACCCAGATTATAAAGCTTGTAGTATCATCACAGAATAAAAGGATCAGTCTGTCCAAATCCACCTTAACCTGTTGCTTACTATTCTTACTTGGATATTTATTCAAGAAGTTGTTTTCATGGTGTGGGAGGAGGGAGGATGGGTGAAATAGGTGAAAGAGATTAAGAGTACATTTATAATGATGACAAACACTGAGTAATGTACAGAGTTGTTGAATCACTATATTGTACACCTGAAACTAATATAGCACTATAAATTAATATGCTGGAATTAAAGAAAAAGAAGTTATTTTCTCTAATTAAAAATTTTTTTTTATCTGTACTAATTCCTTGTTTCAGTCTATAACCTTGTTATATTCTTTCATCAGGAAGAGGTTAAGAGGCAGAAGTGACCTTGGGCTTTATTGAATAGCAGGGGGTAGGGTAGAGTCAGGGATACATATGAAGTTTCTAGCTTAAACTAGTAAGTGGATTGTGGGATCCTTAATAAGAAGAGGAAGAAACTTTGTAAGAGAAATTTCATATATACAATAAAGACAATCAGAGGACATACAAGAGACTGTAGGCAGTTAGAAATAAGAATTTAAAGCTCAAAAAGAAATCTGAGGTGAATACATAAATTTGAAAGTTCTTGGCACATGGGCATGAAGAATGGGATGTATGAGTTCACCAAAGGACAACATACAGAGCAGAGAATAGGAAGCCATCAACACTTTTGAAATTTTATGCAAAATTAAGTTGTATGCACACATTTTTCTTTTGAAAAGGTCTAGCATTTCAAATGATTCCATCTGTGTTCCCCAAAAGATTGAAAATATTGCTCTAAAGTTAAAGAGAGGTTACGATGATTTCTTGGGGAAAAATTAACTTTTAAGAGATGAACAGAGGTAGACTTGCTGGAGAAACCAACTGGGAGGCTATGGGCAGGGGATATAAAGGGAACCAGGAAAGAATGATGAAAAGCAAGCCAAAGGAGGTCAGAACTGCAGAGAAGAAAGGTCCATGGTGCCATTTAAGACAGGAACCAAAAAATATTCACTGGTGATCCTAACAAAAGCAGCAGTTTGAGTGGCAGAAGGGGTAAAAGATAGGTTTCATGGGTTAAAGAGTGAATGGGAGCAGACAAAGGATGCAATATAAATGTATCCTAAATCTAAATGTAGACCATCCTTTCAAGAAATCAAAATAAAATTGTAATTTGAGATGAAAACAAGGTTATAGAATATTTTAAAATCATATTTTAATTTATTTTAGTCTGATAAAGATCAACCACATTGATAAGATGAAGGAAACAAGCCAGTTGAGAAAGGTAAAATATATATTTAACTTGATGACAAAGTAGGATACTGTCACAATAATTGATCTTGTTATGCAAACATTTTTAACTTAAAGAATATAATATTAAAGAGTCTAAACTCCAAGAAACCACTAGAATTTTTTTTTTAAGATTTTATTTATTTATCTATGAGAGACATAGAGAGGCAGAGACATAGGCAGAGGGGAGAAGCAGGCTCCCCGTGGGGAGCCTGATGTGGAACTTGATCCCAGGATCTGGGGATCATGACCTGAGCCAAAGGCAGCCGCTTAACCAGTGAGCCACCCAGGTACATCCCCCACAGAATGTTTTACGACTATTAGAATATTTTGCAGAGTCACACTTTCCAAAATATATTCACATACTTGAACCTCAATGATCCATGTCAAGTTGGCTTGTCAGCTATTTTCCAGAAATTTCTAGAGTGACAAATCTAATTGTGTTGTATGTGTATGTGTTTTAAGAATAATTTAATCTTTCATTCTTGACATGTTTCTTATATGAAGAGATCTGTATAGGTTCATTTTCTGCCCCTTCCCCTTTGCCTAAGAGCAGATGCACAGTGATAATTGTGTTAAAATAATGGCTCACTCCCTCCCTTGGCAATCTCAACCAAATCTCTTAGTTTATAATATTATTATTATTGGAATCCTGCTAAGTAATCCTGACCTTCTCAATTCCAGGCCAGTTCCTAGGACAACCTACCTGCATGTTATAAGGCATTTAGAGTACAATACATCCCTAAATAAACTACAGTGTATATAAAAAACCAAAACAGTAATGTGTGGGGGAGGAGGGAGAATTCAGTTAATAAACTTTGCATGGTAGAATCAGGTACTTTAAAAACTGAACACCGGCATAGTGACCTTATCTAAGGAACTTGGAATTTCATATGTAACTTCCAGCCAACAGGTTACTTAAAACAATAACAAAAACAACAACCATGCCCTTTGCTCAAACACAGATAAATCTCCAATTTAAAAATAGTAACACACATGAACTTCCTATTGGCATAATATTTTTACATGTAATTTACATGCAATCTTCTCATATATGCCTTTCTTATCTTACACATGGCCTATATTTTCCTGTTCCAGAGGATACAATATTTTATATGGCTAAAGATGTAGCAGCAATATATATGTAAGAGTAATGTGTGTTTGTAATGTATATATGTTAGGGCATCCTTTTTTATAGAAAGCCCGAAGTTTGGTTTTCTTAAAATTCTTAAAATTTGGCATTCCATAGAGTTCATATACCAACCTAACACAATCACCATTAAACTCAGTTGAATATTAAAAGTGATTTTGATTATATGTTCCAGCTGTTAAGAGGAGGGATAGTTAAACAAAACAAAACACTTTGTCCTGCTGGGTATATTTTAACCTATTTGAAAAAAGCTTTAACCTTAAAATCAACTGCTCTTATTCCCTCTCTGAGGAACTAGGCTATAGTGATTTTGAAGGTTTCTGAAATATGTACTGTGAAGATTTATTTATTACGGACAAAAAATTATGATCCTAATTTGAAAAGAACTCAGTTTATAATGATAAAAAGGAAAAACAGTAAAAATAATGCTAATAGTTACTATTCCTTGAGTGCTTATTATTGTGATAGGCATTTGGCCTTCATATTTTATGAAACTACTTATGAAAAACTGTAAAAGATTCTTGTTTCTATTATAGAGTTAAGTAAACAGGCTCAAAGAGGCTAAAGATATTTTCCCAAAGCCTGAAAATGGATGAGAAGTTTGGTTCTTTATTCATTACTTCTACCAAAAGTTACTGAATACTTTATATGCGCCAGAATTCAAGGATACAATCATGAACAAGACAGAGATTCTTTCTGTCCTTACTCAGTGGTAAGTGGCAAGAACAGACAACAAGTCATATATAACAGTGGTGGAAGTGTTGTAAAAGGGAAGCAGAGAATTCTGTTAGTGCATGAAGTGAGAATTTTTCTACTGAAGAGTATGGATTGTTGTAAGCAAAGATGGCTCACAACCAATCATGTGTTTTAAACAGTTTCTAAATTTCCTGACTTTTTGTTTGGTGTTTCAGCAGAACAGCTGTTTTAGGGCTGGGCTAGGTAATCAATAACAGGTCCTTTCTTCTTTCTCCAAATGACTGCCTGGCTTGGGGAAATTCCCAGTGAATAATTAACACCAGAATAGTCTGCCAGTTATGTTTATTAATATATTTTTCTGCCTCAGGACAGTGGAATAGTAGTGAGTCAGAGAAGCACATAGATGTGCCTCTGCTTAATATTCATTGAATGAATAAAACAAGATGATCAGTACCTTTAAATAGGGATTTCTAAATATCATCCAATGGCTGTGACTTTAGGTTATCATCCAGGCTAAATCAGATTTGAACTACTGACCCAGAGATGGGAAATTCCCATTTCTAATTAAATACTAGATTTGTAACTAAATAAGAATTTTATTGGTATCTAAAGTCTGTCAACTTCTTGTTTTCCTCAGTAAATAATCTTAATACTATATAATATAAAAAGTGTCGGTCAAAACACAGAGTTAGAGAAATGGGGCTGTGAGTTTGTGAAATTAAAATGGAAAAGAATTTAGACAAGTCTAGTGAAAACATACTACTAGTTTACATCTTGCTGTAATACTGGGTGCTTAATATTTGGTAAGGCTTTCCTATATGTTATTTTGCTTTTTCAACAGACCTAAAGGATAGATAGGCAGATGTTATACTCATTTTTCAGAAGAGGGAATTGAAGCTTAGCATAGTAAGAGGTGAGACAGGACTAAAATTAGGTCTTCTTACTGTTTGTTCACTGCCTTCTCCCTCTATTACACTGCTGGATACCCATGCTTTCCTTGATGACCCCTTTGTATATATAAAAAGAAAATAAAACTGTAGACTTAGAGTCTTATCTAACTAGACAGGAAGTCTAAAACAAACTAATTTTTATAGCAATAATATTATAATGAAGATAGAAAAATCATAATGTGGTCCATTCCAGGCCATTACATCAGTATGATAGAAATTGTAATGCCTATAATTTATATACATTTATATATGTTTCTACTTTAATTCAATTTGAAGAACAGATGCTGCTCTGGGATAAATTTTTACTTTTACCTGGGAAATTTTTTGTTTTACAGAAATGTTTTTCAGAAGATAAAAATATGGCAAACATTTTGGGACACCTGCGTGGCTCAGTGGTTGCGTGTCTGCCTTTGGCTCAGGTCATGGTCCTGGGGTCCCGGGATGGAGTTCCCACATCAGGCTCCCACAGGGAGCCTGCTTCTCTCTCTGCCTGTCTCTCTGTCTTTGTCTCTGTGTATCTCTCATGAATAAATAAATAATATCTTAAAAAATATATGGCAAACATTTTGAAGTACCTTTTCAGAAGACTAATATTCTATAAGTAATACTAATATTCAACATATTAGTTCTTGCAAATGCTCTTTAATTTCACTTTGTAAAAATTCTCTATCAGAAGGTTTAGAGCATCTTTTGAGATAATTAAATGTGAATGTTGAAGTGATATGGAATTTGATGATGATGGCAATTTGAGAGTTCATTTGGGTTATAAAGGAAATCTTTCTGTAGTATCTATTTCCTTTAAAATATATCTAAAACTAAACATACTATATATATATATATAGTTTTCTTACCCTGAAATATATATATATTTGTATGTGTATATATATATATGCATGTGCACACACACACACACGTATGTGTGTATGTTTCAAGAAAAATCATGTAAATCAGGAGTTCCTAAGTTAAAATTGTTTAAATCCACAAGCATAAGAATATAAGAAAAAAAAAGCTTGACCTTATACTGAACTCAGCAGTTCTGAATTTAAGTATTCAGAATAAAACTTTCCTAATAGCCTCTTATCCTTTCATCCAAAACAAATAACTTGAAGAGAACAAGAAGTAAAGTACATTAACTTTATTAATTTTTTTAAAGCCCCCTGAATATTTCCTGGAGGAAGATGATCCAATGCAAAAAAAGATAGTCTCTTTAACAAATGGTGTTGGGAAAATTGGACAGCCACATGCAAAAGGGTGAAACTGGACTATTCCCTTACACCATATACAAAAATTGACTCAAAATGGATAAAAGACCTAAATGTGAGACAGGAATCTATCAAAATCCCAGAGAACAGAGGCAGCAACCACTGTGACCTTGGCCACAGCAACTTTTTGTTAGACACGCCTCCAAAAGCAAGGAAAACAAAGGCAAAAATGAACTATTGGGACTTCATCAAGATAAAAAGCTTTTGCATAGCAAAGAAACAATCGAGAAAACCAAATGGAGAAGATATTTGCAAATGTCTTATCAGATAAAGGGCTAGTATCCAAATTCTATAAAGAACTTATCAAACTCAACACTCAAAGAACAAATAATCCAATCAAGAAATGGGCAGAAGACATGAAGAGACATTCTCCAAAGAAAACGAAAGGGCCAGGGATCCCTGGGTGGCGCAGCGGTTTGGTGCCTGCCTTTGGCCCAGGGTGCGATCCTGGTGACCCGGGATCGAATCCCACGTCGGGCTCCTGGTGAATGGAGCCTCCTTCTCCCTCTGCCTGTGTCTCTGCCTCTCTCTCTCTCTCTCTCTCTGTGACTATCATAAATAAATAAAAATTAAAAAAAAAAACAACCAAAAACGAAAGGGCCAAGAGACACATGAAAAAATGCTCAACATCACTTGACATTAGGGAAATTCAAACCAAAACCACAATGAGATACCACCTTACACCAATCAGAATGGCTAAAATGAACAAGTCAGGAAACAACAGATATTGGCAAGGATGCAGAGAAAGGGGAACTCTCTTACACTGTTGGTTGGAATGCAAGCTGGTGGAGCCACTCTGGAAAACAGTATAGAGGTTCCTTAAGAAGTTGAAAATAGAGCTATCCTATGACCCAGCAATTGCACTACTGGTTATTTACCCCAAAGATACAAACGTAGGTGATCTGAAAGGGTACTTGCACCCTGATGTTTATAGCAGAAATGTCCACAATAGCCAATGCAAAGAGTGCAGATGTCCATCGACAGATGAATGGATAAAGAAGATTTATGTGTATATGTGTATGTATGTATGTGTGTACACACACACACAAAACATGAGACTCTTAATCACAGGAAACAAACTGAGGGTTGCTGGAGGGGAGGGGAGTGCAGGGATGGTGTAATTGGGTGATAGACATTAAGGAGGGCATGTGATATAATGAGCACTAGATATTATATAAGACTGATGGGGGTGCCTGGGAGGCTGGTGGCAGTTAAACATCTGCCTTGGGCTCAGGTCATGATCCCAGAGTCCTGGGATCAAGCCCCATGTGGGGCTCCCTGATCAGTGGGGAACCTGCTCCTCCTTCCTCTGCCTACACTCCCCTGCTTGTGTTCTGTCAAATAAATTAATTAAATTAAATTAAAAGTCTTAAAAAAAAAAGACTGATGAATCACTGACCTCTGCCTCTGAAACGAATAATACCTATGTGTTAATTGAATTTAAATAAAAAAATTAAAACAAAAAAAGAGAATATGATAAAATTTCAGAAGAATAACTAAAAGAAATAGAAATAAATAATCTACCAGATAAAGTTCAAAGTAGTGGCCATAAAAAATCTCATGGAACTCAGGAGAAAAATGAATGAACATAGCAAGAATTTCAACAAAGAAACAGAAAATATAAAAAGAGTCAATCAGAGCTGAAGAATTCAGTAACTGAAATGAAAACTACACTAGAGGCAATCAACAGCAGATCAAAATGTAGAATGGATCAGCAATCTGGAAGACAGGGTAACAGAAATCACCCAATAAGAAGAGCAAAAAGAAAAAAGAATTTTCTTTTAAAAGATTTTATTTATTTATTTATTCATGAGACACACACACACACAGAGGCAGAGACACAAGAAGAAGAAGGAGAAGCAGGCTCCATGCCCAGAGCCCCATGTGGAACTTGATCCCAGGACTCTGGGATCATGCCCCAAGCCAAAGGCAGATGACTTAACTGCTAAGTCACCCAGGTGTCCCAGAAAAAAGAATTTTTAAAAATGAGATTAAAGGATCTCTGGAACAATATCAAACATACAAACATTTGAATTATAGAGGCCTCAAAAGGAGAAAAGAGGCAGAGAAAGGGAGAGAAAAACTATTTGAAGAAATAATTGCTGAAAATGTAGCTAACCTGGTGAAGGAAACAGACATCCAGTTTCAGGAAGCAAAAAAAGTCCCCAGTAAGATGAACCCAGAGAGACCTACATCAACACACATTATCAAAGCACCATCAGTTAGAGAGAGAATCTTAAAATCAGTAAGAGAAAAAACAACTACTGAAGTACAAAGGAATTCCCATAAGATTATCAATTGATTTGTCAGCACAAACTTTACGGCCAGAAGCAACACAATATATTGAAAATGCTAAACGGAAAAAACTTCCAACCAAGAGTATGCTACCCAAAAAGGTTATATCTCAGAATTAAAGGAGAGATAAGGAATTTCTCAGGAAAGATAAAGACAAAGGAATTCATCAAAACCAAACTGGCCCTATAATAAATATTAAAGAGACTTCTTTAAATGGAAAAGAAAAGTACATAACTAGAAATAAGAAAATTATGAAAGAAAAAAAATCTCATTGGTAAAAGTAAATGTATAGGAAAAGGTGGTGGATCAACCACCTACATAGCTAGTATTAAAGTTAAATACTAAATTCTTAAAATCATCCAGATCTATAATAATTAGTCAAAGCATACACAAAATAATAAGATGTAAAATGTGACATCAAAAACATAAAAGATGGGGAGGGAGGAAGTAACAATGCAGTGCTTTTAAAATGTCTTCTAAGAGGAAAGTTTATAGCAACATAGGACCACTTCAAGAAACAAGAAAAATCTCAACACAAAAATGTACGATTACACTTAATGGAACTAGAGAAAGAACAAAACTCAAAGTTAGTTCAAGGGAGGAAAGAATAAAGAGAGTGAAAATTAATGACACCGAGACTGAAGTAAAAAAAATAGAAAACATCAATATAAGTAGGAAGCAGTTCTCTGAAAAAAAAAAAAAAAGAAGAAAATTGATGAGCTTTTAGTCAGGGAGGAAAGAATAAAGAGAGTGAAAATAAATGATACCAAGACTAAAGTAAAAAAAAAAAAAAGAAAACATTAATACAAGTAGGAAGCAGTTCTGTGAAAAAAAAAAGAAAGGAAAATTGATGAGCTTTTAGTCAGATTCATCAAGAAAAAGAGAGGACTCAAATAAATAAAATCAGAAATGAAAAGAAGTTATAATTGATACCACAGAAATACAAAGAATTGTAAGAGACTAATACAAACAATTATATGACAACAAATGGGACACCTAGAAAAACATATAGATTCCTAGAAACATATAATCTTTCAAGACTAAATCAAGAAGAAACAGAAAATCTGAATAGACTGATTACTAGTAATGAAATTGAGCCAATAATTAAAGAATTTCCAACAAACAAAAGCCTAAAACCAGACAACTTCACAGGTGAATTCTATCATTTATGGAAGAGTTCATACCTATCCTTCTCAAACTATTCCAAAAAACTAAAGAGGAGAAATACTTCCAAAATCATTCTATAAGACCAGCACTAGCCTAATACCAAAACCCAAAGATATCACACGCTAAAAAAACTACAAGCCAATATCCCTGATGAATATAGATGCAAAAATCCCTAACAAAATATTAGCAAGCTGAATTCAACAATACATTGGAAAAGTCATACACTATAATCAAGTGGGATTTATTCTGAGAACACAAGGATGGTTCAATATCCACAAAATTAATGATACACCACATTAACAAAAAGAAGGATAAAAAATCATGTAATCATGTCAATAAATGCCGAAAAACCATTTGATAAATTTCAACATCCATTTATGATAAAAACTCTCAACAAAGTAGTTATAGAGGGAACATACTTCAACACAATAAAGGCCACTATGACAAGCCCACAGCTAACATCATATCCAATGGTGAAAAGCTGAAAGCTTTCCCTTTAAGATCAGGAATAAGACAAGAATGTCCATTCTTGCCACTATTATTCTACATAGTATCAGACATAGCAATCAGACAAGAAAAAGAAATAAGACATCTAAAAAGGATGTCTTGGAAAGGGAGAAGTAACACTGTCATTATTTGCAGAGTAAATGGTACTACATATAAAAAACCCTAAAGACACCACCCCCAAATTATTAGTAACAAATTAATTCAGTAAAGTTGCAGGATATGAACTCAGTATACATAAATCTGTTCTATTTCTATACACTAATAATGAACTATCAGAGAGTAATATTAAGAAAACAACCCTGTTTCTGATTACATTAATAAGAATACCTAGGGGTAAATTTAACCAAAGAGATGAAAGATCTATACTCTGGAAAATATGACATTGATTTTTAAAAAAATGAAGTTGACACAAATAAATGGAAAGATAAACTATGCTCATGGACTGGAAGAATTAATGTTATTAAAATGTCCATACCACTCAAAGCAATCTACAGATTCAACACAATCTCTATCAAAACACCAATGGCAATTTTTCATAGAACTAGAACAAGTAATCCTAAAATCTGTATGGAACCACAAAAGGCTCTGAATAACCAAAGCAATCTTGAGAAAGAACAAAGCTGAGGTATAACATTCCATGAATTCAAACTATACGACAAAGTAATCAAAACAGTAATGATACTGACATAAAAACAGACATATATTTCAATGGAACAGAATAGAGTCTAGAAATAAACCCACAATTAGAAAATTAATCTTTGACAAAAGAGGTAAGAATATGCAATAGAAAAAAGACCATCTCTTTCATAAATAGTATTGGGAAAACTGGACAGTTTACATGCAAAAGAATGAAACTGGACCAATTTTTACACCATAAACAAAAATAAACTTAAAGTGGACTGAATACCTAAATGTGAGACCTGAAAACTTAAAACTCCTGGAAGAAAACAGAGGCAGTATGCTTTTGGACATTGGTCTGAGCAACATTTTTTGTATCTGTCTCCTCAGGGCAACAAAAGCAAAAATAAACAAATGGGACTGCACCAAACCGAAAAGTTTTTGCACAGGGAAAGAAATCATCAACAAAATGAAACGCAACTTACTGAATGGGAGAAGATATTTGAAAATGACGTAATCAATACGCGGTTAATATCCTATTTATATAGATGACTAGACATTTTTCCAAAGACACATAGATGGCCAACAAACGTATGAAAAGACACTCAACATCACTCATCATCAGGGAAATTGCAAATCAATCACGGATATCAACTCACACCTGTCAGAATGGCTAATATCCAAAAGACAAGAAATAACAAGTATCGGTGAGGATGTGGAGAAAAAGGACTTGTGCAGTGTTGGTGGGAATGCAAAATGGTGTAGCTACTATGGAAAGTAGTATGGAGGTTCCTTAAAAAATTTAAAAAAATAGAACTACCATATGATCCAGCAATTCCACTTCTGGGTATTTATCTGAAAAAAACAAAAACACAAATTCGAAAAGATATATGCATCCCTATGTTCAGCACAAGAAACAGAGTTAATAATATTTCAACAACTTGAATGGTGACAGTACAGTATGGTGTTCCTCCCTACGAGGAACTCAATATATATATGTATATACTATATTTTGTTCATCCATTTATCTGCCAGGGGACACTACCCCTATATCCCCCACTCCCACAATCCCTTCCCTCTGGCAACCAACAGATTGTTTCCTGTATCTATGAGTATTTCTGTTCTGTTGTTTGCTCATTTTGTTTTTTAGATTCCACATATAAGTGAAATTATACAGTATTTCTCTAACTTATTTTACTTAGCACAATACTCTCTAGTTCCATCCATGTCACAAAAAGGCAAGATTTAATTCTTTTTTTTTTTTTAAGATTTATTTATTCATGAGAGACACACAGAAAGAGGCAGAGACATAAGCAGAGGAAGAAGCAGGCTCCCTGCGAGGAACCGAACGTGGGACTTGATCCTGGACCACAGGATCATGCCCTGAGCCGAAGACAGATGCTCAACCACTGAGCCACCCAGGCATCCAGATTTCATTCTTTTTTATGGCTAAGTAATAGTTCACATATTCTACTGTATTTGTTTGTATGTATACTTATATCCATACCACATCTTCTTTACCCAGTCATCTATTGATGGACACCGAGGTTGCTTCCATTATCTTGGCTATTCTAAATAATGCTACAGCAGACATAGGGATGTATATATCTTTTTATTTTTTTATTTATTTATTTTTAATTTTTTTATTTATTTATGGTAGTCACAGAGAGAGAGAGAGAGAGAGAGAGAGAGGCAGAGACATAGGCAGAGGGAGAAGCAGGCTCGCTCCATGCAAGGGGAGCCCGATGTGGGATTCAATCCCGGGTCTCCAGGATCGCGCCCTGGGCCAAAGGCAGGCGCTAAACCACTGCGCCACCCAGGGATCCCTGTATATATCTTTTTAAATTTGTGTTTTTGTTTCCTGCCACAACTATTCACCTTAAAAAAGATGTCTTGGGATTTCAAAAATTTATTTCAGTGGTATACTTCTTTTGTTGATTTTTATTTATTGTCTTATAATTTTATTAGTTAACTCATGTAAGATAGTTGTTTATAAGTCAAATGATTAAATATTGGATGCCGTATGGTGTAGTTTCATACTCATCTTCCTGGTTGTTCACAACTAATCAAAGTAGGTCATCACAATCAACAAAGCAATGAGTTCATAAACATGCACAAGGAAAACTGGTATTGAATGTCGTCCATTTATCTTTTTACCAAAAAGTTAATAATATACAATCTGATTTTTAGTTCTGTGATATTATGTTTTTATGTTTATCTTTTGAGAAAGACAAAGTATTGCTAGAATTGTCATAAAATGGGTACATTGTTTATGTACCCATTAAACAATAACTCTTCATTCTCCTCTTCCCCCAGCCCCTGGCAATCAATACTCTACTTTCTATCTCTGAGAATATGACTACTTACTGTATGTATCTGGTATAAGTGGAAACATACAATATTATTTGGTGACTGGTTTATTTTACTTAGCATCATATCCTCAGGGTTTACCCATGTTGTAACATGTGTCAGAATTTCCTTCCTTTTTAAGGCTGAGTAATATTCCATTATATGTATATACTATATTTTGTTCATCCATTTATCTGCCAGTGGACACTTGGATTGCTTCCGTCTTTTGGCTATTGTGAATAATGTGCAATGAACATGGGTGTACAAATTTCTCAAAACCCTGCTTTTGACTCTTATGGGTATATACCCAGAAGTGGAATTGCTAGATCATAAATATTTTGGCTTTTTGAGGACCTGTTATATTGTACCATTTTACATTCTCACCAACAGTGCACATGGGTTTCAATTTCTCCACATCCTCAACAATACTTGTTATTTTCTGTTTTTTTGGATAGTAGCCATCCGGATGCATGTGGTGATATATCTCATCTTAGTTTTGATTTGCATTTCCCTAATGATTAGTGATACTGATACTGAACATCTTTTCGTGTACTTATTGGTCATTTGTATATCTTCTTTGGAGGAATGTTCTTTACCCATTTTTTAATCGAGTTGTTCAAAGGTTAATTTTATGTGTCAATTTTGCTGGGCCACAAATTTCTGGGCCCAGAAATTTGGTTAAACATTATTCTAGGGTGTCTCTGAGGGTATTTGTGGATGAAATTAACAGCTGAATCAGTAGACTGAGTAAAACAGATGGCCCTCTCTAATGTAGGTGGGCTTCACCATTCCATTGAAGGCCTAAATAGAACAAAAGGCTGAGCAGGAAAGAATCTGCTCCCTCTGCTTGTCTTTGAGCTATGATATCAGGCTTTTCCTGATCAGACTCAGGTTCAGACTGGAAGTTATGCCATCAGCTCTCCAGGGTCTCCAACTTGTAGATATTGGGGACTTCCCAGCCTCCATAATTGTGAACAAATTCCTTATACTAAATCTGTCTATCTATTTCCTATTCTTTTTCTCTGGAAAACCTTAATACAGATTTTGGTACTGAGAAGTGGGGTGCTGCTATAATGAATACTTAAAAATGTGGAAGTGGCTTTGGAATTGAGTAATGGCTAGAGGCTGGAAGAATTCTGAGGTGCATGCTAGAAAATGATAAGATTGTCATGAAGGGAGTGTTAATAGATTGTGGTGAAAGTTCAGAAAGAAAAGAGAAGGGCTGGAGAAAAAGCCCTTTATCTTCTTAAAGAATATATCAAATCATGAACAGAATGTTGGTAGAAATATGGGCAGTAAGTCCATTCTGATGAGGTCTCAGATGGAAATGAGGAACATGTTACTGGATAAGGGAGAAAAGGCAATACTTGTTATAAAGTAGCAAAGAACTTAGCTGAATTGTGTTCATGTTCTAGTGTCTTATGAAAAGTATAACTTGTGAGTGAGGAAATTAGATATTTAGCTCAGGAGATTTTTAAGCAAAGCACTGAAGGAACGGCTTACTTCCTCCAAACTGCCCATAGTAAAATATGAGAAGAAAGAAACGAAGTAGTTGTTAAGCAAAAAGAAAACAGAACTTAGAGACTTGCAAAGTTCTCTGTCTATATTGTAAAAAATGAGAAAGCATGTTCAGAAGAGAACACTAATGGTGTGGTGATTAAGCTGGGTAGAAACCATGGACCTCTCCACAGAAACTAGGAATAGAGATGGGATTTATACCAGCCAGCTGAGACTGAAGGAAGCAAAGAAAACAAGACAGAATGAAGGGAAGCTGTGAACATACATTATCCTTCAAGAAAAGGGAAGAAGGACCCAAAGGCGATTCAGAGATCATCAGGACTGCTACTCCAGCTAAAAATCCAGAGTGCAAAGCTGCCTTTACATTGGTTCTGCTGCCTAGCAGAGTGCCAGGTGGATGGGCCCTTGCAGAACACCAGATGGGTGGCACTTCAAGGGAGCCAAAGGTGCAGGACTGCTCTGCTGAGCCTTGGGGATGACACAACTCTAGGGAGTCAACTGCCCTAGGGGGTCCCCAGTGTAGAATATCAAACCAAAGAGCATTTTTCTTGAGCCTTAAGATCTAATGGAATTTACCTTGCTAAGTTTTGGATTAACTTGGGGCCTGTCACATCTTCTTTCTTTCCTTTTCGGAATGGGAATGTCTTCCTAAGCTCATCTTACCACTGTGTTTTGAAATACATAGTTTACCTGGTTTCATAGTTCATAGCTGGAGAAAAACTTTGCCTCTAATCTCACCCATATCTGATTTAGATGAAATATATTTTTTAAAGATTTTGTAAAGATTGTATTCCCTGAGCAGGGAATCTGATACGGGACTTGATCCCAGGACTCTCGGATCATGACCTGAGCTGAAGGCAGATGCTTAACTGAATGAGCCACCCAGGTGTCCCATATTTAGATGAGATATTTAGATGAGACTTTGGACTTCAGACTTTGGAGTTGATGCTAAAATGAGTTAAGACTTTTGGGGTTGCTGGAATGGATTTTTTTTTTTATGTGAAAGGGACATGAATTTTTTGGGGGGGCAAGATAGAATGTACTGAAGTGAATATTTGTGTGTTTCTTCAATGCATAAGTTGAAGCTCTAACCCCCAATGTGATGGTATTTAGAAATGAGAGCCTTTGGAAGGAATTTAGGGTTAGATGATGTCACAATGATGCCATGGGGCTCCCATGACAGGATTACTGTCCACATAAGAGTAAGAGACCAGAGTACCCTCTCTCACATAGCTATATGAGGATACAGCTGTTGAAAGAAGACAGCTGTTGAAAGTCAGAAAGCAAGCTCTTACCAGGAACCAAATCTGCCAGCACCTTGATCTTGGATTTC
Organism: Canis lupus familiaris; assembly: GCF_011100685.1. Taxonomy (NCBI): domain Eukaryota; kingdom Metazoa; phylum Chordata; class Mammalia; order Carnivora; family Canidae; genus Canis; species Canis lupus. Next base: position 43,835,418 of record NC_049230.1, read on the forward strand.
CCTGCGTCCAGAATTGTAAGAAATAATCCTTTTGTTTAAGCCTCTCAGTCTATGGAATTCTGTTATAGGAGCCAGAGCTGAATAAGACAGGTTGTTCTTTTGTTGTTGTTGTGGTTGAGTTGTAAGAGTTCTTTATATATTCTGGATATTGTCCCCTTATCAGTTATATGGTTTGTAAAAATTTTGATGCAGACTAATTTATTTTTGTTGCCTGTGAACATTGGTTTTTAAAGACTTCATAGTTTGGGGTAATGATATTAAATGATTACTTTTAACTTACGACTTTCCCAATAAGTAGCATTTGGTTAAGATAAGAGATAATTAGTGCAACTTTTTATTACCTGGAACCGGCATTAGTTTTAATAATATGCTGTTTACTATTTAATTCTCTACTACAAACCACAATTGAACCTGCAAACTGAAAAGATGAATTCAGGCATGCTCAACGAAATGATGCTAACTTAGTGCTGGTTTATTCTGTGATAAGTGATGGAGAATGCCAAAATAATCTGTAGTAGTTAAGCACACAAAAAAACCAACCTCTTCTATACCATCTAGATACAAAGGGCATTCAACTGGCACTTAAGATGAGTTTTTTTGCTTTGAGTCAGACTAAAGTAATTAGATTTAGAAATAGCCTGGGAAATATGCTGAATGTAAGAAATTACAGCAGGTAAGTAAATTTTGATTTTTTTAAAAAATATTTTATTTATTCATAGAGACACACAGAGAGAGAGAGAGAGAGAGAGAGAGAGAGAGAGACAAGCAGGCTCCATGCAGGGAGCCCGACGTGGGACTCGATCCCAGGTCTCCAGGATCACGCCCTGGACTGAAGGCGGCACTAAACCATTGAGCCACCCGGGCTGCCCAAATTTTGATTTTTTAAAAGAGATTTTGTTTATTTATTCATGAGCGACACACACAGAGAGAAGCAGAGACACAGGCAGAGGGAGAAGGCTCCATGCAGGGAGCCCGACGTGGGACTGGATCCTGGGTCTCCAGGATCAGGCCCTTGGCTGAAGGCGGCACTAAACCGCTAAGCCACCCAGGCAGCCCTGTAAATTTTGATTTTTAAAAATGTGGGTGCTTCCAGGTTTTTCTTCATTTCTTCTTTGAATAAATAATCCTTTTCTTGTAAATAGAAGAAGTTTACAAATCTCCTCTGCTCGTCATATTAATGATTTATTGTTGACAACTTTAAAAACTGGTCTTTATGGTTTAACAATTCAGGATTGTGAATGAGAGTAAACTTGCATTGCCTCATTGTTATGTAATTTTTGGAACAACAATTAACCCAACAGATGCCAAGCCAACACATAAATCTTGAAATTAACCCAAAGATCTTTACATTTGGCCTACTAGAAAATTTAGAATCTTTTGGAATCCTTTTTTCACTCTAATGGGAATAAGGTTGTGATACCTCTGGTAATCATTCAGCTAAAATTTTTTCTGGTTTCTATCTCTTAGCCCTATGCAAAAGAATGACACTTCACTGTCAGATCATCCCCAGGAGATAGTGAGAAATTAAGCTTCAAGCCTAATTTTTAAAAAAATATTTAATTTATTTATTTATGAGAGACAGAGAGAGAGAGAGAGAGAGAGAGAGAGAGGCAGAGACATAGGCAGAGGCAGAAGCAGGCTCCCTATAGGGAGCCTGATGTGGGACTCAATCCCAGGACCCAGGGGATCATGACATGAGCCAAAGGCAGACATTCTACCACTGAGCCACCCAGGTGCCCCCAAGCCTAATTTTTCATGCTAACCAAGACAGGAAAAATACTGTCAATAAGTCTCAGTTACTGATGAAAAGGAACTATTTTTATATAAACTTGTAGTTTACAAGGATGGTATACAGCAACAAGGACTTGATAATCAATTCATCATTAAGGGAGCATTCCCTTTAACCAGGTTCCCCACATTGAGCATGCTTAGTGTATACTGCCTCTGTATTATTCAGAATGGCTCATGTGATTGAGTTCAAAGGATACAAGTTTGGTAGTATTTAAATGACCATCTTGAACTTACCAGGACTGTTCTTAGGGAATAAAGCTGATTTATAAAACCACTTAAAAAAACAAAACTTAAGAAGATAACAAAAATATTATTATATACTTCCTAAATATCTCTCATAATCTTTTTGTTTTACTGGCAGCAGGTATTGGTACCCTTTTAACAACATTCCTACTACTCTTTGAGTATTCATTTTATTTGAAGGACTGGGTAAGTAACTCAGTATATCCTTTGTATTTAGGAAGTGAAATATTGACCAATCTGTAAGAATTTAAATATCTATCAAAATGAATAATAAACCTAAGTACAAAACTGAAGGCTGAAATTTTCCTAAAAGGTAATGAAAAATTACTTTTTATTTAATTAATTATTTTTAAAAAAAACCTTTTTCTTACTCAAGAGTCTCCAGACTTGGGTAAAATTTGGGCCAATACTGGCATATCTGCACTTTCTTAAAGCAATCTACCATTTTATGTATGTATGTGGATACGTATAATTGACATACAACATTATATTAGTTTCATGTGTACAACATAATGCAATCTACCATTTCAAATCTTTGAGTCAATAACTGGATTCTTAAAGCAATCCCATTTAGAGAGACCAATTAAGGATCTTGGAAAACCAGAATAAGCTAATCTAACAAGACTAGGAAAGAATTAGAGAAAAAACATTAACTACAGAAATGCTACAGAATGTAATACACAAACATACCTCCGGGGCTGTGACCGGCATTCCTCCTCCCCACTGTCTGCCTCCTGCATAGACAAGAAAATGATAAAAAAATAATTTAAAACCTGAGGTCTCATACCATAATACCAACAATGCAATTTTACTAAGCTTTACATGTAGGACTATCTCATTCATCTTGTGCACTTGAACAAATTCTCTCCATAAATAGCAACTTCAACACAGAAGGTTGATATGTATCAGTAGAATTTATTTTTGGAAGAAATTTCAACAATAGTCTACAAACAAATTTCACTGATAACAAAATGCTAACAGTTAAAGCATTACCTCTAAAAACAACTAAAGATGTTATGCCACTTTACGCTACTTCAAATTCAAAATGAGTGGGCATTCTGATTACCGCCAACAAATCTCATTCAGATGATCTATTAAAAATTTTGATCCCCAAAGAACCTAAACAATGAGCAGCACTTCACAAAGTGCTCATGATCAAATCATGAACAGTATTTAGCACTTCACAAAGTGCTCATGATCTAATCATGAACAGTTAACCTCAACACAATGGCTACTACTTATTGAGTGTTTATAATGTGCCAGGCTCCTTGCTCAATGCTTTAAGTACAGTGTCCTACTTATAAATTCAGAAGGCTGAGGGGTGCCTGGGTGGTTCAGTTGGCTAAGTCTTGGTTTCTTTCTCTTTTGTGTGTGTGTGTGGTTTTTTTTTTTTTTTGAATAGTTTTTCTTTCTTTCTTTCTTTCTTTCTTTCTTTCTTTCTTTCTTTCTTTCCTTTCTTTCTTTCTTTCTCTCTCTCTCTCTCTCTCTCTCTCTCTCTCTCTCTCTCTCTTCTTTCTTTCTTTCTTTCTTTCTTTCTTTCTTTCTTTCTTTCTTTCTTTCTTTCTTTCTTTTTAAGATTTTTATTTTATCCCTGACTCTTGGCTTCTACTCAGGTGATGATCTCGGGGTTGTGGGATGGAGCACTGTATTGGGCTGCACACTCAGTGCGGAATCTGCTTGGGATTCTCTCTCCCTCTCCTTGTCCCTGCTGCCCTGTTTGCTAGCACACACACTCTTTCAAACAAACAAACAAACAAATAAATAAATAAATAAATAAATAAATAAAATCTTTTTAGAATTCAGAAGGCTGATGGTACTATATTTCTCACTGATTCTTTTTTTTTTAATTTCTCACTGATTCTAATACATACAAACAGCTTAGGATAAATATCTTCAGTCAATAAAAAAAAAGGCACTGAATCATAGTTTAATTGCAATATCTATTTTTTCTTAGTGGTACATAAAATAATTGAGGGTGTTATGGCAATTAGATCCAGTGAAATATGGATTTTACAGATGAAGAAACTGAAATTCACAAAGAGGAAATACATAAGTTTCCCAAGGAAACTCATGTGGTGAAGCTAGAATTAAAAATGACAAAATACTGCCTCCCCATGCATTAAAAAAGCATATCATTTACTCCTCCCTGGCCTAGGTTAGAACTTTTAAGTTATTACACAGATTTTTATGTACATAAGAATGCTGACATAAAGAAAAAGTAAGAAAAGATGTCAGAATTAATAATACTAAAGTGCTAAGTTTTTCTTTGAGTTTGCTCCCTGACATTTTATATTTGCTTTTTGGTCACTTTTTCTCTATTTGGCAAACATAAAAACTGGAGGACAAAAATAATTTCAAACAGTATGTATACTGTCTGCCACTGAGAGCCACCTACATTTTCATGTTTATGGAACTATCCCCATTCATCTCTGTATCATTCTGTCTCCATCCCTGGTCAGCTACTATTACTTAAAATTCTACAACATTTATTCCCATTTTATTTTTATTATTTTAAAAAAGATTTTATTTATTTATTCATGAGAGACACACAGAGAGAGGCAGAGACATAGGCAGAGGGAGAAGCAGGCTCCCTGGGGGGTGCCTGATGTAGGACTTGATCCAGGACCCCAGGATCACAAACTGAGCCAAAGGCAGATGCTCAACCACTGAGCCACCCAGGTGCCCTATTTTCATTATTGATTTCAGGCATGCCTATTATTTCCCACAAAGGAAAGAATATAGCAAAGAATCTACCTACAGAGAGAACAAAAGTTAAATGTCATAGTGTGCTAAACTATTGCCTAAAGGTAGGTTTTAGGTTCAGAAGTATTCACCCTTTAAGGACTGAAGAGTGTTAAAAGGAAAATAACTGATTGTCCCTAGAGTCAATAGAATCTGGAAAGTTTGCAAGAAAGAAAATGAAAAGATTCAGATAAGCAAATGTAAATGTTAGATTTTGAGGCCCAAGGGAACTATTATATATAGAAATGATTTCCTGGAATCTTATTTAACAAATAGTGCTTCCTTACGATTACTACAATTAATGAGCTCAACTTCTGATGTATTCTCATATCTTTTAATTGTATAAAAACTATATAAAGGGTATATTTAAGATAAATATAAGTTATGAGGCACAGTAATACAATGAATACCTGTAAATACCTTTCTACTTAAGAGCTAGACTAGTACTGGGGCTCCTGGGTGGCTCAGTTAGTTGGGCATCTGACTCTTGGTTTTGGCTCAGGTCATGATATCAAGGTCCTGAGATCCAGCCCCTGTTGGGCTTTGTGCTCAGCATACAGTCTGCTTGATCATGACCTGAGCCAAAGCCAAGAGTCAGAGGCTTAACTGACTAAGCTACCCAGATGCCCTTTTTGTGTTGTTTTGGTGGAAATATGTTTTTGTTTCTCTTGGGTAATGGGACAGATGCACGCATAATTTTGTAGGAAATTACCAGGCCTTTTTCCAAAGTGCTTGTAACACTTTACACTTATCAACAATGTATGAAAGCTGCAATTACATTTAGCATTTTTCTTCTCCTATGGTTATTGTTTTCCATGTCCTCAGAAACTTTTGCTTACTCTTTAGTTACAAAAATACTTGATCATATATAAGGTCTATCTATGACCCATCCTGAAAAAATATTTGTATATGGTGTCAGGCAGGGGTTAGGGATGAGGTTCCTTTTTTTTCACATGGATACCTAGTTTTAAGTATCATTTGTTGAAGACTTTCCTTTCCCCATTGGATTACTTGGCCCCTTGTAAAAAATCAAATGATTGTATATGTGAGGTCTACTTTTGGGTTCTTAATTCTGTTCCATTGATCTATTTGTCAGTTTTTATGCCAGGCCCACACTATCTTGACTACTGGATTTTATAGTAAGTTTTGAAGGAAATATAAATCCTCTAACTTGATTCTTTTTCAAGATTTTGCTTTATCTTCTAGTAAGACTTTCTGCCTTGAAATCTACTTTATCTGATATTAATATAGCTGTTACACTTATTTATGCTCATGGTTTGCAAGACTTATTTTTCAATTTCTTTATATATTAAAGAATGTCTCTCTTTTTAGATTTTTATTTATTCATGAGAAACACATACACACAGAGGCAGAGACAGAGGCAGAGGCAGAGGGAGAAACAGGCTCCCCACAGGGAGCCCAATGTGGGACTCGAGCCCTGGACCCAGGATCATGTCCTGAGTTGAAGGCAGATGCTCAACGGCTGAGCCACCCAGGTATCCCTAAAGAATGTCTCTTATAAACAAACCATAACTGCATTTTGGGGTGTCTGGGTGGCATAGTCGGTTGGGTGTCTGACTCTTGGTTTCAGCTCAGGTCATGGTCTCAGGGTTGTGGGACTGAACTCCAAGTCCAACTCTGCATCTAACATGGAGTCTGCTTGAGAATCTCTCTCCCTCTTCCCCCGTACCCTTCCCCATTCTCTTTCTCTGAAATAAATAAATCTTTTTAAAAATATAGTTGTATTTTGCTTTATCTCTTGTGACAATCTTTGCCTTTTAATTATAGTGTTTAGTTCATTAACATTTAATGTAATTTGATACAATTAGATTTGGATCTACAATGTTACTATTTATTTTCTATTTGTCACCTACATTTTCATTCCTCCTCTTCTGTCTTCTTTTGTATTATTTGAATATTTTTTAGAATTTCATTTAATTTATTGGTTCTACCTCTTTTCATTATTTTCTATTCCATTGTCTTTTTTTTTAATTATGGCTTATTCTTAAAAATATATCATTTAGTTTTGATTGTTTAAGAGCTTTAAAAATTGTATTATATATATGTGTGGTCTTGCCAATATGCTTTTTTAATACTAAGTATTAAAAGCTAACAAGATTAACCCACTTACTACATATAGCTATATTTCATTTTTACCAAGGTAAAAGACTGCATTATATGAATATAAATAACAAAGTTTATCCATTCTACTTGTATAGATTGTTCCCCATTTTTGGTGACATCAACCATGCCACTATAAATATTCTTGTACATGTCTTTTGGTCTATATGCATGAGTGTCAACACAGGATATATACTAAGCAATGGGATTGCAGGGTCACAGGGTAAACAAAGGTTAACATTTACAAGATAGTGCCAATTTATTTTCCAAAGTAGTTGTGCTGACTTACACTCCCACCAGGAAAGAGTGTTTTGGTTAATGTTAAATCCTAGCTACACTTGGAACCGTCATGTTTTTATTTTTTGCCAATCTAGTATTATATCTAACTATGGTCTCAATTTGCTTTGCCTTGGTTACTAATAAGTATGAACAACCATTTATGTTTATGGCTTATTACTAACTTCATGCTTTTTGCCTCATACCTAAAAGGAGCAGACCAAAAGGAGGATAATTCAAATGATTTTCAGTTCTTTGATGGATTTTTTTCTTTTTTTAAAAAGATTTATTTATTTGAGAGAGAGTGTGTGCATGAGTAGGGGGAAGGGGCACGGGGAAAGGGATAGAGAGAATCTCAAGCAGATTCTCTGATGAGCACAGAGCCTTAGTTCTTGATGCTCAATCCCACAACCCTGAGATCATGACGTGAGCCAAAAATCGAGAGTCTGACACTTAACCAACGAGGCACCCTAGATTTTTTTTTTTTTTTTTTTTTTACCTGTGAGAATTGTGATGAAAGTATATGGAGAAGTAAAAAGCAAAAACATCCTTGATGCTTCCTTAGGAGGGCATACACAACAAAATCATTTATATCTACAGAGGTGAACAAACTAACATTTATTGAGCATCATTATGAGCCAAGTACTTTATTTTTTTTTTAATTTTTATTTATTTATGATAGTCACAGAGGGAGAGAGAGAGAGAGGCAGAGACACAGGCAGAGGGAGAAGCAGGCTCCATGCACCGGGAGCCCGACGTGGGATTTGATCCCAGGTCTCCAGGATCGCACCCTGGGCCAAAGGCAGGTGCCAAACCGCTGCGCCACCCAGGGATCCCCCAAGTACTTTATATGTTATTTACTAAGCACCATAATTAGACTTGTTCAATGACACAATGCCAATAAATGGTATAGTTAGGATTTGAACTCAGGTCTATCTTTCTGCTATAACCAGCTTCCTCTAAACTAAGAATCTGACTTTGATACCTATATCCAAAGATAGGGAGTAGGGAGGGAGCCACAAAAGAAAGCATTTCTTTTTTCATGGCTTATAATAAAATAATTGTCAACTTTCTTTTATGACTTCTACACTTTAAAATAGTGCCAAAGGAGGGAAAATTTCTTTGGCACACACAAAAGATCAGGTCAGAGTAGTGCTTCTAATGCAAGATCCTCAACTTTTTTCTTTCTTTCTTAGATTAATATTACAATATTCAGGGCAATGAATGATTTGCTTTCCATTGCTATTACTTGGAAAAAGAGACTTAAAGAAAAAAACAACTTAGTATATATCAAGGTACTGTAGGCCTTAGAGTACAATGGATTCAAAAGGAATGAAGAAAATGCTCAATTATATTTATTTCAGTAGAATCCATTGCCACAAAAGCAAAGATAAAACACTGCTTACTCAATAAGAATAATTCATACAGTTATCTTGAATGGTGGTATTTAAATGGTAACTAAAGGTAAAATTCTTACTATTCTATTCTAACAAGTGCATATGACAGATATAACCAACTACTCTGTCAAGTAACTTCACACCTTGTTAGGAAAAAAAAAAAAAAAGCCAAAATAGTCAACCTGCTCAGAACATTAGAAAATACCAGGAGGAAAGTACAGAGATAGCTCTTAGTTTCTTCTTAGTGAATGGAATAATTTCTAATGTGTAAGGAAGAGATCTAATTAATTGAATGACTAAATATATGTTTGTTGGTTTTTTTTTATATTCCAGAGTCCTATTATTAAATAATTAGTTCTTGATGCTCCTAAGAAAAATTCAACCTATAAACAATATGGTATGAGATTTTAAATAGAATTTAATTTTAGGCTATTTTCAGGAACCATTAAGTATGAACTGAAAGATTAAAGCATTCTTATGAATCTATTACTACCTAGGCATAAAAGTAGGTTTCTAAATAAAAGATGTCTGGAAAAATGTAAGCACCCAGGTGATATTTGCTGATGAGTAGGCTGGGGAGAGGGAGATGCTGCTAGCCTTGAAATACACTGCACTAGACAGGTGTTGTTAAGCATGTACCTTCCCGAACCTTACTGTTTAAGATTCTTTATACTTTCTATATGCTTCAATCCAAGTGGACTCATTCATTATACTTCAAAGGTATCTATTAGCTTCCTTTGTCCACACTGTTTCATCAACATGGAAGGCCCCACTCCCCTCTGCTACATCCCTTCCCAGCTTTGAAAGATGGTTTCAAAAGCCTGAAGTTCATAACATTTTTAAAAATCATCTGATAAGCTGTCTGTCTCCCTCCAAACTTGTGACACCACCCAGTTCTGTTTCTGGGTTACCACTGGGAGCTGTTGCTGGGTGTCTTTTTTCTATAATCTTTAAAAATGTTATTAAGATGTGCTACTTAACTCACCCATTTGTGAAAATTTCAGAATTGCTATATTGTCTTTTCTATCATCAGAGATCCAACTCTTTGAGGCTACTTGGTTTTAAAAAGCAACAAGACTTACTGTGTTCTGAACTTGTTATAACTGACAAGCAGGCAATATGAAAACTTTACAAGGTTCTTAACTCTGGCTCCCTTTACAACTTTTTAATAACAATAATCTTTAGTCCTCATGCTTACCAATTTTTATTCCTTAGCTTTGAGGTGGGGCCAATGGTGTGTTGGGGCTGGTTAGTAGGCTCATGAGACCAAATTGTTAGATTTTTAGGAATGTTGTGACACTTACATTGGTAGCTTGAAATTGGCCATAGTGGGTATTTACTGGGGAAATCAGCAAATGCTACATACAAATCAGCCCCAGCCCAGAGAACAGGTTTTTAAACATTTACCTCTATACCATGAGGTATGTGGCACAAGAATCTGTAAATTTAAAAAGCTTCATAGATAACTAATAAGCAGTTAAAGATTGAAACCTTTCTCTTTAACATTTGGAAAAACATCAAAAAGCCCAGGATACACATAGCTACTACTTCCTCAAGGTAACTGTGCTAGGTACCAGGGAGATCAGTGATAATGGTAACTTAACTCTCCAAAAGGATCTATTGTCCCCCTTTCTAGACTATAAGGTCTGTAAGGGCAGGAATATGTTTGAATAGTGATAGTCATATGCTCAGTAGACATTAGATGAATTAATAAATACTGTACAAAGTATCATAACCTTGGTATCACAACTAGGTATCACAACCTAGTAAGTGGCAGAAGTAGGAATAAACCTTCAGCTAATTCCAATATATCATATGCGTCATCTCCATTAAATTACTGGTCATATCCTTGGTCTGTCAATCAAAGATGAGTGCTTAAAATGGGAAAGAAAGCAAGTAGCATCCATCATAAGGTAGTAAGACTATGGCTCTGTGCCATGTTTTCCTTCTCCATAATTTAAAGTCTTCTCATGGGGCACCTAGGCGGCTCAGTTGGTTAAGCATCTGCCTTTGGCTCAGTTCATGATCCCATGGTCCTGGGATCGAGCCCCACGTTGGGCTCCCTGCTCAGTGCAGAGCCTGTTTCTCCCTCTCCCCTACTCCCACTCATGCTCTTTCTCTTAAATAATAAATAAAATCTCTAAAAAAGTCTTTTCATGACTATAATTCATTTAAGCCACCCTGGGATGAATGCTATGCAGGTATGATTAGAGATTTACTTTTCTGCTGAAGAAACTAACTCATGAAAGTGTGAAGATTTAACCTAAGAGTAAGCAGTAGAGTCAAGATTCTGTCTGTTAAGGTCAAACCTTCTGCCAGAACAAGCTACCTCTCTTATATTAAAAGAATACTGTGGGGACACTGATAGGGGCCTGATCCTAAGGCCTTATCTTTGAGTTACTCCCTATCCAGATTCTGTTCCCTTCTACTCAAGTGAAATTCCACATCTCATTGTCCGACGACTTCGCCATTGGTCCATTTCCTTCTTTGTAGCCTAAGCCCTCAATATGGACATACAGTCTTATGTTTAGCCAGGACATAGTGGTATAACTGTACTAATTGTTTAAACATTGAAATACTTCTATACTAGAGGGCAAATAGTAGCTGTCTACTGCCTCAGAATGTTTCAAGATCCGACAACAATCAGGATGATGCCTGGACAGCAGAGGATTTCCAGGTCTTGCTCCTGCTTATTCTAAGTGGTTTTATAGCAATGCCAGACCAGTTGCTAAATATTCTGAGTATCATTTCTACCTACAGCAAATCTTTTCTGTTCTCTAAACTTAGATTTAAAATTCTTAGCTCTGTCTTAGCTTCACCCTAGAGATAATGCCTGTATGCCTCTTTCACCTATATCATCTGTTCTGTTTTGCTGTGTGTATTCTGCTAGCCACACTCCAATAAAGTTTTTATTTTATTTTTTTAAAAGATTTTATTTATTTATTCATGAAAGACTGAGAGAGGCAGAGATATAGAGGGAGAAGCAGGCTCCTTACAGGGAGCCCAATGTGGGACTCGATCCCTGGACGGGGATCACACCCTGAGCTGAAGGCAGATGTTCAACCACTGAGCCACCCATGCATCCCTGACTTTTGGTTTTAGTACCAGTCCTTTGCAACACATGATTATTACCATGCCTCCCCAAGGAATTTAAAAATAAAAAAGGCACTGATAACATCTGAAGGAGCTAAATAAAATCTGCTTATTGAAGTTTTTCTTCATATTAAACATTTGAATTGTTTGTGGATATAAAGAATTAGGATACAATTAACCAAAGGTACAACTTGAAACATTATTCAGAAATAAATCCACAAAAGACTCTGAAAAGCCAAAGATATCTTGAGAAAGAAGAACAAAGCTGGAGATATCACAGTCCCAGATTTTAAACTATACTACAAAGCTGTTGTAATCAAAGCAGTATACTACTGGCACAAAAACAGATACATAGACCACCGGAATAGAATTGAGAGCCCTGAAATAAACCCACTCTTATATGGTTAATGTGCTCCTACAACAAAGGAGGCAACAATATACAATGGGGAAAAGATAGCTTCTTCAATAACTGGTGTTGGGAAAACTGAAGGACTACATGCAGAAGAATGAAACCAGGCCTTTCTGTACCATACACAAAAATAAATTCAAAATGGATTAAAGACTTATTAAATATAAGCCTGAAACCATAAAACTCTTAAAGAAAATAGGCAGTAATAGTCTCTTGGACATCAATTTCAGAAATATTTTTCTGGATATGTCACCAAAGGCAAAAGAAACAAGCAAAAACAAACATTTGGGACTACATAAAACAAAAAGCTTTTGCACAGTAAAGGAAATCATCAAGAAAATGAAAAGGCAACCTTCTGAATGGAAGAAGATATTTGCAAATGATATAACCAATAAGGAGTTAATATCCAGAATATATATATATAACTCAGAGAACTCAACACCCTAAAATAATACCATTAAAAACTGGGCAAAGGACCTGAATAGACATTTTGCCAAAAAAGACTTAAAGGTAGTCAACAGATACATGATAAAATTCTCAACATCACTGATCATCAATCACTGATCATCCCAGAAATGCAAATCAAAACCTCAATGAGATCATAACCTCATACTAGTCAGAATGGCTAGTATCAAAAAGATAAGAAATAAATGTTAGTAAGGATGTGTAGAAAAGGGAACCTTCCTTGTGCACTGTTGGTAGGAATGTCAATTGATGTAACTACTCTGAAAACCAGTATCAAGGTTCCTCAAAATACTACAAATAGAAGTACTATATGATCCAGTAATCCCACTTCGGGGCACTTATCCAAAGAAAACAAAAATGCTTATTTGAAAAGATAAATGCAGCTCTATGTTTATTGCAATGTTATTTATAGTGGCCAAGATATGTAAGCAACCTAAGTGTCCATCAACTGACAAGCAGATAAAATATGATACAGATGTAAGATGGAGTACTACTCAACTGTAAAAAAAGGAAATCTTGACATTTGCAGCAACATGGATGGACCTAGAGGGTATTTTGCTAAATAAAATAAGTCAGATGGAGAAAAATAAATACTGTATGATTTCACTTATATGAGGAACCTAGAAAATAAATAAGCAAAAACAACAACAACAACAAAAGAAAACAAAAAGAGAAATACATTAATATATAGAGAGAAGGGATCCCTGGGTGGCGCAGCAGTTTAGCACCTGCCTTTGGCCCAGGGCGCGATCCTGGAGACCCGGGATCGAATCCCATGTCGGCCTCCCGGTGCATGGAGCCTGCTTCTCCCTCTGCCTATGTCTCTGCCTCTCTCTCTCTCTCTGTGACTATCATAAATAAATAATAATAATAATAAAAATTTATATATAGAGAGAAAAACTAGAGGTTGCCAGAGGGAAGGAGGGGTGGGGTATAGGTGAAATAGATGAGGGAGATTAAGAAGTACAAACTTCTAGTTATAAAATAAGTTATGGGACGAAAAGTACTGCATAGGGAATATAGTCAATAATATTTTAATAACTTTGTAGGGTGCCAGATGGTAAGTACAGTTATCTGGTGAGCATTTCATAATATATATAATTGCAGAATCACTATGTTATATACCTGAAAGTAATATAATATCCCAACTATACTTCATAAAGCAATCAAGGAAACAAGCTGGGCAAAGAACACATGTAGAAGAGTAATAAAGGAACACTGATTACCTACCAAATACTACTAAGCAGCATAATTGTTTCAAATTTTCCAAAGTCATTTTCAAACCAAGTAGTTGATAAATATATGATCAAAAAGAAACGAGAATAGGGATCCCTGGGTGGCGCAGCGGTTTGGCGCCTGCCTTTGGCCCGGGGCGCGATCCTGGAGACCCAGGATCGAATCCCACATCGGGCTCCCGATGCATGGAGCCTGCTTCTCCCTCTGCCTGTGTCTCTGCCTCTCTCTCTCTCTCTGTGACTATCATAAATAAATAAATAAATATTTAAAAAAAAATCTTTAAAAAAGAAACGAGAATATTTAAGACATAGTGTACTGCTGGATGGCTCAGGGCGTGATCCCAGGATCTGGGATTGAGTCCTGGATAGGGCTCCCTGTGAGGAGCCTGCTTCTCCCTCTGCCTTTGTCTCTGCCTCGCTCTGTGTCTCTCATGAATAAATAAATAAATCTTAAAAAAAAAAAAAAGACCTAGTGTGCTGCTAAGACTAGTTTGATTAGGGGGAAATGCATTGCTATTTTGTTTGTATTCATATTTAAATCTAGATAATTAGCTATTCAGCCATCAACAGGGGAAAAGACGGAATCAGGATATGGGATATCTTTGTCAAATAAATAATCAACATATTCATTAAAAGCTCCTAGAGTCCACAGGGGACAAAAAGAAGTTTTGAGACAGTATCATAGTCAAGGAGTTTATCTGGTCATTATATTTGAACGGTAGATACAAACAAGTACAGTGTAATTGCATGGCACAGGAAGTATAGTTCACTGAACTCAATTCAGAAGAGAGATCTCACCAATTCAGAAGAGAGATCTCACAATGGGTTACGGTATTCACAGGAACAGTGAGCTATGAGTCCAATCTTGACAGAAGAGTAAAATTTGAAGAGGCACAGCGACTGACAGGGCATTTGAGACATGAGCAAAAAGAAGGAAAATAGGGAATACATTTGGCACTGTTGGAGTGGTGGTGAGTGGATCTGCTGAGTTGAATGAAACATAGCACTTGCCCTGAGATGAGTTACAAAGTTGCAAAAGGCAGGGATCTAGGCCTGATCCCAAGGGGAAAGCTAGGGAAGGTATTTATCAGCATTTTAGAAAATTAAACAAAATTATAAATACGTTGCTTTGGTGGTAATGAACATTCTCTAAGGAAACAGAAGCTAAAATTTAGAAAGCCAATTAGGAAAAATGAGGTACTCTTCCTAAAGCCGGAGGACATTGTGCAATATAACCACAGATCTCCACTAGAGGGCAGACAAGTCAAAGCTTATTCTGTAGTTAAACTAGAGACACTGCATCCACAGAAAATACTGAGAGAAAACGTCATGTGTTCTTTAAAGACCTTTTTCAGTGCTTTCAACCTTGGACAGAGCCTTTAAATAGCATATAAATCTTTCACAGAATAGCTTTCTGTGGTATAAAATGCTTCTTAGTTGCAAAATAGACCAGTGGAAAAGTTATACATTAGGAACCTGGCTTAGCTGACAGGCACATGTGCTTATAAACATACCTGGAATGCCAAGAGCAGCACTCATTACTGGCTACCTTACCTCAGGCTTCCCCACCCATCTCAGGCACATCCTAAACACTACTCATGCCAATGCCTAACAATGTGTATACTAGCTGGACCATGATTTCAATCTAGGTTCTCCTTTTGGTCAATGGAAGATGTGCTTGGTCTTAAGGACTCATCCCTTTAAAGTCAGAGTGAGGTGAGGTCACCAGATAGAGGTTCCTACATGTACATTTGATTCAGTAGGCTGAGGAGTTCATATGGGGGTGCTGGTGGGAGTCATAGGGTCTCACTAACATAGCATGAATATTAACGTCCAAATAAAGGGTTGAGAATGCCATCAAACTTTTTAGATGCTAAAGCTAGATTTTACAAAGTACATAAACACTTTTTCTGTTTTGATCTCTTGCAAAATGTCTGTCATTAAAGGTACAAGGGCAATAGTAGGTTGCCTTTCTGCCATTAGCTGGGAGTAGTTTTCTTCCACTCTTGATCAATGCTAGTATCACAAGTATTTTCTTGGCAACATTTAGTTTCTTAAAAACAACAACATGTGGGTTCAGATATTAGGTATTTCAACTGCAGGTAAAATTTGCTATACTAAGATTCTGGTAGTATCTTTAATAAGCCAGGCTACTGAGTATCTTAGATTTTGCTATACTGTTCCCTCTGCCTAAAATACATTTCATTTCCCTTTTGCTTGCCTACTTCTACTCAAGTATGGAGAACAGATCCTTCAACCAAGGTGTCCCATTTTCCATGTTGTAGATTCAGTCTTCAAATATTATTTACTATATATAATTTAAATAGAAAAATGTAGTAAAAATCCCTAGCACAAGAATATTCATAGCCATACCTATTGCAAATTTTCACATGGTCAATCATTTTAGAGACTTCCATAACAGAATTCTGATATAAGCAAAGATGAATGGTGCAATGTTCTCAATAACAGTTAGGAATCAGTCACCTAATCATCATCCTCTGCTTTTTGGCAATCTCTATCAAGAGCTTTAAAATTGGTTCCATTTTTGACCTTATAGTTTCATGTCTAGCAAAAACAAAACAGAAAAATCTTCAAAGATCTGTATACAAGGATACCAAATACAGACTATTCATAACAGCAAACAAGTCACCTTAATGTACAAAGACAAGAGTTGAGTAAATAAAGAAACTGCTAAAGAATAGAATTGTATTAAGCCATTAGTTTATATTGTCTATTTAAAAGAAGAACATGATCAGAAAGTGAGGATTACTGAAAAAAAAAGGGCAGGTTTCTTATGGGATGTGGGTTCTAAGTGATAACTTTCTTCTTTATGATCACTTATATTTTCTAAACTTTCTACAATGATCATGTATTATAATCAGAAAAAAACTTTTAAAATGTGGATTAAGGACATGGAAGAAATGTACAGATTCCTATTCTTTTTCTTTTCTTAATTAGATGTCTTCTGATATATTAGGTAGAAGATTACACATGTCCATCAAACCAATGTTTTAAAAGAGACAGAATTAATAATTTGGAAGATCAACCAGTAAAAGCCTCTATTGGCAAGTGGCTACTTGAGTAAATGACATGCTCTTTTGAACAGTGGCTTCTAAACCCCTGCTACAACTATGTGAATTCAACTCCAGTTCACAACTTTTCCTATTCAATGTTCTTTTTCTCTAGAGCCATGCTTTTTAAACTGGGATACAAGTACCCCAGGGTCATGCCTCAGTGTGGTAGGAATTACTGAAATCAAAGGTTGAGTATAAATCATACTCCCAGAGCATCAGTTTTACTTGATTGGATGTAATATTTTCTTTTCTTTCTTTTCTTTTTTTTTTTTTAAGAGAGAGGAAGTGGGGAGGGCTGAGGGAAAGGGAGAAAGAGAATCTTAAACAGGCTCCACACCCAGAGCAGTGCCCACTGGGTTGGGGGTAGTGCTTAATCTTACAACCTGAGATCATGACCTGAGCCAAAACTCAAGAGTCCAACACTTAACTGATTGAGCCACCCAGATACCCCGATGGAAAGTAATATTTTTATGGCAACAGAGATACAGATATTTAATTTGAAATTTGAAGTAGACTATAATAATTCAAATAAATCTCAGGCTTATAATAGACTCCTTTAAACTCTGTATACCCAGACTGCCAGAGGTTTTCATTCATTCATTCATTCATTCATTCATTCATTCATTTTAAAGATTTTATTTATTTATTCATGAGAGACAGACAGAGAGAGAGAGAGAGAGACAGAGACACAGGCAGAGGGAGAAGCAGGCCCCATGCAGGCAGCCTGATGTGGGACTCGATCCTGGGTCTCCAGGATTAGGCCCTGGGCTGAAGACAGCACTAAACCGCTGAGCCACGGGGGCTGCCCCAGAGGTTTTTTATTCACTACCCTCTGCTGTTAGAGACACTTCTGGTAGAAAGACATGACGAGTACTATAGAGGACTGCTGTGTGTAACTTTATTTATTTGTGTATTTATGTACATACATATGTATGTATGTATTTTTACATAGGTTCTATGCCCAAAGTGGGGCTTGAACCCACAGCCCTGTGATCAAGAGTCACATGTTTTATCAACTGAGCCAGCCAGGGACCCTTGCTGTGTGTGACTTTATTTTTTTTTATTTTTTATTTTTAAAGATTTTATTTATTTATTCATAGAGACACACACAGAGACAGAGGCAGAGACACAGGCAGAGGGAGAAGCAGGCACCATGCAGAGAGCCCCACGTAGGACTAGATCCCAGGGTCTCCAGGATCAGGCCCTGGGCTGCAGGTGGCGCTAAACCGCTAAGCCACGGGGGCTGCCCCTGTGTGTGACTTTAAAATAAAGCTTGTGGGGCAGCCCGGGTGGCCCAGCGGTTTAGTGCTGCCTTCGGCCTGGGGTGTTATCCTGGAGACCAGGGATTGAGTCCCACATCGGGCTCCCTTCATGGAGCTTGCTTCTCCCTCTGCCTGTGTCTGCCTCTCTCTGTGTGTGTCTGTCATAAATTAAATAAATAAATAAATAAATAAATAAATAAATAAATAAATAAATAAGTAAATAACGCTTGTGTCTAATATTGAACAATTAACATATAAGTTAAATTCTGGGGAGTATGGTCAGTTAATAAATATGAAGAGAAGATCAGATGCTTATGACTCCTTATTCTAATTCCTTGATCTACCTCTAAGACTATAGGCTGGCCACTTAACTTTATTTGGTTCCATAAACAAGAGACTAAATAAAGAACAAAAGTGGTGAAAAAGTTGAGTACTTAAACAACTCAAAGCCTTAAGGTTTTACTTGAGGTGAAGCAGAGGTACTGAAGTAAAGAAAAAAATATGAAATTATAAATTAGAATGTGACCTAATTCTTAATATAAGTTAGGCCTAGCTAAGGATCCTTGCTAACACACTGAACATCATAAGGAATCCAATTATTAATAGTCTTCCACAATTAAAACACCCCTGGCTTTATTAATGGAAATAAAGGACAGAGGAAAAAACTGGCAACTTATTGCAGGAAGCTTTTAATTACACTCAATCCCCATTAACTTTGACAACCCATCAACTCAACTACAACAAGAGCACCTCTCCCATTAATATAAGTCTAACTAGAACTGCATGAATACAAAAAACTGTTTAATAGAAAGGTAAAATCTTATGAGAGAGAACCATTCCGTCATTTGAATTTCTCCTCCAATTTGTTAAAAATCAGAATCATGTATTATTAATTTTTAGATTATCTAACCCACCTCAGAAACTTGTTAGCTACTCGTTGTTATGTGTCTATTGTTTTTCACTAAATACTTCCACAAAGTCTTCTCATTTTCTTCTCCAGCCTCACTTTTAACTTTCCATTTTGCACAAACCTCAAGAAATTCTCTCCTTAGTCTTTGAATTTTATACCTGGAGATAACTTTAGGAAATATTTATTCTCTAAACTCTGGGAAAATATTATTGATGCATCTATCAATCTCCTCACCAGTTATCAGTCTAAGACAGAAGAAACTGTTACAATCAACTTTTCAATACAATCCTTTTCTTCTTCCATCTGCAGGGAGTTTGGGAAATACCTCATCAGTGATGCTTTAGAATTCTGACAATCAAGACCAGTAACTACAGGAAGCCTGTGATGATATAATCAGATTAGTTTTCTAATTACCCTGTTGTCTATTAGTAATGTATTCTTTGATTTGGATTTTTTCCTCAAAACTGAATAGAACTGGGGAGGAAACAGGAGATTAAAAAGACAAAATTAAAAGGCAAGATGGATATACCTGATAGGAAGCCTCTTCCCCTATTTACAGATTCTAGTACAAAAAAGTTTAACTGAAAACATTTATCCCCATTGTCATCAGTTAGATATTTCTTGAGAAACTAGTACAGTCCCAATAGGGATTTGGCTGTATGTAAAAATTTAAAAAAAAAATCAATAAAAAGCACCAGCAATGCCATAAGAATGCAATTCCTGGAAGCAAAATAGTTTGAAAAAGACATTCCCCAGACAGTATCCCGGTTAGTAAACATTTTGAAACAACTGCCAAGAAATATTTATTACTTCCCTAATTTCCTGGAAACATAACTTTCCTGATAAACAATGCCTTGAACATCTCGTGAAAAGAACAAATTCCAGGACTACTAAGTAAGTGTTGGTAAAATGAAATATTACACGCTCTATTTCATCAACTTGAATCTATGGAATAAAATAGTAGCTATAAAGTATACTGCAGAAAAAAAAAACTCTCAAACTATCAAAGTAAATTGAGATAGCAGCCAAAATGCATTCACGCTGGGGCACCTGGGTAGCTCCAATAGTTGAGGGTCAGACTCTTGGTTTCAGGACAGGTCATGCATGATCTCATGGGTCATGAGATGAGCCCTGAGTTGGGCTTCACATTCAGCCAAAAGTCTGCTTGAAAATTCTTTTCCTCTGCCTCTCTCCCCACTCACATGTGCATGCATGCTCATTCTCTCTAGAATAAATAGATCTTTTTAAAAAATGTGTTTGTGCTATATTTTCTGTAAGATCTAAGAGATCAACAATGAGTAAAACTAGGCCTTAAAGAAAATCAATGGTGGCTTATAGTTTTATCTATGCATATGATATGAACACATGTACCCAGTCATTATCAGCTTCAGGTAAGTGCTTCCACAGACTGCACCACAGAACTGAATTTTTATAAAGTGATCATTTCCAATTTTCATAACTTTGAGGAGTCACATAGTGGAATACTCAGTATGCACAATCCAATGGCAAATAAGCAGTAATTAAGCTAACTACCTGTGACAATTATAATATATTCAGATCTGATTCTCAACCTTTTGAGCAACTGCATCACATAGATAATAACTAATCAACTCCGGGTTCATAAATACTTATTTCTTGGGCTGTATAGTCAAGGGTTTAAAACAATTTCACATAAGTAAAATATAAGAAATGTAAAAAATATTTCCACTTTTTAAACTATTATATTTTATATGAACTAGGCCCATGACGTTTTCCTATCAGGGAGTTGGTTGGGCAAACTAATTCAAAAGTTATGGTTCTTCTTTCTATATTGATTAAAATAAAGACCAATGCCAATAATAGTTATGCTTATAATGTAGAAAGACAAAATAAATTTAAACAGTATACCACAGGTTGTAAATATCCAGCTTTTCCCCCACACTTCACTTCAAAAAGCTTGTGTGAGAAAAGCAAAATCTGCTTCCATATGACTCTTGACATTCTTAGATTCTTCAAAATGAATCTACCACTGAAATAGGAGACATAAAATATCAGACCTACATGCCCATTTAAGAATTGTCTCATAAGTCAGTCCAATCTCCAAGTATAGTGCTAGGTGTTGGGGATAAAACAGATACCATCCCTGCTTCAGTCTGAAAAAGGAAGCAATCAAATAATCACGAGCAAAGAAACAAAAATAAATTGTAACTATAAGCAGTTGGGAAATAAAAATACTACTACTGGTGTTCACACATACAAACTGATTGCACACCCCAGGTCCCAGCTATTATGCTGTCTGCAGTAAAAACCCTAACTCCCAGGGTACCTGGGTGGCTCAATCAGTTAAGTGTCTACCTTCTGCTCAGGTCATGACCCCAGGATCTTGGGAATGAGCGGGCATTAGGCTCCCTGCTCAGTGGGGATTCTGCTTCTCCCTCTGTCCCTCTCCCTTTGCTCGTGCTCTCACTTTCTCTCTCAAATAAACAAAATCTTTAAAAAAAATCCTAACTCCCTTCTAAAAGTTATTCCTCAAGCTTTCTTTCATTTTTCATCATTCATTTACAGAATAAAACAAATTTAAATAAAACATTTCCATTGAATTTATGAGCTGCCATGGAGACCACCTCACAGGCTATTAATGTAGACTTTGGATTTTAAATTATAAAGAAGCCTACTGGAAAACTAGTTATAAAAATTAAAAAATATATAACAGATATTAAATTCAGATTAGACTGAATTCAGCCCATTGCCATCTCTCTCTTCTAACTGGTCCTTGGACTGTACACCAATTTCTGCATCTGCTGCTTGGGGGAACCATCAACCATAAGAACTCCAGGTACTTTCATTTTTCTTTCCTCCTATACCATCTACAAGCATCTGAAAGAGTCCATTCAGAATTCAAACTACTTCTAGTTATTTATAGCACCACAACCTAGGGAAATGCTTCAGTCAAAAACATATTTTGCTTTGACCTTCCTACATCAAGGAGTTGGTTCCTGTTTTTTAGGAAGAAAAATCATGTAAAATCCTAGTCTCTGATCTCCCTTGACTGGGTATGAGCTCTCCTTTCCTGAATTCCTATTCTTTCTTCTTGCATTTATCTTCTTTCTTCAATTATTATTATATGTATTTATACCTTATCCTCATTTATTAAGGGGAAACCACCTAATAGATATTCTATAAATTTTTACTGAATGAATGAGTAAAATATGAAAGCAAATTATGAAAAAAATGTTTCTAGGTAAGGAAAGGAAAAATGAGTAAAATGGAATTTATAAAAAAAAAAAACAACAACAACATGGGGGAGGTTAACGTTCTGGTCTATTATGTAGCAATAAGGGCATGAAGCAAATAATCAGCCAACCAAGGCAAAATAATAACCAAAGAATATCTAAATGTGTTATACTTAATAAATTTTGGAATTCGTGGTGATAAGAAACTGGAATCAAGAACTAAATAATAACCTGGGTCAAATTTGTGGCCTAAGTAAAGGCAAAGGCCACACTTAATATGATCACAGAACCAGAATCACCAATGCCCTCTCATTCAATGCATCTTGTCCTCTGAATTCAAAGATGCTGCTACCTCCTTATATACTAACCTATTCTCTTCAGCATCTCCAGTGATATGCAACATACTGGCAATTAGTTAACAAGTGCTGCACTTCCTCAATCTCACTAAACTAAGCAAATTTTAAGTGGTATATATTTCCAGCTATAGAAAGCCTTTGTTAAAATAGTGTATAAATACTGAAAAAAAAAATTTTATGAGCCAGGTACTCTTTTACTTTCCTTTATTTCTTCTGGCCCTCATTTTCTTCAATCCTCACTTCCATAAAGCACATTTAATAGACAATTAATAGCTCTTGGCTTTGGGAAAATCAACCTAGCTCTAGTTCTTCCTGAAGATCACAGTGGGCTAAGGTTGGCCATATTTATCACTAATAAAATGAAGCTAATGTTGACTACTTAATCACATTTTCAAAGAGGCTGCAACCACACTGTATTGTTGTGTTGATAATAATGGTGAGCTGAAACTTGGGACATCAGTGAGCCTGATCTTTTTTCCTCAAAAGACAATTTCTACAATGTTTCCTTTGAAACTTTTTTAAAGTGCCAAAGTACAATTGTGAAAAAATTAAATAGCTTTACTCTACTGAAAACTAAAATGAAAAATATTTTCTAAGCAGATGCATGCAATGCAGGTTACAATTAATGAAATTTATGCATTATAGAAAATAAGCTGATTTGCTGGGAAGGCGAAATTGCTTTAATCAAATAGACATGATTTTGAGGAATTTCATGTGATATATTAAAATAATAGTTTCTTATTTTATTTTTTTTTCTTATTTTAAAAAAGGGCATTAGAAATGTTAACTTTGTGACATTTTCATTTAAAAATGAAAGAGAGGTGTACTTGAGGCACGTATGATTACAAAATTATAGTAAACTTTCCAGAACAGTAGAAGTAAATATCTTCCTCACCCCACTCAGGGTCTGATACCTTGCAACGGGCCAATGTCCCTCTGGGTAGAAGCCTTCTTCATGTTCCTCAGGCTCTAACTAATAGTCCCTGTATTAGGACATGCAACCTTTGCTTCCCACAGAGACCCTCACCTCACCCTACTCACATTCTAACAATTCACCTCAGGGCTCTTATATCCCACTCGCACTGAGCCTGGGTGCCTAAAGACACCTATCATGCTTAGTCCCATCTAATGGCTTTTATAGTGTATTGTTAGAGACAGGAAGAAATGTGTTTTACTTTTAATGATTTTAACTATAAACACAAAGACAACCACATTCCTCTAACAAGTATTTACTGGACTTCAACTATGTGCAAGGCATATACTATGTCCAATGGAACTATGTAGCTCTCCCAAGAGCTGCTTTTCTGAAGAGTCCATGATATCTCTACTTATTAATCAGGATGTTTTTCAGTTTCAAGCAATTAAAAAAGCCACCCCAAAAAGGCTTAAACACTAAAGAAAAGTTTCATCGTAATTCTGTAGCTGAATTTTCTCAACAGTGCAGTTTTTCCCATCTTTTGGCTCTGCCATCCTGTGTCAGCATATCTCTCAGGCTACTATGGTCCTGAGATGACTGCCACATTCAAGGTCCATCACATATATATCCAACAACAATCAGCTGAAGAAAACAGCGTTTTCCTCGTGTCTCTTTAAGTAGAAGGAAAATTGCCCCAGAAGCCTCTTGTACCCCCCACCTTCTCCAATTTCCCCTCTCAACTCATGGCTTTGAACTGGGTCACATGCTCACGTTTAAGCCAACTACTGGCAAAGGGATGGCACTCTCTGGCAGCTAATGAAACAATAAATAATTTTATTTTCAACAATAAATAACATTTATTTTCCTAGCTAAGCCAGTTTTTATTTACTCTCAACTAAGAATCCAAATACATTATTTACCATATTTTCCCATGTAGATAATTGAGAGGTAAGAAAAAATTATTATTATTATTATTATTTTTGGAAGGAGAGGGAGAATCTTAAGCAGACTCCATGCTTAGCACAGAGCCCAACACAGGGCTCGATCTCACAACCCTGAAATCATGACCTATGCCGAAATCAAGAGTTGGTTGCTTAACCCATTGAGCCACCCAGATACCCTGAAAGAGAAAAAAAATTTATTTCCATTTTATAGGTAGAAAAATTACCCAGTGTGCTCTGCCTGTGAGAATATGTTGCCCTTCACACAAGTTGGAGAGTCCAACACAGATACTGAAGATTAGAATAAATAAATAAATGTGTGTGTCTAGTTTTTTTTTTACAGCAAAATATTCCCCAAAATTTTGGTGAAAAAATTTTATACACCTGTCTTTATTTAATTTTTTATTTTTACACCTGCCTTTAAAGTCTAGGACTGGGACATGTTTTATGTGGTATGAACAAATGGCATTGCCTCAAAAAGGCATGACTCAAAGAAGATGTTCATGTCCACAGAGCTCACTGCTGCCTATATTACACACTCACTTTGCAACTACTGTAGGTTCCTTGATGGTTAACTGCCAAGGCCTCTTAATTTCAAGGCTTCCATACTGATCCTACATGTCTGCAAATCAGGCTTTTGTTCAATCTGTCCTTGAAGCATTTCCTCTTATTTGTCTCGTTTCTCTACATTCAGAGAGAAGGCCTATTCAGGCCACATGAGAGAAGTTATCATGGGCAAGGCCAGAGTGCTTACATACTGTCTGAGTTTTAAATATTTGTCATTATAAACTTTGTCCTTCCACATAATACGAAACAAGGCAATTATAACTTGGTCAGAGGTCACAGTCCTAAAAGAAGGTTTAATTCTGTAGTAAACCAGGAAACAACGCTGCTTACTTCTAGTGTGTAGGCTAATACTGAACTAGAATAACTCTGTATACTAAATATTTTAATAATCTCATTCTGTGGACATTAGTGCTTTTAGATCTTATACCAAAATATTTCTTCACCTAGGGATACTTGGGTGGCTCAGAGGTTGAGTGCCTGCCTTTAGCTCAGGGTATGACCCCGGAGTCCCAGGATCGAGTCCCACATTGGGCTCCCTGCATGGAGCCTGCTTCTCTCTCTGCCTATGTCTCTGCCTCTCTCTCTCTCTCTCTGTGTCTCTCATGAATAAATAAAATTAAAAAAAAAAAAACAACAAAAACGATTTCTTTATCTAAAATATTTAGAAAATTTTAGCATAGAAAAATATGTTCCACACAAGTATCCAATCAGATTGGCTATAATAACCTATAGCATCAAAGTCTTAGTGGCTTAAAAGAGTAACAGTTTCTCATTAATGCTACATGTCCATTTTAGATTACTGAAGATTTTGCTCACTCACCAAGGACATGACTGGCCACTAACTATGGCAGGAAGAATAGAGTATAACAGATTATGCATCAGCTTTTAAGACTTAGAGCCTTCCACCTAGAAGTGGCAAAAGTCACAAATTTCATTTGCTAACGCAGTCACGTGACCATGTGCAACTCCAAAAGCAGCTTAATCCCACCATTATCTGGAATAAGGAGAACCAGAAATATTAGCAAACACAAATGACTATCATAATAAAAGATAAGGACACTGTATTATACAAGATGCTTTTGGTTACAACCAATCTGACTTAAGGAAACAAACAGTAGTTAGGTAGTGGTTCACATAACTGGTAAATCTAATGGAGGGGGGATTTAGAAATGCGATAATGTTATTAAGTCTCTATCTTTCTCTCTCTTTGGATTCTGCTCTTCTTAATCTTAGGCAGATTGTTTCCATGTGGTAGAAAAGTGACCACCAACCACCAAGCATATATCATCCTTTTAATCAGAGAGTCCAGGAAAAAAGAATGTAATCTTTTTTACCACCAGCATCCGTATCTAACATGAGTCTTAACATGACTCTAATTGGCCCTGCTTGGGTCATATGCTACTCTGAATCCATCATGGAATCCAGGGAAAATGGGTACTTTGACCAGCCTGATATGTATCTATGGACATATGGCTGTCCTAGTGGCAGAAAAGCAGGGCCAAGGATTATCAGCACCACCAGAATCACATAGAGTAGAATAGACAAGCTCCCAAAAGGAAAGCAGATCATACCAAATAAGCAGCAGCTATCTACCCACAGAACCCTATTATTTCATTTCCTTCAGCATTCCCTTCAACTGTGATGACATATTTAAAGTTAAATTCTATAAACATAAACTCATGTGGTCTTGGCTTTCATACTACAAATTACTGCTGATATTAAGCCAGAAAAACATACCAGGGAATGTATACAGGTAAATCCTGGGACAAAATTTCTTTAAGTTATTTTGCATAAGGCTTCTCTGACTGTAAATCCAAGCAATTAACAAGGAAATTTCCTCTTACATAACCAATGCAGTGGGTGATTTTTGAGATACCCAAATGAACAACATGACAACATGATTACTATGCTTGTCTATGTAAGGATTAATATCCTTTTCTTATTTTAAGTGATAGTCAACAGCAATAAAATAAACTTTGTTTTCTCATTGTTATTCATCTAAAATTTTTGTAGAAACAAATTTTTAAAGAAATTGAATGCTCAGCTCCCAGGAAGTTCTAGGTAACACACACTATGACTTGGTACATTCCTCAGTGTAGCTTCTTAAAACTGAGCAGGACAGACACAAAACAAAGAAAAAGAAACACAAAACAGTATGAACAAGAACACTAAAAAAAATCAATATGGTTTCAGCATCTGTATATGAACATTTTTCTAGATCAACATAAGCCCACATGACTTTAGGTTTCAGTAGTAATACTATATAACACATTACTTAATCGTTTTAAAGAAGGTAGCTACATATAGTAAAACCTCTGTTTACCTTCCTGCAACAGCTGATAAAGCCCTGTTTTTGGCCAATCCTTTCTCACTCAACACCCTTTCCACTGCCAGAACAATTTAGCTGATGCTTTTAAGTCTTTCCTTAGAGCATAGAGCAACAGAAAAAACAGCTATGCAGGTGGAGCCATCATGTTGGACAAGAGAAGGAACAAAACACAAAGCTCACTTTCATTTTTAAAATGGAATTATTCACCATCTGTGAACCATCTCACCACAGGAAGTCTGACAAATTCAGTAAGTAAACTTGATTGCAGTGAACTCTCATTGACTACATAAGAAACGTTAATTTTTTTTTTTTTTTTTTTTAGCACTTGGCAGCAAAACTCCCTTCAAAATCTTGCCCTCTTATGTTCTCAAGCTAGAAGACAAATTTAAACATAAAACAAAGACATTCTGGGCAGGGTCTGAATTCACTGTAAACTTCTAGAATAGATTTCCATCTACGCCAAACTCCCCAGGATTCTTAAAAAAGATGACATGCTTTAGCCACTCTCCCTAGTTTCATATAAAGAATCAAAGGCAGAAATGTATAATTTTAGAAAACAGGCTAAAGATAACAAAAGTCAGGCAGTGAGAATTTCTATAAGCATGTGATATGGCAAACTTTAAAGTGAAAGAAAAAACACATTTTTTGTGTACTAATTTCTTAGAAAATATTAAATTGGAAGATCCCAGTTTCCAGGCCTAGAATTACATCTCACTGAATGAAGAAATGAATGGCATTTAAATCTTTTGTGGGGCTGGAACAATCTATTTTGGAAAAGCAATTTTGGGGGGAGACATTATTAACATTTCAAATAGTGTCAACAATTAACCTTGATCAACCTGAAGCTTTGCTCAGCAGTATAATTACACACATCAGTTACCCAGCATTGTGGGAAACAAAGAAATACAGATGTTTCCAAGCAACTAACTACATTTTGTTGAGTTTCCTATGTCATACTCTATCATTGGTATTTGTGAAAAGCCAGCTTCAAAGCAAAACCATAGCTAGGGCTAAAGCGAACAATCATTCCTCAGCCTCCATTTCCATCTTCGAATGACATTTATAAAAGTAAAGCATAAGAATGATATTTCCTTACCAGTCAACTAGACTAGATTCCTACAGTCCAGTAGTGTGGTAGCTAGGCAAGCCCATATGTGACTTTTGGATAGAAAGCTACTCCATGGACCACCAAAAATGGGTGATTCTCAGAGGAATAGATGAACCCTTTGTGAGACTGTTAAATTATAACAGTGGCTAACATTTATTACAGGCTTACAATATGCCAGGCCTTAATCTAAATGTTAGCAGATATTATCTCATTTTAATCTTCATAATAATCCCACAAGGCAGGTATACTATTTATTATTTCCATTCTTCAGATGAGAAAATTGAGACTTAGAGATGGAAAGTAACTTATCCAGGGTCGTACACTCTTCACCACCACACCATACTGACTTTCTGCCAACTTTCCTATTATTAAGAGCTCTATCCCCCAACAAATGAGTTAATCAAATCAAATCACAGAAAAACAAAAAGCCATAGACAGCTGGGGCTTTGTTTTTCTGTACATTCTTCAGAGTACAGCCAGGCAGATCTTTTTAAAATGTTAACTGGTTCACTCCCCAGCTGAAAACTCTGCAATGGCTTCTTATTGTCTAGAGAATAAAGACCAAGATCCTTAATTTAGCTTATAAGAGTCTTTGTCTGCTGGCCTTTGCTGATATCTCTAGCATCATCTTGCGTTTTTTCCTCCCTTATTTTCTATGCTCCAACATTACTGGCCTTCTTTTGGTTCCCTGAATATGCCATAGGTTTCCTGAGCTGTATGTATTTTCTTCCCCACTCTCTCCACCCAACTCTCTAGTTAACTTTGACTCATCTTTCAGAGCACAATTCAAAACACTAGTTCTCCAAGGAAGCCCTCTTTTGCCTACTAACCCTTAAGGATGTCAGATCCCAACTTGCTAGATTCTCATAGTATGTGTACTTTCCTCTTTTCAGAATCCATCACAATTATAATTTAAAAATTCAGTGCATAATTAGCTGTTTAATGCCACTTTTTCTACTAGAATGTAAGTTTCAAAAGGAGGGACCATGTTTGTCTTATGCGTCACTATATCTCAGCAACTAGCACAAGTGTCTGGCACACAGGAGGTACCCTGTACATATTTGTTCGTTGAAAGAATAACCAGTGAAGGGTAACCATATACACAAGAAATGGAAACTAAGGTCATGCTCTTAAGGCACAGGGGTCAGTCAAGGAAGTGTGATTATGGTCACACTTGAAGGAAGCTCCAAGGCCAGTTCTGCTCCACTTTTGGTACTGTGCCTAGTGCTGCTCCACATTAAGACAGTTTAAATAGTTCAAGATAGAGATGTAGAACCAGACCAGTAGAAACGGAGAAGGAAATGAATGGAGAAGGATATGAAACAGTAGTGCTTGCTTTAAAACAAGACTTAATGAGAGATGGAGCTGATCATAAGACCTGGACCTAATTCACATGGTAGAATTTAAATTATTATGACACAGCAACATCATATTTATGTTCCAGTGGCTTTTAATTGGTATTTACTTGTTATATGTACTCATAACAGGAAGGGCCATAAATTCTGAGTGCCAGAATTGCTTAATATAGTCCTGGCTGCTCTATAGTTCACTTTTAAGACATCTAAAAATGGCCCTAGTGAAGGTCTGCTAGCGTTAAAGAAGTTCTTTGAGAAGGAAAACGCACACACACACACACAAACGTTATATACCAAAAATTGAAAAGGCAACCCCTCTCCCCCATGAAGATCACTGAGCACTTCCACAGATATAACCTGTACACTAATCAATTCCAAGGCTCTTCATAGCAGCCAGAGAGATTCAGGCTTAAATGGAGGGGACAGGTAGAGACGTGTAATAAAGAGTCGTTTTATCCTATATATTAACTTAGGGCAAATACAGTATTTCCTATCCTGTCTTCTTTGAGACTACAAGTAAGAGATTCTAGAGACCTTGGCTTAGTTGGGTACTGGATTGATTTTTAAAAATCTAAAGTAAATTTCAAAAACCCATTGTCTTTAAAATATGAATAAGACAACTTTGATATTCCAAAAGTCCTTCACATCTTCACCATTTGAATGACACTCCTTATATTTAAGGCCTCTGTGTGTTTTAATTCTTTTTGTTATTTATTTATATAGTTTTTAGTAGTTGTAATCAGAGTCTATGTGTAAATTTTGTTCATTTTTATTTTATTTTTAAAGATTGTTTTAAGTACTCTCTACACCCAATGTGGGGCTTGAACTTACAAACCTGAGATCAAGAGTCTCGTGATCCACCAATTGAGCCAGCCAGGTGCCTCAAATTTTTTCATTTTAAAATTTTCATTTTTTCATTCTTAAATTTGTCATATCACGCAAGGAGTAAATTACTCTCTTCTTGTATCTAGTACATTGTATCTAGTACACACATCTACTCCATTATTGAACTTACACTATTTTTAATAATCTTATTTAGATATCTGTCTCTTTTTCTAGGCTGTGAGCATTTAAGGAAAGGAGTTGTCTTCTTTCTTTTAAAATAACATTTGTAGAATGAATGAATGAATGACTGGTGACTATGAAATTCTGTTCTACTCCTCTTTTTAATTATTTTAATACTTTTTAAGACATACACATGGTATACAATTCAAAAAAGGACAATATGATAAACATTAAACAAGTCTCCATCTCACATCTGTTCCCTGAGCCAACAAGTTTTTCTCCATAAAGACAACTGCTGTTTATTATTTTTATGTGCATTACCAGATACAATCTAGGCATATTTAAAGATCTAAATATATTCTTAACCTCTAATTTTTTTCCCACACAAATGAAATCTACATACTGCTTTACATATTGGGTTTTTTTTTTTTTTTTGGTAAGATTTACTTACTTATTTTAGAGAGAGAAAATGAGGGGAAGGGAAGATGGAGAGGGAGGGAGAGAATCCTTAAGCAGACTCCCCACTGAGCTTGGAGATGGATATGGTACTTGATTCCAGGACCCTGAGATCATGACCTGAGCAGAAATCAAGAGTTGGTGGCTTAACCAACTGAGCCACCCAGGTGCCCTGTTCGTATTTTAACAATAGGAGATAATTCCATATTAACTCATATGGAAAGACTTTGATAGAATCTAGAATATTTAAAATTTTTTACTATTACAAATGACTTTGCAATGGATATCCTTGAATATATGAAATTTCACATACATAGGAATATTTCTGGAGGATAAATTCCTAATGAAATTTCTAGAGCAAATTCTATGGACATACAGAATTTTGATAGAAATTTCCAAAATGTCCTCCATGGAGCTCATCCTAATTTATAGTCCACCAACAATACATAGCATTGCTGCTTCCCCTATGTCCCCACCAACATAACACAATATCACACTTTTTTTTGATCTTTGCCAATCTGATGGGTAAATAACGGTATTGGTTATGAGGACTACGGAATATTTTTTCATATGGTGAAAAGCCATTTGTATATCTTTCTGTGAAAGTCTATTAGTTTCTTTTGCATATTGTTATGTTTCTGATCTTTAAAAAAATTGTAGAACACATTATGTATTATAGAAATTAGCTCTTTATCATACATGTTGAAAAGCTTTTTCCAACATGCCGTCTTGTAAGTTTACAGGCTCTTTCAATGTAGAATTTTTGGCTTTATGTATTTGAATATATCAACGTTTTCTTTTATGATCTCTGAGTTTTGTGCCTAATGCCTTCAGAGTTAATATTACCATAGTTTACTTAACCATTCCCTCTTATTATTAAACATATTCACTAAAATTTTAGTACTATAATTTTCTTTTTAAATAATTTCCTTAGAAGAAGTTTTCCAGAATTAAATTTCTAGGTCAAAGAGTTTGGACATTATTATAACTTTTGACTGAACTGTCGGATTGCCAGGATTTATAATCTTCACCAATATAATCATCAAGTTAAGAAGTATACATGAATATCATGCACAGATCTTTTCTAAACATAAATTTATACTAGCATTATTCGAATCTATTAGGCTCATAATCCAGGGTTTAAAGACTTGCATCACACTTCTACAGAATCTGATCAGCCTAAGAACTGCTGTTATTTCCTGGGAAGAAAAAGACTAAATGGACAAATTCTTCTGGAGCAAAGAGGGGAATTCAGAGGACTCTGCTGGAAAATCCTGAGAGTAACTTGGCAAATTAAGCACTGCAGTAGAGTCAAAAGAAGACAGCAGCATTTAAATTCAAGGCTGTATTTCATCATTTACTTCCTTCTCTTCTTTCCCAAGAGCACAGTGTCCCTCCTGTCCAACATTCTTTCCAAGTATCTTGAGGTTCTAGCAACCATGTAACACATCTCAGTCAGCTTCTTCCTTTCCATGTCTTCTGCTTGGCTCCTGGATTAGCCCTTCAAGTTCTTTAAGTTCAACTAAGGCCAGGAAATAAGATGTTGATCCAAAGTGGAAAATCCAGTCACAGCCCATGCATGCCAAGAGAGCACTTCCTTTTTTTTTTATTATTTTTATTTTTATTTATTTATGATAGAGAGAGAGAGAGAGAGAGAGAGAGAGGCAGAGACACAGGCAGAGGGAGAAGCAGGCTCCATGCACCGGGAGCCCGACGTGGGATTCGATCCCGGGTCTCCAGGATCGCGCCCTGGGCCAAAGGCAGGCGCCAAACCACTGCGCCACCCAGGGATCCCAAGAGAGCACTTCCTTATGCAAATATACCTAGTATAGTTATAGCAGAGATTTTCAGATTCTTTGGGGGCTATGTCTCTCTATCATTTGCTGAAATTCATATTCTGCTTGCAATATTTTTTGCTATTTTAGGAGGAAAGAATTATTATTATAGTTTCATAATCATAAATTTTATGAGGCCTCTTCTGGAAATTGGTACAGTGTCATGAAAGTACTGCTTGTCAGACCAAATAGGAGAGTCAAAAGCCTGGGGTAGATTCCATGCACATATCTGACAGCCGGTATAGTTTGGTGAGCAGAGCCTTGGAAATCAGACTTGAATTTCACCACTTACTAGATGTGTGACACTAAGCAAATCCCTGAGCTATTCTGAACTAAAATATCACCATGTTAGAGAAGCCCTTCTTGACCATCCTTTATCTAAATGACTATTCTCCCTTATTATTATTCCCCCATTTGTATTTTTCATTCCACTATCACATTTTATAATTGAATACTTATTTATTTTTTATTATGTGTGTTCCTCTGTAAATTCCATTAAAGACTGGGTTTGATTTGTTCACCACAGGATACTCACTGCCTAGCTTGGTACCTACCACAGAGTAGGCTCAAATAACTGTAGAATAAATGAGCTTAATTTCACTGACCCTAAAATATTATTTAATATGAATAATACACATAAAAACATATAATACAGAGCCAGGAACATGGTTAGTGTCCAAGAAATGTTAGCCATTTTAGTTATAGTTCGCAGCAAGTCATGGCCTTTGTAGCTCAACTTTCCTAACTGTAAAGTGAAAGGAAAAGTTACTAACCCTTCTCTACTGCCAAAGTACACTGTAAGATTACAAAAAATAAACAAAAGGCATTAGAAGGAACTCAGAAGACAGGATTCATTAAGATTAAGAATTTGTTAAATTTACAACTCTCCCATGACATTTATCTTAAGTCAGGGCCATCCACTGCTCTCTCTAGGATTAGGAGTTCTTGCCTAATAGTCTGAAATTGCAAATTCACTAGGACTTCACCCTAACCACTGAGTAAAAAGATATTTGGGAGAGCAAATTAGGGTTGAGAAGAGCTGTGCTTGAGTACAACAGTGGCAGCACTCTAGAAATTAACAGAAAGAATGGAGAATTAATCTGGCTATAAAATAGTCCAGTGATAATTCCAATTTCCAGTGATATGTACTATCTTACCTCTTGAAACATGAACTTGTTATTAAGCTACCTCCTCTTTCCTTAAACTTCTGTCAACATTTTTTTACAATATCTCAAATTCAGTCTTCAGAAGCCCCTAGATCTGTAATCTTATAATTCCTCCCTAGTGAATTTCTAAGAACCATGATTCTCAACTCGGGTGCATGAAGTACCACCAATGGACCTTTGTAAAGAATAAAGATGTCCAAAATCCGCTGAATGAAAAAGTTGCTAAGATTTGAGTGTCTATTTTTGAAAAGCTCCACAGATTATTCTGGTGCAAAAAAACAGAGCTAATAACCACTATTCCATTTGCCCCTGACCTCCTAGCACCAGAAAAACAATATTTCATTCAAGAGCAAAGGCAAATCCAGCATTAGGATAAAAGCTCAGAGTATCAGGCAGACTTAGCTGTCACTGCCAGCAGGATCACACACCTCATGCAAGCCTCTGTTTCTTCAGCATTAAATGGGAAATACTAGGAGTACTTAACCTCAAAGACTTGGATTTAACACTAACTTGTATGAAAATCACCTAGAATGTTTGGCAAATAACAAGGGCTAAATAGATCGCCTTGCTAACCTTCCAAAAGGTAAATTATTTCCACGCTACAAGCTAAAAACTGTCTGTATAATTTTATTAATGAAAAAACCTACAAGTCATGCCATCTTCTGGTTTTCTTGCTTTCCTAAATCAAAATAAGGGACAAATACACCTGAACATGCCCTGCCTCAGATTATGAAAGCAAGATAACTCAGCTAGTCAGAGACTTTTATTTGGTTGATTTTATAAATTAGACCAAGCTTTTGGTGTCCGCCTGCAATTGTTTCACTGCTACATTCTATATCCTTGTGCCAGATATCTCTGGTCAAAAGAAGGACCAGAAGTCAGACCAATATAAATTCAGCACAGGTGAAAGCAAGCATCATTTTTAGATTCCATTACCCAAGGCATTAAATATGTGCAACTTGCAAATCATTATGCTAGGCACTATGGAAAATATAAGGATGTATATATAAGAGAACATTTCTGGCCCTTCAATTATCGTTTTATGAATTTAAATATATTTTACTTATTTTTTAAAGATTTATTTTTTATGAGAGCAAGAGTGCTTGCACTCATGCACAATCACAGCAGGGAGGTGCAGAGAGGTCGACTCCAAGCTGAGTGTGGAGCCCAATGTGGGCTCTATCTTGCCACCTTGTGATCATGACCTGAGCTGAAACCAAGAGTCAGAGGCTTAACCAAGTGTGCCACCCAGGTGCCCCTAAATACTATAATTTAGAAATGGCCACAAGGCAAATCAAGGATGGTGAAGAAAAGGAAAGATGGTCAAGATGTCCATTTTTTCCTTCTCCTCCTCTACAGAGCTGGACTATAAACTTAAATTGTGCCCACAGACAACAGTGGCACTGTCCTGACTCTGTAGAAGAGATGGTGACACTAGGGGATCCTACATCTGCCCCTGCTCTCTACTTAGCACAGAAAATGTGCCAGGCCACCTAAGTACCTTATATAAATCATCTCATTTGATACTAACAACTCTCTGAGACAAGTACTATTATTACCCCCATTTTACAGATGGGGAAGTGAGGCTTAGAGAAGTGAAGTCATAAAGCCAGGAAGTGGTGGAGCTGGGACTCTGACCCAGGTTGTCTGAGCCTGAGCTCTTTATTACATGATGTTGAGCCCTGATTCTGGGGGCTAAAAAGGGTTGTCTAAAGAGCATAGCCTCATGCTCACATCGAAATCATGTGGTCAAGAAGTCATAATAGTGGTTACCTCGGGGGCTGAGGGTGACGATGGCTGAGAAGGGAGAAAGAGGGGTATTTAGCAAAAGGGGGAATTGGTGGAGGGGGGTGGTAATATTCCATTTCCTGTTCTAGGTACAGGTTATGCAGTTTCAATGTGTCTTTGTGAAAATTCATCAAGATATAAATAAAAGTGCAAGGTAAGTGCACTTCTCCACATGTATATTTTATTTCAATTAAAGTAAAATATACAAAGTCTAAAAGTGGTCTTTAATACTTTGCCTGTATACCAGCTCCTAGCAGTACTGATGAAGGAAGAATAAGTCTTTATAACCTCATGGAAAATCTTGCCCTTAACTGACACAGGTTCACTGAGGATTTGGATCACTGAATTTCAATATCTTGCTCCTCTTTTAACAGAAGCCTAGCCAGGGAATTTCACTGAATAGAAGTTAAATGCATTGTAACTGAGTTATCGAATGCAAAGTCAATTCTTAGGATTCTAATCAATATCCGGGAATCCCTGGGTGGCTCGGTGGTTTAGTGCCTGCCTTTGGCCCAGGGAGTGATCCTGGAGTCCCGGGATGCAGTCCCACATCGGGCTCCCTGCATGGAGCCTGCTTCTCCCTCTGCCTGTATCTCTGCCTCTCTCTCTCTCCTCTGTGTCTTTCATGAATAAACAAATAAAAAATCTTTAAAAAACAACAAAAAAAGGATTCTAGTCAATTTCCTATTTCGTCCATTCTTAAGGAAACAGATATTACAGACATTGCAGATTGGAGCTCTGATTGAGGAGGTACAAAAATTAGCATAGCTTAGAGTTAACAGTGGTTTTTAATCCCTCATTCACATTAAAATAATTCTGGAACCACTTACAAAATACCTATATTTGGGTCCCCCTCACAGAGATCCTGATTTAACTAGACTGGGGTGAGACTCTTATTAAATTATTTTATTTTATTTTTATGATAGTCACACAGAGAGAGAGAGAGAGAGAGGCAGAGACACAGGCAGAGGGAGAAGCAGGCTCCATGCACCGGAAGCTCGATGTGGGATTCGATCCTGGGTCTCCAGGATCGCGCCTGGGCCAAAGGCAGGCGCTAAACCGCTGCGCCACCCAGGGATCCCTTAAATTATTTTAAAAGGTCGCCAGGTGGGCAGCCTGGGTGGCTCAGCAATATAGCGCCCCCTTCAGCCCAGGTGTGATCCTGGAGACCCGGAATCGAGTTCCACATCCGGCTCCCTGCATGGAGCCTGCTTTTCCCTCTGCCTGTATTTCTGCCTCTCTTTCTCTCTCAATCTCTCTCTCTCTCTCTCTCTCTGTCTCAAATCAATCAATCAATTTTAAAAAAAAAAAGGTCACCAGGTGACTCTAGTTGCAGACTAGTCATCTAGTGATGTACTAGTGTACATCTCACACATAATGAGATGTACAGAGTTAAACAATAAGGGTAATTTTAAAAATAGCCTCTGTATATCTAAGATTACTACAAATCTCATTTTCCCTCAATTAAGTCCACTCATGCAGGTAAGATTTTAAAAAAAGAAAAGTTGAAAATTATTTCTCATTTGTTATTCTAAGATAAAATAGTTGAGGTATGCTTTCTGATTATATCTTATTCTGTAACAAAGAAAAATAAATTTGGCATCACAGGAGGCCTTTTGCCAATTTCTTCATTTAGATCAGACTCCCTCCAAAGGGAAAAACAGGAATACCATTCATGGTGAAACTATGTTTTTGCCATCGGCAACACTTTTATCCTGTTCTCTGACCAGGTGCCCTAATAAGTAATCACTCTACTACACAGCAGAGGTGATGTAGAAACAATTCAAATAATCCTCAACTCTGGTGGGAACAGCTGTTTGCTGTTGGCTAACTGGTCATTTGGAACCCATAATAAAACTCACATCTTCTTAGCAACAAATTTACTTTTTTTTTGCTTTTTATATTTGTGTTGTCCAGTGAAATGATTATCTCTGCAAATGAACCTGAAAAAAGGAAAAAAATATAGTACTAAGAGCAGAATGAAAGAAGAAAATACAAATCATCAGAAACAACCAGATGCACATACTGTCGGCCTACACACCATCACCACCTTCCAGCCAACTACTTTAGTTATCATTGTTTCTGTAGATTATCCACAATATATAGTTGTTGCATGTGTCTGCTCACAATCTCTAGAGTCTTACAAAAGCAGGTTTAACGACAATAGCAGTTTTCCCCTTTTAAATACAGTTTTACTTTCTGAGCTTATAAATCAGTCATTGTTTTGATCATCCCATATACCAGATTCCAAGACTTAAAACATACAAGAAAAATAAGATGCTTCAGGAGAATCCTGAAGATTAAAGTCCCTTCTATTCTCAGTCCATAGGCTGGCTACTCAATAGCAGGCCTTGAATTAGCGCTTGCTTTATCTTAATGCTAATAACTTTTTACAATTCTTAAATCCTTTATCTTAAACTTAGTGAGATTTAAACATTCTCTCTCTCCAAAGTTATTCTTCCACTCCATAAAATGACTACAAGAGAAAACTTCCACAGAAGTTGTCATCTAGAAGGACACTGGTATGTTCTGAGACACGTGTCTTGCCCTAGAAAAGAACACAAATCTACAGTTTAAAAATGTAAAGCATACTAAGCCAAATAATCCTTACATTTTAGATTTTCCTTTCTTTTTGTCTGCCTTCTCAACATTTGATTCAAGGGTGGCCTTTTCTTTTTTTCTTTATTTTATTTATCTATTTTTTTTAAAAAAGATTTTCTTTATTTATGAGAGACACAGAGAGAGAGGCAGAGACATGGGCAGAGGGAGAAGCAAGCTCCATGCAGGGAGCCCGATGTGGGACTCGATCTCAGGTCACCGAGATCATGCCCTGAGCCGAAGGCAGATGCTCAACCACTGAGCCACCCAAGCGCCCTTTTTCTTTCTTTAATAACAAAAGGCTAACACTCTTTCCTTTCACTGGGTTAATCAAACAAAATGCTGTTTTGATTGCATTAAAGGAAAATGCATTCTCTACAAGGATTTAATATCCAGGCAAAGGAATGAAACAGACCACAAAAATAGTATGACCATCTACATGTGTCTCCTCCTGTTTGGCAGGGTGGGAGTGGGGTCAGAGAAGCAGGGAGAGGAGAGAAAGAAATAGCTGTTTTGAGGAAATAAGCTAATGTAACAAGCATTTTCCTGACCTCTAGGCTGGGGAAGATATAAGCCTGCAATGGTAATGAACTTACTTGTTTCTAATTGAACCCTCACAAACATGATAATCAAAATTCCAGCTCACACAGAGCTTTTTCTCCTTTAAGGCAGAATAGCAGCAGGTCTGGGATGAGGAGTGAAGAGGACTCTCAGGAGTCTCAGTGGCTACTGCAGCCACCAGTACCCCAACCTGCTTTAGTCACTGTCTATGATCTTTCTCATCTGAAGCCGAAGGGAAACTCCTGCAGCGAGGGCCACTACCTTCTTTCTCTCCAGCCTTTGCCAGTCACATTGTCAACCCTGCTCTGGGGCAGACAGTCCCTTTTCCCATGATGGAGGCCTCCAACAGCCCTGTGCACAGCAAAGGGAATAAGAAGCAGCCTCCACCCTTTATCTGGTTCCCTAGAGGCTGAATAGGCCCAGAGAAGAGGCAGAAGCCTTTCTATATTCCTCCCCTCTCTTCCAAGAAAGCCCCAGGAGATCTAAGGCAGTCAGTCAGTCCTCTTCCAGAGAAAGAGCTTATCCCTTCTTTGCCTCCAGCCAAGTTTCCTTCCACTCATTCAAGTATTTACTTCTCCTCATATACTGCATATGAATGATTTTCTCCTCTCCTTTTTAAGAACTTCTATGAATATCTGTAAAACTAAGTTGTTGAAGCATAGAGTGTACAGTTCTCCCAGGGTAGATTCTTTAAAAAAATAAAATAAAATAAATTAAAAAAAATTCAGCTTTATTGAGGTATAATTCACAAATGAAATTGTAAGATTTTAAAGCATACATCATGGTGATTTGATATACATATACACTGTGAAAAGATTCTCCCCATCTGGTTAATTAATATATTCATCACTTCATATATTTGTCTTCTGTATTAAAACATTTAGGTTCTGCTTTTTTAGCAATATCAATTATAAAATGCAATGTTATCAACTACAGTCACCATGTTTTACATTAGATCATCAGACCTTGTGCATCCTATAGCTGGAAGTTTGGTGTTAGGGTAGATTCTATACTTTATGCCTAACCTCCATAGCCCTGGGCCCAGTGATTAGTGCCTGACAGTCAATCAATGCTTGGAGAATAAAGGAATGAATATATGCACGTGTGTGTAAGTGAATACAGCCAACCAAAGTTTAGAATTCGGTTATCCTGAGATTGAAGAGAAAGTCCTTCAGTGATTAACTTTACCTCCTACTCTTCTTTATGACAGTTAACTTCTATTTCAAACAGTTATCAAGATCCCATGTCATTTCCTTTGTAGAAAATTCAAAGTGGGTCTTTCAATCAGTTTACTCTCCAGTTTGGTTTTCAAGTATAAGCCTTCAAACTGGGAAGAAGCTCTTCAATCTTTTTTAATGTGAGGGTGGGGATGGGGAGCTAAGGAAAGGGAAAAAGACATATGGGTGGGACGTACTCCCCAAGAAAACAAATCAGGAGGAGAATCCAATACTTTTTAAAAGCCAGCCAGTACGTGTAACCACTTTTGCCTTATGAAGAGGAAAAGACAACAAACCTAACTTAAATGAATGAAAGGTCTGGCAATTAAATAAAGCAACCCAGAATAATCTGCAAATACATATACCCAACTAATAGTTTCTCAGAGACCCACTAAAAGTAGAGTTATCTTTTCTCCACATGTGTACAACTTCATAAAAATATTCTTCATATAGCTTGCCATGTACTGGTCTCTTTAAGATGAAATCAGCCAAAAAATAAGCCAGTCCAATAGAGAGGATGCCACTGCTGACTGAACCAAATAAATCTTGAGGAAACTATATAAAGAACCTTGGCATATATTCTATCAATGACGATGTTGGGATCCCTGGGTGGCGCAGCGGTTTGGCACCTGTCTTTGGCCCAGGGCGCGATCCTGGAGACCCGGGATCGAATCCCACATCGGGCTCCCGGTGCATGGAGCCTGCTTCTCCCTCTGCCTGTGTCTCTGCCTCTCTCTCTCTGTGACTATCATAAATAAATAAAAATTAAAAAAAAAAAAGACGATGTTACCTGCTGACAATGAGATCACTGATGGGTGTCAGCCAAGATCTGGTGTCAGTGCTGCCCCTGCTTATCATACAACACTGGGCAAAGACTATAACCTTTCCATACCCAGTCTGTCATCTGCAAAATGTTGATAATAAATAAGTGTTCATGTGAATTCCTCAGTTAATGTTTTCAAACACTAGGAAATGAGTACAGCTCTAGCTATTAGTGAGTGAGTCACAATAATTAACTTCCTGCCATTCCACATTCATCATCAATGCTGAATGAAGTGCAACCAGATAAGTCAATGTAATAGTTGAATGAGGTCCTGAAATAGTGATCACCTTCTTTGTGCAATGAAGGTGAAGTAAAGAAGACAGTCTACAAGTAGGCAGTACTATGGTGATATACTTAAGAGGCACAGCTCACTTCGAGAAATAAAGTTTCCACTGGTGAAACTTTAACAATATTTATAAAATGCCTACTGTGTACAGTAAACATCCTGAAACAGACAGAATCCAGATTTTATCATCAAGGTTTGTAGAACCT
The DNA here is from genome assembly GCF_011100685.1 of Canis lupus familiaris. Classification (NCBI taxonomy): domain Eukaryota; kingdom Metazoa; phylum Chordata; class Mammalia; order Carnivora; family Canidae; genus Canis; species Canis lupus. The sequence continues at coordinate 43,877,161 of NC_049230.1, forward strand.
AGTTTTAGCCATGGCTAGCAAAGGTAGTTATCCTGTTGGAAGAGATTTACATTTGTTAAAAGTCAATTTAAGGGCACCTGAGTAGCTCAGTGGATTGAGCGTCTACCTTCAGCTCAGGTCTTGATCCTAGCATCCTGGCATCAAGCTCCCTGCTGAGCAAGGAGCCTGTTCTTCCTTCTCCCTCTGCCCTCCCCCCTTGTGCTCTCTCTCTTCTTCTCAAATAAATAAATAAAACCTTAAAAAAAAAGTCAGTTTAAGTCCTCTAATTTCAGCCTGATTGCACAGGTAATTTGCAATAATCAAGCAATTATGTTGGGGATCAGGCCAGATAAATAAAATCTATAACATCTCATGAAATGTAGTTAGATAGATCCACATTTGAAATGACCCAGTAATTATAATATTGTATAGCTTAACATTATCAACAACCAGGATGTGTTAGGTTTATGTATGTGGGGTATAAAGGTCCAGTGACAGCACTAATACCAAGCAATTGCCATGGGGAAAGGGAAACTATTGACAATTTAAAAATGTAAAAACCCACAAAACAATCATCCTTTGTTGAGGGAGAACTTACTCAAAGTTCCAGGATACAATATCTTTCTACTTTATAGATACACCTTGAGTGGAGATTACTATGCATACATATATACCATACTATATATATACTCATTCTAAGTCACTTATTTGATTTCACAGACTATATATTTGGCTGAGTGACACCAAATAGATGAAATAATAGGTGCTATTTCAGTTGCATTTAAGAGCTAGATTCATCTAAAAAGCTTTCACTTGAAATACCAAAGGCTGTATAAAACATATACCTACGTACATTGGAACCACTAAAGATATCTGATTCTTCACATTCACGGCAAAGTAACACTGCTGATTCACTGTCTTCCAAATGAGAGCTCTGTAATATAAACAACATCATTTCAGAGATCCAAATGAATGGGGCCATAGGCATGAGGGAAAAGCCAGCAGAAATCACTGAATCATGTTAGCTCATAGGTGAGAAGGTGCAATTCTGATTAATGATGTCTATTTTGGAGAGAATAAAGCCAACGAGTTGATTGGTTAGGTGACTAGAAAACTGATTGAGGAATGTTTGATTAGCTTGAAGCATTTTCTATGGTTTCCAATTTGGGCAGTGGGGTGTCCGTTTTCTGGTCACCCCATGGAGGACATGGAGATAGAGGACATGGTATACACTCTGGACACTTCTCGGAATGGGGTAGGTTTGTGTTTATTTATCCTCATATCCAAAGGTACATATTTGATATGATTGTTTAGAGTCAGGCTTTAGAATATAGCATAGGACATGATTGGGGTATCTAACTACTAGCCTCATTAGCCCTCTGCTAACAAGTGTTTATAAGAACAGCCAAAAGATATGCCCTACCCAAGTCCCCCTGACAGATGCCAGAAAATAATTTAAAACCTTTCTTCCACTATCCAATCTCTTTTTCAGAATCTGTCTAGAAGATAGATACGGAAAACGAGACAAAGGAGTGAAACAATTAGCTGGTAACACAAGACTATTTTTCCCTTATGAATAACACCACCACAAAAGAGGAGAAAAAAAGCTCCAACTCTGACCCATTAAGTTCCATCCAAATGTTTGCTGTTTGAGTAACAGCTGCTGGAAACTGAGCTTTCCCTACATAGAGATGTAGATGCTATGTCATCAAAACTTCCCATTATCATATTATCCAGCAATCCCACTTCTGGGTATAAATCCAAAAGAACTAAGATCAGGATCTGGAAAAGATGTCTGCACTCTCATGTTCATTGCAGCATTATTTACAACAGCCAAGATAACAGAATCAACCTAGAGGTCCAGATATAATATACGTATCTATCTATCTATCTATCTATCTATCTATCTATCTATCTATCTATATTTTAAAGATTTATTTTTACTTATGATAGACAGACAGAGAGAGAGAGAGAGACAGGCAGAGGGAGAAGCAAGCTCCATGCCAGGAGCCCGATGCGGGACTCGATCCCAGGAACTCCAGGATCACGCCCTGGGCCAAAGGCAGGCGCGAAACCACTGAGCCACCCAGGGATCCCCCCTATCTATCTATATTATAGCGTTCTCTCTCTCTATTATTCAGCCTGAAAAACAGGAAGTCCTAAGTGAAATAAGCCAGTTATAGAAAGATGAAAACTACATGATTCCATATATTTGAGGTATCCAAAATAATCAAACTCACAGTAGCAGAGAGTAGAATGCTGGTTGCCGGAGGGACAAGGTGAGGAGTAAATAGAGAATTTTTGTTTAATAGGTATAAAGTTTCAGATTGTAAGATGAAAAAGTTATAGAGATCCACTGTACCACATAGTATAATACTCTATTGTGCTTTTAAAATTTTTGTTAGGAGAGCAGATCTCAGGTTAAATGATCTTACCACAAAACAAACAACAAAAAATTGCAAAGAGGCACAAGGAAACTTTTGGAGGTGATAGATTTGGTGATGGTTACAATGATGGTTTCACAGGTGTGTATGTCCAAACTCATCAAATTGTATATATTAACTATGTGTAGTTTTTTTAATCAATTATACCTCAATAAAGTTTTTAAATAAATGACAAAAAAACTTCTCACTACTACTGGCTGAAATTTAATCACATTTAACTACTCTGTGGCTAACCTAGTTGACTCTTTGATTTTTCAAAGCTGAAACTATGTTTCAACCCACTGAATACCCGCAGAGATTAAGAGTTTTAGAGTGGAAATAAATGAAAGTAAAGTTCATTGTTATTATTCCTGGTAACTGCCTTTTCCTGGTTTATTTCCTTCTTTCTTTTTTCCTACCTTGATCCTTTGCTTACTTTAGTTTTCCTTATTACAACCAAATCTCATCTCCATTATCCCTCTCTCTTCCTCTTTTATAAAATAAAACAGAAACAACCAAATAGTTAAATCACTTTTTAAATCCTGCAAATACATTTGTTTTTACTTTCTCTTTCTAATTTTTTTAATCTATTTTTATTTATTTATTCTTACTCCCTTGCATTTTGGAGGGGGGGGGAATAAGAACTTTTAAAAAAAGATTTATTTATTTTAAGGGGGGGATGGCTGGGTGATGGGCATTAAGGAGGGCACTGGATGTGATGAGCACTGGTGTTATATGTAATCTCATAACCCTGAGATCATGACCAGAGCCAAAATCAAGAGCTGGACCCTTAACCAAGACACCCACCCCGGGAAAAAATAAGAACATATACCTCCCATTTGTATTTTTTTTTTAATGGTGGTTTTAATATTTTTTTTTATTTATGATAGTTACAGAGAGAGAGAGAGGCAGAGACACAGGCAGAGGGAGAAGCAGGCTCCATGCACCGGGAGCCCGACGTGGGATTCGATCCCGGGTCTCCGGGATAGCGCCCTGGGCCAAAGGCAGGCGCCAAACTGCTGCGCCACCCAGGGATCCCCCATTTGTATTTTTTAAAAATCAGACTACAACATACTTGAAGACTTCTAAAGTCATATTAGAAAGGCTAAAGGCATTAAAAAAAAAAAAAAAAAACCACACACACAAAGGATCTGAAAGAATAAGGTAGAGATCAAAACTGCTTTCAATTCTCCCAAATACTCATATCACAACAGATGATAACATAGGTAATGTTAAGCATATTAAAAGTAGCTTGTCACTGCCACAGAGTATACAATTAATCCAAATTACACTAGTTAAGAGTTTAAAGTTTTCATTCTTGTAAATATTTCAGCATGTTTACCTGAGCTCTTTAAAATAGCTTCAAGACGGGATCCCTGGGTGGCGCAGCGGTTTGGCGCCTGCCTTTGGCCCAGGGCGCGATCCTGGAGACCCGGGATCAAATCCCACGTCGGGCTCCCGGTGCATGGAGCCCGCTTCTCCCTCTGCCTGTGTCTCTGCCTCTCTCTCTCTCTCTCTCTGTGACTATCATGAATAAATAAATAAAATCTTTAAAAAAAAAAAATAGCTTCAAGAAAAAAAATAAAAAAAAATAAAATAGCTTCAAGAAAGAGGTCCTGTAACAACTTGCACTCCTAAAGTTATTTTAAGACTTTACTGCAGACTTATTAATTGCAATTTAATTCGTTAAGATACAAAGTATCAATTTAAATATACTGGTTGCATTAGAAATAACTGGTTCACAGAACAAGTATTTACTTGCAAACAACATACTTAGTTCCAAATTAATTCTAATCCTAAAGGAAGACAAAGGATATTTCAAGTTTTTTCCTCTGCTTTCTGGGGTACTTGGTAATTCCAGTCCCTGAGTTGAGTTGTTCCTGGGTTCTGCAGAGTGAACTGCCATACTTTATAACTATGAATGTATATTAAGGAATTCTATTAATGAACGAATGAATATTTAGGAATTCTATTAATATAATTCAGCACATTAAGTCAAATGAGAAAACTATAGGATTATCTAAATATATTGATGCTAAAAAAGTATTTGATAAAATTAACACTTTCAGTACACTATGAATAAAAGATGCTTCCTTTACTCACTCTTTAGGTGGGCTTTCATATATACACAGTACTCAAGTTGGTAGGCCCTTACCCCAACTTGGCCTTGCCTGAATTTCATATTGAACAAAAACCTCCAGTGTTTTTCTAGCATGAGGATGGTGATCATCCCCACTTGGTACTGCAGATACCAATTCTCCTTTCTTTTCCCTCTTTCCCTTCCTTCTTTCTTTCCTTCCTTCCTCCCTTTTTAAATGTTCTTTTGGTCATTTCAGTAGGAATTTTGAAGAGGATAAAGTCAAACTCATGTTTTTTGCATTAGAAGTGCCAAGTTCAAATCTTAACTAATTTTTTTTAATTTATTTTTTATTGGTGTTCAATTTACTAACATACAGAATAACCCCCAGTGCCCGTCACCCATTCACTCCCACCCCCCGCCCTCCTCCCCTTCTACCACCCCTAGTTCGTTTCCCAGAGTTAGCAGTCTTTACATTCTGTCTCCCTTTCTGATATTTCCCACACATTTCTTAATTGAGTTCATATCATAGTTCTGCCACCTATTAACCATGTGATGTTGATTACTTAATCTCTCTGAGCTCAATTTCCTCATTCATAAATATTGGCACAACAATAGCATCTACCTAAATAGGGTCAATGGAAAGATTGCATGAGAGATTACATAGGAAGAGCACTTAGCATGACTTAGCTACTAATGTTCTACTGTTGCTGCTGCTGTTGCTAATAATAATATGATAGCAATAATAATCTCCATACTACATGTAAAAAGCTTACAAAATTGCATTAAATTCTCTTTCAAAGGAACTTTTGCTATCTAGGGAAATTTTGCTCCTATAAAATTATAAGTGTTTCAATTCTAAATAGAGACAACTTGCATTCCCTATATAACCCTGAAGTGTTGAGCTCACAATGAGTCATTTGTTACAATTTATTGTACCCCTACTAAGTAATTTTCTGGGTGCTGAATTAAATACAGTAAAACTCTAAACAAAAAGGGAAAGATAACTGAGTAGGTTCCAGAATTGTTTTTGTTTTTTATGGAGATGCAAAAACTATAAAAATAAGGATATGGCTCTGTGAAAATATGTTCCTTTGGCTAAGTATTGTTTGGAGAAAAACAGAGGCGAAGATTGTTGGTAGTAAACACATCCATATATAACAAGAAATCTCAATCCAGAACAGCTTCTAAGCAACAATTATAGTAATAAAATGTTGCAATTTTTATATGGAATGTATGATGCAAGGACTCATGTCCTAAGGAGGATGTTTTGAAGAGTGTTAAAATCTAAGTAGTGCAGTTACCTAACAATTTGCAAGCAGAAGTCTTAAGAAATAATCCCACAAGAGTCAAAACCTTTTGCTACTCTTAAGAGTCTTTTATTCTATTCTTGTTACAGTTTATGTGATTTTAAGAAGCAGAAAACACTATTACATTTCTTTTATCTTTTATATTTTCTTCTCCAACTTCTTTGGGGAGTTCTAAGTGAACACACTACAGTAGTTCTTTAAAAAAAAAAAAAAAAACTAGAGATTTAGAAAATATACTATTAGACACCATACCATAAAATATGTGTGTACCTTAAAGCCTGGTGAACACTTTGGGACTAAGAGCGTTTAACCCTTAAAAGGCCAAGACAAGAGGTAGGTATTATTTATCCTGACACATACATGTAGCTGGCTTGACAAAGTGACTTCACAGCCTAATGATGACCTAAGTGAGACAATTCTCTCTCTGTAGTCCCTAACCCCAAGTTACACATTTAAAAACTCCCTTCCTTCCTTCACATTCCTATGACTTATTTTTATAACTGAAAGTTTGTGCCTTCTGACTCCTTTTACCCATCTTGCCACACTTCCCCCACCTCTGGCAGCCACCAATCTGTTCTCTGTGTTTATGAATTTGGTAAAAACCATGATTTCAATATATAATATATGCATATTGCAAACAAAATTCAGAAGGTGTAAAGGAGTATTTAAATTTTCCTCCCATCCCTATCCTCCCACCTCCTAATTCTCCACAACCCAATTCCTAGAAGTAATCACTATGTGAGTTTCTCGGGTATCTTTTCAGAGATATTATGTGTACATACAAGGATATATGTATATCCTTTTTTCTCAAAATATACAATGACACACCATACCTATTTTTCTGTCATTATCTTTTAAATCTATTTTTGTTTCACTGTTTTAAAATAACATAACACAAAATTTACCACCTTAACCATTTTTATGTATAGAGTTCATTAGTATTAAGTATATTCACATTGTCGTTCAACCAATCTCCAGAACTTTTTCATCTTGCAAAACTAAAATTCCATGTCCATTAAAAAACTCATCCTCCCCACTATATCCCCCTGGCAATGGCTATTCTGTTTTCTATCATTTTGATTACTCTCAATACTTCAGGGGCACCTGGGTGGCTCAGTGGTTGAGCATCTATCTGCCTTTGGCTCAAGGAGTGATCCCAGGGTCCTGGGGTTGAGTCCCACATGAGGCTTCCCCCAGGTAGCCTGCTTCTCCCTCTATGTCTCTGCCTCTCTCTGTGGCTCTCATGAGTAAATAAATAAAATCTTTTAATAAATAAATACTTCATATAAGTGATATTATAGAGTATTTGTCTTTTTGTGACTGGCTTATTTCACTTAGTATGTCTTTAAGGTTCATCTATGTTGTAGTATGTGTCAGAATTCTTTCCCTTTTAAGGCTGAATAATATTTCACTGTATATATACACACACCACATTTTGTTTATCTATTCACTGGTCAATAGATACCTATTTCAGTATTTTTGATCAGTTAGTCCATTGTATAGATGTTCCACAATTCAGTTAATCAGCCTCCTATTAATAGGTTCAGATTACTTGTAATTGTATTCATTTTCTAATTTGCTGTAACGACAAGCTTGACAGCTTAAATGACGCAAATTTATTATCTTTGTAGTCTAGAGGTCAGGAGTCCTAAAATCAAAGTGGTGGCAGATCCATAGTCCTTCTGGAGGATCTAGGGGAGTTTTACAGATTGAAATGTGCCCCCTCCCCCAAATAATCCCTAGGACTTTATAATGTGACTGTATCTGGAGATATGGTCTTTAGAAAGGTAATTAAATTAAAATAGGGTTTATTAGAGTAGGTCCTAATACAATATGACTGGTGTCCTTATAAGAGGAGGAAATCAGGACATGGTAACACAGAAAGGAAAGCCCATGTGAAGACAGAGATAAGACAGACATCTACCACCTAAGGAGAGAGATCTCAGGTAAAACTATCAACCCTGCCAACACCATGAATTCTAGCCAGAACTGTGAGAAAATTAGTTTCTGTGGTTTAAGCCACTAGTCTATGATACTTGTTTTGGCAGCCCTGACAAACTAATACAGGGGAATCTGTTTCCATGCCTTTTCCAGCAACTAGAGGCCACCTGCATTCCCGTGACTTGTGGCTCCCTTCCTCCATCTTTAAAGTCAGCAAAGATGGGTTGAATCTTTCCCATTATTTTATCAATCTAACCTCTTCTCTGTCTCCCTCTTTCACCTTCAAAGGCCCTGGTAATTACATCGCCCCCTATTCCAACAATCCAGAATAATCTGCCTATTTTAAAGTCATCTAATTGGAAACCTTAATTCTGTCTGCAACCTTAATTTCCTCCTCACCATGTAACATATTTCCAGATTCATAGCTGATTAAGATGAGGACTCTTTGGGAGAGGGGAGCATGATACTGCCTACCACAGAATCTTCTTTTCTGCAAGTTTTACTGGTGAAAAGAATTGTTTTATAGAACCCAATATTCATACCAGTATAGTGGGAAGCACAAATAACATTACAGCTATATACTTTGCACATAAAGCGGATCCTAAAAGCTTAGTAGCAGCAGCAGAATGTTTGAAATTGCCTTTTCTGGATGACTGTTTGGATTTCATTCAACCACAATATCTCACACACAGGCCTCTTTGTAATCAATGGTACAGATCTGCAAGACAATTGGCTAGTATTAAGGATATAATCTATGGCCATTGAAGGACAGCAATAATTAGTCACCTAGAAAGTTTAAATCCGGATGAATTGGTAGTTCCTTCTTGGCATCCACAGTTCCTTGTACATATATTTTCTAACCCTTACCTCACTCTACCATAATTATTTCTATATATATTGTTTTCCTTCCTCTAGAGTGTGAGTTTTTCAACTTGTATCTTTAGGGCCTGGCACACGTTAAGCATTCAATAAATATTCAGGGCAATTCTTCCCTGTTGTCAATAACAATAACACAAATTGAAGATGAGTTGTAGTCTTTGTGTATAGCTATGGTTAAGAGACCAATCGTCTTTCCAAACACATGATGTTTGTCCTTTAATTAGTCATAGTAGCAACAGCTCCTACTGAAGGGCCAACTGTTACACGAGACACTGCCTCCATTAGGCTCCAAGTTAGCATGGAGGCTTTAAGCCAAAAGGGAATCTTTATTTCTCAGAGCTACTTAGAAGGTTGGCTTGTCAGTGGCTGACTGAGTCCAGGTACTCATATCTCAGTACTCCCTAACTTTGGCTTGCAATTTAGTCCATCTCACCTACAGAGGTATTGTTGCTTTTCACTCCTTGCATGTACCATGTAGCTATTTTACAGTAAGCATCACAGGCATGTTTCCCCACTCAGTGCTCCCTTCAAAAGCAATAGGATTTCTCAGTATAAATCTTATCCATCCTTCACAGATCACTCAAATCCCAGAATTTCAGGAAGCTTCAAAATGATGATTTCAGCCTCACTCACCTTCCTCTCCTTTAAGCCTTCATTGCCTTGGCAGGGTTGGCAAACTATAGCCTATTATCATATGGCCAGCAAACTAAGAATGGTTTTCACATTTTTGAAGGGTTTTTTGTTTTGTTTTGTTTTGTTTTGTTTTTTTAAAGGAAGAAATGCAACAGAGACCATTTGTGACCAGCAAGACCGAAAATATTTACTACCAGGCTCTTAACAGAAAAAGGTTGCCAACCCCTGCCCAAAAACACACAATTCTGCCTAATGAGAAATTGCCTAGAATTGTCTCTAATCTTTAAGAATCATAGTCTTAGCTCCCTTTAGTAGATTCTCCCTGTTGTCTACCAAAAGTCATCTCTCAACTCTCTCACATACCTACTAGTCCCACCACTGAAGCTGAAAAGCCATATACCTGCCTTTTTAGCCTTCAAGCAGGCCAGCACAGTTACATATTCTAATCCTGGGCAGCCTTCGTGGCACAGTGGTTTAGTGCAGCCTGCAGCCTAGGGCGTGATCCTGGAGACCCGGCTCTCTGCATGGTGCCTGCTTCTCCCTCTGCCTGTGTCTCTGCCTCTCTCTCTCTCTGTCTCTATGAATAAATAAATAAATAATCTAAATTAATTAATTAATTAATTAATTAATTAATTCTAATCCTAGTCAAGGGGACCTAAGGGCAAGTCTGCTCGAGGGAAAGATTTCCAACCCTGATAAAGGAGAATTGAGAAAAATAATGACAAAAACTCTGCCTTTTCTCTGCCTTTGGCTGCAGTGGTGCAAAGATATGAGGTCTATAGCTGTGACAGCTATTTTGTGACCTTGAAAGAAGAGGCTCAAAACCAAAAGGCAACATGCTAAGGATGGCAGTGCAGGAAAGCAACAAAAGAGACTAGCTTCTATGGACAGTTACGATAATCAGAGCATTTCTGATTTAATACTAAAATATTTAATACTGGGCAGCCCCAATGGCGCAGCGGTTTGGCGCCGCCTGCAGCCCGAGGTGTGATCCTGGAGACCCGGATCGAGTCCCACGTCGGGCTCCCTGCGTGGAGCCTGCTTCTCCCTCTGCCTGTGTCTCTGCCTCTCTCTCTATCTCTCTGAATAAATAAATAAATCTTTGAAAAAAAATATTTAATACTAAATCTTGTAAAAATTATACACTACAAAATCATTCATTAACTGTAAGTGGCAGAACAAAGATTTTAACTGAAATCTCCTAGATACCAACATCCTACTCTTTTATTATCTCCCCCTTCTAAGTCTTTTATCTCAAAAAACAGTGATAAGATTTAGAAGTTCTCCACATTTTATTGAGATATAACTGATAGATAACATTTTATTAGTTTAAAGTATACAACATAGTGATTTGATAGAAGAGTAGTTGTAGATTGGGAGACTTTACTTTTTAATTCTTTGAATGTTCACTTATGATAGTATGAATGTTCACTTATGATAGTATCTCAGATCCTAATTAAATACATTACTTGTAATAAAATTCACACTCTCACACATATTATTTGAGTATTTTTTTTAAAAGCCCACCAAATCCTGTCATCTTGAGGTTTGGGGTTTTTCCTTCTCTTTTTTTGATATAACCATCTGTCCTACAAAGGCATGTTTCTGAAATAGGAGAAAAACCTTAAGGAGTGATTCTTAAAGTGTAGTCCCACATCACCAGCAACAGCATCATCTGGGAACTTGTTAGAAATGCAAATTCTTAGGCTCCACCCTGGATCTACCAAATCAGAAAATCTGGGGGTAGGGCCCAGAAATGTGTTTTTAACAAGTTCTACAAGTGATTCTGATCTACATCTACAGATAACATTGTATAAATCACTGCTTTAGAACCACAATGGTGCAATCATATCAGTCCTAGACTAGCTCTTTAAAGCAAAACCAACAAAAGGAAACTGGTGAATTGTCAGTGAGATCTAAAAGCAGTCATATATATATACATAGATTATTCAATTTACATAAAGAGGCATTGCCTGTATTTAATGAATGCCTACATAGGTAACTAAGGTACCAAAGAGGATTCTGAAAAGCAATCATCCACAGAAGAACAAATTAATAAACAAGTAGCTAGCAAGTTCATAAACACATGAAAAAGCAAAGAAGCCAGTAGTAGATGGTCAACCCTCACTGAAATCTCACAAAAAGAAAATAAAATAGCAACTCAGAACTTCTAGATCTGGAATCTCAAAATACAAAACTTGGATTTATGTCTCTAGTTGCTAATTAAACGGCTCAAAACTGATATACAATCCATAGAGAGATTATCTATTTGTCTCACCTTAGGCAAACCAAACAATCTATTATTTTCCATTTGGAGTTGGGCTTCTGCTATTAACAAGTTAGCGGCTTAGTTCCCTCCTTTCTGTGTAGGAACTAAAAAAGAATGTTCTGTCAACTTCATGAGCTGACAGCAGGCTAGCAAAGCAAGGAGATATAAAAGTTTAATGTGCGCTGAAAGCATACAATTCTCGTTGACCTCCATTTATTTTGGTAAATCATCCTACATATTATCTTTATGGTCATTAAAACCTTAGACTTCCAATTCCTTATTTCCCTCCTCAGACTAATATATGAGAGCTACCTGTGGTTTAAACACAGCCATTAAAGACCCCCAACCCCTGCCATGCAAATACCTTTAAAATTTTTTGTGTGCAGCTTGGTTTGGAACCTGGGCTATGAAAGGAAACAGGGTTTTAGAGACGATAATGCGTATACCATGTAATATGACCACTGTATGCTTCTGTAGAGTGTGCAAAGAAGTGAAGCTCTGTTATTCCTTTGGGGAACACAGGTTTGAAGAGCAAAGAGACAGCTATTTTAGAGAAACTGGAAGAATTCAGAAAACAAGAAGACACTGAAAAAGAAAGCAGAGAAAAGTCTCCCTTGGACAACTGTCTGGGTATGTGTGCCAGGAAAGAAAGACAAGTGCAGAAAGATTGCTGTTACTGAGATAGAGTCCTGAGACATGACCAAGTCAGGTTTCAGATGATTGTGAAAGAACAGTTTTTACTTAAAATCAAAGATTAGACCTGTTTCTCAGTAAGTAAAGAGCTTGATTCCTTCTTTAATAAGTAAGAGAACTGAGAGACTGAGCTCTAGCACCATAGGAGGAATCCAGGCTGATTAGCAAGGAAAGCTAGAGACACTTAAAATTAAGGACTAACAAGCTGAGCTGGGAGTAAAGTAAGTGATGATCTTGACTTGTAATTAGTTTCCTATTTTGACCACAAGATCTCTTCTTACTGCAGAAGGGTCATTTTTGCATTCTAATTAATTGCCTGGACTATGATGAGAGAAGCTGCTCAGAAGGAGCTAAAGGGCTGTAAACCTCAAGTATAATCTTCCCAGAAAATTCGCTCCCTGTTTCTTTGGAGAAACAGTTATACCAAGTATTAAAAGTATCTGAGGGGATCATCACTTGAACACCTCTCTAGAGCTTTCCTTCTCTGATTCGACTCTCAACATGTATGAAAAATCAGTTAGTTTGAGGTCTGGTAGAGGTAGGGCTTGCTCCTCAAAATCCTTTAATTCATAAAACTGTTAAAGATGACAGAAGCCCAATTACAGAATTGGCCCAAGTCTGTCTTTTTTTCTCCAGTCACTCACAATTCAGGGGCTGACACAATTGTGAGATTGCTAAACTCCTTGGGGAAACTCTCATGCTGGTAGGAGACAAGGTGATCACATAAAATTTAGTTTCCACCAGAGAATTTTGAGAAGGGTCCCTATCAAATATTGGTCATGGGCCAATGGTATTCCCAAGTGACAAGAACAAGGATACGAGAGACCCAAAAGAGGAGAATATCAAGGAGGATTTAGAATCAGGAAACTTGCAAGAAAGAGTCACTCTGTTCAGGCCAGGGTCAGCAGAGACCCTTGTTAACAAGATCCTCTGATGACTGCCACAGAAAGGAGTTCTTCTGAAAAGAAACTTGCAGAAAATGATGAATTGCTTTTGACAGTGGTTCTTCTCAAGAACAAAGGCAAAATGCAGGATGGTCCTCTGCAGAAGTCAAAATCCATGTCAGCTTTTTCACAGAACCCAGGCCTAGTAGAAATCAGAGCTCTTTTCATGAGTAGCAGGGCTAGATACTAAAGCATAGTTTATGGTTGCTGTTGTCCTGATACTAGAGAAAAACCTGGAGTTTACACATGGACTTCTTGCATAGGACATTAGTCAGCACAAGGAAAAACTCTAGGCCCAGGCAATGCGCCTGAGGAAGCAGTGACAAGTGCCATGTCCTATAAACATCAGTCAAGTTCTGAGAGGCAGAGCTGTCTGAGCCTGGATAGAACTGTCAAAAACCAGGATGTTCCAGCAGAAAAAAAATCCCCTCCTAAGAAGATAATTTCTCTGAAAGAAAATGTTCATTCCATGTCAAACTTTAGTTCTTTCTCATGTTAACATATCCTCTGAAGTGGATGGTCTGTTTCTCTTAACCAAGAAAATTCTTTACAAATATACTAATTCCTTCTAGCTGGAGTAAAAAAAAAGATAATAAAACCCGAAAAGCCATTGACTTGGGAGTTGTCCTAACCCATTTTGTTATTCCCACTATTCCCACAGTCTAGATGGAGAACAAATTTTGACATTAGAATACCACTGGTATTATTGGTTGGTAATGAAGCCATGTGCATCTCAGAAAATTATCATTTAAAATACAAAAATGTACGGCTCCCAGGTGGCTCAGTTGGTTAAGCATAGAACTCTTGATTTTGGCTCGGGTCATGATCACAAGGTCATGAGGTCAAGCCCCGTATGGGGCCTCACTAGGCATAGAGCCTGCTTGGGATTCTCTCTCTCTCCTTCTCCCCTGCACCACTGCATGCACATGTGTGCATGTTTTCTCTCTCTCTCTCTCTCAAAAAAAAAAAAATATATATATATATAATTTACTCTCATCCCTTTGCCACAACAAGATAATTCCATTAGGAAGGGGACCAACTCATCAGGAAATGCAATGGAACCCTACACCCTCCAGATACTTTAAATCTGGAACTTACTGTCTGTAAGTTCAGATCACTGCCATTGGCTCATGTGGATTTGTCAAAGGAAGGTGGTTAGAAAGATCCAAAGTAAAAATCACCCTAATAGTTACACTTCCACTGGGAGTTAGAAAACAAAACATCCACTACCGAAACCCAACTTTTAGATCCAAACTGAGTAGAAAACAGACTATATAGTGTCACAGAATAAAACTTCCTCTGATGAAAAGTGTCTAGTTTCCAATTTCCAATGTCTTTCTTTCTCTAATCCTCAACTAACTGCAAACAGAAATGAATAGGTAGTTCCTTCTTGTGATTTGAAACTACGAATTGTCTGCTTAAAGGATAAGAAACAGTTTCATATTTTGACAAAAAAGATCACTTGTGGTTAGGGCTCATAAAAGTCCTCTCTCCAAGGACTGTTCATAATTTATACCTAGTCAAGTAATACCACTAAGTATACCCAGTTTCCTCAGTTCCAAATAATCAAATGAAGATACTTTCTAATCTTCTTATTGAAATAGTTTTTCAGGTTTCTGTGTATGTTTTAGCATTAACATTTTTTAAAAAGATTTTATTTATTTATTTATGAGAGGCACAAAGAAAGAGAGAGATGCAGAGACACAGGCAGAGGGAGAAGCAAGCTCCATGCAGGGAGCCTGACGTGGGACTCCCAAGTCTCCAGGATCAGGCCCTGGGCTGAAGGCGGCGCTAAACCACTGAGCCACCTGAGCTGCCCTTAGCATTAACATTTGACAAAATTCCTTAGCTAGTTATTTCCCACTTACTCGTAAATCTATAATAGGCCTAATAATTTTGAGAATAAGTAAAGAAGTGTTGTCCTTTCCGACACTATAGAATCTTATGAAGGAAGTTAGCACTTCCTTTGAAATTTTGAAAGTTTTGGTGTGTTTGGGAGGAATGTGTAGTTATATTCCCTGTCCCACTTGGCCAACGGACAGCTGGTAATCTCAAAAAGCAGACACCATCTTCATTTCTCAGGAGCCCCACTGCAACAAACCACAGTTTTTCAAAGTCTCCCCTGAATGTGGTAATCAACTAGCATCTACTCATTTCTTCACACTGCAGGCTGAGAGCCACGAATAGCTTGTGAAATCAATTTAGTAGTTTGCAGCAACATAGCTTTTTTTTTTTTTTAACTGAATAGAAAAGAAAATATCAGAGTACACTGCATAAAGGAAGAGGAAGAATTGTTTCATGAAACTTCTGTTTTAGATATGTATGTGTTTAAGAGCACCTATATAAGCATAAAGTAATCAGAAAATATCTTTTATGAAGGCACTAAAAAAATAACATTTGAGGGATCCCTGGGTGGCGCAGCGGTTTGGCGCCTGCCTTTGGCCCAGGGCGCGATCCTGGAGACCCAGGATCGAATCCCACATCGGGCTCCCGGTGCATGGAGCCTGCTTCTACCTCTGCCTGTGTCTCTGCCTCTCTCTCTCTCTGTGAGACTATCATAAATAAATAAAAATTAAAAAAAAATAACATTTGATTAGTAAATTTAATTTACTTCCTTTCACTTGCCCTCTAACTGATGTGCTAAACAAATAGTAGATCCCAGCAGGAAATAAGAGAATAGTTACCAAAAAATAAAAAATAAAATAAAATAAAATAAAATAAAATGGTGTAACTTCTAGAATACAGGAGAAAATCTTTGTGGCAATGGGTTCAGCAAAGATCTCTTAATGGTACAAAACACACGCACCATAAAAGAAAAAAAATCATGAAATATATTTCAACAAAATCTGCCTTCAGCTCAGTATATGATCCTGGAGTCCCGGGATCGAGTCCTAGGTCAGGCTCCCCTAGAGGAGCCTACTTCTCCCTTTGCCTATGTCTCTGTCTCTGTCTCTCTGGGTCTCTCATGAATAAATAAATAAATAAAATCATAAAAAAAAAGAGAAATATTCCATATTAATACATAAAGAGCTCCCTTGTTTTTATTCTTCCTAGGTAGGATTTCATTGCATAGATGTATCATGATTAATTAACCAGCATCCAAGCTTTTATTATTAGAATAAATGCTGCAATAAATAAGAAAAATATCATTTCACATAATTACAATAAATTTCTAGAAACACAGTTGCTGGGCCAAAGGAAAAGTATAGCTTTATTTTAAGTAGATGTAAAGTTAGGATGTGACCCAAGAGTTCGGTTCACCCTTAAAAACCAAACCTGACAAGGAATAGAGGTCATATAGTTAGCTGACCAGCGATGACTTTAAAATATTTTTCTTTATGTAAGTAAAAATGGCAATGAAAATACTAAATGATTATTTTCAGTAATGGTTACTTTTCAGTGATGGCCAGTAACTCTAATTCAGCATTCTATATTATTTCCTTGTTGCCACAGATGGTTCAAGGCAATTACAGAACTCTTAAGTTCATTTATTCAACTTGCTATTGTCCTAAATACTGCTCTGCACTTTTTAAAACATTAATGTTTGGCATTTTAAATAGCATCATGATTTTAAACTCATTCACAATGCACCAAGTTTAAACATTTATTGAATCCTATCTATAAAGACATTGTCCTTGCCCTCAAAGCGTTGACTAAATTAGTAGTTTACAATTGGGGCAAAAATTCAGAAAGGAGTGTTTTCATCTTTTAATGTTATATAATGATCTGTGCTTTATTTATCTTTCCTTCAATAAATAGTACACCTGGCTGCATATTTTCATGTGCTTATTTGTTATCTATATCTTTTCTTGGTGAAGGGTCTATCCAAATCTTTTGTCTACTTTTTATTCTCATCTTCCTATTTAGTTGTAAGAATTCTTTACATATTCTGTATACAAATAACTTTGTTAGACATATTTGACAAACATTTCTCCCAGTCTTTAGCTAGTTTTTATATTCTTTTTTAAAGATTTTATTTATTCGAGAGACAGCAAGAGAGAGCAGAACAGGAGGGAGGGGCAGAGAGAAGCAGACTCCCCACTGAGCAGGGAGCCCAATGTGGGGCTTGATACTCAACCGCTGAGCCACCCAGGAATCCCAATATGGAATATTTCTAAGTTGGACTAGGTGGAAAAAAGCAAAAGTATTGTGTATAATGTGGTACCATTAAAGTAAAAGAGCAGAAAGGCATACACACACACACACACACACACACACACACACACTGCTTATCTACATAAGCATATAGTATGTGTAGAAAGAGTCACAGAAAACTAATAATATTAGTTAATTAGTTGTATGTGAAGAGGAGAATAGCATGGCTGGGAAACAGAAGGAGGAAGAAGACTTAAAAATCAAATAATAACAATGAAATAATTTACTTATCCTTTCAGCATAAACAAACCCCAGAAAAAAACAAATTTGATTAAACTCCGACATGTCTGAGTGAGGATACTGACATGTCATAGAGGCAGGCACCTATCTGGACCTGTGTGAACTCCTTTAATGACATGGAATATTGGTGTCTAAAACCCCAAATCCATACATGCCATCATTCAGACACTGATTTAGCAAATTCCTGCTGGAATTACATCTTCATTGTCCATTTGATAAAAATAATAGTTTCCCCTTAAAATTTCTCTTCATTACCTGTAACTTCTATCTCAATAGAAAATGAAGAAATAGTCTTTCTTATAATGGATAAATGAAGTCTGGGCATTCCCCAAAGGTCAAAATAGGATCTTCCATAGGTAAACCCTAATTATATACAGGCTTCTAAATATGACAACAAAATATGGGGTAAACTGAGGTAGTATAAAGGCTTTCTGAAGTTGTGAGATTCCCTTCAGCATTTCTAAAACTTCTCACATGAGAAAGAAGGGAAGCAAAATATGGAATTTTAGGAACGAAACTCTGGCTAACAGGGTTATGGAGCATCTAAGAAGTCACGGGATAGGTCTGACTTTCTCAGAGGAGAGTTGCTTTTTCTTTTTTTTTTTTTTAAATATTCCCAACATCTGCTATTAAAATTAGTTCTGCACAAATGTTTGCAGACGCAGAGCAGCTGGCAGTCTTGCCTGCTGCATTTTGCCTATTGGTGGATCATAAGCAAGTCACTAAAGAAGGGCTATTGAATTTTCCATTTGTGTTCCAGTGTTTTCAGAGAACTGGCAAATTTATGTTCTGGAATACTGGATCCAGAATGTTAATGTTGTACGGAACTCTGGGTAGAGCTTGAGATATTCTAGCAGAATTGAAAGTTTATACCTATTCTCTCAAGATAACAGGATTTGAAAATATACTCCCTTGCAGCCATTTGCAAGCAATCTTTTTCACACCAGTATAAAGATATACTACTCTATCTACACTAGTGCTTTCTGATTCATTTGATTTTTTAAAAAAGAAATCAGAGAATAAACATGTCCTACTCCATTAGTTAATAAAAACTGTAAAATAGAAAGGATACAATTTTCATCCTTCAGGCTGGCAAAATTAAGAGACTATAAACATTTCTAAAACTATTAAAGAAAAGAAGAACAGGAACTTGCACACCAATAGCTCTGAGTGTAATATGGTAAAATTTTTCTGAAAAGTAATATGACATTGTATCCTAAATAAATAAATAAATAAATAAATAAATAAATAAATAAATAAATGCTTATTATCCTAGGATGCCTGGGTGGCTCAGCAGTTGAGCGTCTGTCTTTAGCTGAGGACGTGATCACGGGTCCAGGTTCCCTGCAAGGAGCCTGCTTCTCCCTCTCCTGTCTCTTAGGAATAAATAAAATCTTAAAAAAAATAATGCTCATTATCCTAAACTCAGTAAATTTCAGAATTCATTTTAAAAAGACAATCAGAGATGTATACAAAGATTTATGTACAAAATGTTCCCTATAGGGGGATCCCTGAGTGGCTCAGCGGTTTAGCGCCTGCCTTTGGCCCAGGGCGTGATCCTGGAGTCCCGGGATCGAGTCCCACATTGGGCTCCCGGCATGGAGCCTGCTTCTCCCTCTCCCTGTGTCTCTGCCTCTCTCTCTCTCTCTCTATCATAAATGAATAAATAAATCTTAAAAAACAATGTTCCCTATAGAATTATATATAATGAAACCCAAATGTCCAACAGGTAAATAGCTAAATTATAGCACACTAAAATGACTATTTTAGTAAAACACAGGGAGACTCTTATTTCAGCCAAATCCTTTAATAAGTCTGAATCATTTTTTTAAAACAGAAAAACAGTGATAGAAAGCAGTGGTCTATTAGACATGCTTGCTTTGGGTTGTTAAAAGTTATAGAAAGGTAAATTAATTTCTTTTGAATTATGTAAACATTGGTTTCAGACTAATTCCAGGTCTAATTCTTGAAAACTTTTCAAGAGTTATGTATTTTTTTAAGATTTTATTTATTTATTCATGAGAGACACACAGAGAGAGGCAGAGACATAGGCAAAGGGAGAAGCAGGCTCCTGGTGGGCAGCCCAACGTGGGACTTGATCCCAGGACCCTGGGATCATGCCTTGAGCCAAAGGCAGATGCTCAACCACTGAGCTACCCAGGCATCCCGAGAATTACATCTTTAAGGTTGTTTTAATATCACACAATTGGAACTGGTGACTATTAGTACTCACTGGACATAACCACGCAGTACAACATTAGCATGAAGTCTTGGCTCCCATTCAATAAACAATACATAGCAACAATAAAAATAGGTGTGTATTCTTATGCGTAGATCCTACATGGAAAAAGAAAGGCCAAATTGCCCTCCCATCCAAAAATGCTGAATGATACTTACATACAGGGAGGTGGGTAAGGAACAACTAAAGAAGGCGGGTGGGCTAGTGTTCTTTTAACATGCTGATGTGGAGCATAGGAGGGCTTACAGTAGCATAGGAAAATTCTTGGTAGCCTGAAAGGTAATTTTATGGCACAGTAAAGTACAAGTAATGTCTGAAATACTTCATGTTTGAAAGAAAAAAGTTAAATAATTCTGGTAAGTTTCAGAGCTACAGGGTTAAAAAGAAAAAGCAAGCAAGCCAACATAGAAGCAAAACAAAAATATCCATACTTACTAATGGGTTACCTTAAAAAAACCCAAGAGAAATGAAATGGAGTAGAATGGAGTAGAAACATAATTTTAAAAATAGTCTTTAAAATGTGTAACTAGCTCAAAAACTTTTAAAGAAACATATGAAACAAATACATAGAGACAAGAAATACATTTAAAAAAGAAAGAAGAACCAAGGTCACATATCAGAGAAGAAAAGTTGGGCTTTTTCATCTTTATCTACCAAGGCAAACATCAATCAACTTCTACTATTAGTATAAGACCTGTGACCAGAGTAAAGCAAATTAAAAATAATTGGAAACTTAATTCAAGGGAAGGTTCTCCCCACTCCATCCCCTTATATTCTGGTTTTATAAGAGGTTATTGACAAGAACACAGATGGACTAATTTATAAACAAGTTTCTAGGGATCCCTGGGTGGCGCAGCGGTTTGGCGCCTGCCTTTGGCCCAGGGTGCGATCCTGGAGACCCGGGATCGAATCCCACATCGGGCTCCCGGTGCATGGAGCCTGCTTCTCCCTCTGCCTGTGTCTCTGCCTCTCTCTCTCTCTCTCTCTGTGACTATCATGAATAAATAAATAAAATCTTAAAAAAAAAAAAAAGTTTCTAGGAAAAGTTCTCCAGAGATTTCATATTTGGCCCAGTTTCTTCCACTTTCCATATCTATACTCCCTCTAAAGAGAAGTGTTCAAAATAATGGCTGCTTTCCAGAAACGCTTATGAATATTCTAAGAAAGATATTTAATTAAAAGGAATTTTCAGACTCTTTTAACTAAAAAAAAAAAACATCATCATTGGGTTTGTTTTATTTATTAGCTTTATGAGTTGTGAAAAGAGAACACTGAGATGCAGAATTCTGATTGTCAGAAAGCATGTAACTGGGCCAAAAAATTAAGTTAACTAGAATGCTGCAGACTCTCAAAAGAAAAAGGACTTGGTCTTAAGCTTTCTTTTCTTTCTAACTTTCCCCTGCCAAGTGATCTCATTAGTCACAGGACTTCAAATATCAACTGCTCACTGATGATTCCCAAATGTATATTCCTAGCCCCAAAACTCTCCTTTAAGGTGCAGACTCATATTCAATTATTTGTCATCTGTATGGGGGGTCTCACACTCATGGGTAGACTCCCCAGTTGAACTCCCACTCCCTCCCCCAAATCTGCTCCAGCCTAGAATTCCTTATCTTAGAAAATGGTGCAAACATACACCTCAGCTGCTATAATCAGAAAGCTGGAGGAGCACCTGGGTGGCACGGTCAGTTAAACCACCCTTGATTTTGGCTCAGGCCTAATCTCAGGGTCGTGAATCAAGCCCCATGTTAGGCTTCACACTCAACTCAGCACAGTCTGCTTGAGATTCTCTCTCCCTCAAGCTCTCTCTCTCTCTTTCAAATAAATAAATAACTTTATTTATTTACTTACTTACTTACTTACTTATTTATTTATTTATTTATTTATTTATTTATTTATTTATTTATTTATTTATTTATTTATTTAAAAAAGCCGGTCATGTTTGACATATTCCTTTGCCTCAATCCTCTATGCCACTTATCAGGAAGAGGTTCTACCTCAAATCTACCCACTTCTTGTCTCAGCTGCCATAGCCTCCCTACTGGCCGGCCTGTTTCTACCCTATCTCTCAGTCTGTTCTCTAAAAAGGGCAGCCCGGGTGGCCCAGCAGTTTAGCACCACCTTCGGCCCAGGGTGTGATCCTGGAGACGCAGCATCGAGTCCCAGGTCGGGCTCCCTGCATGGAGCCTGCTTCTCCCTCTGCCTGTGTCTCTGTCTCTCTCTCTCTCTGTGTCGCTCATGAATAAACAAATAAAATCTTAAAAAAAAATTAAAAGAAACCAAAAGCCATCTTTTGAAAGCAGAAATTTTTTTAAATTTTTTATTTATTCATTCATGATAGACAGAGAGAGAGAGAGAGAGAGAGGCAGAGACACAGGCAGAGGGAGAAGCAGGCTCCATGAAAGCAGAAATATGGTCACACTCTGTTGAAAACCTTTCAGTGGTTTCTCCATATCTCTGGGGGTGGGAGGGTGGGATCTAAACTTCTATGTTCTATGGGATCTAAACTTCTAAAGCCTCACATAATCTGGCCATTGTGTACCTCTCTAGTTTCCTTGTTTGCCCCACTGTGTTGATCCAGCCACACTGGCCTTCCTGATTCTCAAACATGCCAAACTCTCTCCACCTCAGAACCTCTGTATATGCCATTCCCTTTATGGAGACTACTCTCTCCCTTGTCTTCCTGGGACAGTGGCTCCTACTCATTCTCCAAAGCTCATGAAGTTTGACTTCTTCAGGAGGCCTTTCCTGACCTCCAATCTAAGCACTGCTTCCTATTTGTTTCAGTCGTAGAATTACCAGCTTGTAATTAAAAATTCATGTACACACTTAATTTTCACTGCTATGTAGAGTAAGCTTTGTGAGAGAAGGAACTATGTCTGCTTTATTCATTAGTACGTATTTATTGCCCTACCACAGTAGGTGACACATAATAGATACTCAATATATATCTGTAGAATTAATAAATAGACAAGTAAAGATTTTTAGAAAGCAACTGGAGAAATATATGATACTCATGATCTCAATCATCTGAGCTACATAAATTATGATTAGGCAGAAAAATAAGCTCAAAGCAGCAAGTAAACAATTGAAAAGTCTGATTGGCTTATTTTCTGATGTCATCATAGGAGATCTTAAGCACAGCATTTGGTGTTATTTTTCATAATTATATAAATTGTACAAAGTGGTGGCTAAATTACATGAATGTCCCCTAAACTTCATGTCTATACTATTTATTTTTTAAAATATGTGCAGAAGTATCTGGGTTTTGGGTTTTTTTTTTTTTCTAGCTTTAAAATTCCAAAAAAAGTCTAAGAATTAAAATATGATGACTATGCTTCCCAAACAAAAAGAAATCAGAATGTATGTTGATGAATATTTAAAACTAAAAGTATTAAAAATCCACAATTATTATCATTTCCATATTACAAATAAGGGTATAGGACTCAAGTAATTTACCAAGATGAGTATAAGAGTCAGAATCAATATTCAAAATAGGTTTTCTTATTCAGAAGTGCATGCTGTTCCTACTTTGTCACAGTGCTTTCCACTGTTCATTTATGTCAATATTTGTCAAGTATCTACTAGGTGCTATTGTGATTTAATAAATATGAGGAAGGAAATTATAACTTGTCCTTAAAGCTAACAAATACTTCCAGAATTAAACTAAACCTAATGAGAGAAAGAGTGAGAGTGAGAGACACTACTTGAAACAAAGAGAATCAACTGTCTGTCATTTTCTTTGTTACATCTGCTCCAACAGCATGTGACATCCTTTTGAGGCCTCTGGCCCATCAGAATGTTATCAAAACAAGATGCATTGTTTCCAAGTCCCAATCAAGGCCCATGAAAATAAAGCTGGTGTAAGTAATGCCATAAATAGAATGTTGGATATTCTAAGTTTTGACACCTAAAGATGTTAGAAAAATGAAGGATGTTTTTTAAAAAACTTAATGTTACAAAATAATTTGTTCTTGATGATCAAATAAAAAATAAAACGCAGACCAAGTGCAAAGCCATAATATACTTATGCACATGCTGCTAGGAAAAACACCCCACTAGTCATTTATTCATCCATCTATCCATCCATCCGTCCAATATGCACCTGACTAGCCAGCCATCACACATCACTGTGAGTGCCTATTACAAAGGATACTCTGCCGCACAATATGTAAGGCTAAATCTAGTGTGGATTCCACCCATAAGTAGCCTTCAATTTAGTACTAGAAGGAAAAAATAATTATAAGATTGGTTAAATAGTGAGACAGAAAAATCCTTTCTGCTCAAGCATTAGGGATGGCTTTGTGGAGGAGAGGTGTTTGAATCAGGCGTGGTTCAAAGATACAAAGATACATATATATGGAAATGTGAGGAGAGTACACATGTGCATTCTGTCTGGGTAGAGGCAGCAGGATGAATACTCTAGAGGGGCAAAATGGAATGCAGGCTTCATCCTGGAGTCCATAATTGTGCTATTAACTCAGCCCACTTAATTCGTAAATGTTGAGAACTTTCCCACTTGTAACTGTAAAATGGAGCTAGTTATCACCTTCCTTCTTGACTGAGCTTTTGTGAGAAGTAATTAATATGTACAAAGGAGTAATACTCTCAGAGGAAGTTTCTTTTCCCAGATTTTGAAGTGAAGTTATTTAAAGTAAAATAATTTTACACATTACATTTTCTATCCTAGCTTCTCCTCAATAAGTCTTGCATGAGCCAAAGTTACTCTGGCCAATCTAATGAATAAAACTAGCATAATTCCACAAAGTATCACAGAATCCCTTGCCTCCTCCAATTTATGTCCTAATCTTGCTAAGCTAGTGACACAGGTAAAACAGCAACTGCCTGGGAGTGAAATAATGAGACAGAAAATAGTTTGCTGCCACCAGACTATAAGCTTCTTCTTCTTTTTTTTTTTTTTAATAAGCTTCTTAACATAAAAGAAAATAATTCTCAGAAACTGAAAGGATCATTACAAATGGATTTAGTTCAGCTTACACAGATGAGGGAACTGAGGTTGAGAGAGTTCTAATGATCTGTTCAAGACTGCTCATCTAGTTAATGCCAGACCTAGGACTTTCATTTCTGGTCCAGCATTCTTTCCTTTACACCAGAGGCTCTCAGGAAGAATCCTGCCTGCAGAACTGTTCAGCATAGCCCTCACAGTATTTTATTAATCTGAATTCTTAAATTTTTATTTATTTATTAAGTGCAAGTGAATGCGGGGAGGGAGGGGAGGAGAGAGAGAGAGAGAGAGAGAACCCTGATGTCATGACCTGAGCCAAATTCAAGAGTGGGACACCTATCAACTGAGCCACCCAGGTGCACCTAAACCTTTTTTTTAGTTTAAGACTAGAAACTAGAACTTATAGTATCTAATAGTAAAATGGTTTTAAAATGAGAAAGAGACATAAAATTCTTATATTAAATGGAATTAGGAAATCGTAAACCATCTACAGCTCTTATTTTCCCAATATCATTGTTAATAACAATATATTTATGAAAAGTAAACCAGGGAGATGAAATTAGAACTTGAAATTCCCTAAAAACTCAAACATTTAAAGCCTTCAATGAGAAAAAAACATTAAACACCTCCACTTAGATTAGATTACATCATTGGCTTCTCAAGATGTAGAGCATGAAGTTTGGTTATGGAATTCAATAGCTGGGGGCTTCCAGGACATACATACATAGCTTAGTTCATAGCTATCAAATCTGCCTGTCACCTGAATAGCTATACAATGCATTTTCTTAATTTTTACTAAAATGAGAATATAATTTTTAATTTTTGGAAAATGATGTTTGGGGCACACTCACTGCCATTACTGCTAGAAATGTCAACAAAACAACCTCCCAGATTCCTAGGAAGCAATCTGGCACACATGCCAAAATCCCTTAAAAAGTTCACTGCCAGGCATCCCCAGTGGCTCAGCGGTTTAGCGCCGCATTCAGCCCAGGGCCTGATCCAGGAGACAGGGGATCAGAGCCACGTCCAGTTTCCTGCATGGAGCCTACTTCTCCTTCTGCCTGTGTCTCTGCCTCCTTCTCTCTCTCTCTCTCTCTCTCTCTGTGTGTCTCTCATAAATAAATAAAATAAATAAAAAAATAAAAATAAAAAGTTCACTGCCTTTTTTCCAGTAAATCTATTTTGATATGCCATGTTACTTTCTCTTACTATCATTACCATCAAATGAACATAACACATTTGAAATCATTAAGGATTTATCAACTGACCTTTAGAGTCTAGAGAATGAACAAGACTGGACTCAACCTACCTACATACAGGTTTATCCCACCCTTTAGCACTGCATAGTGTTCCAGAGTTTATTTAAGCATTCCCCTATTATTATTATTATTATTTAGCACTCCTGGGAATTTATTCCAGAAAAATGAAAATTAAAAAAAAAAGCATCAACACAGCCATTACACATTTGAAGGCATCTCTGCAGAGATGATAAAGATTTCTCAAATGTCTTCAATGTTGATTTTTTTTATAAATTTATTTTTTATTGGTGTTCAATTTGCCAACATATAGAATAATACCCAGTGCTCATCCCATCAAGTGCCCCCCTCAGTGCCCTATTAATGGATATTTAGGGTTTTTGGTTTTGTTTTGTCTTGTTTTGCTATTACCAACAATACTACAACAATCATTCTGTGGCAGATGCTTCTGTTACATATAAGAAGTTTTTCTAGGGTAGATACCAAGAAAAGGGCCTGCTGAGTCATGAGGCACAAGTATTTTAAATTTTAATAGATACTGCCAAATTTCCCTCCAAAGCACCTGTACCAATTTATATGTCTACCAACTGTTTATGAAAATATCTTTCCCTATTTCCTCATCATACTGGATATTTTTCACATTAAATATTTTTCCTAACCCAATGAGTGAAAATTTTATCTTATTTTTAAATTTCTCTAATTACTGATGAAATTGAACATATTTTCTTATTGGTCATTTTTATTCCCTCTTCTATGAATTTGTTTATTTTTCCTTTTAAGTATTTTTACATTATTTATAGGAATTCTTTTTATATCATTAATATAAAGCATTTGCTATATATATTATAAATATTTCTCAATTATTGCTTTTTTAATGTAATTATGCTATCTCATATTAGAATTTACATTTTGATATAGTCAAATTTATTCATTTTTTTAGGTTTTTGTGTTTTGTGACTTAATATCTTTCCTTTCACAACATCATAAATATACTTTCCTATATCTTTCTTCTAATAACTTTATGTATTTAAAAAATGTTTAGGCCTATAATCCATCTGGGATTTATTTTTGAGATAGGGGTAACGTGGGGCTCTACTTTTTTACCTTTTAGAAAGCTTATTACCAACTCCAGCTGTAGTTCTTCCTATCCCCCTGGTTTGAAACATCATTTCTATCCAAATATATACGTAGATCTGTATCTGTTCCATTAATCTATATTGCTTTAGTAATGGTTTATAATACATTTTGATATCTGCTAGAGTACATCTTCTCTCACTCTCTTATTTTAAAATATTTTAAATGCTTGAGCATTTTCTCTTCCACATAAATTTTTATTTTTTCAAAGATTTTGCTTATTTATTTATTTTTTAAAATATTTTATTTATTTATTCATGAAAGAGAGAGGCAGCGACACAGACAGGAAGAGAAGCAGGCTCCTCGCAGGAAGCCTATGTGGGACTCAACCCCTGCACCAGGATCATACCCGGAGCCAAGGGCAGACATTCAACTGCTCAGCCACTCAGGAGTCCCTTAAAGATTTTATTTATTAATGAGAGACACACACATACACACAGAGAGAGAGAGAGAGAGAGAGAGAGAGAAACAGAGACACAGGCAGAGGGAAAAGCAGGCTCCAAGCAGGGAAGCCGATGTGGGACTCCATCCCGGGACTCCGGATTCACGCCCTGAACCAAAGGCAGACACTCAACTGCTGAGCCACCCAGGCATCCCCTACATAAATTTTAGAATCAGCTTATCAAGTTCCAAGAGAAAGCCTATTGGATACTGACTGGATATAAACTAGGAGCAGCTCCCAGTAGGTAGAGTATGTAACTCTTGATCTCAGGGTAATGAGTTCAAGCCCCATGATGGGCATACAGCATACTCTAAAAAATTTAATAAATAAAATTACATTTTACAAAAGGTATAAATTAATTTGGTTAGAAATAGTATCTTTGCAATATTAAGTCTTCTCTTTAAGGAATATTCCTTTACTTGGGTTTTCTTTTATATCTTTCAATAGGTTTCATATAGATTTACAGATCTCTTGTCAAAGCTACCATGCACAGTATGTAAGAATGGTAGTTACTATTATTATTTTTTAATATTATTTATTTATTTATTTATTTATTTATTTATTTATTTATTTATTTATTTATTTGACAGAGAGAGAGCGTGCACGCACACAAGAAGAAGAGCATCAGGCAGAGACAGAGGGAGAAGCAGGCTCCCCACTGTGCAGGCAGCCTGATGTGGGGCTCGATCTCAGGACCCTGGGTTCATGACCTGAGCCGACTGAGCCACCCAGAA
The DNA here is from genome assembly GCF_011100685.1 of Canis lupus familiaris. NCBI lineage: Eukaryota > Metazoa > Chordata > Mammalia > Carnivora > Canidae > Canis > Canis lupus. Next base: position 43,905,475 of record NC_049230.1, read on the forward strand.
GCCCCAATTACTATTATTATTAAGGGTTTATTGGTTACAGCATACTGAAAAATAAACAAGGAAGCATATTCTAGAAGCCACTGTCAGTTTCCCAGGCCGAAACTAAATCTGGATCCTAAATTATCCTTCATCCCACATCTCTCTTCCTATTCTTACCACTGTACCAAAAGGTCCATTTTTAAGAATTATTTTAAAACCAAGTTTTCTGGAGGGTATTATGCTGAGTGAAGTAAGTCAGTCGGACAAGGACAAACATTATATGTTCTCATTCATTTGGGGAATATAAATAATAGTGAAAGGGAATATAAGGGAAGGGAGAAGAAACGTGTGGGAAATATCAGAAAGGGAGACAGAACGTAAAGACTGCTAACTCTGGGAAACGAACTAGGGGTGGTAGAAGGGGAGGAGGGCGGGGGGTGGGAGTGAATGGGTGACGGGCACTGGGTGTTATTCTGTATGTTAGTAAATTGAACACCAATAAAAAATAAAAAAAAATAAAAAATAAATAAATAAATAAATAAATAAAACCAAGTTTTAAAAATTCTAATTTTAGTCACTAATGTATTATTAACTCTTTAGAAAATTTATTCAAGCCTTTTACAATCTTCGGCCAAATCCTAATAAAACACTAAGAGCATCTAAAACTACATTTCTAAGACACAGCATGTAAATCATACTTCCTGTGTAGGGAAGGGATTTCTAATTTCTACTCCATGGATCCAGATATCAATTAACAGAATTATCTCTCATCCTATTCTGCCTGCCTGCCAGTAATTACCATAAAATCCCAAGGAATAAAAAAAAAAAAAAAAAAAATCCCAAGGAATAAAACCCAATTATAGTACTCCTTCAACTTCTATCCATGGGCCTGAAGATACTTTACCAAGAGTATACAGTACCTCTGAATGCTAAAACTGAACAGAACCTTAGGGAATCATTCAACTCTTATTTCTCAGATGAGAAAACTAGGGCCAGATAGATGAGGAGACTGGCCAAGGCCAGAGAGTTATATGGTAGCAAAGCCAGATGAATGGTTCTCTTATCAGGCCAATATTATTTCTCTCACACCGTGTAATTTGTGTTACTCTGAAGCCACCTGTTTTACTTGATAATATTCCTATGGATATTTCAGTAACACTTAATGTATAATAACCAGGAGCAGTAATTAATTAATATTATAAAATCAAGCTATAACCATAAAATATATTTACAAATATAAAAAAAAAGTCTTGGGGAGAGAGGGAGGGAGGGAAAAAAAAAAGTCTTGGAGCACAAATGGAGACTTTTGTACATTTGGGATATTATTATGGAATTGTTTAATGAGGATTAATGGAGAATAAGCTTGGGCTTTAGTAGAAAAACCAACAAATACAAGGCATTTGGAGTGTATTTCCTAGATCCTCTTTCCTAGGCCCACCAAAAATGATATGGAATTCAAGACTGGAGTTTAATAAGACAAGAAAAATAAGGTAGGCCAATCTTTGGCATGAACTGTTAAGGCTCTGAAGTCAACTGCCTGGATTCTGACTCTGTTCTACCCTTTATGGGTCCCTCAATTTCCTCATTTGTAAAATATGGGTGATAACAATACCTATTCTCAGAAGGTTGTTGTAAGGACAACATACTTATAAAGAGCTCAGTGCCTGGCAAAGAGTAAGTGCTCAGTAAATGTTCATTATTCTTACTTCTTTCTCTTTGGAGAGAAGAACTTTCTGGTCACGGTAGCACAGGGAATAAGACCTATTTTCAAATGGTCATCTATACTGGAGGTTAGGAGATTCTATTACTAAATAATAATTTTAGGAAAAAAAGAAGTATTTTCAGCTTTGTAATTTAATGTGAAGAAAACATTTCCTTCCTTACCTTTTATAAGAATTAGTATAATCTTATAAAATGCATAATAGCTTTATAGGTTAGTATGTGTAAAGTTAATGAAGGAAATTGTAATTAGACATTGCACTTGACCTCACCATAGAAACTGATAGATACCAGCAAGAAAAAGCCTACCTCCATGAAGCTCAAGAGTGGGAAGTCCTCATGGTTCCACAGAATGATTAGAAAGAACTTTGAAAAGAATCAGACATTAAGTGTATTCCTTTCCCTCCAAAATCCAAGAAACAAGAGTTGGAGCTTTATAAATAAGATTCAGTTCTATGGCAGAGACAACTTGGAAATTAGGTAACTCTTTGGGGTAGGATCTTTATGAATGCAAAATAAAAATCTAGTAATTTTTACAAACCCAATATTTTGATGGTTTAAATTTCTATAGTCTTAGCAGCAATCTTTTTTTTTCTTAGCAGCAATCTTAACCACGTAAGTAGTAGAAAAAGTAATTATAAAGAAAGAAAATTGAAATAATTCATATACTTTCATAGGTAACTTCCATCCTTCTAGCTTAAAAGAGTGAATAGTTTTATATAAAAATTGAGTCTAGTTTTTCTTTTTTTTTTTTTTTTTTTTAATTTGCATTTATTCTATGCAGAATTTACTCCCGGGCCATAAGTTTTTGTTTCTTCAGTTTCTTCTGGGATATCTTTTTCTTCTGCAACCTCCTCTTCTGGTTTAGGAACAATCTGCTCCTTTTCAGTAAGAATCATCTCAATGTGGCAGGGAGAACTCATGTATGTATTAATCCGGCCATGAGCCCTGTAGGTTCTATGTCACATCTTGGGGGCTTTATTCACCTGGATGTGCTCAATGACCAGAGAATCTACATCTAAACCCTTTTAAGTTCAGCATTACTCTCCGCATTTTTAAGCATGTGCAGTAAAAATTCAGCACTCCTCTTGGGCCACCGACCCTGTGTCCAGCCCCACTGTTTGGCCTGCGCACACCTACCAACTCCACCATTGTAGCGACGGAATGGCACACACTGCTTCTGCAAAGTGACATCTTTCAGATACTTGGTGGCTTTTCGAATATGCATACCCTTGATGGCCTGGGCAGTTTCACGTGTGTTCTTAAAGTGAACTCGAAGATTTGAATCTCTCGACTTGCATGATTTTGTAGGGTTTTCTGGGTCCAGCGAGTAGCGAACCATCTCCGAAGGTCACCTCAGGCCGCTCGGGGGAAGAACGAGTCTAGTTTTTCAAGCAAATAAATGGTGCTGAGACAAAAGGATAGCCACATGCAAATGAAAGAAGTTGGTTCCTACCTCACACTAAGAATTTAACTGACTGAGCCATCCAGAGGCCCCATCAAGAAGCTTCTTTCTAAAATGAAAAAAATGGCTTTTAGAATTTAAAAAAGCTGAGATATAAGGAGATAGTAGACATTTTCAATAGTAAATATATATTATATAAAAAAAAAGACTTCCTAGAAGTCTTTATCTAGTATTTCTATCTGTTAAATGTAGAAATTTGGGGATCCCTGGGTGGCGCAGCGGTTTAGCACCTGCCTTTGGCCCAAGGTGCAATCCTCGACACCGGGGATCGAATCCCACGTCGGGCTCCCGGTGCATGGAGCCTGCTTCTCCCTCTGCCTGTGCCTCTGCCTCTCTCTCTCTGTGTGACTATCATAAATAAATACAAAAAAAATTAAAAAAAAAATTAAATGTAGAAATTTGAGGGGCTCCTGGGTGGTTCAGTGGTTGAACGTCTGCCTTTGGCTCAGGTTGTGATCCCAGGGTCCGGGGATGTCCTGCATCAGGCTTCCTGCAGGGAGTCTGCTTCTCCCTCTGCCTATGTCTCTGCCTCTCTCTCTGTCTCTCTCATGAATGAATAAATAAATAAAATATATTTTTTTTAATGTAGAAATTTGAAAGCAGCTCCACCCTAACACCTCACCTAAAAAAAGGGATTCTACAGAAAAGATACGTCCCAAAGCTTATAAACTCATCCCTTGGTGGTAGAGAGTAGCATGCTTTTTAGACCTTCAGTTTATTTACTGTTACTTCCTTTTTTTAAAAAAAGATTTTATTTATTCATGAGAGAGAGAGAGAGAGAGAGAGGCAGAGACACAGGCAGAGGGAGAAGCAGGTTCCATGCAGAGACCCCTACATGGGACTCGATCCCGGGTCTCCAGGATCATGCCCTGGGCTGAAGGCAGCGCTAAATGGCTGAGGCTGCCCTTTACTGTTACTTCCTATTCAACTCTGTGAAGCTTGATTTCCTGGTTTTCTAGTTGGAAGAGGATACAAAGCAGCAAATTAGTGGAAGTAAAGAACTACTATAGAGGAAGCAGGAAGTGACAGCTGACAATAAGGAAGAGGATCCATTAAAGCTATAAAATGTAGACACAAACACAAATACCAAGAGCACATTCCTACTTGAAAAAGAAGCTCCTAAGGGTATTACTGTATTAGAACTCAGTGTAATGACTCCACTCTAAAGCTAATCTCCCCATCTGTCCTCTGGAACCTCCCTCCTCCCATCTCCTCTTCCCTACCATATCTTGACCCCTCTTCTTGCCAAAGGACTCCTTCCTCTCAGCAGAGAAATATTCTCAAATCTCTCCCAAATAACACAAAAGGGCCCTTCTTTCATCCCACACTCTCTAGTTACTTTCTTCTCCTCTCCTTCAGAGACAAGGTTTTGGAAAGAACAGTCTCTGCTTGAAAGGGGAACCCTCTTACACTGTTGGTAAAACTAGTGCAGCCACTGTGGAAAACAGTATGGAGGTCCCTTGAATAATTGAAAACAGAGCTACCCTATGACCCAGCAATTGCACTACTAGGTATTTACTCCAAAGATACAAATGTAATGATCCGAAAGGGCACCTGCACCACAATGTTTATAGCAGCTATGTCCAGAATAGCCAAACTATGGAAAGAGCACTGATGTCCCTCAACAGATGAATGGATAAAGGTGTGGGGCATATATCCAATGGAATACTACTCAGCCATCACAAAAAATGAAATCTTGCCATTTCCAACGACATGGGTGGAACTAGAGAGCATTATGCTAAGTGAAATAAGTTAACTAGAGAAAGATAATTATCATATGATCTTACTCATATGTGGAATTTAAGAAACAAAACAGAGGATCATAGGGAAGAGACAAAAAAAATAAAACAAGATGAAATCAGAGAGGGTGATAAACCATAAGAAACTCTTAATCACAGGAAACAAACTGAGGGTCACTGGAGGGGAAGTGGGTAGGGAAATGGGGTAACTGGGTGATGGACATTAAGAGGGCATATGATGCAATGAGCACTGGGTATTATATAAGACAGATGAATCACTGACCTCTATCTCTGAAACCATACAATTAATTATATGTTAATTAATTGAATTTCAATAAAAAGAAAAGAAAAAGAGAGAATGAAAGAAAGAAAGAAAGATCTCTGCTTGCTTCCTCCCCTTCCTTACCACTCATTTATATTTTAACCTGCTGCAATACAATGGTCTTCTGATTACCCACTCCACCATAACTGCTCTCACATAGGTCACTAGTGTCCTAACTTCCAAAGTCAACAAGTGCCTACCCGTTCTACTCTGTTGACCTCTCTAAGACATATGATCCAACAGTGACCACTTCCTTCCTGAAATTCCCTCTTTGCTTATAGTCTGTGATGCCACACTCAACTTGAATTCTTCAGTTTCGGGATGTCAATGCGATGTATGCACAAAAAAAGAGGGGAAGAGGGATGAAGCTTATGATCAAATGGTTTGGGAAATGTGGTATTAAGTCAAACAGGTTTCCTTACTATAAGATTTCTCAGATTTCTCATATCAATACTGGTGTTCATTCTAACTCTACAAGATGGAGTTCTGCAGTGTTTCCCAAACTTACTTGACTCTAGAACCCTTCCTTCCCCTTTAAAGAACCATGTTATATGACAAATTAATTGAGGAACATAATTTGAATAACATTACTCTTGATTTTCTTTTCCAGTCTTATCTGCAAGATCTTCTTCCTCTACTAGCCTCTCAAATGTCCAAGTTCCTCAAAAGTCCACTTTTAGTGCTTCACTCATTTAGTATCTTAGTGACCTCTCAGTTCTCCACTTAATCTCCAACCTATACATTCATCCTAATCACTCAATCACATACTCATGGTTTTGATCTGGCCTTAGAGTCAACAAGTGACTCTGCCACTTACTGTATAGCCTTGGATTCTGGTTTCCTAATCTGTAAAGTGGGAGTAATGGTAACTATTTATAGGAATAAATCATATAATATAAAGAATTTACCACAGATATTTAGAAATTATTTACACATTTAAACAAAAATTCAATAAGTAGTCACGATCACTTTCTCTGTCTCCAGCTAGATCTCCTTGCTGAGCAACAAATATATCTATCCAACTTAGGAATTTCCCTTGGTTGTTTCAAATATATCTCTAACTCAAGAGGCACATCCCCATCCTACCCTCTAATGGACCCTCTACTCTTTAGCTAGATGAATATCACTACTCTCTAACCAGCTGCCCAGACCTGAAACACGTATTCACATTCATACACGTTCTTCCCTCTGCCCGTCAATTTACTAATTATATCTCTGACTTCCCTCCAATATATTTTCAGATAGCTACCTTTCTAAAGTGTAAAATCTGATCACATTACTCTTTTGCTTAAAATTCTTCAATATGTTCTCATGATTTTCAGGATAAAATTCAATCTCCTAACCTATCATTTGAGGCTCCTGATGATCTGGCCTCTTATACCTCATCTCCCTCCATATTCCATCCTGATATACTCTCCACTCCAGTCAAATCAAATCACCTGTATTTCTACAAATGGTCATACTGTCTTGTCTCTGGACATTCTATTCTTCTGTTCATAAAGTCAGTTCAACCACACTCCTATCCACTTTACTGCTGGTTAATTCTAAATGGTCTTTTTCATGAGTTTAATTATATGTCATTTCATTCCCAGTCTTTATATTTTCTCTATAACAAATGTAAAACAAAAAAATAAATAAATAAATAAATAAATAAAAAAAATAAAACAAATGTAAAACACAGCCTATAAATTTAAATATTCATTCTCTACCTATTTAATACTATAAAATACAAGCAATACATTCAAGTTGGTTAGGTAAAATCATCAGCTCCAGAACAGTTTTATTTAGTAATTAGGAAGTCTATAATTAAATAAGATTAACATTCCTTCACTGTCATATATTTATTACATATTTTTTTATATTCCAGATACTAAGGGGGTCACAGAAATGAACAAGAAAAGCTCCTGACCTCTGAGGCAGGCTGACCCTTAAATAAATAACCTCAATATAATGCTATATATGTGCGTGTATAAAATTCTAAGAGAAAACAGAGAAAGAAATAACTAACTTAGGTGAGGTGGTTTCAAAATAATATAATGGGAACAAATTACAAATAAACTATTTTCCCCCTCAGTGAAAAACTCACCTAATAATATCAAGATAAATTCTAGTTCTATCACTAGGTTCATTTGCACATTCCAGTTAACATCTGTTGTACAATGAAATGATGACTTTGATTCTCATTATTTTCCTGGTTTAGATAATAAATTACAAATTCACCTTGTCTACCATCCACTTCCTGTTCCCCTAAAAACAACCTCAATAATTTGTTCTTTTCATTCTGAAAGCTGTATCTATCATTTAACATCTTTAGGGGGAGGCAAGTATCTAATTTTAACTACTGTCTCTGAGATGGATCAGCTTAAAAATATTTCAGTTTTACTACCTCGTGCTCCCTCCCTCCCCCTCAAATTTGCTGGGAAAAAAGACTGTCTTGTTTAACCGTCCACTCCCCCCGCCCCCAAAAAAAAAAGGTAAGTAAGTGGTTGGAATCAATAGACAAAATCTATATTAATTTACATGGTGAATACTTTTTGAAAATGTCTCTCAAGGCAAAAATAAAGAATTCAACCTAAACATATAAAATAATAAAGCAATGAAAGTCTCTTTTTTAACTAATAAAACAGAAGGTATATTTTTAAATGAACATTCTTTCCAAATAGTCATTTTGAGAGGTTCTATGATATCCTGCTATTTGAAACATTTTGGGACTATCTGCTTGGAAACAATGCTTAAGCCAGTTCCTGATTCATAAAAATTTATCTTACTATCTGGTAGACAAATCTATTTTCTTCTTTCTTTCTTTCTTTCTTTCTTTCTTTCTTTCTTTCTTTCTTTCTTCTCTCTCTCTCTCTCTCTCTCTCTCTCTTTCCTTCCTTCCTTCCTTCCTTCCTTCCTTCCTTCCTTCCTTCCTTCCTTCCTTCCTTTTCTTTTTATTAAAGAGGAAGAAAGGGAGGGAAGGAGGGAGGGACAGCAGTGAGGTGGGGAGAGAGAAGGGGCAGAAGTAGAGGGAGAGAGACTCTTAAGCAGGCTCCATGCCCAGTGCAGAGTCGGATGGTGTGTGGTGGGGGTGGGGTGGCTCGATTTCACAACTCTGAGATCATGACCTGAGCCAATACTGAGTCGGATGCCTAACAGACTGAGCCACCCAGATGCCCCTTTTGCCTTTCTTTCTTTGACTGAAATTATTAATTTTGTGAATTAGGCTCCAGGGCTTAGGGCTCCCTTCCCTGTTATCTCTCTGCCAAAACTCTTGAACAAGTCAGACAAGCACAGATGTGCTATCGGCCCCAAGATTATGCACCAAATATTGTCCCACAGCTCTGAAGGCAGGGACAGATTATTTCAGACATTCTTGTACCCCAAGGGCCTGAAATATGAAAGATACTCAATTAAGATGTTTTGGTTTGGTGAATTAATAATCATCAGATATGGATACAAATTTTTCTGGCAATTGCCAAAAATCAAATTTACCTTCAAAGGAAGATTTGCTACCCTTGGAGATATTTAAAAGAATTGAAGGCAAAGCCAAAAAAGAGGTTCCAAAGATGCTAAGTGAATACTGTATCATTTGCACAAGCATGTTGCCTACCTTCTTTAGGAACTAGACAATAGTGCTTCAAATATACAAGCTCTGTTATGCTTGTCAAAGGAACTAGTCTTATTACCCTATATCCTGGAACTCCTTAACTAACTGAAATCTTCCAAATAAATAAAGAAAAAACTAAGGTCCAAAACCCAATTTGCTATTTTTCATCAACTTCTGCCCTTAAACATTTTCTTACATTTAAAAACTCTCTAATTCACTCAAAGATAAGACTGCCAATCAATTACAGTCAAAATGCATTAATCCTGCCAAAATCATAATCATGTTTCAATCCTCCCCAAAGTTTTTGTTAAAAGTTTCTGCAAACTTCTCTTAGCTTTAGATTATTAAAATTGTATTTTTCTTTACTGTAAAAATGTCTTGAGTTTAAGTTTCAATACAATCTAAAAGAAAACCATAAAAATCTCTAAATCTCTACAGCTACATAAATAAATGTCTATATATCTTTCCAGTTATCCATACCTGCCCCCTTTTTTTACTAGCAAACAGTATTTCCAGGTATCACGGTAATATCTGTACCACTATAAAGGTATCAAAATCAAATTTCCATTAGACCTAGTTCCATAACCACAGTAAGATTTAAAAAAAAATACAATAAGACTCAGTAGCTGAATTTAATTAACTGTAAATGAGTAAATCATCCAATCATAGAAGAATGGGTCTCCAAGGACAGTAGGAGAAAAATAATCACAGGTAAGAAAGATTGAGAGATATTTAAAGTTTTAAAAGTATAAGCTAATTATAACTCATGTATTATCAATGCCACACCTTAAATTCCCATGGTCACTCACACAACAATGATACTTAACCATTCTTACTATTAAGAATTTGTGGGGGGATCCCTGGGTGGCGCAGCGGTTTGGCGCCTGCCTTTGGCCTAGGGTGCGATCCTGGAGACCCGGGATTGAATCCCACGTCGGGCTCCCGGTGCATGGAGCCTGCTTCTCCCTCTGCCTGTGTCTCTGCCTCTCTCTCTCTCTCTCTCTCTCTATCATAAATAAATTAAAAAAAAAGAATTTGTGGAACAAGGTCCCTGTATACACAGATTCCTAAGAATTTTATTCCAAATATGAATTGAATTCTATGGGTAGGTTGCCAGCATCTGTTATTACTAGTGCTCATACTGAGCAAAGAAACACCACCCTGTTACTAACATACTACATCACTATTTATGAGTCACCTTAAAACAAGATTTTCCTCCTTTGTTTAAAAACAAGACAACCCTATACCAAGCAACAAGTGATAAGGTACAAGTTTAGACAACTTTACATTCAGTAGAAGAAAACACTTGAGAGCACTTGAAAAAAAGGACATTATTGCTTTTAGAGTTTTACTATCTATCACTCTTTTTTTTCTATAAGATTTACTTATTTTAGAGAGAGTGAAAGTGAACATGAGACGGGTAGGCAGAGGGAAAGAGAAGAATCACAAGTCGACTCTGAGATGAGCCCCAAGTGGGGCTCCATCCCAGGACCCTGAGATCATGGCCTGAGCCAAAGCCAAGAGACAGATACCTAACCTCTGTGCCACCCAGGTATCCCTAACACTCTTATTCTTACTTGAAAATTTTGGATGTTCAAGAGAAACATTCAGAGGTTGCACCCCCTGCCCATTGTAACCTGCAAAATAAATATTTCATCTCATAAAAAGGGGGGTTCTGTTTGTCTTCCTATATGACAATTTCTTGAGCTTTATTTATACCTTTCCCTATATATGATTCATTATATTTGAGTGCTACAATCTGACCTAAGCAACTTAAGTCCCAAAGCATTTTAAGCAACAAAATACAAAAAGTACTTTTTTGTCAGTGGTATAAGATCTTGTTGGACATGTGTGAACACTGTAAAACAGAACACCAGTAACTGTCAGTTATGGGTCAGTACAACTGTAGTTGAAAATGGTTAACATCCTTAATGAATGACTCCTAGATGAATTTTATCATTAGGGCTTCCTAACATCTTAGATTTCACTTAATATTACTTTGTCCTTGGAAAACCTTTACATCATAAATTTGAAAGGAAGCAAAACCAATGTTGCATTAAAATAAAAATATTCTCTTTTTTAAGATTTATTTATTTTAGAGAGAGTGCACAAGCAAGAGGGGGTGCAGAGGAAGAGGGAGAGAGGAAGCAGACTCCCGGCTGAGTGGGAAGCTCAACACTGGCTTGATCTCAGGATTCTGAGCCTGAGCCAAAATCTAGAGTCGGATGCTTAACTGTCTTAGCCACCCAGATGCCCCCAAATCAAAATATTCCTTTTTCTTTTTTTTAAGATTTGACAGAAAGAGAGTGCATGCTAGTGAGGAGAGGGGTAGAGAGGGAGAGAATCTCAAGCAAACTCCCTGCTGAGCATAGAGCCCAATGTGGGGCTCAATCCCAGGACCCGGAGATCATGACCTAAATCAAAATCAAGAGTTGGACCTTTAACCTAAAATCAAAAATTTTTTTAAAAAGATTTTATTTATTTTTTCTTGAGATACATACAGAGAGAGGCAGAGACATCGGCAGAGGAAGAGCAGGCTCCCTGTGGGGAGCCTGATGAAAAACTGGATCTGAGGACCCCAGGATCATGCCCTCTGAACCAAAGGCAGCCAGCCGCTCAACCGCTGAGCTACCCAGACATCCCAAATCAAAATATTCTTTTTTTTTTTAAAAAAAGGATTTTATTTATTTATTCATGAGAATACACAGAGGAGAGAGAGAGGGGCAGAGACACAGGCAGAGGGAGAAGCAGGCTCCATTCAGGGAGCCTGATGTGGGACTCGATCCCACGACCCCAGGACCACACCCTGGGCCAAAGGCAGAGCTAAACCGCTGAGCCACCCAGGCTGCCCTCAAAATATTCTTTAAAAATATTCTGTGTAGGGATGCCTGGGTGGCTCAGTGTTTGAGCGTCTGCCTTCGGCTCAGTTTGTGATCCTGGGATCCAGGATCGAGTCCCACATTGGGCTCCTGGGAAAAGCCTGCTTCTCCCTCTGCCTGTGTCTCTCTGCCTTTTTCTCTCTCTCTGTCTCTCTCATGAATAAAATAAATAAATCTTTAAAAAATATATTCTGTGTAAATGCTATATTTCAAAATTTAAACAATAAAAAAATAAAAGAAAATTAGCATTTTTTAGGTCATGTTAATTTTGGCCTATATTTGGAGGCAGTTATGTTAGAGTTCTCCTTTGAAATGTAATTGATAATCTTTGTCCTAATCCATCAACACTGACACTATTCCTCTCTCTAAGTTTTAGCTGGTATGACAGAAAAAAATAATTATCATTGGTTCATATTGCACATCAGGAGCCTAGATGAGCCTTGGACAAATTCAATTTCTTCATCCTCACACATCATATGCTGTACCTATGGTAAAATTAACAGCTGCCATTTATTGAAGGCTTAAAAAGACCAGGTTCTATGACGAATATCTCACAAATAACTCTGGAGTTGCATCAAATGTGCTTTTCATTTATACTAATTTGATTATATGTGCTTAGAAGAGAGTAAATATGAATGAAAATATGTTATGTTATGGTACATATGATTTTACCTGCAATTATATTCAATAAGTGCATGTAACAAAGTGAGCATGAAAGCAAATGGGTGGCTCAGTTGGTTAAGCATCGCCTTTAGCTCAGGTCATGATCCCAAGGTTCTGGGATGGAGTACCACTCTGGGCTCCCTGTATAGTGGGGAGTCTGCTTCTCCCTCTGCCACTCCCCCCTGCACATGCTCATTCTCTTTCTCAAATAAATAAATAAATAAATAATATTAAAAAAAAAAACAAAAAACAAAGTGAGCATGAGATGGAAGAAGCTGCATCCCCTCAGACAGTTTCAATTATAGAGTTGTATGTGCAAAACCTATATATTGTTCTTTATGGATGATTTAAAAGGTTTTTTTCTGAGATAATTTTGAGTATAATTTAATTTTTGCCTTATATGCTAACTTTAGAACTTTGCTAAGGTAGGACTTCACTGTGTCTCATTTGGTCTTCATGAAGACTCTGTGAGATAGGTATAACTACTAACCCTATTTTACAAAAGAATTAACAGAGAGATCATGCAACGTGATTGTCAGAGATAAGATTCCAACTTGGGTCTTTCTGATTCCATTAAACTACTATGCTCTATCGCAATATGCCCAGTTTCCAGATGGGGCATGAGAGGCTCAGAAAGATTAATAAGCAAACTGGTCCAGTATTATTCTGCTAATAAGTCTTTATATTAGGACATAAACTCATTTTAAGTTTGACATTCTTTCCACATGACAAAAAAAAATGTCCTTTTTTCCAACAGGTTATCCTAGAAACCTAACTAAATTACTGATAGAAGCCAGGAGTGAGTAGTAAATGGGGGGTGGGGTGGGGGTGGGGAATGTTGTTATAAAGTATTCATAAACTCGTGGCCTTATGTTTAGCCCTCGAGATACATTCCTTTAAATCTCCAGTGCTCGCTTCGGCAGCACATATACTAAATCTCCATTAGTTGTTATGATAGACAAAGTTTGACAACAGCTATTGCAAACATCCTTCTCCCTTGTTGCCACTCAATGATTACAATGGAAAGTCATATACTTGCCTTCCCAGGCTGTCTTGCACTAAGGGTTAATCATGTAATCTAGTTCTGGCCAGAGACTAAAAGAGAAGTCTTCTAGGAATGGGGGGTTTATTTCCAGGAAAACTTATGCTCTTCTAATCAAAGGTATAGCTAATTGCTGGCACTGTACCTTTTACCTCTTTCTGTATCAAACACAGATACACTAGCTGGAGCTACAACAGACATTTTTTATATAGAGACAAATATAAAAATGAGAATCAGTACATTATTGATGGAAGAACACAGTTATAAAGGACTAGGGTCCTTATGACATTGTTGAGCTACTGAGTTAGTCCTGGACGATGTATCTTGGACTTCCTGTCAGATAAACCAAAAATATTCTTATGGTTCAAACTTGGTCTTTTGTTACTTGTAGCCAAAATCATTTCCAGCCAATTCAGTTGCTAATATTTAAAAATCAGGAGATTTCACATAACAATCTGCATTACTAGTGTTTCTTGAACTAGAAGACTTTTCTGGAAACACTGGGTCTCTCACTTGGTCACAAATGTCAGTCCCTGACCATAGAGTTCTCAGTCTCCAAATTACCACAGACCCCATGTAGCCAGCTTTGCTAATTTTGTTCATCTGTCTAATCCCATTGTCACTTTTAAATGTGTGATCTTCTGTATTTCACTGTATGTCTAGTTTAGAACCCAGGTAGCCACTTGAATGCCTAGTATCCTAGAAAATCTCCAATCAGTTACTACCAAAGACATAATAGAGCGGTTTTGTTTATTGTTTTTTTTTTTTTAAGATTTTATTTATTTATTCATGAGAGACACAGAGAGAGAGAGAGAGAGAGGCAGAGACATAGGCAGAGGGAGAAGCAGGCTCCATGCAGGGAGCCCGATGTGGGACTCTGATCCCAGAACTCCAGGATCACGCCCTGGGCTGAAGGCAGACACTCAAGCACTGAGTCAATATGGAGTTTTTAATACAGCAAAGACTCTCCTGAAACTGTTTAAGAAATGAGTTATTCTAAACTTTATCCCTGGAGCCAAACTCTGGAAACTATTTAACATTAAAATAAGGAGTTAGAGTAGTCAATTTTCTAGTTCTGAAATTCTGTGAAACCTTAGGAAGCAATATGTATAAATAAACACTAAAATTTTGATAGTAATCAAAAGTCCAAGAAACCTCCTGAATTTCTTACATAGAAGTAGCAAAGAAATATAAAAACCACTATATTCAAGATCCCCCAAACAAGAAACTGGGATTGTGACTTTGTAGTCTTAGCAGCAAGGTTAACTTGGGGTTCTGATATTCAAAGCCATTAAATTAGAATTTCATAAAAATCTCAGAAGTCACAGGTGGGGGGATGATGTTGTAGGACATTTCAAGATGGCTATCATCCAGGAGAACCAAATAATCTCAATTTTTACTAGAAGCAGTTCCAAGAAATGACACACGTCTCAACTGCCAAAGACTATTTCCTGCCAATTCTTTGGAAAATAATATAAACAAAGGCTGAATTATGTTAAATATCACTCATTAGTGCCTACTGAACATTAAATTTGGAAATATCCTCAGTGCAAAATTCACCATATCTTTATCTGAAAAGAATTCTAATAGGTCTAATGGTAGTTGTAGATAACCACAAACTATAGTTTTCACTATCTTCAAATGTACTTCATTACACATTACTTCATTACTGTTACAAAGATGGTTGTGTCCATTTGAATCCAGGGAATACAACTTCTCATAAAGTAACACTTTTGAGAGTAGTACATACTGGACACAATATAGTAACCAGTAAAGACCAAAATATGTAGCCTAAAATAAATATGCTTTGGAAGCCAAACTACCATAATCCTTTTTTTTTTTTTTAAGATTTATTTATTTATTTGAGAGAGAGAGAGAATGCAAGTATGAGAAGAGGATGGGGCAGAGGGAGAGACTCCCAAGCAGGCTCCCAGCTGAGCCTGGAGGTGGATGTAGGGCTAGATCTCAGACACTGAGATCATGACCTCAGCTGAAATCAAGAGTCAGAAGCTTAACCGACTGAACCACCCAGATGCCCCCTATCATAATCTTTTAAAATTATGTATGAAATACTGTACAAAAAGCAAAGAATTAAATCTAGTTAAAAAGAGTAATCACTAGTAGTTATTGAACATTGAACACCCACTATGCTATAGTGCTAGGCACTGTACTAAGCAGTCATTTAGTTATTTCAAGAAAGCCAACAATAATTCTGTAAGATAAGGGAACTGAAACTTAGGTGATTTGCCCAAAGTCTACACTTAATAAGTGGAAGAGCTCAGATTTTAACTCCAGAATCTGAGTCCAGAACCTAAAGCCAATTTAACCACTATGCCATAATGCAGCCTACTTCCTTGAGAACAAGTACGTAAGACAAAAAATCATTATTAAATTAGCCAGAGAGGGAAACTGTCCTTTTGGGTCTGGATTTGGCAGTGAAGAAAAGCATACTGAATGAGGGCCAATGTATAAAATACTTTTTCTTCAGAAGAATATAATCAAGAAAGGTTTAGCAGCATTAAAAAAAAAAAAAAAGCCCCATTATTTCAGTATCACTATCACATTACCTAATAATCTTAAAGAAATTCGGCTCTCAACTTCCAAAATGGTATTTCAAAAAGTCAGTAATAAACCAAGTAAAGTGAGTAAAAAGTAAAATGAGGAAAGAGAACTTAGTAATTTTAGGGAGAGGTTAAGAAATAACTATCTTACAAGGCATTTTCTCTACTATTGACCCATACATTTTCCAAGAACATTTTTGTGTACTCAAATATTTTCCAAAGGCAATTATCCATTTCAATAATTTTTCCTTCATCTTTGAATTCAGGTCTATATATGATCTAATTCTATATAAGGTTTCACTTTGGAGTCCACACAACTATTACAGAAAAGTTTTTGTCTTTTTTTTTTATATTTTATTTATTTATTTGACAGAGAGAGCCCAAGCAGGCGGAGCAGCAGGCATAGGGAGAGGCAGGCTCCCAGCTGAGCAAGGAGCCCCAGTGAGGGATTAATCCAGGGTCCTGGGATCATGACCTGAGCTGAAGGCAGACAGATGCTCAACTGACGAAGCCACCCAGGTGCCCTAAAAAGTTATTTCTAATTAGAGAATCACTATTATGGTTATTTCAGAAATGTGAGCCACAAATAAAATACAGAATAAAAAAGTACAAAATCAAATGGGATAGTATTTCAGTATATCAGCAGAATGAAGAAAGAATAAAATACAGAACCTCAATCATCCAATTTTCTGAATCACATGTTCAAGATAAGGCAACTTATAAAAAAAAAGGCAACATGTTTTTAAAAAGGTAGACTATAATAGCAGCTTAAATGATATAAAGTCTTGTGCACAGTAGGACTTAATATTTGCAAATGAATAACCCAATAAAGTGAAAAAAAGCTATGAGAAAAAGAAAGAATAAGCCTGAGACCTGTTAAAACAGTCTTCCCCTAAGTGCCTTGAATCACCTGCAAGGACAGCTGGAAACAAAGCAAAGATAATTTGGTGAGCAACATTTCTATTTCTTTTAACGTTTAAGGCCGACTGGCATTCTGAACAAGCTCATGTTAAACAGAGGTCCAAATCTTCCTGTGTCTTTAATGTTTTTCATTTTGTGCCACAACTATAGTCTTCAATTTCAAAAACACAAGAAGATTTAATGGTTTTCTAAAATTCTCTTGTTAAAATATTTTGGATTAAACTTCTATAAAGCAGTGCTTACACAGAAATGTCCTAATATCTTCTTTCTCCTAAAGGCTCTATATTTAATTTTCAAAGTTCTATACCCGGCAAAAATGTTTTGTAGCAAGTGGAGGACTTCCTGGATTTTTCAGCCACATCTTGCCTAAACAGGCTTCCTTTACAATCAGTATAGTTTCCTTTGAAGTTTAACTGAAAACCACATAATCAGCATAAAAATGCTCAGAGTTAACTCTTTGAGGAATCTCCACACAGTTTTCCAAAGTGGCTGCACCATTTCACATTCCCACCAACAGTGCAAGAGGGTTCACTTTTCTCCGCATCCTCTCCAACATTTGTGGTTTCCTGCCTTGTTAATTTTCCCCATTCTCACTGGTGTGAAGTGGTATCTCATTGTGGTTTTGATTTGTATTTCTCTGATGGCAAGTGACGCAGAGCATTTTCTCATGTGCTTGTTGGCCATGTCTCTGTCTTCCTCTGTGAAATTTCTGTTCATGTTTTTCCCATTTCATGATTGGATTGTTTCTTTGCTGTTGAGTTTAATAAGTTCTTTATAGATCTTAGAAACTAACCCTTTATCTGATATGTCATTTGCAAATATCTTCTCCCATTCTGTAGGTTGTCTTTTAGTTTTGTTGACTGTATCCTTTGCTGTGCACTACGACCCAGCAATTGCACTGCTGGGGATTTACCCCAAAGATACAGATGCAATGAAACGCTGGGATACCTGCACCCCGATGTTTATAGCAGCAATGGCCACAATAGCCAAACTGTGGAAGGAGCCTCGGTGTCCATCGAAAGATGAATGGATAAAGAAGATGTGGTTTATGTATACAATGGAATATTACTCAGCCATTAGAAATGACAAATACCCACCACTTGCTTCTACGTGGATGGAACTGGAGGGTATTACGCTGAGTGAAATAAGTCAATCGGAGAAGGACAAACATTATATGGTCTTATTCATTTGGGGAATATAAATAATAGTGAAAGGGAATAAAGGGGAAAGGAGAAAAAATAAGTGGGAAATATTAGAAGGGGAGACAGAACATGGAAGACTCCTAACTCTGGGAGGTGAACTAGGGGTGGTGGAAGGGGAGGAGGGCGGGGGGTTAGGGTGACTGGGTGGCAGGCACTGAGGTGGGCACTTGACGGGATGAGCACTGGGTGTTATTCTGTATGTTGGCAAATTGAACACCAATAAAAAATAAATTTATTATTAAAAAAATGCTCAGAGTTGAGAAAGTTGCAGCTTTTATAAGATGGAGAAGACGAATCAAAATATTATGCTCACAGAAAATTTAGTGCAAGTTTTTCCAGTACTCTCTCAAGGAAGAAATAGGTTGTATTTCCTAACAGGGTTCAATAATAAAAACCATAATCAAAATGTAGCCAAAGTCTGAACCAAAGACCTCTTGTTATATCATATGTGACTTCATTCTTTAGAATTGCAGTTGCTTTAGAATTGCATTTATTAAAAGCTGCATTCAATTTCAATTGCCAGCTGTTTGGTATAGTTGAATTAGATAGATCATTCTTCTCACCTATTGTTTCTTTGTACAAAGATATATTTAAACCCATCAATACATTCAGTGTCCTCAGAGTCTCTATATTTAAAATATATCTGTACATTTTTGTTCTACTTTGCCACATGATTTATAGCCTCAATCATTAAAAACACCCCACGTTCAGTCTCTTATTTGACTATACAAACTAAGATGACCTCTTGCAATGATCTGTCTTACCATATAGCAGAACATCCAATTGATTAATTTGCTGCTCCGCATGGTCTAGTGAACTGATAAGCTCTCAAGAGAAGGTTTTTTGTTTTTTTAAAGATATTATGTATTTATTCATGAGAGACAGAGAGAGGCAGAGACATAGGCAGAGAGAGAAGCAGGCTCCCTGCGGGGAGCCCAGTTCGGTACCGGATCCCAGGACCCTGGGATTAAGACCTGAGCCAAAGGCAAACACTCAACCACTGACCCACCCAGGTGCCCCAGGGAAGATTTTTAAAGATATGGTTACATTAATCATTCTGTATGGTGCTCCAGTATCATTATACAATCATACATAACTTGCCATGAAGACTGGGACTCTCTCATTTAAAAAATAAAGCTATTACTGAGTAAAAAAAAATTTAAAAAGAAAGAAAAAAGATATAGAGAAACTAATCTCTGAAATAGGCTATTTGTTTGAATTATATTGCATAAAGCAAGTATCTTCCCCACCAAATGTGTGTTCTAATGAAAAATTGCTTAATAAATGGCAATCCTAAATCACCATCATTATAAAAACAATTACTCCATGAGTGCATGCTTATTTAGTGCCAGATGTAGTGCTAAGGCTTATTTCTATGAAAGAAGTACTATTATTACCTCTATTCTACAGATGGGCAAACTGAAGCATAGATCAGTTAAGTGACTTGTCTAAGTCTGGTACACAGTTAAGCCAGGATTCAGATTCAGGCAGATATTTTCCAGACCCCACACCCTTAACCACTATAGTGAACTGCTTCATGTTGCTATAGCTATTTGAAGCCTAAGAGAGAAATAAAAATACTATTGGGGCTTCCCCACCATATGGTCTATATTAGAATCACTGGCAGATACTATTTTTATTTGAAACCACAATCACTTTCTCAAACCCCAAGGAATCAATGAACTTCCTTAATAGATTAAGATGCTAACATTGTGGTTTAATTTTTGCTTGAGATATGCTAAGTATCATAATTGTGAAGAGAAGGTGCTCTCAAATTGTTACTGTTTCTATAAAAGTGTCTGCAGCAATAATTGGAGAATCACTGCTCCAATGAGTAAGGTGTACAAAGACATCTTTCCTTAAACTTTAATAAATATTAAAAAAAACTTTAATAAATATAATTTCACACATTCCCCTGTTAAGCAGTAAAAAAGAGGTTGGGCTTTTTTTTTTCTTTAACTAGAACAAGGTATGGAGCTGGGAGAGGAAGAATGGGTGAGGGGCAAGGTAACTACAAACACACATTTTCCAAAGACAGAAGCTTGAGTATCTATCTGGCTACCTATCATGCCTTAGACAGCAATATCTTACAATAACTGCCTTGTAGGAAAAAAACAAACTTCTAATTACGAATGGAAATGAAAGAGATTAGTATTGAGAAGTAAATAACATATCTTTCATTTTCTTGGCTGTAAAGATCTTTTGTTCCTCCGTGTTTCCCAATTACTCTGTTCCACATTCCCTATCCATTATCCCCTTCGGAAGTGGTATCTTCTTCACTGTACACACTTGGTTTTGCCTCTCCTATTGCACTCACTATACTACTTTTATTCATTATACATGCATAGTTTATAGCTGCCTTCCCCCCATTAGACCTGTGAATTCTAAGACAAGGATAATGCCTTACCCCACAGTGCTTGAGAAGGTTCTCAAATGAGTTTATCAACTGCCAAGATACATGAAGCAAAATGACACAAATCACAGTGATTCAAACTAAAGCAGGGCAAACATGAAACAAAATGAGTAAAAAAAAAAAAAAAAAAGGAGAGGAAGAAGAAATCAAACAGTGCCCAGAGAGACTAACTCTAACACCCAGAAAATAATTTAGTTAGTCTAGTAGCTGGTCTCTGAGTGTGACGACCAAAGCTTAAATACCAGCTCTGCCACTCCAAGCTATGGGAATCTAGATAGTTCTCTGAAAATCACTTTATCGGTAAAATAGGAACAATAATAGCATTCCTTCAAATGGTAGTTGTGCTGTCTTTTTAGTGCTGAACCTAGTGTCTACAGCACAGCAAACGCTTGAAACATGGTAGCTCTTAGGACAGTAATACTTTAAGGTTTCTTACCCCTTATCACAAATTTTAACAAATTCACTTTAAAGGATAGCCAAGCAAATGTATACACTATATGAAAAGTAAAACAGCGTAGATGTTACAATTCAGAAAAATTATGTTTACTTCTCCAGCTCTATTTTCTGCATTTTGCAAGGCATCAGCACTGTACTGCTTGTGGTTCCCAGCGTTCATGTGCCATTTCTAATCCCTGTCCTTTAAATTCATGCTTAAGAATGCTTCCCTCCCTCCTGCTACTCACCCCTAACTCCCTGTTTGCCAGCCAACTCCCACTTTTTAAAGCTCAACAAAGAAATCCTTGCTGGCCTTCTTTCTCTTTCTCAAGGCTTATATCATCATCTATGATTACTACACTGTACTCTAATTACTTAATACCAATCTTTCCACTTATACTCTAAAGGCTTCCTGAGGCCAGGGACTAACTGGCTGCTGGATCCCCAATCCTGGCATGAATGAGTAAATAGTCATCTCCAGAACTGAGTATAGCATAGGATACAAAAAGGTACTAAATTACCTTTTTTAAAAAAATTAAATCAAACAGCTCCATAAAAACTAAGCTGCAACACAGTATACTACTTCTCCATTTGTTTCTAAGCATATTTTCTCCCACTCAGTCAGTGAAATATTTCCCATTTCTCAGGAAAGCTTAGGAACCATGGGACCTCTCATTACATCTCAGAGCCAAAATCACCTCATGAGATTTTCTCTTGACAAATAGGAAAATG
The DNA here is from genome assembly GCF_011100685.1 of Canis lupus familiaris. Classification (NCBI taxonomy): domain Eukaryota; kingdom Metazoa; phylum Chordata; class Mammalia; order Carnivora; family Canidae; genus Canis; species Canis lupus. The sequence goes on from NC_049230.1 coordinate 43,927,136, forward strand.
AAGGGCACTGTGAACAGCAGCTGTGCTGCTCAGCTGGGCAAGAAAATGCAGGGCAGTTTGTAAAAGTATCTGAAAAGGACTCAGTGCTGAGAATCAGAAATAGAGAATGGATGGGGTTACCTGAACAAAACAGCACTCATTAAATATTTGCTGATTAACAAGATTCGTTAGGTCTCTCCCATGTACACTTGACTTCTGAGATATTTCAGACTGTGTCTTATCAATAATCACAGAGTTTTTAAAATTAGAAAACATTTCCTTATTATAGCTAAGTTTTTTTTTTAAAGATTATTTATTTATTCATGATAGACATAGAGAGGCAGAGACACAGGAGGAGGGAGAAGCAGGCTCCATGCCAAGAGCCAGAGGTGGGACTCAATCCCGGGACTCCAGAGTCGCGCCCTGGGCCAAAGGCAGGCGCTAAACTGCTGAGCCACCCAGGGATTCCCTATAGCTAAGTTTTTGAATGAATGAACAAGTGAGAAACATGGACATGTGAATGCCTACAATGGGCCAGGCAATTGTGCAGCCAGCAAAACAGAGACATTTAATGGAAAAACAGTAAAGCCAAAGCTGCTGGTACCGGGAATGGCATTTAATGGTGCTATATAGAAAGGTCCTGTGGGCTCTGCATGGTGCCTTTTTTAGACTGGGCATTATCTAGAATCTGCTCCCTTTCATTTTTTTTAAGATTTATTTATTGGGGGACCTGGATGGCTCAGTTGGTTAAGCATCTGCCTTCGGCTCAGGTCATGATCCCAGGGTCCTGGGATCAAGCCCAGCATTGGGCTCTCTGCTCAGCTGGGAGCCTGTTTCTCCTGCTCACCTTACTCGTGCTCTCTCTCTCTGTCAAATAAATAAATAACATCTTTAAAAAAATGCTATTTATTTATTCATGAGAGACAGAGAGAGAGAGACAGAGAGAGAGAGAGAGAGAGAGAGAGAGAGAGGCAGAGACACAAGCAGAGGGAGAAGCAGGCTCCATGCAGGAAGCCCGACGTGGGACACAATCCCAGGTCTCCAAGATCACGCCCTGGGTCGAAGGTGGCGCTAAACCGCTGAGCCACCCGGGCTGCCCTAAATAAATAAAATCTAAAAAAAAAAAAAAAAAGATGTAATTCTTTATTTGAGGGGGGAGGGGTAGAAGAAGAGAGAGAGAGAGAATCTCAAATAGACTCTCCACTGAGCATGGAGCTGGATGTGGGCTTTATCTCATGGCTCTGAGATCATGACCTGAGCCTAAATCAAAAATCAGTGGGTGCTTAACCCACTGAGCCACCCACACATCTGTTCCCTCTCACTTAAAGCCAGACAGAAAGGACAAAAGACCTGAAGATACCTTTTGATTACCAAAGGACTGCTCTTACTCTGGACTTCCCAAGGCACCTGAGTCAAGTTTTAAAACCTAACCAGTTGAAGTTGTCTGTCCATAAATTAAATGAATACTAAGTAATATGTGCTAAACTAAACTTCTGTGGGGCTAGCAATGGAACTTCAATGGAACACATTTTAGCTTATACTTCAGTTTAGTATTTCCCATAGGAAATATATACTCTAATATATCATCAGAAAAAGAAGTGATTGCTTCATAAAATAAACTGAGACAAGTTGTTAACTGTTTGAAACAAAAAAAGTTTAATATTTACCTCATACTATGTAGTAAAATTAATTTCAGTTGATTAAAGTTAAATATAAAAATAAACAATTAAAAATTTTAGGAAAATAAAAAGAAAAAAAATTTTAGGAAAATATCGGTGAATATATCTCTGTTGATGGAAAATTGAAATAAGTAGAAAAACAATGGGAAAACATACATACACAGACTTTGGATTGATGGTACTAAAATTTTTTTTATTCCATTAAAATTTTTTAAATGTCTAAACATCAAAATGAATACGACAAACCAAATAAAATGGCAAATGAAAGCCAAGGCAAAATGTCCAACATAACAGAAAAAGGTTAATATTCTCAGTATATAAAAAAATATTTACAAGGGGAACCTGGGTGGCTCGGTTGGTTGAGGGTCAGACTCTTAGTTTTGGCTCAGGTCATGATTTCATGGGTTATGGGATGGAGTCCCTCATTGAGCTCCATGCTCAGCATGGAGTCTGCTTGTGATTCTTTCTCTTCTCTCTCTCCTCTCCCTCTGCCCCTTCCCTGCTCTCACACACTCTCTCTTAAATAAATAAGTAAACCTTAAAAAAAAAAAAAAATCAGGGGAGCCTGGATGCCTCAGTCAGTAAAGCATGTGACTCTTGATCTTGGGATCATGAGTTTGAGCCCCACACTGGATGTAGAGATTACTTCAAAAATATATTTATTTACAAATCAATGTGGCAAAAATATTCATAGAGAAAGCTGAGCTAATCATACGAATGACTTACAAAACAGGGAATATAACATATGATAACAAATATTTGAAAAAATGTTTAACCTCTGGAAAAAAGGTATATTAAAATGATAAAATATTAGTGGTTAAGAGACAGGGTTCTGGGGTTAGACATCAGGCCTATAATCTTGTGTAACTCATTCTACTTCTCTGAGCCTCAATTTTCTTTGTAAAACAGAGATGATAATAATAATACCAGAGGAGTGATGGAAAGATCAAGTAATGTAATGTATGTAAAGTACTCAGCACAGCTCCTGGTACATAGTAAGTGTTCTATAAACAATAGCTCTTATAATAAAGAATATGAATGATGATTATGATATTCAGTGCTGATGAGAGTACGGTAGAGCCAACATTTTTATGCACCTGACCTCTGACATATTTCACACTTAATCAACAAAGTTAGATTCAACCTTTCTGGAGGACAATTTAGCAATATGTACCCAGAGTCTTAAGGTGGTCATATTCTTTAGGCTTCTGGAAACAGAAAGGTTTAAAAACAATGGAGGAACTCAAATTGGAAAAGTCTGCTAAATAATACCAATATCCATCGATTCATCCATCCATTGATTCATGTTTTTGACCCTGGTGATACAAAAGTATGAAAACAGACCTAGTTCCTGGCTTAAAGGTTAGTTGGAGAGATAAGCAAACAATCAAGTACATTAAGGAGATAGAGCCATGATGGTTAAGTATAGGGTGCTATGGTGTGCATAGAAGGAGCACCTACCATGGTCTGAGAGTGGAGTCAGGGAAGCTTCCCAGAAGAAGTGACATTTAAGCTGAGACCTGAGGATGAGTAGGAATTAGTCAGGTAAAGAGATGAAGAAAAAGTGTTCCAGGTAAAGGGAACAGCATGTGCAAAAGCCTAGAGATCAAAGGGAGCATGGCATGTCAGCTTGACTAAGCAGTGTGCAAGGCAGGAACTTGGGAAAAGACAAGGCTGAAGAGGTAAAGCAAGGTTTGCTCTTTAAAAGTCTTGCTAGCAAAACTCTGGAAGTAGACTTTATTCTAAGGGCAATGCAAAGAATGTAAAAGCAATCAGTGCTAATAAATAGTCAACATTAATGATATATCAAGAGGATATATAGGTTGAAAAGAATGAACAAATAGCTCATAAAGTAGAAATACAGGATTGTAGTGAAGGTGGCATAACTCTAAGTTTTACTAAAAATCATTGAATTGTACAATTATTAAAATGGGTTTATTTTAGGCTTTGTAGACTATTGTAGGCTTTTTTTGTAAATAAAGCTATCTTTAAAAAAGTTAACAGAAATGCCTACTGAACATCTGAAAAATACTCAACTTGTCTAGTAATAAAATATATATATAATTAATGAGGTACTATTCTTTATCCTTGAAAATTAGTAATGATTAAATATGAAATGAGGATATCCAGTGTTAATAAGGCTAGGAGAAATGAGTATTCCTATACTATGATAGCTGAAATAAATGTTAATTGGAACCTTTCTAGAAAGTATAAATATACAACAGGAGTCTAAAAATTGTTTATACTGTATGATCCAGTAATTATATTTCTTGAAATCTTAATAAATGTTCCAAAATGCAGTCAATATTTATGGCCAGTGATGTTCACTGCAATGTGATTTATAACAGAAAAAAAAAAAGTTGGAAAAAATCCAGATGTTCAACAATAGTGGAATGGTTAGGACAAGTTACAATTGCCCAATGCAGCCATATTAGTGATATGGCGCTATACCTATGATATATATCAAACTGAAAAAGAATCAAATATGCCAAATTATACAGATATATTTCAGCTATGTAAAGTATATATACAATGATATAGCACATATCTCTCATTCTCTTTTCTGTGCTTTTCTGTATTTTCCAAAATTTACTACAAGGACTGTGTATTATTTTTACAGTATAAAAAAGTATCTAAAGCTGTCTTCAAAAAATTAAAAAGGATCACTTTTAAGTATTCACACTTCAGATAAATCAATTTCATATTTGCTACAGTTTTATTTTCTGTCTGGGGGAAAGGTGTGATCATATTTGAATATATGAATAACATATTTATCTAGCATCATATATGTAAATAAATTTCCCAGTTAATAAAAATGTGCATCAAAAACTTGAAAACTTCAGTGAAACTTGGATGGATATCTATCTCAAAATACAATTCACTTAATCCTGATTGCTTAAATGAAGACAAAACAAGATGAAGCTTTATTACGATTATTCAGGATCATTATTATGACCACATAAAAGTAGCTCTGAGGGACCACTGGTCTTAGGGACGTATTTGTCATTATATTAAGTAGTTTATAACTGCTAAATTTTTTCTTATGCCTGCTATTTATAAATCTTCTTCTTCCTCCCTTGCTATAAACCGTCAGCTAGCATTTCCCAGAACCATAAGCAGACTGCCTTCAGCAGCACCTGCCACACTTTCCATTCCTATTTTGCCATTGATAATCTTCTAAGAGTAAGAAAACTAAATATCCAAGTTTTAAGAATTATGTGTAAACTAAGAGATAATAGGCTTCAAATAAGGGTATCGCGTATCACCTAAAAATGATTTGTACAGACCAAGATTATTCTGTTCTACTTAAGGTTACAATATAAATGAACTGCAAAGAGAATGAGTTCTTTTTTTTTTTTTAAAGATTTTATTTATTTATTCATGAGAGACACACAGAGAGAGAGAGAGGCAGAGACACAGGCAGAGGGAGAAGCAGGCTCCATGCAGGGAGCCTGACATGGGACTTGATCCTGGGTCTCCAGGATCATGTCCTGGGCTGAAGGCAGTGCTAAACCGCTGAGCCACCTGGGCTGCTGGAGTTCTTGACTGTATCTCAAATCTTGATTATATCTCAAGTCTAGTTCTTTTACTATATTGGCAGTCAAGTTCTCAGGATCAGAAACTCATATGCTGTTTCATGAAAAGAGATGTGGACCAGGAGTCAAAGGCTATTTCATGAAAAGAGATGTGGACCAGGAGTCAAAGGAACTTAGTTCTAGGCAGGTTCTTACCCTAACCAGTTTTGTAACCTTTAGTCTTTTAACCTTGGTACTTGTCCTGCATAACTTATGAGGCTGCCCTAGAGTTAAATTAGATCACAAATGCAAAAACACTCTGAAAAGTATAAAGCACTAAAGTAAATATTTGTATGGTATTTCACTGTATTTATATGACCATGGATCAACATAGGTATCCATTCAGAAAATTCATACCAGAAAGAAGAGAATTTTTAATTGCCTCCTATTAATTAGGAAATATCTATTATCTCAGAAGTACAATACATTCCAAAGTTAGCATCTCTGATTCCTCCTCCCCTATATCCAAACAATTCCCAGGTCCTTTGTGTTTTCTCCAAAATCCCTCACATCTGTCCCTTTCTTTCCATTACCATGTCACATCCCCAGTTTAGGCCTTTATTATCTCACACCTGGGCTACTGTAACAGCCTCTAACTGACTCCACTCATGGCGTCCCTCTGCCTCTCTTAAATCCCTCTAGCTAATAGGTGCCACATCAATTTTCTTAAAACACCACTGTGATCATATCTGCTCAAAAACCTCTTTAGGCGCTCCACTAACCTTCCCTATCAAGTCCAAACTCCTAAACTCAGCAGTCCCGTGCAGTCCCAACTTCCTCTTCACCTTTATCTCTTACTATTCTTCCAAAGAAATCCATCCTTAAACTGGTCTAGTTAAGTTATTCAAATATGCTTTGTACTTTTCTGCCTGTAAATTTTGGTAATACAGTTTCTCTCCGCCTGGGATACTCTCTATTTCCCAGGCCCTACCCTAGACTATATTCTACCCATACTTCCAGGCTGAGTTTGAATCCATCAACTATATGTACTTCTCTTTGATTATCACAAAGGGAAAGATGGAAGATTCTAAAGTTAAATACATCTTCAACAACTGAGTGACTCTGGGCACATTAATTAATAGCTCTTGGCCTCATTTTATTTACTTGTAAGACAGGAATACTGGCAATTTCCTTTGGACATAATGTAAGGAGTAAATGAGTTAATCCACGTAAAGCACTTGGAATGATGCTTGGCATAGACAAGAATCCAAGAGATGTTAGATATTGTTATTATTACTCTTTCCGTTAGTGAATTTATCTTAATCTGAATTCAGCCAATACCTACGGCCATTACAAACTAGCTGTTCATGTACATACAGTACCATTACCCTCACTCTCCTTTTCTACTCTTTTTTTTTTTCTCCTTTTCTACTCTTACATCTCACATTTGTTCTTCTTTCTATTCCCTCCTAAGTTTACACAATACTAATACAAGGATTAATGTCTTATACATCTATCTGTAATAGTCATTCATAACCAGTAGGTGACCTATAGATTTGTTTAATCCCCAACGAATGAATACTGAAGAGCTGACAGTATTAAAATGCCCTATATCACCTATGGTGAAAAAGTAAAATAAAATGCTTAAAATTATTAATTTAAAAATCTAAATTTCCAGTCTTACAAAATTAAATCTCTCCTTTCATGATTCTCTAGATTGTTTTTGCTCTTTTATCTTCAAAGCAAACAACTCGACCTATTTATGCAACAAGAGATGCAAGAGCAAATATATGCAGGTCAGAGAGCAGCCAAATATTGGAACACAAGAACAAGACAATTGAGCTGAATATAGTTCTGGATGAAGTGAAATAGGAAGACAATTTAAGGGGAAAGGTAACTGGCTCATCAGTCATACACTGTTGACACACACACACACACACACCAGTCCTAGGATTCCTTTACACTCAGAGCCACATATAAACAGCTGAAATAACCAGGCTACTATAGCAAGTAGATGGAGAAATATCAGTCAGTTAGCTCACCAACTGAGCTTACCACATGAACAATTTAATTACCTATCTCAAAAGTGACTATATCATACTTCAATATTCTAATAACTAAGGTATGGCTAATTAAGTCATATCAAGTAGATATGGCCTTACTGTATACTAATCATTCACCTCAAGAAACTTAGTATGATAACTTGATATATATATATATGTTATTATAACATAAACTATTTTTAACAATGCCCAGGGAAATGATAGTATAATACTAGTTTCTAGTGTATTTGCATGACTCTACCAACTTTCAGTTGCTTTCTCAGCCAAGATCGGGCCTAGTGACCACTATCCTCAAAAGGGTTTACTAGTAGAGAGAAGATGGTCTAATGGAATGTTAACTTTACAAAAACCAGCATAAAGTACGTAAGAGAAAAAAATTATTAAGTTTCTGTCCATATGATACTTGTCTTCGGAGGATCCTAAAACATTTTACCAGCTTTGAAGTGCAATTATTCTCAAATCACAAAATCTTAAGAGTTGGAAAAAGCCTTAGAAGTCCCCCACTTCAGGAATTCTTTATATTATCTTCCAGGCAAAAGGTCCTCCAGCCTTTCTTTTAATACTTTAAGCAATGGACACTCACTATTTTTGCAAGGTTGTCCACTTTACTGTTACAAAATTCTTCCTTACAATACAATCATTGAACATCTGCCTCCCTGAACTTTTACTCAAAGATCCTAGTTCTGCTCTCTGGAATAATAAAAGTTAATCTCCAAAACAGAATCAATTCTAGAATTAGGATGTAATTGTCATTTTGGTTACACAAAATGCAAAAGAAGGCTCAGGAGAAAAAAAAAAAAAAAAAAGAACAGAAACCGCCACTATACACAACAAAATTCTGAAATTCAGGAAACTATGTTGAAATCACAAGCCACCATATTTTCAAGATACCAAAGCCCATGCCTCAGTGAACAAACAATATTAAGAATAACATGATGCTTTACAGCGAAAGGTGGTACAGTGTTTATTGAATACCTTTTGGCAACCTGAAACTACTAAACCCACCAACTCAAGTTTTAAAAATTACAATTCTGTAGGAAGTTCAGGATGGCTTTTCCAATTGCTCATATTATCATTCTATTTCCTTCTAAAATATCTGGATTTTTTTAAGAGATCCCATTTCGCCCCACTGGTGACATATTTATTTTTAATATTTTATTTTCTTAAATTAACATTTTCAAGAATAAAGCTTAAAAGAATGGGATGTAAAGGAGTGGGGGATGGGGCTAGGAGGGAAGTCAAAAAAGGGCCCAGCCGGAAAAGGCTGGTTACTGGGTAAGATTTTCCTTCTGGAAGCATGCTTCACTGGCATAGGTATCTAAAGGAGCCATACAAACACCACCCAATAATAGGAATGATCATGAACGATGAGTGTTATGGCATTAATGTCTGTTAAGATGTAAGTGAATTGGTACTGGTCAACAAGCAGCGCCAGATGCTTCAGGACCTCTTAAGAGGAAAGGTAAGGGGTCCAAGAAGCAGAGACCACGGCCACCCTCTGAGGGGAAGAAAAAGGGAAGAAACCAAGGAGTAACTACCAGCTCAGCAATCCAATGAAGCCCGAACAGTACCAGAGCACAAGAAAGACAGCAACGGACTAAGGAGAAGGCACACACCCCGAGAGCCCTGAAGAAGGGGGTGCAGTATGCGAATACTGAACGCATCCAGGAAATGGGTGTGGGTAAGGGGATGTGGTGGGTGTAAGGGGCAACGCAGGTGTCCCGTGGTCCTCTCCCTGCAGCAGAGCAACAGAGGGTTCGAGGAAGGGGGAGGGTGAAAAGCGAGAATGACTCATTCCCAAAAGGAAGTGTTCAAGCCATAGGAAAGCATGCCACGGGGGGGGGGGGGGGGGGGGGGGGGGGGGTTGTCCTCAGGGCGAGGACGGCGAGAGCCAGGTGCCCAGAGTGATGGGAGCAAAACCCAAAGTCCTGTAGCTCCCGTAGCTAGTCTTTAAGATAGGGGGTGTGGGGGGTTCGCGGCAGCCGAGTGCCAAGGCCTGGGAAGCGGCGCGGCGCGTGCGCAGTGGCGCTCGGCGGGACCCGCTGAGGCAAAGCGGAGCCGCAGTGACAGAAGCGAGCGGAGCCGCCGCCGGGTGGGACTCACCGAGGCGCAGGGGCTGGAGGTGGTGCTGGGGGTAGGCGACCGCTGGACCGTGACCAAAGCCATCTAGGCGCTGCTGGGTTGTTCCGGGCAGGGCATTCTTGTCCTGAGTTGGGGGGGGGGGGGGGGTGACGGAGCCGGGATGGGGAAAGGGGTATGGGATGGGGGTGAGGGGAACGGGGAGAAGGAGGAGGCCGCGGGAACGGCCGCAGGCTCCGCACCCACCACCAGACTCTCGCCTACTGACGCGCGGAACGGGCGGCGGGCGGGCGAGCGGGCGGTTCGACAGCAGCGGGGCACAATGAGCGCTCCCAGTGCGCAGGCGCCACCTGTCAGCAACCGCCTCTCCCCTCGGCGCGCGCCGCCGCCTCGCCGTAACCCTTGAGTTGCCGGAAGCGGGCCGCCGCCCCTTCCCGGGTTTCCTCCTTTGCTCCAGACTCGCGCGGTTCGCCCGCGTCGAGAGGCTGGCTGTGAGGTGGGATGGGGGAGGGGCCCCGGGCCGGTTTAGGTGGGGGAGGGCCGCTGGAATCCGTACTCCTGAGAGACGACCATTTTATGAGGTGGGGGCGCGCGGCTTAGCCGATCTTAGTGAAAGGAAACGGAGGTGAAAATCCTGAGGCGAACACGTTGTTGTCTGGTGAGAAGGGGCTTCGCGGGGTTTCAGAGGCTTTCTCTAGGCGGGAGGGAGACTTCCTGGACTGGAGACCCTCCAGGCGCGACCAGGAGACGGGTTTATCCCCCTTTGGACTCGGCTCTCGGCGGCTTTTTCTGAACTTTACCACCCTGTGTCCATGGTTTTTTTTTTTTTTTTTTTTTTTTTTTATGATGAGACTTTATGAAAGAAAGAAAGAAAGGTTTTTAATTTTATACCGTGGGAAGCTTCAGGGTACCCGTCAGGCTTCCCCTATTACCCTGGCCTCTCAGGACTCATTCAGTATTCCCAAGGTGGAGAGCAGGCTGCGTGAGCCCCGGAGGCCAAGAAAGCTGGGCTCACGGACTTAGAAGGGTCCAACCTGCTATTTACCTCCCACTTGTTTCCTGCTAGGTAGAAATTCTCTTAAATAGGATTTGCTTCTTGAGATTTTTTTTTTTTTCTCCTTTGGCTCTGGATTTCCTTATTGCTTAGACATATATGAGATGTAGATTATTAAATATTTTCCAGGAATACTTTCTAAAAGATAAACCGTCCACAGACTATAAACCAAGAAATTAATTTTAAAAAAATCAGGATTAAAAGGGGGAGGAGGATCTCACTATGCAAATACCACTGACTACACAGAGAAAGAGTTGACAAAGCTATTTCTCCGTTTGAGTGGATGCCCTGCAATATACCACCATACATATCAAAACTGTAGAAAACACACACATTAAGGAGTTTGCAGTTATTAAAGCCTCCTCCTTCTATTGTCACTCAAACTCTCTTGGATCCTTTAAACTGACAGGGCTGTCATGAGCTCTTTCTGGCTGCTGTATGGTTAAGTGCCACTAGAGCCCTCTGTGCTGAGCCTTTGTTCTCTCCCTGGGGCCCTGCGGTTGAAATAATTAGCAGGGAGGTTCCATCAAGAATCAGACACTGAGGGTCCCTGTACTGTACAGTCTTGTGTAGAATGAATTGCAGAGAAGCTAGCTGGTAGGCTTTTGCCCCCTGGTGGTGATGAAGAGTGCCTGCGAGACAAAATTAAACAAAGATGTATGGTTCACAGATTAAACAATCTGACTGTGTTGTTTTTTTTTTTTTTCCCCAGAGCTGCGTAGTAAACAGGAAAAGAAAAGACAAAGTTCAGAAATAAGAACTTTGAACCAATGCTTACGAGACCAAACAGGAAGCTACATGCATAACTAAGAAATGTACATAGCTGAAAGCAGAATGAACTCGCTTAAGTGAAACCTGTGGTGTAGAAACTATTCTAGAAAAAAAATATTGTACAAATCAACAGGTCTTAGTAATGTGCTTGTATGTTAATTTTCTTTGTGACTCAGGGATAGCAACACTGATTATCTGCTTTTGTGTGGCAACATAAATTCTTTTGGCAGATGACTTAATTCCATTAATCTTAGAGTGGGATAGATCACTACCATAGCAGTCAAAAGACCTGGCTTCTAGTTCCAACTCCGTAAAACTTAATTCAAATGGCTTAAAATTTTTGAGAATTAGTTTCTACAGTGGATCACTAACTCACAGGATTCTTGTGATCGAATGAGATGATGCATGATAAAGTACAGTATAAACTGTAAAACCCTGTATGTAATTCAGTTAACTTTATTATTCTCTAAAGTTTGTTCCAAGTTCAGTCAGCTTTTGTTGAGTGTACCCTATGTGTAGAAAACAGCATCAGGCTAAAAGGGAATAAAAAGGGCTTAAGAAGACATAATTCACACCTTTTCTTAATAGTAGGAAAAGTAGGTTAGTGGTGAAGACATGTCTCATCTGTAGGCAGATATAGAACATCTTTGTTAAGCATATCTGGGGTGATAAAATCCTGGTCAAAATTAGGATTCTAAAAAAATGGGATTATAAGGTATACAGATTCACATTAAGTCCATTTGTATCAGGAAGGTAATTTACTAAATTACAGAGGAAATATCTCTTCCTGGTATATAACCTTTTAAGGAAACTAAGATTTGGAAATTACTGGCACATGTTCATTAATTTAGTCACCATTAATTGAGAAAATGCTGAGTGTGTATTATATTGCTAGGCACTGTTTTTAAGAACAAATAAAAGTCTACCAGGGGCTCAAAGCCTGTTAGCAGGGAAAAACACACCAAATAATGACATAATGGTTTAGTGGTACTGTGGTTTCAATCACCTCTACTAGGCCTCCAAGGGAGATACATATACAGGAGAAGCCTAGATGTGTACAAAATGCTTTAAAAACACAGAGAAAGAGGTCTGGGAAAATTCACATTTTATGATACTGACTTTCAGGCTTTGGCTGCCGAGCTAGATCACATATGAGCATTTGAAATCTATGCTCTCTGCCCCATTTATCCCTCTTCCCTGGGCTCCATCCTGGTTTCTACTTGGTCTTCTGGTGATCTAAGTGTGGAAGTATCTCCTTCTAATAGAGAAAAGATCCTAGAATCTTCTTAGTATGTGAGTTGAATTTGAGAAGAGAGAGACCAAGAAAAAAGAGAGAGAGAGAGGCCAAGTGTAAGATTCCCAAAAGAGGAACCCAGAGACAGAAGTCCTCCTAGTTCTATTTATGGAAACTTTTTTCTTCCCACCTGTGACCTGTGATAATGGAGGCCTACTTGTGCCATTGGAACTCCTTTAACCCTTAACTTTTATCATCGCTTCTTAAGAGGTGAAATTATAGGGGAACTTTTGAAATTCTTGAGGTCAGAATTTGAAAACTTTGAGAGCTTGATGAAAACTATTAATTCTCTCTCCAGAAAGATATACTTGCACATTTCACATACTCACTGAAATCCATTGAGAGTCCCCAGGTTAAGAATCCCGATCTAAGGCTTAAAACAGTGCTTCTCAACCTTTTTTCATATCATTACATCCATAGAAATGATATTTGTATAGCACACTGGGATAAATTAAAGGGGATTTGGAGGCAACTCTATGGGGCTTGGTGAAAAAAAATACTATATAATATAATGATAAAAATAAACTAAAAAATAAACATATTAAGGATAATATTAAATATTGCATTTATATAAGCTTCAAAATAGTCTTCTCAGAAATTTAGTGAAAAAACCTGAGGTTGCTTCTATAAACATAACATTTTTTTATGTAGGTTTTAAAAAACATTATTACAATATTATTGACTGTATTCTCTATGCTGTACTTTTCACTTCCATGACTTAATTATTTTATAACTGGAAGTTTTTGCCTCTTAATCCCCTTCACCTATTTCATCTGAACCCCTACCTCCCTCCTTCTGGCAACCACATTTGTTCTCTGTATTTATGAGTCTATTTGTGTTTTTTGTTTATTTGTTTTGTTTTTTGGATTCCACACATAAGTGAAATCATATGGTATTTGTCTTTGGCTTATTTCACTTAATATAATACTCTTCACATCCATCCATGTTGTTGCAAGTGGCAAGATTTCATTCTTTTTTATGGCTGAGTAATATTCATATGTATACGTATTCATATCTATTCTATCACATTTTCTTTATCGATCCACCTATCAATGGACACTTGGGTTGCTAACCTATCTTGGCTATTGTAAATGCTGCAATAAACATAGGGGTGCATATGTCTTTCCAAATTGGTATTTTCATTTTCTTTAGGTAAATTCCCAGTAGTAGAATTACTAGATCATATTGTAGTTTTATTTTTGATATTTTGAGGAATCCCTATACTATTTTCCACAGTGGTTGCACCAATTTACCTTCCTACCAACAGTGAACAAGGGTTCCCTTTTCTCCACATCCTCACCAACACTTGTGATTCATGTCTCCTGATACTAGCCGTTAAGACTGGTGTGAGACAATATTTCATTGTAGTTGTGATTTATCTTTCCCTGATTATTATTGATGTTGAGCATCTTTTCATGTGTCTATTGGCCATCTGTATGTCTTTGGAAAAATGTCTAGTCAGGTCCTCTGCCTATTTTTTAATCAGATTGTTTTTTTAGTGTTTAGTTGTATAAGTTCTTTGTATAATTTAGATATAAACTCCTTATTGGTTAATTTGCAAATATCTTCTCCCATTTAGAAGGTTGCCATTCTGGTTTGGTTTTGGTTCCCTTTGCTGTGCAAAAGCATTTTATTTTGGTGTATTCCCAATAGTTTATTTTTGCTTTTGTTTCCCTTGTTTGAGGAGGCATATCCATAAATATGTTGCTAAGGTCAATGTCCAAGAGATTACTACTTATGAATTTTATGGTGTCAGGTCTCACATTTAGGTCTTTAATTCATTTTGAGTTTATTTTAATGTGTGGTATAAAAAAAGTGGTCTAGTGATCCCTGGGTGGCGCAGCGGTTTGGTGCCTGCCTTTGGCCCAGGGCGCGATCCTGGAGACCCGGGATCGAATCCCATGTCAGGCTCCTGGTGCATGGAGCCTGCTTCTCCCTCTGCCTATGTCTCTGCCTCTCTCTCTCTCTCTCTGTGTGACTATCATAAATAAATAAATAATTTTTTAAAACATTAAAAAAATAAAAATAAAAAAGTGGTCTAGTTTCATTCTTTTGCATGTAGAAGTCCAGTTTTCTCAGCACCATTTATTGAAGAGACTGTCTTCATTTTATGTTCTTGCTTCCTTTGTCAAAGATTAATTGACCATATAAGCATGGGTCTGTTTCTGGGCTATTTTGTTCTATTGATGTGTCTATTTTTGTGCCAGTACTATACTGTTTTGATTATGATAGCTTTGTAGTATATCCTGGAATCTGGGATTGTGATACCTCTAGCTTTGTTCTTCTTTCTCAGGATTGCTTTGTCTATTCAGGGTCTTGTGTGGTTCCATACAAATTTCAGGATTATTTGTTCAAGTTCTGTGAAAAATGCTGTTGGTATTTTGATAGGGATTACGTCAGATTTGTAGATTGCTTTGTGTAGTATGGACATTTTAACAATATTAATTCTTTCTATCCATGAACATGGTATATCTTTCCATTTGTTTGTGTTATTTTCAATTTCTTTCATTGGTGTCTTATATTATTCAGAGTATAGGTATTTCACCTTCTTTGTTAAATTTATTCCAAGGTATTTTATTCTTCTTGATGTGATTATAAACAGGAGTATTTTTAAATTTCTCTTTTTGCTACTTTGGTATTAGTGCACACAATTGTAACCGATTTCTGCGTATTAAGTATGTACCCAGGGGATCCCTGGGTGGCTCAGCGGTTTCGCGCCTGCCTTTGGCCCAGGGCGTGATCCTGGAGTCCCGGGATTGAGTCCCACGTTGGGCTCCCGGCGTGGAGCCTGCTTCTCCCTGTGTCTCTGCCTCTCTCTCTTTCTTCTCTCTCTCTCTATGTCTGTCATAAATAAATAAAAATAAATTTTAAAAAAAAGTATGTATCCTGCAACTTTACTGAATTCATGTATTACTTCTAATAGTTTTTTGGTGGATTCTTTAGGGTTTTCTATATAAAATATCATGTCACCTGCAAATAGAGATAGTTTTACCTCTTCTTTACCAATTTGGATGCCTTTTATTTCTTTTTCTTGTCTGATGGCTGTGGCTAGGACGTCCATTACTATGTTGAATAAAAATAGGGAGAATAGACATCCTTGCTTGTTCCTGATCTTAAAGGAAAAGCTTTCAGTTTTCACCATTAAAGATGATGCTAGCTGTGGGCTTTTCATTTATGGCCTTTGTGATGTTGAGATATGTTCCTTCTAAACCTACTTTGTTGAGAGTTTATATCATGAGTGGATTTTGTATTTTGTTAAATGCTTTTCTGCATCTATTGAGATGATCATATAGTCTTCATCCTTCCACTTGTTAGTGTGATATATCACATTGATTGGATTATGAATATTGAATCATCCTGGACTAAATCCCACTTGATTGTGGTGAATGATTCTTTCAATCTATTGTTAAGTTTGGTTTGCTAATGTTTTGTTGAGGATTTTTGCATCTATGTTCATTGGAGAAATTGGCCTGTAGTTTTCTTCTTTTGTAGTGTCTTTACATTGTTTTGGTATCAGGGTAACTCTGGCCTCATAGATTGAATTTGGAAATTTTTCTTTCTCTTCTATTTTTTGGAATAGTTTGAGTAGAATAGGTATTAACTCTTCTTTAAATGCTTGGTAGCATTCAGCATTGAAGACATCCAGTCTTGCACTTTTATTTATTGGGAGTTTCTGAGGACCTACTCAATTTCATTACTAGTAATCAGTCAGTTCACACTTTCAATTTCTTCCTGATTCCATTTTGAAGACTGTATGTTTGGGGGAATTTATCTGCTTCTTTTAGGTTGTCCAATTTGTTGGCATACAATTTTTCATAGTTTTCTTTTATAATCTTTTGTGTTTCTGTGGTGTTGGTTGTTATTTCTCATCTTTCATTTCTGATCTTTTTAATTTCAGTCCTCCCCTTTTTTTCTTGATGAGTCTGGGTAAGATTATCAATTTTGTTTATCTCCAAAGAATCAACCACTGGATTCATTTAACTTTTCTTTTGTTGTTGTTTTTTGTTTTTCTGCAAGCGTATTTCTCCTTTTTAAATTTAAATTCAATTAGCCAACATATAGTACATCATTAGTTTCAGATGTAACGTTCAATAATTCATCAGTTGTGTATAACGCCCAGTACTCATCACATCACATGCCTCCCTTAATGCCCATCACCCAATTACCCCATCCCTCCTACCACATCCCCTCCAGCAACCCTCAGTTTGTTTCCTATAGTTAAGAGTCCCTCCTGGTATTTCTTCCTCTCTGATGACTTCCCATTAAGTTTTCCCTCCCTCCCTGTACAATCCTCTGAACTGTTTCTTATATTACATATGTGAGTGAAACCATATGATGATTGTCCTTCTCTTATTGACTTATTGCAAAATAAGTTTTGATTTTTTTCTATTGATTTTTTTAGTTTCTGTTTCATTTTTTTCCACTCTAGTCTTTGTAATTTCCTTTATTCTGCTAACTTTAGGCTTTATTTGTCCTTCTTTTTCTAGTTCCTTTAGGTGTAAGTTTACATTGTTGTTTCGAGACTTTTCTTGTGTCTTGAGGTGGACCAGTATCACTAAAAAATTCCCTGCTTCTGCTACATCCTAAAGATTTTGGACTATTGTGTTTCCATTTTCATTTGTCTACATGTTTTTGTTGTTGTTATTGTTGTGTAGTTTTTATTTCATAATCAGAAACTTAACTCTGCAATCCAGCTAGACTTTGAAGGGAGTAAGGAAAATATGGAACCTACTTTGTGCAGTGAGAACACAAAGATTATAGGATATTTCAAGCAGATGGGGGTGAAGGGGTGCTCTCCTGAGCTACAGAAGGAATGGTCTAGTAGTTAAGATAAAACACAAGTCAAATTTATTAGATTTGTCCACAGTAAGCAATACTGATCTTCTTGCTGGTTCTGCCATTCCTGGACCCAAAGCTCTCCATGGCTTCCACGATATTCATGCCCTCTTTCACCTTGCCAAAGACCACATGCTTGCCATCTAATCTTTCAGTCTTGGCAGTGCAGATGAAAAACTGGGCACCATTTGTTTAGGGTCCAGCATCTGGACAAGATGCCAGGACCTGTGTGCTTAAGGATGAAATTCTCATCATCATATTTCCCCCCATGGATGGATTTGCCACTAGTGCCATAACAGCCTGTGAAGTCACTACCATGGCACATAAATCCCAGAATAATCCTGTGAAAACTGGAAACTTTATAACCAAATCCTTTCTCCTCAGTGCTCAGAGCACAAAAGTTCTCTGCTGTCTTTGGAACTTTGTCTGCAAACAGCTCAAAGGAGGTGCAGCCAATAAAGATGGCAGGTCTTTAGAGACTTGCCATCCATAGCAATGTTGAAGAACATGGTGGAGTTGACCATGGCTGGGTGACATGGGCAGCTCTGGGGTGGTGGCATCTGCAAGGTTGTCTCCATGTATATTTTTATTTCCTCTTTGATTTCTTTGTTGACCATTGGTTGTTTAGTAGCATGTTGTTTAGCCTCAATGTGTTTGTGTTTTTTCCATCTTTTTTCTTTAAAAAGAAATATTTTATTTATTCATGAGAGACACACAGTGGCAGAGACACAGGCAGTGGGAGAAACAGCCTCCCCACGAGGAGCCCAACATGGGACTCAATTCTGGGACTCCAGGACCATGTCCCCAGCTGAAGGCAGCCACTCAACCACTGAGCTCCCTCCCCCGCCCCGCCCCAGCATCCCCATCTTTTTTCTTATAATTGATTTTTAGTTTCATACTGTTGTGGTCAGAAAAGATGCTTGATATGATTTCAGTCTTCTTAAATTTATTGAGACTTGTTTTGTGGACTAACATGTGATCTATCCTGGAGAATATTCCATGTGCACTTGAAAAGAATGTCTATTCTGCTATTTGGGGATGGAATGTTCTATATATATCTGTTAATCCAGCTGGTCTAATGGGTTATTCAAAGCCACTCCTTCCGTATTGATTTTCTGTCTGGATGATGTATTCATTGATGTAAGTGGCATATTTAAGTTTCCTACTATTATTGTATTACTATCAATTTCTCCCTTTATAGCTATTAATATTTGCTTTATATACTTAAGTGCTTCCATGTTGGGTGCACAGATATTTACAATATCATTTCTCTTATTGGATTGATTCCTTTGTCATTAGGTAATGCCCTTTTTCTCTATCTTATTAATTCTTTCAAAGAACCAACTCCTGGTTCTGTTGATCTGTTCCACAGTTCTTCTGGTCTCGATTTCGTTGAGTTCTGCTCGAATCTTTATTAACTCCCTTCTTCTCTTGGGTGTAGGATCTATTTGCTGTTTTTTCTCTAGCTCCTTTATGTGTAAGGTTAGCTTTTGTATTTGAGTTCTTTCCAGTTTTTGAATGGATGCTTGTATTGCGATGTATTTCCCCCTTAGGACTGCTTTTGCTGCATCCCAAAGATTTTGAACGGTTGTATCTTCATTCTCATTAGTTTCCATGAATCTTTTTAATTCTTCCTTAATTTCCTGGTTGACCCTTTTATCTTTTAGCAGGATGGTCCTTAACCTCCACGTGTTTGAGGTCCTTCCAAACTTCTTGTTGTGATTTAGTTCTAATTTCAAGGCATTATGGTCCGAGAATATGCAGGGGACAATCCCAATCTTTTGGTATCGGTTCAGACCCGATTTGTGTCCCAATATGTGGTCTATTCTGGAGAAAGTTCCATGTGCGCTTGAGAAGAATGTGTATTCAGTTGAGTTTGGATGTAAAGTTCTGTAGATATCTGTGAAATCCATCTGGTCCAGTGTATCATTTAAAGCTCTCGTTTCTTTGGAGATGTTGTGCTTAGAAGACCTATCGAGTATAGAAAGAGCTAGATTGAAGTCACCAAGTATAAGTGTATTATTATCTAAGTATTTCTTCACTTTGGTTAATAATTGATTTATATATTTGGCAGCTCCCACATTCGGAGCATATATATTGAGGATTGTTAAGTCCTCTTGTTGAATAGATCCTTTAAGTATGATATAGTGTCCCTCTTCATCTCTCACTACAGTCTTTGGGGTAAATTTTAGTTTATCTGATATAAGGATGGCTACCCCTGCTTTCTTTTGAGGACCATTCGAATGGTAAATGGTTCTCCAACCTTTTATTTTCAGGCTGTAGGTGTCCTTCTGTCTAAAATGAGTCTCTTGTAGACAGCAAATAGATGGGTCCTGCTTTTTTATCCAGTCTGAAACCCTGCGCCTTTTGATGGGGTCATTAAGCCCGTTCACATTCAGAGTTACTATTGAGAGATATGAGTTTAGTGTCATCATGATATCTATTCAGTCTTTGTTTTTGTGGACTGTTCCACTGAACTTTTTCTTAAAAGGGAATTTTAAGAGTCCCCCTTAAAATTTCTTGCAGAGCTGGTTTGGAGGTCACATATTCTTTTAGTTGCTGCCTGTCTTGGAAGCTCTTTATCTCTCCTTCCATTTTGAATGAGAGCCTTGCTGGATAAAGTATTCTTGGTTGCATGTTCTTTTCATTTAGGACCCTGAATATATCCTGCCAGCCCTTTCTGGCCTGCCAGGTCTCTGTGGAGAGGTCTGCTGTTACCCTAATACTCCTCCCCATAAAAGTCAGGGATTTCTTGTCTCTTGCTGCTTTAAGGATCTTCTCCTTATCTTTGGAATTTGCAAGCTTCACAATTAAATGTCGAGGTGTTGAACGGTTTTTATTGCTTTTAGGGGGGGATCTCTCTATTTCCTGGATCTGAATGCCTGTTTCCCTTCCCAGATTAGGAAAGTTTTCAGCTAGAATTTGTTCAAATACATATTCTGGCCCTCTGTCCCTTTCGGCGCCCTCGGGAACCCCAATTAAACGTAGGTTTTTCTTCCTCAGGCTGTCGTTTATTTCCCTTAATCTATCTTCATGGTCTTTTAATTGTTTGTCTCTTTTTTCCTCAGTTTCCCTCTTTGCTATCAACTTGTCTTCTATGTCACTCACTAGTTCTTCCACCTCGTTAACCCTCGTCGTTAGGACTTCTAGTTTGGATTGCATCTCATTCAATTGATTTTTAATTTCTGCCTGATTAGCTCTAAATTCTGCAGTCATGAAGTCTCTTGAGTCCTTTATACTTTTTTCTAGAGCCACCAGTAGCTGTATAATAGTGCTTCTGAATTGGCTTTCTGACATTGAATTGTAATCCAGATTTGTAACTCTGTGGGAGAGAGGACTGTTTCTGATTCTTTCTTTTGAGGTGAGGTTTTCCTTCTAGTCATTTTGCTCAGTGCAGAGTGGCCAAAAGCAAGTTGTATTGGGAAAAAGAGAAAAAGAGAGGAGAGAAAGAAGGAAAGAAAAGAGAAAGAGAAAAAAAAAGGGGGAAGAGAAAAAAAAAACGAAAGAAAAAAAAAGAAGAAAAAGAAAGGAGAAAAAAAAAAGGGGGGGTGGGGGAAGGAAACAAATCAAAAAGCAAAACAAAACAAAACAAACAAAAAAAAAACCAAAACAAAACAAACAAAAAAAAAAAAAACCAAAAAAAAAAAAAAAAAAAAAGAACCACGGGGGAGTATCTTCTGATTCTGTGTTCTTTAAGTCCCTTGGCTTCTCCTGGAAGTTGTCCGTCTAGCTGGTGTTCTGGGGGAGGGGCCTGTTGTGCTGATTTTCAGGTGTTAGCAGTTGGGGGAGCTGCTGTGCCCCTGCCTGGTGCAGGGCTCGGTGGGGGTTGTTTACCCCGTGAGGCCGCAGGAGGAACAGCCCCAGTGGCGGGGCAGCTCTGGAAACCTGGATTCAGCTCCGGCAGGAACTCCGTCTGCAGGGCCTGGAGGCTCCGGGGCGGGGCCGCTGATCTGCTCAGCTCGGGGCAGGAGCGTCCTTGCTGTCCTGGGCCCTCCCGGCCTCTGCCTGTCCCGGAGGAGGCCGGATCCTGGGCTGTGTCCCGGCGCCCTGTGCTCCGGGGCCTGCGCTGGTGGATTCGCGCTCCCGGGCCGCGCAACCCCCTCCGCGGAGCTGCCGCCCGAGCCCCTCCGAGCTGCTCCTGGAACCGCGCAGGCCCCTCTGCACGGAGCCTCTTCCTCTGCCCGAGCCCGGCCGAGCTGCTCCCGGGGCCGCGCAGCCCTCTCCGCGCAGCCCCCTCCGCGGAGCCGCCGCCCGAGCCCCCCGAGCTGCTCCGGGTCCCGCCGTGCGCGCTGCAGCCCTTAGGGAGCTCGGCGCACTCTCCAGGGCGCGCAGTTGCTGTTACTGTCCCGGGGAGCCCGAGGGCATCCCCTCCCTCCTGGGTCCTGCTCCAACTCCCCGCGAGCCCCTTTCCGCCCGGGAAGGTCGGTGCAGCTCCTGCGTCTCCGGGACGGGGCTCTCCTGTCCTGGGGACACTCGCCCCGGCCTCAGCCCGGCTCCTCGCTGGGCCCCTCCCCCTTGGAGGCCTTTGTTCCTTTATTTCTTTTTCCCCGTCTTCCTACCTTGATAGATGCGTGAACTCTTCTCACTGTTGCATTCCAGCTGGTCTCTCTTTAAATCTCAGGCCGAATTCATAGATTTTCAGGATAATTTGAAGGTTTTCTAGGTAGTTTGGTGGAGACAGGTGATTTGGAGACCCTACTCTTCCGCCATCTTGCTCCTCCCCCCCTTTTTCTCTTTTAAAGTCTCTTTTTTCTGATATAAGTATTACTACCCTGGATTTTTTTTTTTACTTCCATTTGCATGGAATATCATTTTCCTATCCCTTCATTTTCTGTCTATATGTGTCTTTAGGTCTGAAGTGAATCTCATAGACAGCATATAAATGCATTTTGGTTTTTTATCCATTAAGTCACCTGATGTCTTTAATTGGAGCATTTACATTTAAAGTAATTATTGATGGGTATGTACTTAATACCATTTGTTGTTTTCTGGTTGTTTTTGTAGTTCTTTGTTCCTTTTTCTCTTGCTCTCTTCCCTTTGGCTTGATGGCTTTCTTTAGTGTTATGCTCAGATTTCTTTATTTTTTGTGCATCGTAAGGTTTTTATTTGTGGCTACTGTGAGGATCGTGTATAAAATATGTGTATAGTAGCAATCTGTATTAAGTTGATGGTTTCATACTGTTGGTTTGTTGACTTCAGTTCACATGTGTGCTGAAGAACACATTCTAAAGGCACTACATTTTTACTCTCCATGTTTTATGTATGTGATATCTTATTCTACATCTTTATTTTGTGTATCCCTTGACTAATTTTTGTAGATATAATTGATTTTACTATTTTTGTGTTTTAACCTCCTTACTGGCTTTATAAGTGATTAATCTACTACCTTACTATATGTTTGCTTTTACCAGTGAGATTTTTTCATAATTTTCTCCTAGTTATGTTCTTCTCTTTCCATTAAAAGAACATACTCTTCCCTTCCCTGTAGGGGCATCTAAGTGGCTCAGTTGTTTAAGCATCTGAATCTTGGTTTCGGCTCAGGTCGTGGTCTCTGAGTTATGAGACCAAACCCCACTTTGGACTCCTTGCTGGGCATGGAGCCGCTTGGGATTCTTTCTCTTCCTCTCCCTCTGCCCTTTCCCCATCCTGCTCTCACTCTTGCTTTCTTAAAGAAGAAGAAGGAGAAGAAGAAGAAGAGGAGGAGGAGGAAAAAGAAGAAGGAGAACTTCCTTTAAACAAAAAATAAATACAAACAAAAAAAGGAATTTATTTTAACATTTCAGGTCATCATTCAGAATTTAAGATGAGATCAAGAGTTTCCCAGATAAACAAATGTTAGAGGAGTTTATCACCACTAAATCAGTCTTATAAGAAATGTAGAATTTTAGGATTGAAATGACTGCATGTAATTCCTGAACAAGACAATTTAACAATGATCACTTGGTAGTCATTATTGATGAGACTATAATTCATGTAACTAGGTGATGAATTTAAAATGATTTTCACAACAATTAAAAATGTACGAGTATAAATTATCTGTGACTCTAATAGCTCTTACTTTTTCCCATGGCAAATATAATGTGGCATTATCTTATAACATGACTGGATTTAAAATCCACTTAAACTTTTCGTATCAAGTATATATTACAAAATAATGATGAAGCTCTAATTTGCAGAGTATGACTGTGTTATTATAATGAAAATTCTGCAGCTAAGTTGGATGTAACTAAAAGGATACATCAGCTGTATACGAAGGTAAGAATTCAATATATATGAACAGAGGCAGATTGGGAGCTGAGTTCATAAGTATCTGGCAGGCCTTCCTGCCTTTCCTGGCCACACCTTGGGCTGTGAGTCCTGCCCTTTGAGTACCTGAAACTGCACTTTTTCAGCAGCTCCAAGGCTCTGAGCTTATGACAAGCAGCAATACTCACTGCAACTGGCTTTGGAAAGTGATGCCCTGGTAGTGGAATACTCCTTGGCTTTGCTTCTTTCTTAAAGAATGCCTGCTTTAATAAAGCAAGTTCTTCATTGTGCTTGCCTCCTGTGGGACCATGGGGGACACTAGGATCATAAGGCTCTTATTACTTTGGGCTACTCTCCGAGAATCCTTGGAAGAAATTGCTTCTGGTCAGGGGTGAATTATGTGGAGGCACCAACCACCCCAGTCATTCCAGGCCACTCAGAGCTGAATAGGTAACTATCTTGCAGCAGTACATCTATAACTCATTTATTACACACTAAATGAAGTGTGTCACTTAAAAGACTATGGTTTATATAGCTAAACTTATTAAAATATTCCTTACATTTGAAATGACTAGTTACAAAGTGATATAGCTATAAATTAATCAATACAGATAGAATATATAATAGGTGGAGTATGATTGAGTCATGTATTACCTTTACCTGGTTGTAATTTTTAATAAACTTTAGTAATCTTTTACTAACTTTAATAATCAGTGCCCAGATAGGGGCACAAATAGAAACCACACTAGTTATTTGAATAGATACTTTAACAAGAACTGTTAATTAGATATAAAGTTAAGTAGATGACTGCAAAGCTAAAAAGAGAAATCTAAGGTATGATAGAGGGACCAACTGTTACTGCATCTAGAGCTGGAGAAAAAAATAAAGGAAGCAAAGGAAAAAATTTACAAACTTAGAGGAGTGACCCCCCCCCTCCCACACACACACACACACAGAGCTAAAACTCAGATCTCTGGGAAGATGCTGCTTAGCTGATGTTGGTGCTTCTGAGCTTAGAGGAGAGACTACATTGGACCCAGACTTCTAATTTTTTTTTAAGATTTTATTTATTTTTTCATGAGAGACATACATAGGCAGAGACATAGGCAGAGGGAGAAGCAGGCTCCCTGTGGGGAGACTGATGCAGGACTCGATCCCAGGACCCTGGGACCACGACCTGAGCCAAAGGCAGACGCTCAACCACTGAGCCACCCAGGTGCCCTGGACCCAGACTTCTAAGGCAGGAACATTGTCTGGCTGGAGTTGGTGTCTTTGAGTCAATGAAATGTACAGGACTGTAGAAAAACTACAAACTGGATTTAGTCATTGCAACAGAAAGGACCTACTGCTAGGAGGATAAAGAAGCATTGCAGAGGTAAAGCACACAGGAACCAAAAGATTACAAGAAGCAGTCTTGAGATACACAGGAAGGAACAATTCTCTTCTCCTTCTTCAGTCTTGGGGTCTCCCTCTGGTGCCCCCAATTAGCAGAGCTTACCAGAACCCACTGGCAAGGCAAAAAAAATGTGGTTTTTAGAGTCTCAGCTCCAGCATCAAAGAAGAATACAAAAAGATGAGTTTAGTGCTGAGTTAATAATTTAGTAACTAACATTTGACTGATACTGAAATTGATACTAGAAATGGAGTTTAACTTTCATCCTCTAGTTTGCACATATTTTATGAAGACAGTTAAAGACCATACTACTTCCTGCTCCCCAAATCCAATAAGCATAATGTCATCAATGTACTGGACAAACTCAATGCTGATTGGAAGGTCAAGATGCTCAGTATCTCTGTGGACTGCATTATGGTAGAGAGCAGGAGAACTGAAATAGCCCTGGGGCAAGACAGTGAAATTATATTGTTGGCCCTGCCAAGTAAAAACCAATAGCCTCTGGTGTTCTCTCCAATTTGTATGGAGAAATAACCATTTGCTAGGTCAATAGCTGTATACAGGGTGGCAGGGATTGTGTTGAGTTGCTCTAATAAAGATATTACATATGGAAGGCAGCTGGAAACATCAGCTGATTAACTTTATAATAATTTACGATCATTCTCCAAAATCCATCTGCCTTCTTCATAAACCAAACAGGCAGGTTAAATTGGCATGAGATAGGTTTCATCACTTCCTGCTTCTTTCAGATCTTTGTTGGTGTTACTAATCTCTGTAATTCCCCATTCTGCCATCCCAGGAAAGCAAAATTGTTTACTCTTCTGGTATATATGTATGTAAGGGAGGGGACTTCCCAAGGGCTACAACTTGGCCTTTCATATTATAAGTGCCCTGGAAGCACTCCAATATTAAGAACTCTGAGAAGGCCAGCCCCGGTGGCGCAGTGGTTTGGCGCCGCCTGCAGCCTGGGGTGTGATCCAGGATTGGGTCCCACGTCAGGATTCCTGCATGGAGCCTGCTTCTCCCTCTGCCTGTGTTTCTGCCTCTCTCTCTCTCTCTCTCTGTCTCTGTCTCTGTCTCTCATGAATAAATAAATAAAATCTTAAAAAAAAAAAAAACTCTGAGAAAAGAAGAGTAACAAGAGAAACGTAAAAAACAACTAGGGAAGTGGGAGAAAAACTCAGATATTGTTATCCTGGAAGCCAAATGAAGAAAGTACAGTATTCCCCCACTATCTGAAGAAAGTACAGCATTCTTTTGAAACATTCTGTAAACCAGAATGATGCCAAGAAGTAATTACCATTTATATATATGGAAAAAATTTTTGAGCATTCCTAGACCCCAAAAATCAAATCTCTTAGGCTTTACTGATTTCTTATGACACATCTTGCTAATGGATACATAAAATACATTGAGATAAAATACAGATAGAGGCTCAGACATAGTTCAAAGCAACAGTTGCTGAAGGCTGAGCTATTGAGTGTGGTTCCTAGAGAAGGAGCTTAGGGTGTATGCTGCTGTATAGTGGCTCACTGCAAAATGCTGAATGCTATTTTGTACTTTTTGCCTTTTTTTGGTAAAAGCAAAAATCCTCTTCATATTTCTTTCCCTTAGGGAAACCAGGTGGTGGTCGATGCATCATCAAAATTAATGCTCAGTTATGACCTACCTCAGCAATACCCCAATTCAACTGTGTTCAGGCTTTTCACCACTGGCATAAATGGTGCTAATCTTAAAGGATCCTGCACCCCAAGTCAGTCAGCATTACAACAATACTTCATGAGACCCTCATGCTGTGCCATGTGCAGTTCAGTAATACTTGCTAAACATCCCAGCAAGCAAAATCTTCCAAATCCATGCAGAAGAAAGATCAGTGTGAAAATTCAAATGTCCTCCAGAAGTTTCTGGGTTCTCACCAGACCATCCTCCTTACTTTCTTTGTGGTGCTGTTGTCAACAGCTTTTGTCTTTCTAGCATACAATGCCTTCATAAACAGGATACAGGCAATACCAGTTGTTTATGTATCCACTCTAGAAACACCACAGCCAGGTTCTTATATCTCCACACATTCCTCCCCTCCCATTCATGGCTCTACAATCCTCACCAGCCTAAAGTCAGCTGCAACATTGGCTATGGAGTATAAGGTACTAACTTCCACTTGAACAAGTCCCCTTAACTGTAGAAGGCTGGAGATTTCTAGCCCTAGACCAGGAAGCCTAGCAGCAACCTCTACATTCATAAGCCCCTAAACAAGGCTTCTGAGAACTGTAAATAAAGGGTCCTAAACTGTTCCATTAAAAAAAAAGACTCAATTTCTCACCTGTCCACCATAAGCCCACACTTAAACTGGTAGATTGTAGTGGCATTTAGAGTCCCCAGGAATGAACATCACCTTAGTGCCAATGTTTAGAAATCCCTGAAAAACCTGAATATTTATTTTCCCTGGCACATAGTCATTTTAGGAGATGACCACAGATCCTGTGAAGAAGATTTGGAAGATTTTTCCCTATATACTGATGGCAGTGCTGCAGTTTCCTCCTTTAAGTAGATCCAACCTTGCCTTCAGTTATGGGGTTTAGGCCTAGAAACTGGTGAGATGTCAGAACTCTCCACTGTGGTTACTAGAGTCATATTTTTGGTCACCATATATGGATTTTTTTATACCATAGGTAGATGACCAACATTTCAGTAGGCTGGCCATCTCTTTTATTCCTAGAAACACCAGTCCTTTAACCACACAGATTGCTGAGAGTCAAAAAAAACATCTGATTACCACTGTATTTCCACTGCTCTTTATGGTAAATGTGTCTACTTAGGTAGTTAGGTAGGTAGTTAAACACTAATATTTGGCCTCTACTATCCTGAAATGGGTCATTCCATATGCCTATAGAAGAAAGCCACTATAGAGCTTTTCAAGAATATAAATACTCCCATCACTAATATACTTTTCAATGCTTTAGTAAAGTGTTGTCCCTTAGACAGAATTCTCTTAGAGGATGTACTTGGGGGGAGTGGATGTGCAAGTCAATATGCAATTAAATCTACTCCAATATTCCTATTTCCCTAAGCCTTGGTATTTCTTCTTACATTATGCCAAGGAAGTTCCAGTATCTCAGTTTAAGCACATGCTACTAAAGAGTCCAAGTTTCAGTGAATTTACCAAATAAATGATTAGTGTCACTTCCAGCTGTAGATGCTAAAACATTAAATCCTTAATTTCTGATAAGTGTACCCATATTAATAAATTCTAACAACTCAGCATTATATTCTGTGCTTCTTTCTTTAATTTCCTTATAATATACTCTCACACACATTCCTTGGGTTTCTGCCACTGTCTATGCAAATCATAAAATCTTTTGCTATAAAAACTATTTCTTCCTGGCCAGACTTTGTATTTGCACTGCTGGAGCATTTTAACATCTGATTGTAGTTATGAATCTCCTAGAAGTAAGAGGTGGTTATGGTGAGTCTTGAGGAAAATGGGCATCTCCTAGTAAGGCAACTGCCCCATCCATTTTTCATCCATTCTTCATCCATTCAGCCACTCTATGCATTTTAATGGGGAGCTTTTTTTTTTTTTAAGGTTATTTATTTATTCATGAGAGACACAGAGAGGCAGAGACATAGGCAGAGGGAGAAGCAGGCTCCCTGCAGGAGCCTGATGTAGGACTCAATCCCAGGACCCCAGGATTACAACCTGAGCGGAAGGCAGATGCTCAACCATTGGGCCACCCAGGTACCCCTTGATGGGGAACTTAATCCATATACATTTAGAGTAATTATCAATAGAGAAGAACTTAATAATATCATCTTGTTCATTGTTTTCTGGTGTTTCATAGTTCCTTTGTTGTTTTCTTCCTCTCTTACTGCCTTCCTTTGTGAATTGATAATTTTCCATAGTGGTATGCTTTGATGCCATTCTTTTTATCTTTTGTGCATCTACTGTAGATTTTGGCTTTGTGGTTACCAGGAAACATAGACTACAATAATTATTTTAAGCTGTTAACAATTTAATTTCAGTTACATATAAAAACTCTACCTTTTTACCCTCCTATTTTGTTTTTGATGCCACAATTTACATCTTTTTATATTGTATGTCCATTAGCAAATATTGTAGTTATAGTTATTTTTAATACTTCTGTCCTTTAACCTTAATACTAGAATTAACTGATTAATATACTACCACATTACGGTATTGAAATATTCTGAATTTGACTATATAGTTGTATTTATCAGTATGTTTTATGTTTTCATATATTTCATGTTACTAATTGGTGTCCCTTTTTGCCAGCTTGAAGAATTCCTTACAAATTTTTGTAAGACAGTTCTAGTAGTGGTGAACTCCCTCAGCATTTTTTTTGTCTGGGAAAGACTTTGTCTCTTCTTTATTTCTGAGGAGAATTTTGCCAGATAGAGTATTCTTGACTACTTTAAACATATCACCCCACTTTCTCCTGGCCTATAAGGTTGCTGCTAAGAACTCTACCAATAGTCTTATGGTGTTCCCTTGTAGGTAACATACTTCTTTTCTATTGCTGCTTTCAAGATTTATCTTTGTCTTTGATTTTTGACAATTTTATTACAATGTGTCCTGGGGAAGATATCTTTGGGTTGAATTTGTTTGCAGACCTGTGAACTCCTTGAACATGGACATGCAGATATCTCTGCAGATTTGGGAAGTTCTCAGACATACTTTTTAAACTAAGCTTTCTGCCCATTTCTTCCTCTCTTTAGACTCTCATAATACATAGATTATTTCTCTTAATGGTGTCCCAACAATTCCAAGGGCTTTCTTCATTCTCCTTCATTTTTTTCCCTTTGTTTTTCTCTGACTGGATCATTTCAAGTGATCTGTGTTCCTACTAGGTATTTATTTACCCCCAAAAAAGTGAAAACGATAATTCAAAAAGATAAATGCACCCCTATGTTTATTGCAGCATTATTTACAATAGCCAAGATGTGAAAGCGACCCAAGTGTCAATCAATAGATGAATGGATAAAGAAAATGTCAGAGTGCCAGGGTGGCTCAGTGTCTGCCCTCAGCTCAGGTCATGATCCCAGGGTCCTGGGATTGAGCACCGCATCAGGCTCCCTGTCAGTGGGGAGTCTGCTTCTCCCTCTCCCTCTGCCTGCTGCTCACCCTGCTTGTGCTCTTTCTGTGTCTAATGAATAAATAAAACCTTAAGAAAAAAAGATGTCACACACACACAATGGAATATTACTCAGTTGTAAAAAAAGAATGAGATCTTGTCATTTATGACAAGATGGATGGACTTAGAGGGTGTGCTAAGTAAGTCATACCATATGATTTTACTTATATGTGGAATCTAAAAAACCAAAACAAATAAACAGCAAAAACAATCTGATAAATACAGAGAACAAAGAGATGACTGTCACAGGAGAGGGATTTGAGGAATGGGCCAAATGGGTGAGGGGAGTGGGAGATACAGGCTTCCAACTATAGAATGAATAAGTCACAGGGATAAGAAGTACAGCATAGGGAATATAGTCAATGGTATTATAATAGCATTGTATGGTGACAGATGATAGCTACATGTGTGGCGAGCATAGCATAATATATAGACTTGTCAAATCACTATGTTTTATACCTGAAACTAATGTAACATTGTATGTCAACTATACTTCAATAATAATAATAGTAAATCTGTGTTCAGATTCACTGAATCCTCTGCTTGGTCTAATCTGCTAGTGAAGCTCTTTATTGAATTCTTCATTTCAGTCCTTGTATTCTCCAGTTCTAAAATTTCTGGTGTTCTTTTTTATGTTTTCTCTTTGTAGACCTTATCATTTTAAAAAGATTTTATTTATTTATTTGACAGAGTGCACAAGCAGAGGGAGGGGCAAAAGGAGAGGGAGAAGCAGGGTCCCCGCTGAGCAGGGAACCCAATACGAGGCTCAAACCCAGGACCCTGAGATCAGGACCTGAGCGAAAAACAGATACTTAACTGAGCCATCCAGGCACCTCAGGAACTTATCTTTTCATTATTTTATTGTTTATTTCATCAAACTGTTTATCTGTGTTCTCTTGTAGCATTCTGAACATCTTTAAAACAATTATTTTGAATTCTTTGTTAGGTAATTTATGAGTCTCTACTTCTTTGGGGTCCATTACTGGAAATTTACTGTGTTCCTTTAGTGGTATCATGTTTCCTTGATTCTTTGTGATCTCTGTCACTTTTGTAGGTGTTTGTGCATTTGAAGAAGAGTCACCTCTTCCAGACTTTATGGAATGACTTTGGTAAGGAAATACCTTTACCTGTGGTTGGGAGCATGCTGGAACATGCTGTGACCCTTGGTCTAGTACTACAGGATGCCAAGTGTGAGGGCATGTAGTGCCTGTAGATGGAGATGGGTGGAGGTGGCATGGTGTGTCATTGGCTCAGGAAGCTGTGGTCCATGACATCAAGAACTGCATGATCCTTGGTGAGAGTTGCAGGCAGTGCACAATGGCTGGAAGGACTGTTGGGTCCTTTAAAAAAAAAAAAAGATTTATTTGTTTTCTTTTAGAGAGGGAGAGCATGTGAGGGAGAGAGGGAGGGGCAGAAGGAGAGGGAAAGAATCCTAAAGCCGTCTCCCTGCTGAGCACAGAGCCTGTAACGGGTCTATCCCAGGACACTGAGATCAGGACCTGAGCCAAAATCAAGAGTCAAACACTTAACCAACTGAGCCACCAGGGTGTCCCTGGTGGATTCTTTAACAGAACCTCCTGTCTACTGGCTAGGTACCATGCCAGACAGTGATGGTGGCCATAGCCAGTGGTATGCACACACTTGGCTGTGGGGCCAGTTGAGGCTGGCTGCAGAGACCATACAGATGTGCAGTGGTGAAATCTAGGGCCCCCAGCAGAGTCTGGGGCCAACTGCAGGCACATAGGCAGCTGCAGTGGCTCTGGCTGTCAATGTGTACATGTGTGACTATAGGGGCTAGCTATAGGCACATGTTTGGCAGGGGAGGCCAGTGATGGGAATTGGGGCTACTGTCTTACAGGTGCACAACTATAAGGTTAACTATAGTGAGTGGGACTATGTAGACCAATGTCGGGTTAGGGTCAACCCAGGCCCAGCAAAGTCTGTACAACTGTACAGACTTTGGCTTTTCCTGTGGGGCTGCTGGAACAACTTGCTGTGGCATATGCACGGTAGTAGAGGCTGATATTGGGAGTTAGGCCAGCAGCATGCAGGTGAATAGCTGCAGGAATCTCTTGCCATTCTCAGCAGTTATCTCTGTCTTACCCTGGATTTTCTTTCCTAGCCTTACCTCTAAGTGTTCATCAGCAAGGGTTTATCTTTAACTTTTTTTCCCCTCTCCTAGAAGATACTCTTATTGGGTAAGCTCCTACCAGCATCCATCCGCAAATGTATCCTTCTGTCAGTACCCAGGGGTTTAAAACTCATGAAATCCAGCTAATTGACATCTCTTATCTTCTATTAGTCTGACAAATCAGAATTGTGTATAATTTCTGCCTTCTACCTAGAAACCCTTTCCTCAAGGTTAACTGGCTGTCCTTTCATATATGACTGACAGTCTTGTCAATCAAGATGCCAAATGCTGCAATTCACCAATTTATAAATCTACTGGGAATGCATATAAAGGGCCCTTACCAGATTCACAAAAACTCTGTCTCATAGCTGGCAATCTACATAAAATGACTGTATAATCTCACGGATGGGAGGATGAGGTATGTAGAATGTTATGAACTTTGAGTAATTCAAAAGCAAGTTAGTACTATTCAGACTAGGTAATACTTCTGTCATTTCCCGATGGACTTGATTATGCATAACTTCCTACCAATGCACCATAATATATTTCAGTGTCATTAAGATTCTTACTGGAAATTTCTATAGACCACTGGGCAGATACCTAAATGTGTTAGCATCTCCAAACTCAAACTCTTATCCTTCCTTCAACCTGTTTTCTCCCCTTTCCTTATTTCATTTCATGGCATCATCATCCATTTAGCCTTGTAAATATGAAAAAAAGAAAAAAAACCACTCCGCGAACCTTAACTATTTCTCTTTCACTCTTTAGATCCAATTTTGCCCTCAATCCTGATCATCATTATCTGTTTTAGTTTATGTTCCCTCTGAGTAGACTGATACAAAGAGTTGAGTGCAAGTTCATTTGGGAGGTGGTTCCAGGAAACAATGGTAAGGGAATAGAGAAGTATTACAGGAAAGTGAAGGGAGCCTGTATTATTGGGCAGGTTGCAATTCAGGCAACTGAAGCTCTATTCCATTGAGGAACTCTGGGAGACAGAAATGTTCTACCCATGGGACCATTATACAACTCCCTATCCATCCCTGGCCGAGGGCTTCTCTTATTAGATACCAGCTCTCAAGCGCTTCTTGCCTATCCCCACATTTAAACTGGCAGGAAACCCTCAGACAGAATTCCAGGTGCTTACAGTCTAAAACCATCTGCATGCACTGCAAAAAGTGAATCTGAAGCGATATGGTTTGGGGATTGGCAATGTCAGGCAGAACCTAGACTGATGAGGGCCATTTACCGCAAGTGCAACATTTCAGGTGGAAAATTTACCTTCATTCTTTCTTCCCCCTGTCCTTCATAATTCCAGTCTTTGCTGGTGGAGGTAACTTTTTAAAAACACCAATCTGATCATATCTATTCTATGCTTAAAAGCATAAAGTCCAAACTCCTTGATTCAGCATGAATAACTTTTACAGATTGAAAAGTGACTTTTTCAGCCACATCTGCAATTTTGTTTTATATAACTGTGCTCTGCTACATGAGTGCTTCCTTTTTTAACTTTCATACCCTCGCATGTATTGTTCCTTTTCCTTCAAATACTCTTCCCCTCTTCTTTACACAAAAATGTCTTATTAGTCTGTTAAAATCCAGTTTAAAAATCTGTAATTCTATGAAAACTTCCCTGATCTCCCTGGGAAAAGTAATTGCTTAACCCTTTGTGTTCTTAGCATTTTATATGCACCTCTTCTTTTGCACTTTGCAGATTGAATTGCATTTTTTTATCCCTTTTTCCATCGCTAAACTAGGAACTCTTCAAAGGAAGTTTTCCTGTCTCCCTGAGCACAAGTCTTACTCATCTTCACAACTCCAATGTCTTTTTGCATATAGAAGGCACCCATAAAGGTTTATTGTATTGAATTTATCTGGGTGGATCCAAACAAACTGTTTTAAAAAGAAATGGAAAGGAACTTCTTAGTAATTTCAGGAGATGGACACTGTAAGCAGAGAAAGCAGTCTATTGGGACCTAACAAAGAAATCTATTTTATATTTATTATTTAAGAACTTCAAAAATGCTTTGAAGCAGCTATTCTAAAAGGTTGGAATCTGTTGTCTCCAAAGGCAGTAATTTTGGTTTCTTCAACTAGAACATGTGCTGTGTTGATAAAAAGAAATGTAAACACTCTAGCACATTATAAAGACACCATTTCAAATTAAATCGTCCCTGCATTGTAGCTACCCCTAGAAGCAGAGGCCAAGTATATAAAATCTCCTTTCTACATAGCACCTAGCCTAAATATACACAAATTCTTAAATGATTTTTGACACAGCAATGATTTTGATAATTTGTGACTGAATCTGGTCATTTGCAGTGAAGTAGAGATCTGATAATTATCCACTTTCATTCCTTAATATAAATAAATCACATTCCTCTCAGAACTCCTCATTCAAAAAAATACTTAGTGAGATTATTACTCTAATGTCTGTATTGTCATTCTCACATGAACTGAGTAACCATCAAAGTTTCACTTCATCTCATCTGAATCATTATTTCAAAAATTAATGATAATAATAATGTCTTAAAAAATTCACTTGCATTACTGTTGCCATTTTGTGTGTGTGTTTCTTTTTTTAATGATAATAGTGGTGATTATTAATGGTTGAGTTTTCTTGTCATTAGCCTTGCACTAATCTAGTTTTGGTCAGTAACAACAGCATTAACAGTAGTACAGTTTGAAAAGTTTAGCAGTTGAGAACTTACCATTCAATAGAATCATGGGATGCAGTGGGGGTTGGGGGTGATTTCAGCCTTCCACAGTACTTTTTGTTATTTATTAATACTTTCTCTTTTTGTTATTAATATTGGTCTGGTAATACTTTTCCCTACCATTTTATGATACCTTTTAGTGGCCCAGATGAGTGAGTCAGCATTTCAAGAGGAACCTAAACCTGCTCAGGTATCCAGCCTACATAGGTTTCTAACTACTTAACTATGAGAGAATTTGAGATGCAACATTCTTGAGAAAATTGAGATGTGGTATCATATTTTATTATTTAATTGTTTTTCTTTTTAGTTGCAGTATTGTGCATCAGGTTATGATAAAAGTGCTGGAAAAAAAGGGGTTGGGGTGCCTGGGTGGCCCAGTTGGTTAAGCAGCCAACTCTTGATCTCAGCTCTGATTTGCTCTCAGGGTCATGAATTTCAAGTCCCACATTGGGTTCCATGCTGGGTGTGGAGTCTACTTAAGAAAAAGGGGTGGGGAGACGCCTGGGTGGCTCAGCGGTTGAGCATCCACCTTTGGCTCAGGGCATGATCATGGGGTCTGGGATCAAGTCCCCCATGGGGCTCTTTGCAGGGAACCTGCTTCTCTCTCTGCCTATGTCTCTGCCTCTCTTTCTGTGTCTCTCATGAATACATAAATAAAATCTTAAAAAAAAAATAAAGGGAGGGATGAGGAGGGTATCAAATAATAATTGGGTCACTGTAATCTGCTTCTAGCTGGTTGGCATTTATAACAAGTCTATTACTGTTTTAATTTAATACAGCTACTTTGTGTGATTTTATTTGGTATGATGTTTGCCCATTATGTAAAATTTTTTTACATAAAAGCTTACTATACTAGAGTATGTTAGTTTTATCTTTAGCTTCTTTTGTATACCAGTTACTAACACTGTTTCCATTTCAGGAAAATGGAAAAGAAGACAAAGAAAACAAACCCGAAGAAACTGAAGTGAAAGAACCTACTGAGGTAGAGTTTTCATGAATAATCAGATGTTAGTGTTGGAGAGTCAGCTGGACAAATTAATTTTCTTATGAAGAAGGAAAAGAAAATATGTGGGTATTCAAAAAGATAGACAAAATGGCAAATGGAAAAGAGCAAGTTCATGTTAATAAGCTGACTCATTTGAGTCAGTTGCAGGAAGTTTCCATGGACAAGTAAATTATTTGTGAAAAGCTATTATAAATTATAGGTATATAAAGATTGCTTTCTAAAATGAGAACTATTACCCTGAGTACAATAATCATCAGTTTTTAGGGTAACTTCACTATTTGTTCTGAAAATATAATTCCCATGTTAATAATTTAACTAACTTTGTGTTTGTTTATTTTTTTTAATTTTTTTTAAATTTATTTATGATAGTCACACAGAGAGAGAGAGATTGAGAGAGAGAGAGAGAGGCAGAGACATAGGCAGAGGGAGAAGCAGGCTCCATGCACCAGGAGCCTGACGTGGGATTTGATCCCGGGTCTCCAGGATCACGCCCTGGGCCAGAGGCAGGCGCTAAACCGCTGCACCACCCAGGGATCCCTGTGTTTGTTTAAATACAAGACTTTAATGAGGAGGAACATTCTATAAAAAAGGGGAAGCAGGGATCCCTGGGTGGCGCAGCAGATTGGGATCCCAAACTGGGATTCTTTAACTGGGAAAGTTGATGCAACTTTGAGGAAAAGTAACTCATTTTAAAACTGAGGTTTCTTTTCTCCTTTCAGAGTTCACAGGGTGTACCAGGCAGTTCTGCATTAGACACCAGCAGCAATGTGGCCGAAACAGAAGCAGATGAAATCAAATCCCAAGGTAGAGAGCTAACCTACAATGGAATTTAAAACAATTATATTTTCACTGGGGATGCAGTCCTTTAAGAGTTTGCCTTTAAAAAGATATACTCCCAGGGGTAATTTAAATACAATTTGGGAAATAGTTTAAAATCTATTCCCTTCACCATCTTTTTTTTAAGATTTTATTTATTTATTCATGAGAGACACAGAAGGAGAGAGGCAGAGACAAAGGCAGAGGGAGAAGCAGGATCCCCACAAGGAAGCCAGATGTGGGACTTGAACCCATGAGCCTAGGATCACCACCTGAGCAGAAGACAGACGCTCAACCCACTGGGACTACAGGCATCACTATAGATGCTACTTAAAACTTTTAGGTGCTTGCTTTTCTCCAAAGGGCTTTCTGTCTCTTAAACCACTTAAAAACAATTATTTACTCTTTTTTATTATTAACATATAATATGCACTTTAAGAACCAAACTTTCCAACACTTATTCTGTTTCTATTGTAAATTTGTAATATTAAAAAATTTTTGTAATATTTTTGTAGCTTCACTAAGTTTTAAAAAGTTTCTTGGAAAGTCCCTTGTCACCTGCCCCTCCCCCCATCCCAGTTTCTTGATTTTACTTCTTCTTCACTCCCACCCTCCATCACTGTTACCACTACATCTACTTTACCTTTACCCTAATCATTTCAGCCAGGTTTTTTTTTTTAAGTTAGTTTATTTATTTTTAGTAATCAACACCCAAGGTGGGTGAGATCAAGAGTTGCATGTTCTTCTGACTAAGCCAGCCAGGTGTCCTTCAGCCAGGTTTTTAAGTGGATTCTTTCATTTTAAACATGCCAAACAGAATTGTTATAAATTTAAATTGATTTTCATTTTAATCGGTTTGTGACCAAATTTGCATGTGCAAAACTTCACACTTGTATTCCATCATATAATTTATTGCCTCGCTAGAAAACTAATCAATCAAGAGTTTGTGGTATTTCCTGTTCTTGTACTTTCCATTTCTGTTATTGTTTTTCAAAGTATGATAGTAGGAAGTGTGTTTTGTTTGAGTTTTTTCATCCCAGTATATGATATATGCTGAAAAATTGCAGTTGCTTATTGCAAATCAGTTGCAATGCAATGTATTTATTTATCTAGTAGCCAGTCACTATGAAGCCTAATATTTTAAATCTCCCTTTGTAAACATGTGTGTGCACATGCATGTGTCTGCCTATGTATGTACAAGAAGTGGTAATAGGAACTTTTAATGCAGTTTCAATATATCAAAGGAAGTGTCTTTATTCTTCTTATATACTTGTCAAAATTAAAATGATGTTATCTTGTCAGACAGCTCTCAGAATGCACTCAAATACGTATCTTTGCAAAGAAAATATTGTGTTTAAGTTCATTTCTTTACCCTAGTTATTATACTTTTCAAGGTATGAGCTTAACTTACATTTTGAGATGTCGTTTTTTGAAAATATGTTTGCTCAGGGTGCCTGGCTGGCTCAGTTGGTAGAGCATGCAACTCTTGATCTCAGGGTTTTAAGTTTGAGCCCCATGTTGGGTATAGAAATTACTCAAAAATAAAATATTAAAAAAAGAAAATATGTTTGCTCAATTCTATTCTTATTTCATAGCCCTATTATTAACAAAGTTTTGTAGGAAAATGCATTTTCCTAAAGCTATTGAATCTTAATTCCAACAGTATTTAATAGTGCTTCTTTTCCTCCTTCTTTCTGTATAGTAATTCTGCCTTATGTACAAATGTT
Organism: Canis lupus familiaris; assembly: GCF_011100685.1. Classification (NCBI taxonomy): domain Eukaryota; kingdom Metazoa; phylum Chordata; class Mammalia; order Carnivora; family Canidae; genus Canis; species Canis lupus. The sequence goes on from NC_049230.1 coordinate 43,965,589, forward strand.
AAGAATCAAGCCAGCTGAGTTTCAGACAGGGCCTGTATTTAAGAACATCACACATTTAGTTGAGTAGCCCTGCTGGGTCAATTTGCACCAGTTTAATCTGCAGCCAATCCCACTAATGTTATAAGCCCTCTTGTGAAGAAAGAATCTGCTAAAGCTTGTTATAATGTGGATAATAATTCATTCCTATATATGTCCTTAAATAGGGTTGTACCAAGGCCATGTACTAAGTGCAAGAAATTATGAAAGTCATTTCTAAGGCTGGACCTTTCAAAATATGAATACAGAATTCTTTTGTGTTCCTACTTATTTAGTTGAAAGCATTAATGCCCAAATAAGTCTTTGAATGTTAGAAGATGGATTAATACAAGGGTGAAGGTATACATGTTGGGGAAGAATTTGAAAGGCTTTTAATGCTATGAAGAGTTTAGGAAGGTAATCCTGAAAAAGAATTTCAGTGCTTAGCATATGCCTGCCACAAAATGAGGCATTATTGAGTGAATGTGTAAATGAATCAATCAATCTATAAAAGATTTAGGAATGCCCATGCATAGACCTGCTCAAAAACCCAGTACCTGTTTGAACTATATTCAACAGGACCTCAGAATTAATTTGCCCTTGGGCAGTGCTGTAATTTTTGATCCTTGAACTCAGAGGTCACTCAAAAAACAGCTCCACATAGGCTTGCTTAGAATTCTAATTTATTAACCCCACTATTGCTGTGCCTACTTTTCTTTTCTTGGTCTTACGGCTCTATGAGAGAAATGTTTGACTGGAGTTGTAACCAAATACATATCTCTTCCACTCTGCATTTCAGTACAAACACTAGGATTATTGCTTAGCCAAGCACACTAGAGAAGCACTAGCAGTCTGCAACAAGATAGAGAATGTCATAGTTCATGTGTGAATGCACATATGAGCCATGGCAGATGGGTAGATATTAAGTTGCTATACATCTGTAACACTACCTTTAAAGCAGGAGGGGATCCTCTTTGGTTTATGCTGGAGAGGGTAAAAGCAAAGAGAGTAACATTAGAATCCGCAGACTTTAAAGGATTGCTCTCTTTTTCACTTATTTAAAACAAAAACAAAATTATTGTATATTAATGTGCATTGTGATGAACCAGAGTGGAAACATCCCCTCCCCCTCAAAAATGTGGTTAACTTGTTGACAGATCTAACTGAGAGGAAAGGGAAAGCACTATACTACCCTCTTTACTACCTCTATATTGGAATAAGAGAATTAGCCAAAGAGGAAATCAAAATACTTAATTTTTTCCTGGGCAGAAAAATGGATACTATCTAGGTAGGATTTAAAATTATTCTTCAGAGTATTCTCAATAAGGCTAGGGGAAATTGTAAATAAATAAAACAAATTTTAAAATATTTGTGGATAGCTCCCCACCAAAAATGAGATTGAATAAATACATTTCAATACAGTCATATAATGAAATACTGTGAAGCAGTCACAAATGAACAAACTAGTTTGTTCAAAACTAGTTTTGGTTCAAACCAAAAATAATAAGATACCTAGGAATAAATCTAAACAAAGAGGTGCAAGATCTGTACTCTGAAACTTTAAAACACTGGTTAAAGAAATTGAAGATAACACAAAGAAATATAAAGACATTCCATGCTCTTGGATTGGAAGCACAGATATTGTTAAAATATCTTTATTACCTAAAGCAATCTATATAGTCAATGCAATCCCTATCAAAATACCAATAGTATTTTTTGCAGAACTAGAACAAACAATCCTAAAATTTTTATGGAACCACAAAGAACCCTGAATAGCCAAAGCAGTCTTGAAAAAGAAAAGAAAAGCTGGAGAGGCATCATATTCTGGACTTCAGATTATATTACAAAGTTGTAGCAAAACAGCATATGGTACTATAGACACATAGATCAATGAAACAGAAAATCCAGAAATAAACCCACAATTATATGGTCAATTAATCTTTGACAAAACAGGAAAGAATATCCATTGGGAAAAAATATCTTTAAAAAATGGTGTTGGGAAAAATCGACAACAACATACAAAAGAATGAAACTGGACCCCTTTCTTACACTATGCACAAAAATAAACTAAAAATGGAAGAAAGACATAAATATGAGAGCTGAAGCCATAAAAGTCTTAGAAGAGAGCACAGGCAGTAACTTCTCTGACATCGGCTGTAGCAGCTTCTTTCTAGATATGTCTCCTGAAGCAAGGAAAACAAGAGAAAAAAATACATATTGGGAATACATCAAAATAAAAACTTCTGCACAGTGAAGGAAATAATCAACAAAACTAAAAGGCAATCCACAGAATAGGAGAAGATGTTTACAAATGACATATCCAATAAAGGGTTAGTATCCAAAATATGTAAAGAACTAATACAACTCAAGATCCAAAACCCAAATATTCCAATTAAAAAATAGGCAGAAGATATAAACAGACATTTCTCCAAAGAAGACATCCAGATGGTCGACGCATGAAAAGATGACGAACATCATTCATCATCACGGAAATGCAAATCAAAATTACAATGAGATATCACCTCCAACCTGTCAGAATGGCTAAAATCAACAACACAAGAAACAATGAGTGTTGGCAAGGATGCAAGAAAAGGACCTTGTGTACTGTTGGTGAGAATACAAACTGGTGTAGCTACTGTGGAAAACAGTATGGAGCTTCCTCAAACTGTTAAAAATAGAACTACCCCATGATCCAGCAGTCTGCTACTGGGTATTTACCCCCAAAACAAAACCAAAAACACTAATTTGAAGGGATACATGCACACCCCAGTGTTTTACTGTGGCATTATTTACAATAGCTAAACTACGGAAGTAGCCAAAGTGTCCATCAATAGATGAATAGATTAAGAAGATGTGATATATAACGGAATGTTACTCCACCATCAAAAAGAATGAAATCTTGCCATTTGCAACAACATGGGTGGAGCTAGAGTAAAATGCTAAGTGAAATAAGTCCATCAGAGAAAGACAAATACAATATGATTTCACTCATATATGGAATTTAAGAAACAAAACAAATGAGGAAAAAAAAAAAAAAACAAATGAGGAAAGGGTGGGGAGGGTAGGTGAAATAGGTGATGGGGATTAAAGCATGCACTTGTCCTGATGAGCACTGGGTGATATATGGAATTGTCAAATCACTATATTGTACACCTGAAATTAATATAATGCTGTATGTTAACTAAATGGAATTAAAATAAAAAAATTTTAAATCAATGAACTAGAGCTACACTTTTCAATAGAGATGAATTTTCCAAACATAATATTAAGTATTAAAAAGGTCACAGAATACACATGCATGAAATAATTTTTACAAAATTTAAAAGCAAGAAGAACAATATTATACTGCTTTGATACAATATAAACAAATGCAGAGAAATGATAAGCATGAAGTTCAGAATAGAGTTTCTATTAAAGTAGGGGTGTATGAGAGGCTTTAATATTTAGGTAATTTCTTTTTTAAACTAAGAGTAGATACATGACTACCTATTATGTCATCATTATACTTATAGGTCTTAAATATTTACTAATAAGATTTTTTTTAAATGCTCTATAATATGGAGGTTCTGGTCCCTTGCCCTTTTATTTCACTAGTACAATTTTTGAGAGGAATTAATTATTGAGGCATGAATCAATATCTTAAAAATAATGTGTATAAAAATAATTTCCATATCTATTTCTTCCTTTCTTCTGCATCCATGAAATAACAAAAGCAAAAGACTTTAACAATACATGGCCCTGATCCTATTGTGGTTGAGCTAGGCACTGGTATCTTTTTCAACACACAGAGGCAAATTGACTAGTGGGTAATATTTGAAAAGGCCTGAAATATTCCATCTCCATGGCCATGTGAGAAAAAAACTTTAAGATTCCCATTAAGTTTTTTATTCCAATCACCTCAACAGCCAATATATATGTATATTATTATATATAATAATAAATATATATATTCTAAAAATGGATAGCTTATTGTTCAGAGCCTGAGTTAGCTTGGTCCTGGGAACCCAGAGTTATGCTAGGAAAAAGTCATACAATTTAATGTGCTAACACCAACAGAAATATGTGGTCTTCCATCTCAGATGGACTTTCTATGTTACTTGGAAACTCATTTATCTGTTTGTGATATGCTTCCTTACACCTCCATAATGATTATTTCAAACTTTTATTATGCACATTCAAGCCTATGATCACACCATTTGTCAGTTTTAGCAATATTTATTTTATCCCACAAAAAAATAGAGGCTATTAGAGGGAATGCCCTCCAGTAAGTGTAGGAAACACCTCATCCAAGTTTATTACATATTTTTTATCTCAATCTCTCATAGCTCCTCAGATCCTAAGGACCATCATCTAATCTCTCTCCTGTAGTGTCTGTTTTCCTCTCTACATTGGCTGCCCTACCTTTCCTTCCTTTCACTCTCTAAATATAGTCAAGACTATCATACTGTAAAGAAAAGTCCTTCCCTTCACAATCACATTCTTTGAAATAATTGTCCACTTTTCCAGTTTATACCTCACCTCCAAGTCCCTTTTCAAACCACTGAAGTCCTAGTTCCTTCCATTCTTATCACAGAAATTGCCCTAAGGTCATGAAGAATAACTGGATGGTAAATATACCTTCTACTTCTTATATCATTTGATTTCTCTGCAGCATTTTTGACACTATTGACCACTTCCTCTGTAATGGTAATATTTTTTTGTCTGTCCAACATCTCTTTGGGAAACCACCCTTCTGTCCTTAATCCATTTGCTTTATTTTTTTATTTTTATTTTTTTTTATTTTTTTTAATTTATTTTTTATTGGTGTTCAATTTACTAACATACAGAATAACACCCAGTGCCCGTCACCCATTCACTCCCACCCCCCGCCCTCCTCCCCTTCTACCACCCCTAGTTCGTTTCCCAGAGTTAGCAGTCTTTACGTTCTGTCTCCCTTTCTGATATTGCCCACACATTTCTTCTCCCTTCTCTTATATTCCCTTTGACTATTATTTATATTCCCCAAATGAATGAGAACATATAATGTTTGTCCTTCTCCGACTGACTTACTTCACTCAGCATAATACCCTCCAGTTCCATCCACGTTGAAGCAAATGGTGGGTATTTGTCGTTTCTAATGGCTGAGTAATATTCCATTGTATACATAAACCACATCTTCTTTATCCATTCATCTTTCGTTGGACACCGAGGCTCCTTCCACAGTTTGGCTATCGTGGCCATTGCTGCTATAAACATCGGGGTGCAGGTGTCCCGGCGTTTCATTGCATTTGTATCTGTGGGGTAAATCCCCAACAGTGCAATTGCTGGGTCGTAGGGCAGGTCTATTTTTAACTGTTTGAGGAACCTCCACACAGTTTTCCAGAGTGGCTGCACCAGTTCACATTCCCACCAACAGTGTAAGAGGGTTCCCTTTTCTCCGCATCCTCTCCAACATTTGTTGTTTCCTGCCTTGTTAATTTTCCCCATTCTCACTGGTGTGAGGTGGTATCTCATTGTGGTTTTGATTTGTATATTTTTTTATTTAAATTCAATTAGCCAACACATAGTGGATCATTAGTTTCAGATGTAGTGTTCAATAATTTATCAGTTGTGATGTGTCTCTTGGCTATTTGTCTTCTTTGAAAAAAGTTTGTTCATGTCTTCTGCCCATTTCTTAATTGGATTATTTGTTTTTTGGATGTTTAGTTTGATAAGTTCTTTATAGATCTTGGGCATTAGCCCTTTATCTGATATGTCATTTGCAAATATCTTCTCCCATTCTGGAATCCATTTGATTTAAATGTGGCTGGCTTCATCCTTTTATTTCTAGGGATGGGTGGTGATCCAAACTTGATCAATCAGAATATTCACCACCCCTTCAATGCTGTGAATGGTTCAGAAATTGGCAAATAATTTATACCAAGTCAATTAAAGCCTTAAACCAGATTTTTTTAAACTGGAATTTTAATGGCAAATTTTTAAAATCAATGATTATAAAGATTATGAAAATCTAAAGCTGCTGCTGACCATTTTTATCAATATCTGAGGACAACCTGCCTAAAAATTCAACAGAGCAAATTAGAAACTAGAGGTAGATTTCAGTGATTCCTGAAAACAGTTATATTCCTGGATTTTCCAGCTATATGAACTAATATTTTATATTTTTAATTTAATATCTATGAGATGGATTTCTATTGCTTGAAATTGAAAAGGTCTTTAATAATACACCCTTCTTGAAACTCTTCTTGTGGTTTCTATGATTCTAATCTATCCTATTTTCCTCCCAACTCTTTAGTCACTCCTCAGATTCCCATGTTCTTTTCTTTTTGTCTATTCTTTAAAAATGTTGCATAAGACTTATAAGTCATGCAATGACCTTTGAGCAGCAGCAATAACATCCTGACTTAAACAACAAAAAAACCCTGATTTTAATAAACATGTGTGTTATTTTTTAAATGTTGTGTAAGATTCCTTTCCTGGTCCTCTTCTCACTCTAGACATTCTCTCTGTGTGAGTTCATCCAATAAAAATAATAACTATAGGACTCCTGGGTGGCTCAGGGGTTGAGCATCTGCCTTTGGCCCAGGGCGTGATCCCAGGATCCAGGATCGAGTCCCACATAGGGCTCCTTGCAGGGAGCCTGCTTCTCCCTCAGCCTGTGTCTCTGCCTCTCTCTCTCTCGCTGTGTCCCTCATGAATAAATAAATAAAAATCTTTAAAAAATAACTATAGATGTTTTAGAGTATATAATTTCATATATACACATATATAATTTTCTCATGACTATCTTGTAAAGTATGATTATTATTTTTTTTTGTAAAGTATGATTATTGTTTCCATTTTACAGAGGTAGAAACTGAGTCTAAACTGGGTAACTTGTTCTAAATTACTGGGCTAGGAAAGATTAGAGATGGAATTTGAACCCTGGTATCTGTGATTCCAATGTCCATAATATTTTTTAACACAACATTTATTCATTTATCAAGTAATTGAGTTCTTACTATGTTTTCTGACACTGTTCTAACCTCTGGGAGACAGAGTCCCTGCATTAATGTGTCTTAATTTCTAAAGGTGTGTTAAAAACAGATCATTCCTCCTAAAAAAATACATGGTTTTAGCCAGTGCAAGAACACAAATAAAGGAAATAAAAGTTATAAAAATTAGTAAGAATAAGATAGAAATGTCTCTTTTTTTTCTGATAACATAATTGAATAAAGTAATCGATATAAATTTAGCAAGGTTTCTGCATACAAAGTCAGTATACAAAAAATAACTTTCATGCATTACTTACCTCAACTCTTAGCTTGTGAGGGATGGTAACTGGGACCCTATGACTGCTCCTGTCACCTGTGCCTGCTACCTGGAGCCATCATGCATAAGTACATCTTCATCCATGTTGCCCAGGCTGGTGTCCAGATTGGCAATGCATGCTGGGGACTCTGTTGCCTGGAACATGGCATCCAGCCTGATGGCCAGATACTGAGTGACAAGACCATTGAGGAAGGAGATTATTTCTTCAACATCTTCAGTGAGATGGGTGCTGGCAAGCATGTGCCCAGGGCAGTGTTTGTAGATCTGGAACCTACAGTCATTGATGACGTCTACACTGGCACCTACCACCAGCTCTTTTACCCTGAGCGCCTCACCACAGGCAAAGAAGTTGTTTCCCCAAGGCACTACACCATCGGCAGGGAGATCATTGGCCCTGTCTTGGACTGAATTCAGAAACTGGCTCACCAGTGCACAGGTCTGGTTCTGGGTTCACCTCCAAACTCCATACTGATGGAACATCTCTCTGTCAGTTATGGCAAGAATTCTAAGCTGGAGTTCTCCATTTACCTGGCCCTTCAAGTTTCCACAATTGTTGTAATTGAGCCCTACAACTGTCCTTACTACCAACACCACCCTAGAGCACTTTGACTGTGTCTTCATGGTAGACAACAAGGCCATCTATGACATCTGTTGCAGAAACCTCGATATTGAGGCACCTGGGTGGCTCAGTTGGTTACGCGTTCAACTCTTGATTTCACCTCAGGTCATGATCTCATGGGTTGTGGGATCAAGCCCCGCATCTGGCTCTGCCCTCACCAAGGAGTCTGCTTGAAAGTTTCTCTCCTTCTGCCCCCCTAAACACGCACATGCATATGCGCTCACTGATTCTCTCCTAAAAGAAGAAGAAGCAGCCTTGATATTGAATGCCTAAACTACATTAACCTTAACCACCTTATTAGCCAGATTGTGTCTTCCCTCACTGCTTCCCCCAGATTGATGGAACCCTGAATGTTGATCTGACAGAATTCCAGACCAACCTGGTACCCAATCCCTGCACCCACATCCCTCTAGCCACATATGCCCCTGTCATTTCTGCTGAGAAAGCCTACCATGAATAGCTTTCTGTAGCACAGATCACCATTGGATGCTTTGAGCCAGGCAGCCAGATGGTGAAATATGACCCTTGTCATAAAAAAAAACACATGGCTTGCTGCCTGTGATTTCCCAAGATGTCAATGCTGCCAATTGCCACCATCAAGACCAATTGCAGCATCCAGTTTGTGGACTGGTGCCCCATTGGCATTAATTCTAGCCTCCTACTGTGGTACCTGGTGGAGACCTGGCCAAAGTATAGTGAGCTGTGTGCATACTGAGCAACACCACAGCCATTGCTGAAGCCTGAGCCCACCTGGACCATAAGATTGACCTAATATATGCCAAGCATGCCTTCATTCACTGGTATGTGGGTGAAAGGATGGAGGAAGGAGAGTTTTCTGAAACCCATGAGGACATAGCTGGCCTTGAGAAAGATTATGAGGCAGTTGATGTGGATTCTCTTGAAGAAGAAGGAGAAGAACACTAATTACCATTGCTTTCAGCCCTGCTTGTCACACTCAGAACTTTAGCTTAAACATTTGCTGACAGGCATTAAACCTCTCTGGTTATATTGTCTTCACTTTCAACTGTGATCATGTCTTACTTTTCTGTGTGTAGCTGTAAGATTTTTCCATCATGTTTCAAAGTAAAGGCTTTAAGAAATAAAACAAAACCCACAAAAACAATTATATTTCTACATATTAGCAAGAAATAATTAGAAAATAAAAAATTTTAATACCATTTTAATAACATCAAAAACATTAAATATCTAGAAATAAATCTAGCCAAAAATGAGCAAAACTTCTATTCTGAAATTACAAAGCTTTGCCAAGAGAAATTAAAGCTGTCTTAAATAAATGAAATATATACCTTACTCATGTCATGAATTACAAGACTTAATATATATTGTTAAGACAGTAGTTCTCCCTCAATTGATCTCTAGATTCAATGTAATTCTAATCAAAATTTCTCAGGGCTCTCTATATATGTGTCTGTATGTGTATACATTGACATGTTGATTCTAAAATGTATGTGGAAATGCAGAGGACCCAAAAAAGTCAAGGAAATCTTGAGGAACAACAACGTGGAAGGATTTATACCACCAAATATCAAGATTTGTAACAGAGTTACAAAAATTAGGATGGCATGATAATGACATCAGTATAGAGAAGCAAATGGAACAGAATAGTCCAATTGGAAGTCCTACATTTAAAACAAGAGGTGGGGGATCCCTGGGTGGCTCCGCGGTTTGGTGCCAGGCTTCCGCGCAGGGCGTATTCCTGGAGTCTGGGGATCGAGTCCCACATCCGGCTCCTTGCAGGGAGCCTGCTTCTCCCTCTGCCTGTGTCCCTGCCTCTCTCTCTCTCTCTCTCTCTCTCATGAATAAATGAATAAAATCTTAAAAAAATAAATAAAAATAATCTTTAAAAAATAAATTAAAAAAATAAAACAAGAGGTGTTTTCAGAAATGATGAAAAATGTATTTTGAGTCCTACCTTACCCCACACACAAAAATAAATTCTATATATTTTAGACCTAAATGTGAATAATAAAACAATTAATCATTTTAGTAAAATGCATAGGAGAATATTCTCATGATTTGAGAGTAGGCAAAGATTTCTTAAGCAGAACACAAAGAATGTTGTACATAAAAGAAAAACTTGGGAAATAGACATTAAAATTAAGAACTTCTGTTCATGGGTGTCTGGATGGCTCACTTGGCTAAGCCTCTGATTCTTGTTTTCAGCTCAAGTTGTGACCTCGTAGGTTGTGGGCTGAAGCCCCATGTCTGGCTCTGTCCTCTCCAGGAAGTCTGCTTGAAAGATTGTTTCCCCCTTGCCCCACTTGCTTGCTCTCTCTCAAAATAAGTAAATATATCTTTAAAAAAAAAAAAAAAAAAGAACTTCTGTTCATCAGAAATCACCATTAAGAGAATGAAAAGGCAAGCAGGATCTGAGAAAAGATATTTACTGTACCTTTGTTCATCAAAGGTTTTTAACTGACTATATAGAAAATTCCTACAAATCAATAAGAAAGCCCAACAGAAAAATAGACAGTAGATTTGAACAGAAACGTCATCAAAGAGAACATTCAAATAGCCTATAAATAGAGGAAAATGTGTTCCAGTTCATGAGTCACCAGAGAAATGCAAATTTAAATCACGAGATAAAATTATGTGTTCAACAGAATAACTTAAAAAGCAGACAGTGCCAAATGTTGGCAAAGTTATGGAATACAGGGATTTTCATACAGTGCTGGTGGGAATCTAAATTGGTATAACTTCAGAAAACTGTTTGGCACTATTTATAAACCTGAACATACCTCATTTTCAGCATTTATACTCCTGGAGAAATGAATCTATACACCTACCAAAGGACATGTGGAGAATGATTATGGCAGCTTCTTTTTTGTTCTAGCCAAATTTGGAAACTATTCCAATGTCTATGACCAGTGGACTGAATTTTAAGAGTATAGTATATTCATACAATAGAATACTATGCATCAGTGAATAACAACTACTGCCATGCAATGTGGATAAAAGTAGTTAAATTATTGGGCAAAACCAGATACAACAGAGCACATGCTGAATGATTCCATTAATATGAAGTTCAAAAACAGGTAAAATTAATCTATAGTGCCGGAAGTCAAGGAAGTTTTACCAAAGAAGGAAAGAAAAAAAGGAAAGAAGGTAGAAAAGAAGATGGGGAGAGAGGGAAAGGGAGAGGAAGAAAGGAAGGGAAGAAGGAAGGAATGTTAGTGTTAACTTTGGAGGGAAGCTGTGACTGGAGAGGTAGCATGAGAGTGATTCTGGAATCATGGTGATGCTCTTTTTTTTTTTATGCTCTTTTTTTTAATGTGGTAAAATATACATAATATTTTTCATTTTAACTATTTATGAGTGTACAATTCAGTGACATTAAATATATTGCCAATATTGTATAATCATTATCACTGTTTATAGCCAAGGCATTTCCATTATCCCCAACAAAAACCCTCTACCCAAAAAAAAAAAAAAAAACCTCTACCCAAAACAATACATTCCCTTTTTTTACTTTCCCCAATTCATAGTGATATCTATATCACTTTCTATCTCTATGAATTTGCTTACTCTAGCTACAATATTTTTCCTTGGATATCCAGGTCCATCCATGTTGTAGCATATATCAAATTTTATTCCTTTTTAATGGCTGAATGATATTCCACTGCATGTATATACATTTTATTTATTCATTTATCTGTTGATGTATGTTTGGGTTGTTTTCACTTTTTGCCTATTGTGAATAATACTGTTATGAACATTGGTGTACAAATATCTGTTCAAATCTCTGCTTTCAATTTTTGTAGATATATACTTGAGAGTGGAATTATTTAGTTATATGTTATTCTATGTTTAAATCCTTTGAGAAACTACCAAACTCTTTCACAGCGGCTACATCATTTTACATTCTTACCAGCAATGCACCAGAGTTCCAATTTCTCCACATTCCCACCCATACTTATTTTGTTTTTATCTTAATTTTTTATAACCATCCTAGTAAGAGTGAAGTGCTATCTCGTTGTGGTTTTTTTTTTAAGATTTTATTTATTTATTCATGAGAGACATACAGAGAGAGGCAGAGACATAAACAGAGGGAAAAGCAGGCTCCCCACAGGGAACCCAATGCAGGACTCTATCCCCGGACTGGGATCATGCCCTGAGCCCAATGCAGACACTCAACTGCTCAACCAATGAGCCACCCAGGCATCCTCTCATTGTGGTTTTGATTTGTGTTTCTCTAATGACAAATGGTGTTGAGCATTGTTTATATGTTTATTGGCTACTTGTATATCTTTTTTGAAGAAATGTCTCTTAAAGTTCTTTGTCTGGGCACCTGGGTGGCTCAGTTGGTTAAGTGTCTGCCTTCAGCTCAGGTCATGATACTAGGATCCTGGGATTGAGTCTGGTATCAGGCTCCCTACTCAGGAAGTCTGCTTCTCCCTCTACCCCTCCCCCTTGCTTGGATCTCTCACTCTTTCTCTCAAATAAATAAATAAAATATTTTTTTAAAAAGTCCTTTGTCTATTTTTTAATTGGGTTGTTTGTTGTTATATTTTAGAAGTACTTTATATTCTTTATGTTAAGGAACATTAATTTCTTATCAGATAGGCAAATATTTTCTCTCATTCAGTATTTTGTCTTTTCACTTTCTCGTTCTATCCTTTGATGCACAAAACTTCCTAATTTTGATGAAGTTGTTTATCTATTTTTCCTTTTGTTTCCTTTGCTTTTGATGTCATATCCATGAAGTCATTGCTGAATCCAATGTCATAAAGATTTTCCCCAAGTTTTCAGCTGAGAGTTTTATAGCTTTAGCTCTTAAGTTTAAATCTTTCATTAAATTTTTGTTCATTTTTGCATATGGTGTAAAAGTCCAACTTTCCAAATCCTTTGCATGGGATATCCAGTTGTCCTAGCACCATTTGTTGAAAATACTGTTCTTCCTCCATTGAGTAGACTTGAAAAAAATACATTAAAAAATTAAAAAATTAAATAAAATAAAGTTTAAAAAAGAAAAAAATACATATATATACACACAAATTAACATATATACTTACATACATATATAAATATGTGTGTATATATATATATGTAGATTTATTTATGGGCTGTCCTATTCGTTGGTCTGTGTCTGTCCTTATGCCTCTAATACTGTTTTTAATTACTTTAGCTTTAGCTTTGTAGTAAGTTTCAAAATTGGGTAATGTGAATCTTCCAAGTTTATCCTTCTTAAAAAATATATTTTATTTATTTATTTGAGAGAGAGAAAGATAGCAAGAGAAAGCACAAGCAGTGGTGAGAGGGAGAAACAAGCTTCCTGCTGATCAGGGAGCCTGACTCAGATCTCCATCCCAGGACGTGGGATCATGACCTGAGCCAAAGGCAGTTGTTTAACTGACTGAGCCACCCAGGCACCCCTTCCAAGTTTATCCTTTTTCAAGATTGTTTTAGCCATTCAGGGCCCTTTACAATTCTATATGAAAGCAAGGATCAGGTCATCCATTTCTGTGAAAGAGACTGTTGAATTTTGATAAAATTGCATTGAATCTATAGATCCCTTTGGGTAGTATTTACCTCTTTACAAATTAAGTCTTCCTATCCATGAACACAGGATTTTTTTCATTTATTTGTCTTCTTTAATTTTTTTCATCAATAGTTTGTGGTTTTCAGCATTTATATCTTTATTCTTCTTGGTTAGATTTATTCCTAAGTAATTCTTTTAGGTGCTTTTGAAAATGGAATTGCTTTCCAAATTTCCTTCTTGGGTTGTTCATTGCTATTGTACAGAAACACAACTAACTTTGTGTGTTGGTGTTGTACCTTGCAACCTTGCTGAATTCATTATTAGCTCTAGTGGCTTTCTTGTGAATTTTCCAAGATATTCTATATATAGGATCATGTCATCTGTAAATATAGGGCTTTTTTTTTTTCCTAAAATGGATGACTTTTAATTTCTTTTTCTTCTCTAATATCTCTGGCTAGAACTTCCAGTACAATGTTGAATAGCAGCTGTGAAAGTGTGTATCCTTGTCTTTTTCCTGATCTTAAGGGGAAAGTTTTCAGTCTTTCACCATTGAGTATGATGTTAATTGGGGGTTTTTAAATAAATATCATTTATCATTCTGAGGAATTTCCCCTCCGTTTCTAGTTTTCTGAGAGGGTTTTTTTTTTTTTAATCATGAAATGATGTTGGATTTGGTCAAATACCTTTTCTATGTCAATTGAGATGATTATGTGGTTTTTTTTCCCCTTCATTCTATTAATGTGATGAATGACCCTGATTGTCTTATGTTGGATCACAATTGCATATCTGGGATAAATTTCTCTTGATCATGGTGAATATCCCTCTTACTATGCTCTTGGATTTGATTTGCTAATATCTTGTTGAGGATTTTTGCATCTATATTCAAAAGGAATATTGGTCTGCAGTTTTCTTGTGTTGTCTTTATCTGCTTTTGGTATTAGATTAATGCTGGCCTCATAGAATGAGTTAGAAACCATCCTGTCCCCTTCAATTCTTTGGGAAGAGCTTGGTAAGGATTGATTTTATTTTACTTTATGTTTATTCTTTTTTAAGATTTTATTTTTTTAAAGTAATCTCTAGGGATCCCTGGGTGGCGCAGAGGTTTGGCGCCTGCCTTTGGCCCAGGGCGTGATCCTGGAGACCCGGGATCGAATCCCACATCGGGCTCCCGGTGCATGGAGCCTGCTTCTCCCTCTGCCTGTGTCTCTGCGCCTCTCTCTCTCTGTGACTATCATAAATAAATAAAAAAATTAAAAAAAAAAAATAAAGTAATCTCTACACCCAACATGGGGCTCAAACTCACAACCCAGAGACCAAGAATCACACACTTCACTGACTGAGCCACCAGGGGCCCCCGTTTTTAATTCTTTAAATGTTTGATTACACTGTTGGAGCCATCCAGTCCATGGCTTCTCTTTGCTGGGAGAGCACTGATTACTGATTCAGTCTCTACCTGCTATAGGTATGTTGAGATTTTCTATTTCTTTTTTAGTCAGTTTAGATAATTTTTTTGTTTCAAGGAATTTGTCCACTTATTCTAGGTTATTATTCCTACCTCTTTGAGACTGGTGGTAATGTTCCCACCTTCATTTCTTATTTTGCTTATTTGTGTCTTTTCTTTTTCCTTGCCAGTCTAACTAGATGTTTATCAATTATTGGCCTTTTCAAAGAACTAACTTGGCTTTATTGATTTCCTCTACTATTTCTATTCTCTATTTTGTTTATCTCCACTCTAATCTTTATTATTTCCTTCCTTCTGTTTCAGTTCTGAGTTTATCTTGCTCTCCTTTTTTTAGTCCCTTGAGATGTAAAGTTAGGTGGTGCCTGGGTGGCTCAGTTGGTTGAGTGTCTGACTCTAGGGTTCATCTTAGGTCCTGATCTTATGGGTTGTGAGATCAAGCCCAGAGCTGGGCTCCATGTTCATCAGGGAGTCGGTCTGGGGATTCTTTCCCTTTGCCCCTTCCCTTATGTACATGCATGTGCGTGCACACATTCTCTCTCTCTCTTAAATCAGTCAATCAATCTTAAAAAAGATGTAAAGTTAGGTTATTGATTTGAGGTCTTTTTTTAATGTAGTCACTTATGGCTATAAATTTCCCTCTGAGCACTGCTTTCACTGTATCCCATAAGTTTTGTATGTTATATTTTCATTTTCATTCATCTCTAAGAATTTTCTATTTCCCTTGTAATTTCTTCTTTGGTTCGTTGGTGTTTAAGAATGTGTGTTTAGGGGGAGGGGCAAGATGGCGGAAGAGTAGAGTCTCCAAATCACCTGTCCCAACCAAATTACCTAGAAAACCTTCAAATTATCCTGAAAATCTATGAATTCGGCCTGAGATTTAAAGAGAGAACACCTGGAATGCTACAGTGAAAAGAGTTCATGCTTCTATCAAGGTAGGAAGACGGGAAAAAGAAATAAACAAAAGGCCTCCAAGGGGGAGGGGCCCCGCGAGGAGCCGGGCTGAGGCCGGGGCGAGTGTCCCCAGGACAGGAAAGCCCCGTCCTGGAGAAGCAGGAGCTGCACCAACCTTCCCAGGCGGAAAGGGGCTCGCAGGGAGTTGGAGCAGGACCCAGTAGGGCGGGGATGCCCTCAGGCTCCCTGGGACAGTAACAGAGCAACTATGCGCCCAGCTCCCTAAGGGCTGCAGCGCGCACCGCGGGACCCGGAGCAGCTAGGGGGCGGGGGGGGTCTCGGGCGGCGGCTCCGCAGAGGGGGCTGCTCGGCCAGGAGCAGCTCGGAGGGGCTTGAGCGGAGGAAGAGGCTCCGTGTGGAGGGGGCTGCGAGGCTCCGGGAGCAGCTCGGGGGGCTCGAGCGGCGGCTCCGCGGAGGCGGCTGCGCGGCCGGGAGCACGAATTCAACCGCGCAGACCAGGAGCACTGGGTGCCGGGACACAGCCCAGGATCCGGCCTCCCCCCGGGACAGGCAGAGGCCAGGAGGGCCCAGGACCGCAAGGACGCTCCTACCCCGAGCTGAGCAGATCAGCGGCCCCGCCCCGGAGCCTCCAGGCCCTGCAGACAGAGAGCTCCGGAGCTACTGCGGGAGCTGAATCCAGGGCTCCAGAGCTGGCCCCACCACTACGGTTGTTCCTCCTGGGGCCTCACGGGGTAAACAACCCCCACTGAGCCCTGCACCAGGCAGGGAGCAGAGCAGCTCCCCCAAGTGCTAACACCTGAAAATCAGCACAACAGGCCCCTCCCCCAGAAGACCAGCTAGAAGGACAAGTTCCAGGGGAAGTCAAGGGACTTAAAGTATACAGAATCAGAAGATACTCCCCCGTGGGTTTTTTGTTTTGTTTTGTTTTTGTTTTGTTTTGTTTTGCTTTTTTATTTGTTTGCTTCCCCCACCCTTTTTTCCCTTTCTTTCTTCTTTCTCTTTTTCTTCTTTTTTTCTTTTTTTCTTTCTTTTTTTTTTCTCTTTCTCTTTTCTTTCCTTCTTTCTCTCCTCTCTTTTTCTCCTTTTCCCAATACAACTTGCTTTTGGCCACTCTGCACTGAGCAAAATGACTAGAAGGAAAACCTCACCTCAAAAGAAAGAATCAGAAACAGTCCTCTCTCCCACAGAGCTACAAAATCTGGATTACAATTCAATGTCAGAAAGCCAATTCAGAAGCACTATTATACAGCTACTGGTGGCTCTAGAAAAAAGCATAAAGGACTCAAGAGACTTCATGACTGCAGAATTTAGAGCTAATCAGGCAGAAATTAAAAATCAATTGAATGAGATGCAATCCAAACTAGAAATCCTAACGACGAGGGTTAACGAGGTGGAAGAACGACTGAGTGACATAGAAGACAAGTTGATGGCAAAGAGGGAAACTGAGGAAAAAAGAGACAAACAATTAAAAGACCATGAAGCTAGATTAAGGGAAATAAACGACAGCCTAAGGAAGAAAAACCTACATTTAATTGGTGGTTCCCGAAGTTGCTGAAAGGGACAGAGGGCCAGAATATGTATTTGAACAAATTCTAGCTGAAAACTTTCCTAATCTGGGAAGGGAAACAGGCATTCAGATCCAGGAAATAGAGAGATCCCCCCCTAAAAGCAATAAAAACCGTTCAACACCTCGACATTTAATAGTGAAGCTTGCAAATTCCAAAGATAAAGAGAAGATCCTTAAAGCAGCAAGAGACAAGAAATACCTGACTTTTATGGGGAGGAGTATTAGGGTAACAGCAGACCTCTCCACAGAGACCTGGCAGGCCAGAAAGGGCTGGCAGGATATATTCAGGGTCCTAAATAAGAAGAACATGCAACCAAGAATACTTTATCCAGCAAGGCTCTCATTCAAAATGGAAGGAGAGATGAAGAGCTTCCAAGACAGGCAGGAACTGAAAGACTATGTGACCTCCAAACCAGCTCTGCAAGAAATTTTAAGGGGGACTCTTAAAACTCCCCTTTAAGAAGAAGTTCAGTGGAACAATCCACAAAAACAAAGACTGAATAGATATCATGATGACACTAAACTCATATCTCTCAATAGTAACTCTGAACGTGAACAGGCTTAATGACCCCATCAAAAGGTGCAGGGTTTCAGACTGGATAAAAAAGCAGGACCCATCTATTTGCTGTCTACAAGAGACTCATTTTAGACAGAAGGACACCTACAGCCTGAAAATAAAAGGTTGGAGAACCATTTACCATTCGAATGGTCCTCAAAAGAAAGCAGGGGTAGCCATCCTTATATCAGATAAACTAAAATTTACCCCGAAGACTGTAGTGAGAGATGAAGAGGGACACTATATCATACTTACAGGATCTATCCAACAAGAGGACTTAACAATCCTCAATATATATGCCCCAAATGTGGGAGCTGCCAAATATATAAATCAATTAATAACCAAAGTGAAGAAATACTTAGATAATAATACACTTATACTTGGTGACTTCAATCTAGCTCTTTCTATACTCGATAGGTCTTCTAAGCACAACATCTCCAAAGAAACGAGAGCTTTCAATGATACACTGGACCAGATGGATTTCACAGATATCTACAGAACTTTACATCCAAACTCAACTGAATACACATTCTTCTCAAGTGCACATGGAACTTTCTCCAGAATAGACCACATACTGGGTCACAAATCGGGTCTGAACCGATACCAAAAGATTGGGATCGTCCCCTGCGTATTCTCAGACCATAATGCCTTGAAATTAGAACTAAATCACAAGAAGTTTGGAAGGACCTCAAACACGTGGAGGTTAAGGACCATCCTGCTAAAAGATGAAAGGGTCAACCAGGAAATTAAGGAAGAATTAAAAAGATTCATGGAAACTAATGAGAATGAAGATACAACCGTTCAAAATCTTTGGGATGCAGCAAAAGCAGTCCTAAGAGGGAAATACATCGCAATACAAGCATCCATTCAAAAACTAGAAAGAACTCAAATACAAAAGCTAACCTTACACATAAAGGAGCTAGAGAAAAAAACAGCAGATAGATCCTACACCCAGGAGAAGAAGAGAGTTAATAAAGATTCGAGCAGAACTCAACAAAATCGAGACCAGAAGAACTGTGGAACAGATCAACAGAACCAGGAGTTGGTTCTTTGAAAGAATTAGTAAGATAGATAAACCATTAGCCAGCCTTATTAAAAAGAAGAGAGAGAAGACTCAAATTAATAAAATCATGAATGAGAAAGGAGAGATCACTACCAACACCAAGGAAATACAAACGATTTTAAAAACATATTATGAACAGCTATACGCCAATAAATTAGGCAATCTAGAAGAAATGGATGCATTCCTGGAAAGCCACAAACTACCAAAACTGGAACAGGAAGAAATAGAAAACCTGAACAGGCCAATAACCAGGGAGGAAATTGAAGCAGTCATCAAAAACCTCCCAAAACACAAGAGTCCAGGGCCAGATGGCTTCCCAAGGGAATTCTATCAAACGTTTAAAGAAGAAACCATACCTATTCTCCTAAAGCTGTTTGGAAAGATAGAAAGAGGTGGAGTACTTCCAAATTCGTTCTATGAGGCCAGCATCACCTTAATTCCAAAACCAGACAAAGACCCCACCAAAAAGGAGAATTACAGACCAATATCCCTGATGAACATGGATGCAAAAATACTCAACAAGATACTGGCCAATAGGATCCAACAGTACATTAAGAAAATTATTCACCATGACCAAGTAGGATTTATCCCTGGGACACAAGGCTGGTTCAACACCCGTAAAACAATCAATGTGATTCATCATATCAGCAAGAGAAAAACCAAGAACCATATGATCCTCTCATTAGATGCAGAGAAAGCATTTGACAAAATACAGCATCCATTTCTGATCAAAACTCTTCAGAGTGTAGGGATAGAGGGAACATTCTTCAACATCTTAAAAGCCATCTACAAAAAGCCCACAGCAAATATCATTCTCAATGGGGAAGTACTGGGAGCCTTTCCCCTAAGATCAGGAACAAGACAGGGATGTCCACTCTCACCACTGCTATTCAACATAGTACTGGAAGTCCTAGCCTCAGCAATCAGACAACAAAAAGACATTAGAGGCATTCAAAATGGCAAAGAAGAAGTCAAACTCTCCCTCTTCGCTGATGACATGATACTCTACATAGAAAACCCAAAAGTCTCCACCCCAAGATTGCTAGAACTCATACAGCAATTTGGTAGCATGGCAGGATACAAAATCAATGCCCAGAAATCAGTGGCATTTCTATACACTAACAATGAGACTGAAGAAAGAGAAATTAAGGAGTCAATCCCATTTACAATTGCACCCAAAAGCATAAGATACCTAGGAATAAACCTAACCAAAGATGTAAAGGATCTATACCCTGAAAACTATAGAACACTTCTGAAAGAAATTGAGGAAGACACAAAGAGATGGAAAAATATTCCATGCTCATGGATTGGCAGAATTGATATTGTGAAAATGTCAATGTTACCCAGGGCAATATACACGTTTAATGCAATCCCTATCAAAATACCATGGACTTTCTTCAGAGAGTTAGAACAAATTATTTTAAGATTTGTGTGGAATCAGAAAAGACCCCGAATAGCCAGGGGAATTTTAAAAAGAAAACCATATCTGGGGGCATCACAATGCCAGATTTCAGGTTGTACTACAAAGCTGTGGTCATCAAGACAGTGTGGTACTGGCACAAAAACAGACACATAGATCAATGGAACAGAATAGAGAACCCAGAAGTGGACCCTGAACTTTATGGTCAACTAATATTCGATAAAAGAGGAAAGACTATCCATTGGAAGAAAGACAGTCTCTTCAATAAATGGTGCTGGGAAAATTGGACATCCACATGCAGAAGAATGAAACTAGACCACTCTCTTTCACCATACACAAAGATAAACTCAAAATGGATGAAAGATCTAAATGTGAGACAAGATTCCATCAAAATCCTAGAGAAGAATACAGGCAACACCCTTTTTGAACTCAGCCACAGTAACTTCTTGCAAGATACATCCACGAAGGCAAAAGAAACAAAAGCAAAAATGAACTATTGGGACTTCATCAAGATAAGAAGCTTTTGCACAGCAAAGGATACAGTCAACAAAACTCAAAGACAACCTACAGAATGGGAGAAGATATTTGCAAATGACATATCAGATAAAGGGCTAGTTTCCAAGATCTATAAAGAACTTATTAAATTCAACACCAAAGAAACAAACAATCCAATCATGAAATGGGCAAAAGACATGAAGAGAAATCTCACAGAGGAAGACATAGACATGGCCAACACGCACATGAGAAAATGCTCTGCATCACTTGCCATCAGGGAAATACAAATCAAAACCACAATGAGATACCACCTCACACCAGTGAGAATGGGGAAAATTAACAAGGCAGGAAACCACAAATGTTGGAGAGGATGCGGAGAAAAGGGAACCCTCTTACACTGTTGGTGGGAATGTGAACTGGTGCAGCCACTCTGGAAAACTGTGTGGAGGTTCCTCAAAGAGTTAAAAATAGACCTGCCCTATGACCCAGCAATTGCACTGTTGGGGATTTACCCCAAAGATACAGATGCAATGAAACGCAGGGACACCTGCACCCGGATGTTTATAGCAGCAATGGCCACGATAGCCAAGCTGTGGAAGGAGCCTCGGTGTCCATCGAAAGATGAGTGGATAAAGATGTGGTTTATGTATACAATGGAATATTACTCAGCTATTAGAAATGACAAATACCCACCATTTGCTTCAATGTGGATGGAACTAGAGGGTATTATGCTGAGTGAAGTAAGTCAGTCGGAGAAGGACAAACATTATATGTTCTCATTCATTTGGGGAATATAAATAATAGTGAAAGGGAATATAAGGGAAGGGAGAAGAAATGTGTGGGAAATATCAGAAAGGGAGACAGAACGTAAAGACTGCTAACTCTGGGAAACGAACTAGGGGTGGTAGAAGGGGAGGAGGATGGGGGGGTAGGAGTGAATGGGTGACGGGCACTGGGGGTTATTCTGTATGTTGGTAAATTGAACACCAATAAAAAATAAATTAAAAAAAAGAATGCGTGTTTAAAGTACCACAGATTTGTGAATTTTCCAGTTTTTCTTTTGTTATTGATTTCTAACTTCATCCTGTTTTGGTCAGAGAGGATACTTTATGTGATATCTATGTTTTTAAGTTTGTTGAGATTTGTTTTGTGGCCTAACATATGATTTATCTGAAGGATATCCCATGTGTGTTTGAAAAGAATGTGTATTGTGTTGTTGTTGGGTAGAATGTTCCCTCTATGTCTATTAGGGATAGTTAGTTTTTGTATATGATAGGAGCTAGAGGTCCAACTTCATTTTTTTCCCATGTGGATATCCAATTTTTGTAGCACCATTTGCTGAAGAAACAGTTTTTCAAACCCCGTTGAATGATCTTGGCACCTCTGTCAAAAATTAGTTGGTCGTGGGATCCCTGGGTGGCGCAGCGGTTTAGCGCCTGCCTTTGGCCCAGGGCGTGATCGTGGAGACCCGGGATTGAATCCCACATCGGGCTCCCGGTGCATGGAGCCTGCTTCTCCCTCTGCCTATGTCTCTGCCGCTCTCTCTGTGTGTGTGACTATCATAAATAAATAAAAATTAAAAAAAAAATTGGTCGTAGACATATGGGTTTAGTTCTAGACTTTCAATTCTATTATATTTACATATGTCTATCCTTATGCCAATACCAAAAGTTTTATAGTTTTTTTTTCATATTGGTCATGACACATTTTTGTTTGGTTTATCTCTAGGTATTCTCCAGTTTTGTCACTATTGTAGAAAGAAACTTCAAAAAATTATATACTTAAACAGTTATTGCTAATACCTAGGATATATATCATTTATCCTAGGTATAAATCATCATTTATAAATCTATCATTGGTTTTTTAACAACTAATAATCAATTTTAACAACTAATAATCAATTTATTTAAAAGGTTAATTTAAGCACCTGTAATGGTGACTTCAGTCTTAACTTTTGGTTCAGTATTGATGGAAGTAATCTGCCTAACAATCTCAGAAGGGCTGTGCAAATCAGTGAGTTGTTTGTAGATCCTTATCTGAAAATGATCTTCAAGTCTTAGAACTTTCACCACAAGGAGTTTTTCTTATAGTGATTCTCAAGGCATCCAAACTGGTCCTTTCATTTTGAGATTCTTTACATTTTTGCCTCTGATCAAGTAAGGCAGCATAGACTTTCTCCAAAGATTTTATGTTGTGGTTGGCTAGAGTAATTCTAATTTGGTGAATTGCCACCTCTGGTTCCATAGGTGTCTTCCCAGGTCCTTAAAAGCCATGGCTTTGGTGGACCTTCTGACAGACTTGTTTCTCCAAGTGAGTGAACTGAGGTGAGTCAGGAGCTGAGCCAGGTGTCCAGAGCTCTGCTGTAGGTCTGGCTTCATTGTTCTCAAAGACTACTTTTGTATTTTAATCATGTATCTTGCATTTGTTATTTGGTGCTTTTAAAAAAATAATGGTAAAAGGCACATAATGTACAATTTACCATTTAAACTATGTTGAAGTGTACAATTCACTGTCATTAAGTAAATACACAATGTTGTCCAACCATCACCATTGTCTAGTTCCAGAGGTTTTTCATCATCCCAAACAGAAACTCCATTTGGTAAGATTTGTATCTTTCTTCAGTAGTAAAATATCTTCTTGCATTATCACTTTAAATATTTCCTTATCTCTCTAGTCTTGATTCACTCCATTAAACACTTTTATAAGACGAATATTAAAAGTTCTGGATCTATCCTTCATTCTCTTATTTCCTTTGACCTTTTTATCTGCTTTGGCCTGGTCTTCCAGCTTGCTGATCTTCAAGGCAGTGTGTTTATGGTTTTGTTGATAGCAATGATTCTTTTTAATTTCCAAGTGATTTCCCTTTCTTTTTTGGTTTGTTTAGTTTCTTTTTCTTTTTTAAAAAGATTTTTATTTATTCATTTATAGAGAGAGGAGAGCACAAGCAGGGGGAGCAGCAGGGAGAGGGAGAGGAAGAAGCAGACTCCCCGCTGAGCAGAGAGCCCAATGTGGGGCTCAATCCCAGAACGCTGGGATCATGACCTGAGCTGCTTAACAAACTGAGCCACCAAGGCACCCCTAGTTTCTTTTTTAAAATAAACTTTTATTTTTTTAATACTTTTAGATTTATAAAAACATTATGAAAATAATACAGAAAGTCCCTGTTTATCCCACATCCAGTTATACCTATTATTAATACCTTGTATTAAAGTGGCACATTTGTCACAATTAATAAGCATATTTTATCCAGATTTCCTTTGTTTTTTTTTAAGATTCTCTCTCTCTCTGAGAGAGAGAGAGTGAACAAGAGAGTTCATGAGTGGGGAGAGGGGTCAATCTCCCTGACCTAGGGAGAGGGAAAGAGAATCTGAAGCAGACTCTACACTGAGAGTGGAGCCCAACATGGGGCTTGATCTCATGAACCTGAGATCATGACTCCAGCTGTAACCAAGGGTTAGTTGTTTAACCAACTAAGCCACCCAGGCAACCTAGATTTCCATATATATATATATATATATGGTAGACTCTTCACTGCCTCCTTAGCAGACATTTCCTCACTTTTTTGCCTGCTAACTGAGCCTCAATTTTGTAGCATATGGAAATCCCTTGATATCCGGAACTTGCTCTAAATCCTGGCATGAAGGAATAAATTATGATTAGTTAAAACTATTCATAATCCCTTTTTCCTTTACCAGTTATTAATCTAGGGGTAGATATGCAACTTAATAAGGCCAAGGAAACATAAAGGAAAATCTTGGAGCAGAAAGTCAGGGATATTCTCTTCTTATATAATAAAACAGAACCACAAAAGGAGAAGAAAACCCTTTTGTTCTCAATTCTCTTTTCCCATAAAGAAGTGATTCTGGGAGCTGCAATAGCTACCTTGTAATCCTCAGGTACAAGCACAAAAAACGAAAAAGAATAGAAACAGGCTAGGTACTTAATGAAAAGCAGTGAGCTGTTGAATGACTTCTGATTAAGTCAACAATTAATGTTCTTATGGTGAAAGTCACTGTTATCTGATTTTGTGTTATTTTCAGCTATGTTTGGATATACCATGTAAATGGATGTAAAAAATCTTTTTTTCTAATAATATTCTAAAGTAACATAGATTAAAATCTACTTCTCATGTTTCTTATGTTTCACTTTTCTTCCTCCTCAGAAATACACCTGGAAGGGCAGTCAAAAACTTCAGTTTGTTCAATAAAGGACTCTAGCACTAGAGTCTCAAAGAATTTTGTGGTTAGAAAACCTGCAAAAGTGATCTTCAATTTAGATCCAACTGCGCTGAATTCAAAGCTAGAACAGCCATGGAAGAAAAATTTTTTTGAAAGATTGGAGGCAAAAGCCCAGAAAATGCAGCAGAAAATAATAGATAAGGATAACCTGAATAAAGAACTAGAAAAAAAGGCTGAAAAAAACCTCCCTAGGGATAATTTGGCCAAAGAGTGGTTTAATGCTGAAAGCATAACATTGGACAGTCGTGCATATTTGCTGGACAAACTTCTACCTACCTTAGTTCCTGGCGTGGAAAAAATGTTAATGCAAGTGGAAAAGAAGAAGCTTTGGGCAGAAGGTGATATTACAACCAAGTTTAATCCAAATAATCATTTGGGGGAATACTTAATGAGAAACAATCCTTATTATATAAAAGATTCAGGAATGTCTGGTTATCAAAGAGTGATGAGGGATGTCACAGAAGACCTGAAGATACATGTTCCCAACACTGTTGGCAACAGGTACAATTTGTTGTATTTTCAGTTAATGATCTAAATTCTTACATTGAAAGCAAGTAAAACAGTAACATAATCATACAAATAGGACATACATAATTTTGTAGTTATTCAAGAAGTATGTATTGAGCTACTAGTATGTGCTTCACTATTTATGAGGTGCTATGAAGATTAATGAAGCATATTAAACAATTTTCTTGAATTCGTGGATTTAGTTTTCTCAATGATTCAAAGTATATATTTATTTGGTTATCTGTCTCCTTGCACTACAAAGTAAGCTATATGAGAGTAGGGACGTTTAAAAAATTTAACTTTTGAAAAAAAAATAAAAATAAAATAAAAAATTTAACTTTTGGGTTAGGCAATATATTCATTTGGTTCAAAAGTCAAAATGTATAGAGTTATACAATGAAAAGTTTCTGTCCCATTCTTATCTTCCATCTACCCAGTACTCCACCTCTGACATAAATAATGACTGTTCTTCATTTTCAGTGGATTTTTCTAGTTTATTTATACATACAGGAGCAAATGCAAATACAGATTTTAAATTTCTTCCTTTTATCTTTTTTTTACTTGCCATTTACCTCTTTGTCATGCAGAAGATATTTTATTTCTATGTGATTGAATTTATTTACTTTCATTTTATGACTTCTGGATTTTGAGTCCTTGTTATTTTCAAGATATCAAAAAAAATCCTCCCATGTTTTCTTTCTGGAGTTTTTATTGTTTTAATTCCCATTTTAAGTATTGATCCATTTGGAATTTATCCTAGTGTAAGATGTTAAGATATGAATTCAACTTTTTCCTTTTCCAAATAGCTACATACTGATCCCAACAATGTCTATTTTGCCCTGCTGTTTGAAACTTTATTACTAAATTCCTATATATTATAGAGTGTACTTCTGCATTTTTCTATCCTATCCCATGGACTATCTCCCTGTTCACGCACCACGCTGCATCGCTTTAGTCACTGAGACTTGTGGGATGCCTGGGTGGCTCAGCGGTTAAGTGTCTGCCTTCGGCTCAGGGCATGATCCGGGAGTCCCAGGATCAAGCCCCACAACAGGCTCCCTGCATGGGCCCTGCTCCTCCCTCTACCTATGTCTCTGCCTCTCTCTGTGTCTCTCATAAATAAATAAAATCTTTTTCTAAAAAATCACTGAGACTTTTAAGTATACAGTCAGTCCCTGATTTACAATGGTTTCACTTAATGATTCTTTTATTCTATGTTGGTGCAAAAGTGGTATGTGTTCAGTAGAAATCATACTTAGAATTTTGAATTTTGATCTTTTCCTGGGCTAGCAATATGCGGTGTGATGCTCTCTCATGATACTTAGCAGTAGAAGGTGAGCCACAGCTCCCAGTCAGCCATGCAATCACAAAGGCAAACAACCCATAGATTTAAACAATTTTGTACCCATACAACCCATCTGGTTTTCACATTTAGTACAGTATTTAATCAATTATATGAGATATTCAAGAGTTAATAAAATAGGCATTTGTTAGACGATTTTGCCCATCTGTAAACTAATATAAGTGTTCTGAACACATTTTTTTAATAATAAATTTATTTTTTTCTGAACACATTTAAAGTGGGCTTGACTGAACTATGATTTGGATAGGTTAGGTGTATTAAGTGCATTTTCAACTTAAGATATTTTCAATTTATAATGGGTTTATTGGGACCTAACCCTATCATAAGTAGAGGAAGATCTGTATTTCAATAAATCTGACTGTGCTTGTCTTCATTATTTACTCTTTTATTCTGGTGTTTTTACTTTTTTAAGATTTTATTTATTTATTTGAAAGAAAGAGTGTGCACAGAGGGAGAGGGAGAGGGTGAAGCAGACTCCATGTTGAGCAGGGAGCCCAATACAGGATTCTATCCCAGGACCCCAGGAACATGACCTGAGCTGAAGGCAGATGCTTAACCAATTAAGCTACTCAGGCGCCCCATGTTTTTCCTTTTTAGTATGAACTTTAGAAATGATTCATATACTTGAAAACAAGAAAAAGAACAGCAAAACAAACCTTATAGGAATTTTTTATTGAAATCTGTTTAAATTTATTTATTAACTTAGGGAAAATCAACATCTTTAATAATGACAAAAGTTTCTATCTGAAAACATATGTCTTTCCATTTGCTCATCTTATTTTGTATCTATCATTGTTATCTTAAGGTTTTTTTCATTTAAGCTTGCATCTCTTATTAGGTTTATTACTAGTTGTTTTATTATTTTTTTATTGCCATTGTAAATGGGACTTTCTGCTTTCATTACATTTTCTATCTATATGTAGTTTGAATACATGAAAGGTATTAATTTCTGTATATTTTTTATACTCTGCTACCTGACTGGATTCCATCATTTATAGAAAAATTTTATTTTTATTAAAAGATTCATTTATTTGTTTGAGAGAAGAGAGAGAGAGAACACGAGTGGGAAGGGGCAGAGGGAGAGGGAGAAAGAATTTGAAGCATACTCTGAACATGGCACTGGATATGGGGCTTGATTCCACGACCAAGAGATCATGACCTGAGCCAAAACCAAGAGTTGGATGCTTTACCAACTGAGCCACCCAGGGACCTCTGCTTATACAAAAATTTTCATTGTTTTTTTGGATTTTTCTAGCGAGGCAACAATATCTGCAAAAATAGAAATTTTCCTTCTTTGTTTTCAATTTTTATGCTTGTAATATCTTCCTCTTACATAGTTACATTACCTATTACTTCCAATAGAATGTTAAATATAGTGATGACATGGGCATCCTTGTTTATGACTTTAGTAGGGATGATTCTTGTATTACTGCCTCATCATGAACAGTTTTTAAAACTATATATTAATGCCATAACTCTACTTCATTTGGATCTGAAAAAGATATATTTTATTACATTAGAAAAAATGTGCAGGGTGTCTGGGTGGCTCAGTTAGTTAAGTGTCCAACTCTTGATTTGGGTGCAAATCATGATCTTAGGGTCTCAGGGTCCTGGGATGGAGCTTAGCTTCAGGCTCCATGATGAGCATGGAGTCTGCTTAAGATTCTCTCCCTTTCCCTCTATCCTTCCTCCAACTCTTAAAAAAAAAAAGGAAAGATAGGAAAAATGTGCCTAATTTCTATATTATAAAATGACTTTTTAATTTAACTTAATTTTATTTCATCATAGTAAATGTACTCTTTAATCCTCATCTCCTATTTTCTCTACCCCCACACCTACCTCTCCTCTGGTAGCCATCAGTTTGTTCCCTATAATTAAGAGTCTGATTCTTGGTTTGTCTCTCTTTCTCTTTCTCTTTTTTTTTCCTTTGCTCATTTGTTTTGTTTCTTAAATTTCACATATGAGTGAAACCATATTGTATTTGTCTTTCTCTGGTGGACTTATTTCACTTAGCATTATTCTCTCTATATATCTATCTATCTATCTATCTATCTATCTATCTATATATATATATATATTACTCTGCCATCAGAAAGGATGAAATCTTACTATTTGCAACAACATGGGTGGAGCTAGAGTATAATGCTAAGTGAAATAAGCATTGTAATATTATAATATATATAATATAAAATATGTTTTTGTTTTGTTTTGTTTTGATCCAGTAGTGGACTGCTGGATCATAAGGTAGTTCTATTTTTAACAGTTTGAGGGAGCTCCATACTGTTTTCCATAGTAGCTGCACCAGTTTTAATTCTCACCAACAGTGCACAAGGTTCCCTTTTCTTGCATCCTTGCCAACACTCATTGTTTCTTGTGTTGTTGATTTTAGCCATTCTGACAGGTGGGAGGTTGTATCTCATTGTAATTTTGATTTGCATTTCCGTGATGATGATGATGATGATGATGGATGGTGTTCATCTTTTCATGTGTCGACCATCTGGATGTCTTCTTTAGAGAAATGTCTGTTTATGTCTTCTATTTTTTAATTGGAATATTTGGGTTTTGGGTCTTGAATTGTATTAGTTCTTTACATATTTTGGATACTAACCCTTTGTTGTATGTGTCATTTGCAAACATCTTCTCCTATTCTGTGGATTGCCTTTTAGTTTTGTTGATTATTTCCTTCACTGTGCAAAAGCTTTTTATTTTGATGTAGCCCGAATAGTGTATTTTTTTCTCCTGTTTTCCTTACTTCAGGAGATATATCTAGAAAGAAGCTGCTGTAGCCTGTGCTTTCTTCTAGGATTTTTATGGCTTCAGGTCTCATATTTATCTTTCTTCCATTTTTAGTTTATTTTTGTGCATAGTGTAAGAAAGTGGTCCAGTTTCATTCTTTGCATGTTGCTGTCCATTTTTCCCAATACTGTTTGTTGAAGAGATAGTCCTTTTCCCATTGGATATCTTTAACTTTTTAAAAATGTTTGATAGAATTCACCCTTGAAGCCATCTTGTCCTGGACTTTTGTGTTTTGGAAGTTTTTTGATTGTTGATTCAATTTCATTGCTGGTGATTAGTCTGTTCAAATTTTCTATTTCTCCTTTTGTTAGTTTTGGTAGGTTGTATGTTTCCAGGAGTTTACCCATTTTTTCTAAGTTGTCCAATTTATTGGGAAATAGGTTTTCATAATATTCTGTTAGAATTGTTTGTATCAGGCAGCCCAGGTGGCCCAGCGGTTTAGCGCCACCTTCAGCCCGGGGTGTGATCCTGGAGGCCCGGGATCCAGTCCCACGTCAGGCTCCTGCATGGAGCCTGCTTCTCTCTTTGCCTCTCTCTTTCTCTCTGTGTCTGTCGTGAATAAATAAATAAAATCTTTTTTTTTTTAAAGAGTTCCTTATTGCATGTATTTATTACCGAACCAACTTACTGGTGCAGAAGCATAGTAAGAGAGTAAAATCACTTCCGTGATAAAACATGTCTATTGTTCAGGTAGCAGTGATGTTTACAGAGTGACAGGATACAAGCACATGACCTCCATGCAGCATAAATATATGTGCCATCCCATGTGCTGTCATTACAGATCCAATTTGATTCTTCTCCAGTGTCTCCTCTTGAAATGGTACCTGATTTTATTACCAGTTTTCATTTGAACCCACTGGGAAATAGGACAATTCTGTCTTTGTTTCTTGGCCAGGAATCACTTGATCCTGAAAGTCTTTTGAGAAAACATGATGAGAAACCCTCAACTGCACACACTACCATGGCGGAGAAAAGAACTGTTCTATTGGGGATTTTTTTGGTTTCCATATTATTTATTTCCCCTCTAAATCTTTATTATTTCTTTCCTTTTACTGAGTTTGTGTTTTGAACTTTTTTCTAGATCCTTTATAGAGTGATTTTTTAAAAAGATTTTATTTTTTTGAAAGAGAGCACACACAAGTGGGGGGAGAAGCAAAGGGAGGACAAGCAGGTGCTGTGCTCCCCCACCTGCATATGGGGCTCAGTCTCATGACCCCGAGATCATGACCTGAGCTGAAATGAGTAATCAGATGCTTAACCAACTGAGCCAATTTTTAAAGCTCAAAAATGATTGTTAATTTTGTCAAATGTTTGTTCAACACTTATGGAGATGATCATTTGATTTTCAGCCTAGACCTGTTGATGAATTTTATTAATAGATTTCCTAATTTTGAGCTATTGGAAACCCTGAAATAAATCCCACTTGTTTGCTATGTATTTGGTTACATTGAAATATGCTTCCCACTAATAAGACAAAACAAATGTTTAATTCTTTCTTTTTAATCACAAATTTTCAAAATATTATATATATCTATGTTTCTTTATGTCTCTGTATCTGTCTATCAGTAGTCACCTGGAGGGGCAACAAATGAAAGGTTTTCTTTCCCTTTTGGGAGAAGCGTTCCTTTTGAGTATCATTGTAAACACATTGATTTTAATATATATTCAATGTATTTTAAGTCATTATATTTACCTTTTCTTTTGATCCTCAGCTTGATCCAACTTTGGCTCCTATATTCTTCCAACATTACTCCTTTAGTCTTTGAAAGCTTTGTGCACTTTTTAAAAGGATTCTTTGTCACTTTTAATAGCAATCATTCATCTGGGAGCTAGCAATGCTCATAAATATTGTATTATCATTGCTTCTAGGCTCTTTCAGGACTCACAAATATAATTTTTAAAAATAATGAGTAGGGATCCCTGGGTGGCGCGGTGGTTTGGCGCCTGCCTTTGGCCCAGGGCGCGATCCTGGAGACCGGGGATCGAATCCCACATCAGGCTCCCGGTGCATGGAGCCTGCTTCTCCCTCTGCCTGTGTCTCTGCCTCTCTCTCTCTCTGTGACTATCATAAAAAAAAAAAAAAATAAAATAAAAATAAAAATTTTAAAAAATAATGAGTAAATGTTGATAATTTTGTATCAAATATAATGTTTCAGGTTTTTTACCTGACTCCTTGATTTTGAATTATATTTATATTTTTTCTAAAAATCTTGGCTCCTAACAACATGAATAGGATTATTTGTCTTATCCTACAATTTACATTAAATAGTTTCAATAGCTTCAAAGTAATAATACCAACAATCCCAACAAAAGAACTACTAATATTGTTTTAGCTTTATTTGCAGATTTTTTTTGTCCATAGAACATATCCTTCTAAGTATGTGTATGTGACAAATGAAACCACACAACAACTAGAAGAAACCAGAGATTAAGTTCCTTTATTACCATAGAAAAGCCTTTTTAACCATAAAAATTATGAAAATATTGCTAAATTTGATTACATAAAAATTAAAGGGTTTTTGCCTGGAAAATTGAGTCACAACTACTCGATTTTGCTATTGTAGTACCAAAGTAATTATATAAAATATGTAAATGAATAAGCATGGCTGTGTTCTAATAAAATTTTATGAATACTAAAATGTGAGTTTCATAGATTTTCCACCTTGCCACAAACTATTATTCTTGTTTTGATTTTAAAAAACTATTTTAAAATGTAACAGCCAATCTTAACTATTGAGTGGTTCAATACCAGGTAGTAGGCCAGATTTGGGTCCTAGGCCTAGATAACATCTAGGTCTTTTCCAGATCTTTAAAAACAAAACAAAACAAAATGAAACAAATAAGACACTTTGGATGTCTTCTTCTCTTCCTAAATCTTTCATACTTTCCTTCTAATATCTTCTGGCATGAATACTTATACTAAAATTTATAAAAGAACCTAAAATTCTTTGTGATCTCTTTTAGTGTTCTTCCTATAGGGTAAGCAACTAATCAGGAGCTTTAGAATAATAATTCTTTTGAAATTAAGTACATATATACTTCTAGAATAAAGTAAGAGATATATACAGAACTCTTGTTTTCTTTTATATGTGGACATGGAATTTCAATTTTCAGCTAAAATAGCCTTTCTCAGAGTATGGTTACCTACAAATCGCATCGGGATTATCTGGATTCTTGGTTAAATGTGCAGATTCCTAGCTTCTTCCTTAGACCTTTTGAATCAGAACCTTTAGGAATGTATTGAGAATAAGTTCCAGAGGAGGTTATAATGCACACTAAAAATTTTTTTGCAAAGCCAATTATGTAGAGAAACCAAATTAAGGGAGTTTAGTACTAGTGAAAAGTTCCAACAGCAGCAGGGAGCAGTGTCAAATTTAATTAATAGCTTAAAGAACATTTCTGTTCACCATCTGTTCTTGCAGAGCAATAAATTAGATGTGTATTTAGATTTACTGCCATAAGAAATACTTAAAATTTAGGAACTGATGTCAAGGCTATAAATCAATATATTGACGTATTGACAAACACTTCCTCCTGTTAGAAATATGGAAATCTCAATCAGTACATAAAACTAGGCATTTGTCAAAACTTATAATAAGAATAGTAATGAACACACTAGGACTCTGGTCTAGGTCTCATTGCCAACAAATGACATGATACAAGAGGGTTAGTTTGTTTCACTGAAGCTTCTTGAATTAGGGGTTTGAATATTTAGGGTCATTTGAAGCTTGATTAAGAGCTCAGTTTCTATTTTTTTTTATTAAGAAAATTTTCTTTAAGTAATCTCTACACCCCATGTGAGACTCAAACTCATGACCCCAGGTTCAAGAGTCACATGCTCTTGCTGACCAGGTGCCCCAGAGCCCTACTTTCTATTGGAACAATGCTGTTGTAGGAATTTCATGCAAGAGTTAAAGAAATCAAAGATGCAAATAAATAAATAAATAAATAAATAAATAAATAAAAAAGAAATCAAAGATGCTTTGTTTGCCTAGATTGTCAGGATTTGGGCTTTATCTCTTTCTGGCAAAAATTCAAGATCTATATATCAATATATGACTGTGTTAAGCATCTGTAGAATATTCAGAAATCGTAGGGATACTTTACAACAGCACATATCTATTGACTTAAAGCTTGGATACCCCCCCCCAAAAAAAAGCTTGGATACCCAATAATCTTAACTAAAACAGTCTTGCTTTTAAACTCTCTGAGCTATGTTATTGTTTGTGTCATCTTTAATCCATTAGATAGTTTTAGAGAAGTCTATTTATATTAGGAGTGAGAATTTTTCTTATTTATATTAAAGAAAAATGATGATGAATACAATTTTGTTTAGTTTGTCAGGACTTTATACTCTAGTAATGATGTTAAAGTATCCATTTGCCTCAACCTGATCCAAAAAAAATTTTCATCTATATATTTCCCTGGATAAAAAGGGATTTGTTTTTGTTTGATGTCTAAGAACAACAGACAAGACATTCCTATTGATTTTGGACAATTTTTATAGTGGTAATCACTTGTCTGAAAAATAAATATAACTGTTGTTTCTAAGTCTTATGCATGCAGTATACCTTTTTTTGCTTTTCCTCAGAGTTTCTGACTGACAGATAAAGAATTAAAGTGGATTTTAATTCTTACATGTAATTTTGCAAAACTGATGAGGTTAAGTTGGCATCATTTTGCTTTTCTTCATATTTTTTCTTTTAACATTTTTTCTTTCAATATCTTTTCCCTCTGACTCTTGATTCCTCATGTGCTTGGAAATGCATATTTTATAAGTCACAATTGCCTTATTGTGAATTAATAATGAAAAGTAGGGCAGCCTAGGTGGCTTAGCAGTTTAGCGCTGACTTCAGCCCAGAGCGTGATCCTGGAGACTCGGGATTGAGTCTCAACGTCAGGCTCCCTGCATGGAGCCTGCTTCTCCCTCTGCCTGTGTCTCTGCCTCTCTCTCTCTGTGTCTCTCATGAATAAATAAATAAAATCTATTTAAAAAACAAAAAACAACAAAATAATAATAATGAAAAGTATTTGCTCTTTAAAAAAAAGATTTTATTTATTTGAGATAGAGACAATAAGAGAAAATGAGCATGAATCAGGGGGAGGGACAGAGGGAAAGGGAGAAGCAGACTCCCCTCAGAGCAGAGAGCCCTATGTGGGGCTTCATGCAGGACTCAATCCTAGGACCCTGGGATCATGACCTGAGCCAAAGGCAGTCGCTTAACTGACTGAACCAACCAAGTGCCCCTGTATTTGATCTTTATTTTTTTTTTATGATTGTATTTATTTATTCATGAGAGACACAGAGAGAGAGAGAGAGGCAGAGACACAAGCAGAGGGAGAAGCAGACTCCATGCAGGGAGCCTGATGAGGGACTCGATCCCAGGACTCCAGGATCACGCCTTGGGCCGAAGGCAGGTGCTAAACCGTTGAGCCACCCAGAGATACACAAGCCAAGTAAAAACTAAAAGGGAAAGAAAGAGACACAGGCCTTTATATTATTTAATAATTAAAATTTTTTTACTTGATAATTCCCTGTGAGTTAACTAATATACAGTGTTTAAAGAACTTATGCAAACTATGTGACAACATTCATTGTGTGTTTCTATTAGAATGTAGTATCTACAAGGGGTTTGTTGATTTACTTCAAAGTGCTTGCTTTTTGTGTTCCAAAAAAACAACCCCCACCCCCATCCTCACTTGCAACTTTCAACAATTTTGATCACATTGTACATATAAGTTGGGCATATTATAAAGCCTTCATTGTATATTAGCACTTTTTATAAAAAAAAGTATAAGTAAAAAAGTAAAGTACTTTAAAAAGTAAAGTATCTTTGTCATTGTTTTTCAGAATTTAATCTCATCTGATGTTAATTTTGCAACCCTACTTTCTTTAATGTGTATTTTCATAGAATATCTTTGTTCATCCTTTTTTTTTTTTAAGATTTTATGTCTTATTCATGAGAGACACACAGACAGAGAGAGGCAGAGAGAGAAGCAGGCTCCATGCAGGGAGCCCGATGTGGGACTCAATCCCAGGACTCCAGGATCACGCCCTGGGCTGAAGGCAGCCGTTCAACCTCTGAGTCACCTAGGCATCCCTGTTCACCCTTTTTTGTTGTTGTTGTTCATCCTTTTAAGATTTTCTGAGTAATTTTAATTTAGTACTTTCTCAATGTACAGAATATACAATGTAGAATATTCTTTGTTTTATAATTCAACCAGAATTTTTTTAATGGGTAGGTTTTAATATATTTACATGCATGGATATAATAGGTGAGTTTTAGTTCTATCACTTTGTATGACTTCTTTCTTATTTTTAGCCTTTAAATATAATATTTCACTATAAAACAAACAAATAAAACCCCAAATATCTAACTTATGCTTACAATACACCAGCCACTAGGACTTGGCAAGAGTAAGGGAATGTTTCATCCTTGATATGGATCTTCTTCAGTTGCCAGGAGACAGTGACTTCCTAGACAGATGTCTGCTCATACTTCACACCAGCTGCTACCTCTTAAGTGAGCCAAATTATACTAGGAAATCCCATAGGCGCTTCTCCCACAGGTGATATTATTAATATCAAGCATTTTGTCAATTTGCATTGAATATCATTGTTTATCAATCCAATAAAACAGGTTATGCCAAAAGTGAGTGGATAGATAAGGAAAATGCTTTTTTAGAGTGTTCAAATGACTATTATACCCAGTGGTGTGTGGTAGGACTTCATCAAACAGGTTCTACTTTTGTTCAGCTTGAAACATAATAATAATGTATATACATGGGCTAGTTTCATAGCCATCTCTAAACCACATTTTGTTGCATATGTATATATCCCATTATTAAGTACTTAGAAATTGAAGAACTTATGGACTGAGAAGTCATGGTCTTCTTGGATGTTATCCTAATATCATACAAACAAGCATACTCTACAACTTGATGTTCAAGGAGTCTTTTGTCCTGCTTCAGTGGCACAGGACATTCCTAATATTAAAAAGACAGTTGAAGTTTCTGAGTCAAGTTCACTCCAATGGGGGTTGGATATCTGGTATAATACCTGACAAAATGTGGTGGTCCTAGAGTAAGACTGTCCAAGATGTCCAGGAATTCCTAGGATTTGCCTGGTAAAACTATCGATTCATTTTAAACTGTCCAGTAACTGATATCCTCATAAGAAAACAGGAGTTTTCGAGATGTCTGGGTAGCTCAGTGGTTGAGCGTCTGCCTTTGGCTCTGGTCATGATCCCGGGATTGAGTCCCACATCAGGCTCCCCACAGGGAGACTGCTTCTCCCTCTGTGTATGTCTCTACCTCTCTCTCTCTGTGTCTTTCATGAATAAATAAATAAAATCTTAAAAAAAAAACAGGATTTTTTTTCTGTTTATAGAAGAGAATAGACTGAAGATCTTATGTGCTATTGCATTGGTTTATATATCTTCTGCCCTACTTCAGTCCTGAACCATCAAAACAGATGCTTTCCAGGACTCCAGTGGTAAATATTCAGTGAGAAATGCCCTCTGCCTTGTTCATATTCTTCCAGGAAGGTGGTTCAATTGGAACTCAATTACCTCATTTTGGAGATAGAAATTTTCACCATCAAGGCCAGCTTCAAAACTTGCAGGCACTAGATCTGAGGTACCCAGCACATAGTGATATTGAACTCAGACCACCCACCAAGCCCTGACTTCGTTCATCTGGGCTAGATAGGCTGCATTATTTATGGACATCAATTTTATTATCTCTTACATATCAGCTAATCAAAACCACTAGCCAGATGCCCTCTCCTCTAATCCAGAGTGTCAACTTCCTCTGTCTAGAACGTTATTCCCTTCTTTTCTCTTACTAAACAATTTTTTCTTGTGCTTCAAGAATCAACCCAAGTACCTGGGCACCTGGTTGGTGCAGTCTGTTGAAGGTTGAACCCTTGGTTTTGGCTCACGTCCTGATCTCAGGATTGTGACATTGGGCTCTGCACTCAGTGAGGAGTCTGCTTAGGACTTTCTCTGACGCGCCCCCAATCCCCCACAATTGCTCTAGCCCTCTCTCTCTCTAATAAAGAAATAATAAATTTAAAAAGAATCAACCCAAGTATCTGGGGTTGGCATACCTTCTGTCACATCTGCTTTGGTTAGGTACTCTTTCTTTATATTCCTGAAACACCTGTAGTCTTGTGTTAATCGTTAGCACATTGTAATGTAATTGTTGATTTACCTCCCCATAATCTCTTTGAAGACAAGTACTATTTTTCTATTATATCTATGTTTCCAACACTGAGCACGATAGTATTGGCATGATAATATTTGTTATTTCTTAGATAAATTAATAACTTAGATTTACTGAAGAGTCTTCACTCAGTTTATCAGTATTTGCCAAGTGCTCAATGTTGAGCCATACCTTATAGGGAAAAAATTTTAAATTTGATTCTCGCCATGAGGAACTTACACACTCGAGTTGAAGAAATATAACTAAAACATAGGTAAGTTTATCAAAGCAGTTGTCCAAATATGTTTTCTCCACTTCCAACACATTTCTCAATCTGTTATACCTGGCCTTCATTCGAGGCCCTCTTCAATAAATGTCACTTACTGAGATCACAATGTTCTCCATGTTTTGCAATCCACAGCTTACTTGGCCTCTTATGAATATTCAAGGATGTTGACCATCTTCTTTGAGAGTCTTTCCTTTCCCTTCCATGGTATCATTCTTGTTTTCCTTCTACCTCTTTTTAATCCTTCTTAGCATCCTGTACTGGCTCCTTCTCTGCCATCTGATCTTTAAATATTAAGATTCCTTGAGTCATGGCTCTCCAATTACTCCAAATCATCCTTGAGTGTTCTCATTCCAACACATAACTTCAGTTACCTTCAAGTTGCTTAGAGAAATCTCTAGCCCAAATGTCTTTTTTGAGCTTTAGACTCAACTAAATGTGCAACTATTTATTCAATATCTGTACTGGGATGTTTCACAAGCACTTTAGTGTCAAAAGTCATTGTCTTGCTTGGTTTTGCTTCAAGATTTTCAAGCTCAAATCCAAGGGATGACCCTTGACACCTTCTGCTTCCTCACTACACACTTCTTATCAATCATTAAGTCCTGTTGATTTTATGTCCTTCTCTCAAATATTCTCATTTCTGATCTTCCTTGTTGCTGTTACCTTAGTCTAATCTATTATCAAGTCTCACCTGCACTATTGCAAGTTTCCTAGTTAGTACATTTACACCCACTCTTGTTCTCTCATAATCTATTCTTTACTTGTAACTGAAGTGATTTTTTTAGAAGTTAATCTTCTGCCCATTTCTTAACTGGATTTTTTATTCTTTGGATGTTGAGTTTGATAAGTTCTTTATAGATTTTGGATACTAGCCCTTTTTCCAATGTGTCATTGGCAAATATCTTCTCCCATTCGGTAGTTTGCCTTTTAGTTTTGTTAACTGTTCCCTTTGCTGTGGAAGCTTTCCCAAGCTTTTTATCTTGCAGAGTCCTAATAATTCATTTTTGCTTTTGTTTCTCTTACCTCCAGAGACATGTCTAGTAAGAAGTTGCTGCAGTTAAAGTCAAAGAGATTGCTACCTGTGTTCTCCTCTAGGATTTTGGTAGATTCCTGTCTCACATTTAGGTCTTTTATCCATTTTGAATTTATTTTTGCATATGGTGTAAGGAGGTGGTCCAGTTTCATTCTTCTGTGTGTGGCTGTCTAGTTTTCCCAATACCATTTGTTGAAGAGACTTATCTTTTTTTCTATTGGATATTCTTTCCCACTTTGTCAAAGATTAGTTGACCATATAATTGAGGGTCCATTTCTGGATTCTCTATCCTGTTCCATTTGATCCATGTGTGTGTTTTTGTGCCAGTACCATACTATCTTGATGATTACAGCTTTGTAATACAGCTTGTGAATTGCGATGCCTCTAGCTTTGGTTTTCTTTTTCAATATTCCTTTGGCTATTGGGGTTCTTTGCTGCTTTCATATAAATGTTAGGATTGTGTGTTCCAACTCTTTAAAAATGCTGGTGTTATTTTGATAGGGATTGCATTGAATGTATAGATTGCTTTGGGTAGTATAGATATTTTAACAATATTTGTTCTCTCAATCCATGAATATGGAGAGTTTTTCTGTTTCTTTGTGTCTTCTTCAATTTCATTCATAAATGTTCTATAGTTTTCAGAGTAGAGATCTTTTTACCTCTTTGGTTAGGTTTATTCCTAGGTATCTTAAGGATTTTGGTGCAATTGTAAATGGGGTTCATATCTTCATTTCTCTTTCTGTTGCTTCATTATTGGTGTACAGAAATGCAACAGATTCTGTGCACTGATTTTATTTTCTGCAACTTTGTTGAATTCCTGTATCAGTTCTAGCAATCTTGGGGTGGGTTTTTTGGCTTTTCTACATAGAGTATTAAAAAAAAAAAAGGTTAATCTTAACATGTTTTTCCTCAATATGGAAGCTTTCGATGGTCTCCATTTACTCTTAGGAAAAAGACTAAAATTCCTAACTAGGTCTATAAAAGTTTCCTTGTATGACCTTCCTGTTCCCTAACTTAGTTCACTGCTGCCTCTCTTCTCACATTCTACTCTCCAGGCACATAGGATTACTTTCAGTTCTTTGAATATATTATGATTCTTTCCACCTCAGGGTCTTGTTGTATGCCATTTCCTTTGTATCATTCTTCTCCTTTCTGTTTATTTTATCCTGCCAATCCTTTCCAGTTTAGTCACATACTGCTTCACTGTGAAATATTCCCTTATATGTTCTCTCATTGCATCCTGTGTTTCTCCTTTACTGCATTGATCAAAATTGTAATGCTTTTTTTCCCTCCTATAATGTAAGCAGGAATTGTTGGTCATATTAATCCTCACATCTCCAGTATCTAGTGTTGTGCTGTGTAAGTAATGCTCAATAAGTATCTGTTAAATGAATTAACTTATTCTAATCCTGTTTTTGCTTTCATGATGAAAGTTTTTTTGTGCGTGTGTGTTTTACTTTTTTGTTTTTGCCTTTAGATACATATGATTATTATAAAATATATCTTACTTTAGGGTAATTGAGTATTTAATTTTGAAATCTTTGGAATTAATTATCAGTATTTAGTGGGGAAGCTATGA
Source organism: Canis lupus familiaris (assembly GCF_011100685.1). Classification (NCBI taxonomy): domain Eukaryota; kingdom Metazoa; phylum Chordata; class Mammalia; order Carnivora; family Canidae; genus Canis; species Canis lupus. Next base: position 44,006,498 of record NC_049230.1, read on the forward strand.
TAAATGTTTTTCATCATTTCATAAAATTCTAAATAGGCCTAATTATTCATCTGTTCAAATATCATTGATTAACCATTAACTTAGATTTTTCTTAAGTCATTACATTTTTCATCAAGAACCTCATTTTGTAATAAGATGTACTTTGAAAATACAAAATATTTTGTAAAATAAGTACTTACAAAATAAGTAAGTACTATAATTAAATAGGCACGTCATATGTGGATTTTTATAGGAATACTCATCACATAAATAATAGGGACATCCTCCAGGAATGGCAATTCTAATTTAGCTTTCTGAAACTGAGATCACTGGAACTTAAAAACAAACAAAAACTGAATTTATTAACTTGCCAGGCAAGGTAACATACAGTAGTGAAGAATTCACTGACTAGTTTGCAGAGGAGGAAATTTTAGGTGTTTTTAAAAAGTGTTAGGAAGGGAGATTTTATAATGTTTATACTTATAACAACTTACAACAACTACCACACTGTATGAATAGAATGAATCCATAAGTTTGTACATGATTGATTATTACAAGTCCCATTGTTCAGCAGTCCAAAAAGAGTCTTCAGTTAGGCCCAGTAGTGGTATACTAAGGTCACTCAAAGTTTATGGTCAGTTCTCCACATAAGCTGGCTAGAACTCATTTTGATGAAATACAATATTCAGTTTTAATACAATATAGGCAAAGGCTGCTGTAAGAGGAAGATGTTCCTTGTACTGCTTGAATGAATAGATAGAATTTGGATTGTCATAATTAGGATAAGGAACATTTTTACTTGTATTTTTTTAGAGAGGTGAGGGGCAGGGAGAAGAGAGAATCTTAAGCAGGCTCTGTGCCCAGCATAGAGCCCAACATGAGGCTTGATCTCACAACCCTGAGATCAAGATCTCACATACCTGAGCCAAAATCCAGATTCATATGCTTACCGACTGAGCCACCCAGGTGCTCTTCTATTTTTTAATTCGATAGGTTTATACTGTGCTTTTCTTTAAAACATCCCAAAACTCTTGTTAAGATGGGGAAACTTTTTTTAAAAAAAGATTTTATTTATTTATTCATGAGAGACACAGAGATAGAGAGTGAGGCAGAGACACAGAGGGAGAAGCAGGCTCCATGCAGGGAGCCTAATGTAGGACTCGATCCCAGGACTCCAGGATCACACCCTGAGCTGAAGGCAAACACTTAACCGCTGAGCTACCCATGCACCCCAGGGAAACTTTTCTTATTTAGCTTTTGCTACATAACAAAATGCCTCAAAACTTGATGGCCTAAATCAATAATAATTTATTTGCTTGTGATTTTGTGGGTTGATAATGTTGGGCTGGGCTTGTGGCTCATCTCTGCTACACATCTTATCAATTGGACTCATTCATACATTACAGTAAGATGTTGGCTGTTTACAAAAGTAATGGACGTAACAGGATCATTATCCAGCAGGCTAGTGTAGGTCCATTTCCAAGGTGAAGGTGGAAGGGCTTCTAAGTTCAATTAAAAGGGGCTAGCCCCAATGTTCAAACATTTTTCTTCTTCTTTTCATTTTTTCCAGTTTTGTCATGATATAACTGATAACATTTTTCAACTTTCTGTTTGCATCATGTTTGCTAATGGCCCATTAGCCAAAGCAAGTCACTTGGTCACAGCCAGACACAAAAGATGCAGAAATAGATTCTACCTCTTAAATGAGAGAAGCTGCGACATCATGTTGCCTGCAAATGGACATGTACACAGGAATGGGAAAAATTAGTGACCATTTTTGTACTTTATCACATTTTAAATGTAGATTTATACTTAGAACCTGCTTGTAGGTTATGTCTACCCTACACTATGCAAAGTTAAGAGTTTTGGATGCTATAAAGTTCTGTTGATTGATGTAGATATATATCCTCATGAGATAATGCAGACCACAGAAGAAAAATTTTACTCATTCCCTGAATGAGTTACAAAATCAATTTAAAATCCATTTGGATTATATTTGGAGTCTCATGTACAGTGGCCCTGAAATACAAACTAGGTTTTGTTTCTTTATTAAGAAGAGGGAGGAAATGATGTCTGAGCAGAGTCCTAAAGGACGGGCGTAGAGGATTTAGTGAAACAAAGAGAGGAGGAAAGTATTTTAGGCAGATGGAAACATGACAGAAACCCCGTTTTGCTAATCCATTTTTGTATTTCAGTGATTGGTACACAGGAGAATTTGGAGATACCCAGTACTTATTACGCAATATTATTTACTTATCTTGTTCTGCATTGGACCCTAAGCTTTATGATGGCAGAATCCATAGTAGATACCCAATAAATGTTTGCATAATGAATGAATAAATGATTGATTTAGTGAGTGAGTGTTTGAATGAATAATGAGAAAAGGCTGGAAGAAAGATACAGATAAAGATTAGAAAATCATGCAAGAATGAAGATAGAAGTGGGGAAAATGGCTTATAGTGAGAGGGAAGAGGGGAAAGAAGGAGAGAGAGAAGAGAGAGAAGGAAGAATGGTGAAAGAACAGGAGAGCCAGCAGAGAAGGGACTGCAGAACTGAGATAAGTGGTAGAGGTTTGGCTGCTTAGCATTTGCATCAGAGGAGCTTAGCACTTCCTTTAAAATACTAATTAATCTTCCAGCAGCTCAAAAACAGGTCTTTCTGCACTATTAAGCCACTTGCCTATTTTTATTTTCAAGCTTCTAAGTTTATTTTTGAAGGCCTATTTACCTTGAGAATTTTGAAGGCATTATATGGGCATAATAAAGAAATGACAGATTTTGATTGATTCTTTTGGATTATTAGAGGTATTCAATTTACTAGTCCTAAATAAAAATTCTTTTGCATTTCTAAATCTGTCAGGTCACATTAGTCTTTTTTCTTTAAAAGATGAAGACCTGGCTCAAACAAATTGTATTTGAAACCAGCAGCTATTTTGATTATTCTGAGTCATTTTGGTGTTTCAGTCAAAACCAGTTCGAGGGTTTTAAAGTCTTAATAGGGATGATGAATATGGGAACAATTAAAATCATGACACTTTCGGGGGATCCCTGGGTGGCGCAGCGGTGGCGCCTGCCTTTGGCCCAGGGCGTGATCCTGGAGACTCGGGATCGAGTCCCACGTCGGGCTCCCAGTGCATGGAGCCTGCTTCTCCCTCTGCCTATGTCTCTGCCTCTCTCTCTCTCTCTCTCTCTGTGGGTGTGACTATCATAAATAAATAAAAATTTAAAAAAAATCACGACACTTTCCCCATTCCCAACTTGGGTGATAAAGCTCTATCTGAATATAAGGATAACTGTTATGCTTAGAGGCTGTCAAAATATTTGACTCTAGATGTTTAAAGGAAATTGGTAATATATATTCCTAGACAGAAATCAAAGTTTGGTCCAAGACATCACAATTACCTAAGATGCTTGTTATGAATGCAGCTTCTAGGCTTCCACTCTAGACTTAGAATTAGAATCTTTCCAGATGATTTTTGGGTCCAGAGAAGAGAGAGCCCCTTCATCCTAAGGCCTTAGTGCATTCAGCTTTGCTTTTAGGTATATGTGGCAGCTTCTGGGGCTATTTTTAATACTTCTTATGTATGGTATTTTGTTGAGTATGATAAGGCGCACCTCTTATAAAAAGTCAAAAAATACTAGAAGGTAGCATATGATTAAACCAAATTCAAGTGCTGCGGAGAGGAAGGGTCACCTAAGTGCTGCGGGGAGGAAGGGTCACCTCAGGCCTAAATCAAGGAAGATCTCATGGAGTAAAGACAGGAGCAAAGTTTATTTTTTTTACTTTTTATTTTATTTTTAAGATTTATTTATTTATTTGAGAGAGAGAGCACAAGCGAGTGGGAGGGGAAGAGGATGAGGGAGAGAGAATCTCAAGCAGATTCCTCACTGAGCATGGAGCCCCGTGCCTGCCCAATCTCATGACCCTGAGATCACCACTTGAGCCAAAATCAAGAATTGGAAGCTTAACTAAATGAGCCAAACACGCACCCCTTTTATTTATTTTTTAAGATAGGAACAAAGTTTAAATGAGGCTCTGAATTGTTCTTTTCTGCCATTTGAACAATCTGAATCGGTCTTAACTCAGTATGTCTTTTATTTCAATATCCTTTAGAGTAACCAAGATGAAGGAGAGTATTAAACAGAAACGAGAACAAAGACAATTCATAAAAGAAGTCAAAGTCAGGGTGACCAAAACACGGAAGCAGGCTCTGCAGGAGCAATTCAGTGAATGGATTCTAGACCCCAAAGGAACAATTCCTATGGTTGTGGTAAGAAAGGATGATATTGTGCAGTGTAAGGGGTGGGTGATAAGAGAATGATTGCTGTAATTTTGAGTAGAGTGCTAGAAGCCTACCTCTAAATTTTCAGTCTTGCTGAGTAAGCTGATTCTTGACCTGTCTGGTCCATAAGAGTCAATTTCTTCAATTTTCTCTTGAGCATTTGAAAAAAAAAAAAATCTAGCTAGATTTCTAAGATATTGACTCTGGCTGAGGTTCCCAAACTCTTCAGTATAGATAGATGTCACTTTGTTTCTTTGTTTTTTTGTAGATGTGTGACTAATTACTTCTGTAGACAAAGAGTATGTGTCTTTTAGCTTCAAGAAACAACTGTACTCTAGCAGCTGAACATTTTCTCTTAGGTATAGGTAGATGTGAGAACATTTATTGGTTATATACAAAGCCAAGCATATTTTCAATTCAAAGTGAATTATTAAAAACAGACCAAGGAAGACAAGCCACAGACTAGGAGAAAATATTTGCAAAAGAGATAGTTCTGATAAAGAACCATTATCCAAAATATATAAAAAAACTCAACAATAAGATAACAAACAACTAATTTAGAAAATGGGCAAAAGACCCGAAACAGACACTTCACCAAAGATGTATAGATGGCAAATAAGCATATGCTCCACACTTGTCATCAAGGAAATGCAAATTAAAACAATGAGATACCACTACACACCTATCAGAATGGTCAAGATCTAGAACTTTGACAACACCAAATGCTGACAAAGATGCACAGCAACTGATGGGAATTGTTGGTGATAATGCAAAATCACTTTGAACGACAGTTTATAATTTCTTATAAAACCAAACATTCAAAAAAAATAAAATAAAACCAAACATTCTCTTATTATATGATCCAGCTATCATGCTTATTGATATTTACCTAAAGGAGTTGAAGACATGTCCACACAGAAACCTGCATGTGGATATTTATAGCAGCTTTATTCATAATTGCCAAAATTTGGAAACAACCAAGACTTCCTTCAGTGGTTGAATGGATAAATAAACTGTGGCACATCCAAACAATGGAAATTATTTAGCACTAAAAATAAATGAACTAAAAAATAATAATAAAATAAAAAATAAAATAAATGAGCTATCAAGCCATGAAAAAAAATATGTATTATTAAGTGAAAGAGGTCAATCTGAAAAGAATACATATTCTATGTTTTCAACTTTATGACATTCTGGAAAAAAGTAAAACTTTGGAGACAGTTTAGATCAATGGTTTCCAGGAGTGAAGGCAGAAGGAGAAATGAATAAGCAGAACACAGAGGATTTTTAGTGTGATCAAACAATTCTGTAGAATATAATAACAATGGATACACATCATGATACATTTGCCAAAACCCATAAAATGTACAACATCAAGAGTGACTCCTAATGTAAACCATAGACTTTGGATGATATTTCATGTAGGTTCATTGATTATAATAAATGTACCACTGTGGTGGGGAATGTTGATAGGGGTGAAGCTATGTATGTGGTGGAGGGGCAGGGACTATATGGAAACTCTGTGTACTTTCTGCTAAATTTTTCTGTGAACCTAAAACTGCTCTAAAAAATCAAGTCTACCTTTTTGAAAGTAAGCTGTATGCCCAGTGTGGGGCTGGATCAGAGTCGCAAGCTCTACCAACTGAGCTAGCCAGGGATCCCTCAAATCTATTTTTAAAAAATGGACCAAGAACTCAGAAATTTTGTGTTTTTTAGTAATTGAAGAACGAGGAATTGTAAAGGATTTTTTGGATTGTCAAGCTGGTTGCCAAAGATGCCCAGTGTCTGAGGATTGCTAGAAATGTCCTTGGAGGGGACAAAATAGGATCACTTTCAGCATCCTAGTTCTCACACAGAACGTTCTCAATGGGAATTATTGAGGGAATATGTGAAAAAACATTTGATATACTTTGAAGTAGTCTATAAACTAAATGTTAACTATTACTATTTCTGTTCCTGGGTTGAGAAGGAATCCTTGAGAAGGATTACTCAAGATTTAAATAGACTCTAGATGGCTTTTAGTCTAAAATACTAAATATATGGCAATTGAGAAGTAATACATGGTATATTTTCTTTGATTTGCAGATTCAGAATGTTCTTCATGAATTTTTTCAAAATCCAGATTTACAGCTTGGTAACCCTGCCTATTCCCATAGTATTTCTATTTTTCCCTCTTTTTTTTAATTTTTTTTATTTTTCCCTCTTTAATAGGGGTTAGAGAGGTGGTAAGGGGACAGATGCTGGATTAAGATAGAGTTAATATTGAGATATATGTTATTCAAAGTTCTTATACATATACTTAAGTTCTTTTGCTCTTTCCAGATGAAGAATGTAGAAAAACAGAAAAGGAATCAGTTATTTTCAATCCCTTTAGTCAAGTGCTCCATTATATTATAAATATTCTATATTATCCCTTTATCATCCTTGATTATCAAGTTCCTAGAAAATGTTACTTACATACACAGAATTTAAAAAGAAAGATATAATGTCCTAATTGTGATATAAAGGGAAAATATAAGGAAATATATAAGAAAATTGTATGTACTGTATTTCAATATATAAATGCCTGATTATAGCTTCACTAGAAAACATATTGTAATCAGATATTTGTACTTACTTATAATGAATGGTTAGATATAAACAAAGTAAAATTATATCCAATTGAACATTTTCATTATATTTGACATTTTGAAATTAGAGCAAAATGAATTATTTGTATATATACATAGAATTCCCATAAACAGGAGAGCTACAAATGCAAACTGACACAGATGTGGTGTATTGGAATTCAGACAAAACTTATGACATTATCTCTCATTACATATTTTCTGAAATGGTGGACAGCTCTTGGTAGTTTCAGAAGAAAGCAAAATACAATCCATTCTCAAATTTTCATAGTAGTTACACTCTTCGAAAATTTAACAGTAAAAAATATATTCTGTATTTATATGTGAAATAGTTTCTAGACTCAAATTTATTCTAAGCAGATTTTCCCCCTACTTGAATATCTGGCAGGAGAGGGAAAGTCTCTATTGTGCAGGAATTGCAGGCTTAAAAAAAATTTTTTTTTAAAGATTTACCTATTTATCTGAGAGAGTACAAGCAGGGGGAGGGGCACCGGTAGAGGAAGAGAATCCTCACGCCAACTCCCTACTGAGCCAACTCAGTACATTCAGTGTACTCAATCTTCAAGCCAACTCCCTACATTTAAATGTATTATTTGAATCCTTTACTAAAAGAACATATTAATATATTATTTATTTAATTTAAGAAACATTGAAGACAAAATATTTAAAAAGAAAATTTGTAGAAGTGTTATATTTTAGGACATGCTTATATAAATGCTAGCATAAACCAACACAGTTGTTTTTGTAGTCTTTTTTATACTATTGATATGAATATTTGTTTTTGCTTTATCTCAGGCTGGTCATTAATAATGTAGAAATGTTTATTTCAGTGTTTGGGTTGCTTGGTTTAAATAAAAGCCAGGAAAAATAATAATTTTGTAGTAATTGCAATGTTACCCAACTATATATCATTTGCTTCATTGTGAATATTGATGGATGTTAAGATGGACATTAAGAAATAATTTTATGTCCTTTTTTAAAGTGCTATAAAATGAATATGAAATATGAATGTATTATAGCCAAACTAACTAGCAAATAACCTTTTTTCCACAATTAGAAATATGTTGCAAACCAATGGATATTGTTGACTCGATGGGACCAAGATTGAACAAAACAGAATTTATAGAAGTAAGAAGTTATTCATTATTTGAATCAAATTATTTTGCCTGGATGTCATACAGACATTAACTTAGAGTTAAATTAAACTAAGGTATACTAACTTGTTTCTATTCTAAGATGCAATATTTATTTTATTTTAACTTCTCTGAAGTTAGGGTACATCTTATGATCAAAGGCATTTTACAGCTTCTTTCAGTTAGTGGTCCTCTTGCTTTGAAAGGGAGAAAAATCTTCACTCACACCTTCAGTTAAGATCAGGAAAAACCAGCTTATTTTTTCACTGACTTTTAGATAATGAAATCTAAAAGTTATAAAACATTTCCTATGGGCCATTGTCCTAAGCTATCCATGTATTAACTCAGGTAACGTGCTCAGCAATCCTTCTTCCTGCTTTTATTTTTTTTTTAAGATTTTATTTTTTTATTTATGAGAGACACACACAGAGAGAGAGAGAGAGAGAGAGAAAGAGAGAGAGAGAGAGAGAGACATACGCAGAGGGAGAAGCAGGCTCCATGCTGGGAGCCCGATGTGGGACTCAATCCCAGGACTCAATCCCGGGACTACAGGATCACGCCCTGGGTGGAAGGCAGGGGCCAAACCGCTGAGCCACCCAGGGATCCCCTATAGACAAAGACATTTAGGTACAAAATGGTTAAGTAACTGGCACAGGTCTCATAATTGGGGAAGCTGTGCAAATTTGTACTCAGGCAGTTTGGTTTCAAAGTCTACAAAGTATTTATTTTCTTAAAAAAATTTAATTCAGTTAGTCAACATATAGTACATCATTAGTTTCAGGTGTAGAGTTCAATAATTCATCAATTGCGTGTAACACCTAGTGCTCATCCCATCACATGCTCTCCTTAATCCCCATCACCCAGTTACCTCATCCCCCTACTCACCTCCCCTCCAGCGACCCTCAGTTTATTTCCTAGAGTTAAGAGTCTTTCATCTATGGAACATTTTATCTGAAAAAGCATGGGATTACTTTTGTATTTGGGTTGTATTAAGATAAGCAAAAGAAGCCATCTAATGGTACCAGAGTCCTAAGTCTTTTATAGGCTGATTTTATATTTGTTCATGTCTTTCCTCTAATTTCCCTGGTTTTTCTCTGAGTCCCAGAGTCAGGGTAACTTTTTCCTTCTCTCCTATACCCTGGCTCCATTGTAGGTGATGACTATATACTGTATACAGTTTCAAAGTTCTGTGTGAAGAATTCTGGAATCCTTCTTGAAGTCATTATCATAGAAAAATGTGACAATTCTGTCTTAGTTACATTCTGTGGTTTCTTAGATCTGTATTTGTCTACATGGCAGCCATTAGTCACAGGACCAAACTCATATCCAAAGTTGTTTTTATCTTTCCTGTGACCCAAACCCCATACCCTGAACCACCTCCTTATCTAAATCTCACCAAGCCAATATTTCCTCTGACCTAAATCAACCCAGGGCCAGGTACCAGACAACTAGGGATGGCGCCTATGCCCCAAAGCCCACCAGAATTATTCAAGCTAGCCAATTCTAAGCTGTTCACCATACCCTGTCTTACTTTTCCTGAGGAAACCCAATAAAGGCTCTGACCTAGACTTTCTCCTTAGTCCTCTTCTGACCAAACCTGGTGCTTCCCCTGTGGTTTTGTGTGATGTGGCATGTTCCTTTCTCCCTGAAAGTGGTAAAAATATTTCAACGGCATTAGCCTCTCCATGTTGTCAGTAAATCACTGCCATAAATTACAATCTTGATGATACAAACAAGACAAGTTACTAAGAAATATACAAAAGAATGAACTATAATATTAACATGGTTTAGAAAAAGCTAAGGCCTTATTGCTTTAGTGTAGTAATATTTCTATTTCTTTGCAAGACACTGATTCTATGTGCTACTTGGCTTTTTGGCTTATACTAGTTTCCCTAAAAGTGGGCAATTTAGAAACTTTTATTTTTTTAATAAAAATGTAATACAGATTTTACTATAGTAAAGCAATAAAGCTTTTTCAGCCTCCAGAACTATGGGAAAACAAATTTCTGTTGTTGAAGCCAGCAGTTTTTGGAATTTTGCTATGGCAGCCTCAGCTAAGACACAACTCTAGTAATTTTTAGGATAGATTCCTAGAGGGTATTACTAGGTCAAAGAATGCACACTGGAAAGATTTGGGTATCTATTGTCAAATTATGCTTTTAATTGTATTGATTTATTCTCCCATTATCAATGTATGAGAGCTTTCAAAGTACCATATTCTCACCAACAGTGGGTATTATCGACTATAAGAAACCTCTGCAGGGTGCCTGGGTGGCTCAGCTGGTTGAGCCTGGGACTCTTGGTTTTGGCTCAGGTCATAATCTGGTGGTTGTGGGATCCAGTCCTGCTTTGGGCTCTGCACTCAATGCAGACAGAGTCTGCTTCAGATTCTTTCTCCTTCTTCCTCCTCCTCTGCCCCTCCCTGCTCACACTTTCTCTCTCTCTCTCAAATAAATAAATAAAATCTTAAAAAGAAAAACCACTCCAATTTGAATGCATTTTGTTTTTTAACTTTTATCTTTTTGATTACTAGTGAAGTTAAACATTTTCTATATAACTTTAAAATATCTAAATCAGTAGTCTACCTTATGATTGGTGGGTTTTGATAATGGAAAAAAGATGCTGTATGCACTTTATAATAAGCAAAGTATCTAATAAAAAGTGACAAAAAAGATGAAATTAAAACCATTGTTAAAAGAATATCAAATAATGAAAATAAACAATAAACAAAACAGCAGATTTAAATATTAAGAATCATGTCATGGAACCAAGACTATTTTTATATTTGTAAATGTTAAAATTTTAAGTTTCTAAAATTTAAAAATAATAAAGATGATAGGACTAATTTAAAACTATGAATTTATGGAAATTAGAATATATAAAAGGAAAAAAAGAAAGGGTACTGGGTGGCTCAGTTGGTTAAGTGTCTGACTCATGGTTTCACTTCAGGTCATGTTCTCAGGGTTGTGGGATTGAACCCTGTGTTGGGCTCTGCACTCATGGAGTCTGCTTGAGATTCCCTCCCCCTCTCTCTGACTCTCCCCCGACTCCCCCCCTCAAAATAAATAAATACTATCTTTTTTTAAAAAAGAAAAATAGATTAGAAATATAATGAAAAGTTAACAATTAAATATTAAAACTTTTTTGATAATAGCTTTATTGAGATATAATTCACATACTACATTTATTTCCTATAGTTGCTGCAACAAATTACCACGAATTTGGTTGCTAAAAAACAAATTATTCCCTCATAGTTCTGGAGGCCAGAAGCGCAAAATCATTATTACTGGGCCAAAGTCACGCTGTTGGCAGGGTTGCATTCACTCTAGAGAGTCTTGTAGAAAATTGCCTCTTGTAGCTTCTGGTGGTTGGCTTGTGGCTACAATCACCAATCTCTGCTTCTGTGGCCATAGTGCCTCATCCTCTTCTGTCTGAGAAACCTCCCCCTTATAAGGATATATGTGATTACATAACCCAGGATAATCTCCTCATCTAAAATACCTTAACTTAATCACAGCTACAAAGACTTTCCCATACCAGGTCATATTTACAGATTCCAAGGATTAGAACCTGCTGTCTTTGAGGTCCATTATTCAGCCTTCTATACATACCTTAAAATTCTTCCATTTAAAGTGTACAATTCATCATTTTTTAGTATATTTACAGAATTGTGTGATCAACAATCCATAGAACTTTTTCATCACCCAAAAAAAGAAACCTCATGCTCATTAGCAGTCTTCTCCTATTTCTCTCTAAACCTCTAGGTAAACCTAGGCAACCACTAATATACTTTCTTGTATGGCTTTGCCTACTCTGGAAATTTCATATAAATGGAATCACAAAATATGTGCCCTTTTGTTATTGGCTTCTTTCACTTAGTATAAAGTTGCCAAGGTTCACCCATTTTGCAGTATGTTCACTTAATGTAGCATGTACTTCATTTATTTTTATTGCTGAATAATATTTCTTTGTATAAGCATACCACATTTTATTTATCTATTTATCAGTTGATGGATAATTTGTTTGTTTGGGTTGTTTTCACTTTTTGACTATTGTGAATAATGTTGCTATGAACATTTGTGTATAAGTTTTTGTGTGAACATATGTTTTCAATTGTCTTGGGTATATACCTATAAGTGGAATTGCTGGATCATATAACTCTGTTGAACCTTTTGAGGAACTACCAGACCCTTTCCCACAGTGGCTGCACAAGTTCATATTCCACAAACAAAGAATGAGAGTTCTAACTGTTCCACATCCTTGCCAACACTTGTTATTCTATTCTTTAGTTTTGTTTTTTAGTTATAACCATCCTTGTAGGGATGAAATGGTAACTCACTGTGGCTTTGAAAGACATTTCCCTGATGGCTAAAGTGATATTGAGCATATTTTTCATGTGCTTATTGGCCATTTGTAAATCTTCTTTGGAGAAATATCTACCTTGATCCTTTGACTATTTTTTTAAAGATTTTATTTATTTATTTGAGATAGAGAGCAAGAGCGAGTAAGAGAGAGAGATAGAAAGTGAGCACAAGGAGGGGAGAGGAGCAGAGGAAAAAGAAGAAGCAGCCCAGCCGGGAGCCTGATGATGGGCTCCATCCCAGGACCCTGGGATCATGACCTGAGCCAAAGGTAGACGCTTAACTGGCTGAGTCACCCAGGCACCCCAATCCTTTGACTATTTTTAATTAGGTTATTTGTACTTTCATATTTTTGAGTTATAAGAGTTCTTTATATACTGTAGATAATCTTTTGTCAAATATATAATTTGCAAATACTTTCTCCAATTCTGTGTTATCTTTCTACTTCCTTTTTAAATTTTTACTTTTTAAATTTTTTAAAAAAGATTTTATTTATTTATTCATGAGAGACAGAGAGAGAGAGACAGAGACAGAGACAGAGACACAGGCAGAGGGAGAAGCAGGCTACATGCAGGGAGCCTGATGTGGGACTTGATCCTGGGACTCCAGGATCATGTCCTGGGCCAAAGGCAGGCGGCCCTGGGCTGAAGGCAGGTGCTAAACTGCTGAGCCACCCAGGGATCCCCATTTTTAAATGTTTTTAAAGTAATCTCTATACCCAACATGGGGCTTGAACTCACAATACTGAGATCAAGACACAGACTCTATCAATTGGAGCCAGTCAGGTGTGGATATCTTTCCACTTTCTTGATAATGTCCTTTGACACACAAAGTTTTTAATTTGGGTGAAGTGCAGTTTATCTAATTTTTTACTTTTGTTGCTTTTCCTTTTGGTCATATCTGAGCCCATCATCAGGCTCCCGGCTGAGCTGCTTCTTCTTCTCCCTCTGCCCCCTCCCCTCCTTGTGCTCACTTTCTCTCTCTCTCTCTTACTCGCTCTTGCTCTCTATCTCAAATAAATAAATAAAATCTTTTTAAAAATAGTCATATCTAAGAAACCAGTGCTTAATTCAAGGTCAGAAAGATAGACTCCTTAAAATTTTATAGCTTTAACTCTTCCATATATGCCTAGTTAAGTCTTTGATCCATTTTGAGTTCATTTCGTGTATGGTGTGAAGTAGTAAAACTTTTGTTTAAGTATTTGATAAATCAGAGAGGTAAAACATAACCTCTCTGTAAACATAAACATAAACAAATCCTCATAAGGATATAAACAACCTGTAAATTACTTATCAGACTTCAATTCCTATAGATCTTGTTTCAGTTTTCACAGAATATTGGTAAAAATTTATCATAAATAGGCCACCGAGAAAACCTTATAAATTCCCCAACCTGGAAATCATTACGTAGGGGCGCCTGGGTGGCTCAGTCAGTTACGTGTCTTTGGTTCGGGTCATAATCCCAATGATCCTCAGATCAAGCCCCCCACTGGGCTCCCTGCTCAGCAGGGAGTCTGCTTCTTCTTCTGCCCTTCCTCCCTCTCATGCTCTCTCTCACGCTCTCTCAAATAAATAAATAAAAATCTTTTTTAAAAAAATCATTATGTAATAAAACTGGAAAGTAATAAATTTTAAAATTATTGAAGTCCAATCATTTGGAAATTTTAAAAATACTCTTTTAAATAATTACTGAGTCAGAATCTTATATCTGATTATGTGGAATCTTGTATCTAATTATCTGGAATGCTACTAAATATTTAAATGATAAGAAATTATAGACTTAAAATTCTTAAAAGGGATGTGGTGGGGAATTTTAAAACAATAGATAAACATAAAATAAAATAATAATATATATATTCCCATAACTTTGAATTTTTGTTAATACATTGGCATATTTTTTCAAGAAAAAGTATTCAATTTTGTAAATATTACTGTTACCAAAAAAGAATTCAAACAAAACATAAAAGTACAAAGACAGAAATTTTATTTTATTTTTTAAATTTTTTAAAGATTTATTTATTTATTCATGAGAGAGACAGAGAGACAGAGAGAGAGAGAGGCAGAGACACAGGCAGAGGGAGAAGCCGGCTCCATGCAGAGAGCCGGACGTGGGACTCGATCCCTGGTCTCCAGGATCATGCCCTGGGCTGAAGGCGGCGCTAAACCACTGAGCCACCTGGGCTGCCAAGACAGAGGTTTTAAAATCACCACAAATTGGGGTGCCTGGGTGGCCCAGTTGGTTAAATGTCCAACTCTTGGTTTCAGTTCAGGTCATGATCTCAGGATTGTGAGACTGAGCCCTGCATTAGGCTATGTGTTGACTGGGAAGTCTGCTTAAGATTCTCTCTTTCTCCCTCTGCCCCTCTGCTTCTCCTCCCTCTCTAAAAATAAATAAGTCTTTAAAATAAATAAATGATAAATAAAATCACCACAAATTTCTTACCCAGAAATAACTATTGTTACCCTTTACATAAAGGTGAGCTTTATGTAAAATAATTTTATATACTGTCTTAATAGATAGATGGGTATATAGCAACGTAGATGATCATAAAATCTGTTATAAATTTTGTTACTTAAAATAAAAAATATTATATTGTAGCTGATTCCAATGGAAAAAGAAAATCTGAAATAAAAGTAATTATTGAGGGATCCCTGGGTGGCGCAGCGGTTTGGCGCCTGCCTTTGGCCCAGGGCGCGATCCTGGAGACCCGGGATCGAATCCCACGTCAGGCTCCCGGTGCATGGAGCCTGCTTCTCCCTCTGCCTGTGTCTCTGCCTCTCTCTCTCTCTCTCTCTCTCTGTGACTATCATAAATAAATAAAAATTAAAAAAAAAAAGTAATTATTGAAATTGAACATAACCTCACAAAAATTATTCTAAAATCACTCTAAGACTCTATGATGAAAATTTTATTATTATTATTATTATTATTACGATGATCCACTTATTATTATTTTATTTATATTTTTCAGAGAGGAGGGTGGGGCAGAGGCAGAGGGAAGAAAAACTTAAGCAAGCTCCATACCCAATGTGAAACTCGATTCTGGGCTTGAAACCCTGAGATCATGACCTGAGGCAAAATCAACAGTCAGACGCTTAACTGACTGAGGCATCCAGGTGCCCCTCCATTCATTATTTTTTAATCACATATTTCAATTATAGAAATAACAATTGACACTCTACTATAAAAGATGAAGGTATTTAATACTCCCTCATCTTCTTTTTCCTTGTTTCCCAATTTTAGTTATTTTATAATTTTTATTTTATGCAGATTTACATTATTCACTTTCTTTTCTGTAATTATAATTCCCATAGTTGATTAATCTTGAACTAATGGATTTGAGATTCACTTGCTGTCCTTTCTTAAAATTTATTTTATTTTTTTTAATATTTCACTTATTTATTTGAGAGGGAGGGGATTGGAGGGAGGAGCAGGAGAGGAACAAGCAGACTCCATGCACTAAGGGCAGAGTCCAAGTAAGGGCTCCATCCCACAATCCTGAAATAGGACCTAAGCGGAAATCAAGAGTTGGACACTTAATGGACTGAGCCACCCAGGAGCCCTGCCCCCCCCTTTTTAAATTGAGGTGTAGTTATACAATGTTATATTAGTTTCAGGTATATAATATAATGATTGAACAGTTCTATACTTTTCTCAGTGCTCATAAGTATACTCTTAATCCCCTTTATCTATTTCACCCATCCCTCTCACTTACCTCCCTTCTGGCAATCACCAGTTTGTCTTCTGCATTTAAGAGTCTGTTTTTTTGTTTCCTTTTTTCTTTATTTGTTCATTTGCTTTGTTCCTCAAATTCTACATATGAGTGAAATCATAAGATATTAATTTTTTTTTTTTTATGATAGTTACAGAGAGGGAGGCAGAGACACAGGCAGAGGGAGAAGCAGGCTCCATGCACAGGGAGCCCGATGTGGGATTTGATCCCGGTTCTCCGGGATCACGCCCTGGGCCAAAGGCAGGCGCCAAACCGCTGCGCCACCCAGGGATCCCAAGATATTAATCTTTGAATCACTTATTTCACTTAGCATTATATTCTGTAGGTCCATCTACATTATTGCAAATGACAAGATTTATTTTTTATGACTGAATAATATTCCTTGCATATATATGTACTGTATCTTTTTTTTTTAAAGATTTATTTATTTATTCGTGAGAGACAGAGACAGAGATAGAGAGAGGCAGAGACATAGGCAGAGGGAGAAGCAGGTTCCTCGCAGGGGCCCGATGCGGGACTCAATCCTGGATCCCGGGATCACGACATGAGCCAAAGGCAGGTGCCCAACCACTAAGCCACCCAGGCATCCCTTACCATATCTTCTTTATCCGTTCATCTATTGATGGACACCTAGGTTGCTTCCTTATCTTGGCCATTGTAAACAGGGCTGCAATAAACATAGGGTTACATTTATCTTTTTAAATTAGTGCTTTCATTGTCTTTGGGTAAATACTCAGTAGTGGAATTACTGAATCATATGGTAATTCTATCTTTAATTTTTCGAGGAACCTTCATACTGTTTTCCACAGAAGCTGCACCAATTTACATTTCTACCAGCAGTGCACGATGGTTCCTTTTTCTCTGTATCTTCGCTAACATTTGTTATTTCTTGTATTTTTTATTTTAGCCATTCTGACAGATGTCAGATAATATCTCATTCTGGTTTTAAGTTGCATTTCCCCAGTGATTAGGGACATTGAGCATCTTTCCATGTGTCTGTTGGCCATCTGTATGTTTTCTTTGGAAAAATGTCTATTCAGGTCCTCTGTTTCTTAGTTGGATTATTTTTTTGGTATTGAGTTATATATATTATATATATATAATATATATATAATATATAAATATATAATATATATATTATATATTTTGGTATTGAGTTAAAATTCTTTATATATTTTAGGTATTAACTCCTTATCGAAAACCATCATTTGCAAATGTCTTCTCCCATTCAGTAGGTTGCATTTTTGTTTTGTTAATGGATTCCTTTGCTATATAAAAACTAGAACAAATAATCCAAAAATTTGTAAGGAGCCACAAAAGACCCCACATAGCCAAAGCAATTTTAAGAAAGAAGAACAAAGCTGTAGTTATGACAATTCTGGGTTTCAAGATATTTTCTAGGGCAGCCCCAGTGGCTCAGTGGTTTAGCGCCACCTTCGGCCCAGGGTGTGATCCTGGAGACCTGGGATCGAGTTCCACGTCGGGCTCCCTGCGTGGAGCCTGCTTCTCCCTCTGCTTGTGTCTCTGCCTCTCTGTGTGTGTGTGTGTGTGTGTCTCTCATGAATAAATAAATAAAATCTTTTAAAAAAAAGATATATTCTAAGCCATAATAATCAAAACAATATGATACTGGCATAAAAATAGATATATAGATCAAGAGAACAGAATGGAGAGTCCAGAAATAAACCCACAATTGTATGGTCTATTAATCTTTGACAAAAGAGACAAGAATATACAATGGGGAAAAGACAGTCTCTTTAACAAATGGTATTGGAAAAACTAGACGGCTACACTTTCTCACACCATACACACACACACACACACACACACACACACACACACACAAACCCTCAAAAAGGATTAAAGATCTGAAAGTGGGACCTGAACCATAAATTTTGTAGAAGAAAACAGAAGCAGTAATTTCTTTGACATTAGCTGTAGAAACATCTTTCTAGATATGTTTCCACAAGCAAATTAAACTATTAGGACTACACCAAAATAAAAAGCAGTTCTAGGATACCTGGGTGGCTCAGTGGTTGAGCCTCTGCCTTTGGCTCAGTGCGTGATCTCGGTGTCCCTCGGTGTCCCGGGCCTACTTCTCCCTCTGCCTATGTCTCTGCCTCTCTCTCTTTGTATCTCTCATAAATAAATAAAATCTTTAAAAACAAACAAACAAGCAAGCAACAACATACATAAATAAATAAATAAATAAATAAATAAATAGCACTTCCTGTCCTTTTACAATGGCTTTGCTATACCCGAACTACTTATTTTGATTCATCTCTTAATTGGCTGAATTTATTATAAAGTAGTTTTTTTCAGGAAGGTCATATAAGTATTATATTTTCTGAGTTCTTTTGTGTTGAAAATGTCCACATATTGCCTCTAAAAATATACTGTATATGGGTATAGTATAATTAGGTCATAATTTCTTTTCACCTAAAAACAACTAGACTTTGCTTAATTGTTTCCTGGTATTGAATGTTGTGAAGTCTGATGTCAGTTTTACTTTCCTTCTCTCTTTATTTATTTTAATTAATTCAGTAAATATATACATATACACACATACATGTATTCATACACACAAATCATATACAAATACATATATATCCAAATATGTGTATATATGTGTGTGTATGTATATCCATACAATTAAAATGAGGAAATGGGTAAGTCATGTAAACCCAATGATACTTGATACAAACTCATTAACATTCTACATAATACCTTTGTGTGTATATATATATATAGTATATGTCTACACACACACACACACACACACACACACTTTTGTTTTAATGAGTGGTTTGACCTATTAATATTAGTTTTCCTGACATTTCCCAACTTCTCTTCCTGAAGTGTAAACAACCCATATTCAGGTACTTTCATTATAGAGAAGAATTATTACATCAAGAGAAATCAAGAAAATATTTCTTGTATAGAAATATTTTTTTAATTTTTTAAAAGATTTTATTTATTTATTCATGAGAGACACAGAGAGAGAGAGAGGCAGAAACACAGGCGGAGGGAGAAGCAGGCTCCATGCAGGAAGCCCGATGTGGGACTTGATCCAGGGTCCCCAGGATCGCACCCTGGACCAAAGGCAGGCGCTAAACTGCTGAGCCACCCAGGGATCCTCTGTATAGAAATATTTGTTGAAAATATTTAATTATCTGATCAACAAATCATTGAGCCATTCTATATAGCATATGACATAGAAGTAGTGTTTGGAATATTTGTTTTTAAAGAGATTTGCTTTAAGGCTATTTTATCAACACTCATTTAATCAAACTGGAAGAAAATAAAATTGTAAATGTTGGGCTCAGGGGCAAGATATTACACACACGTGCCATCCAGTGGAGATACTGCGCCATGCAATTACCTGTGATCATTTGTAATAAGCAGTGTAATTAGCATTCAGGATGGAGCGTGTTTGAAGAAAACAGAATCATTGAGTAATAATATATAGAGAAAGACAAATGCAGAGAACATATGATCACAGATGCTTCCATATACATACCATTTTCCTAGGTGTCTATTTTTGATGGCTAAATGAACAGGTGACAATCTTTTTGTGGAGTATAACCTCTCTTGCTTTTCATCTGTTTTATTCCGTAAATGAAGACCAAAAATAACTACTTTTAGAAGAATATTTTATATTCTTTATAACATATTAGAGAAGAATATATTCATATCTAGTCTCTCAGTTATTGAGTATATACTAAATAATGAATATTTACTTTCTGGAGGAGAGATGTCAAAGTCAGAAGTTGTATTTTTTACCCTTGAGGACCAGATAATGCATTGTTGTATGGAAGTGTGCCTGTGAGTACATACAGTGTATGTGTATATGGATGTGTGCATGTGTGTGTGTATGTGTGTGTGTGTATATATGAGCATGCAGACATAGACAAGCTGGATGAAACCAGAGTGGGATCCAGGGTCAAAGTATAAGCAAACTAAGGAACACACCACAACAAGACAATTACAAAGCAACCAACAGGTACAAAGCATTATGATTATTATATTCATCACTGCCAAGGGATGCATAATAAAATAAAAGAGACTTCAGTGGGGCAGATTTCATATAGGAAACTCATCTGGTGGTCAATAGGTTTAATGACCTGCCATACCTTTCGCCCCTAACTTTCAAAGGAACCTTTAGACATTTCTATGTTGACAGGAACAATTTAAGATGTAGAATGTACTGATTTATTTAGGATTTTTGTTTTGTAAGTTGAATATTTATACAAAAGAAATATGTTTTGGGAGAATGTCAGGCTTGTTAAATTCTCAGAACACTCTGGTTTCCAAAAGACAACTCATTCCAGCAGACAAAACTTAGCAGTTGTATCATTTTAACACTGGTTGAGTTGTCAAAATAGATATCGTTTGCAAGTTTAAAAAGGAACTGAGGTCTTAAAGTTTGGATTTCACTGGGTTTCCATTATTGTGCTCAGGCCAGAAGTAAGCAGGTGCTGACAAGTGTATCTTTCCTGAAATTTCCAGATTTCAACCTTACAGAGGATCTACCCTTTCATTTCACTATCTGATTAATTTTTTTTATCAATAGACGAAAACCACCATTAATGTGGTTATAGACAACATAGTTAGATTTTTTAGGTAGGAAGTTTCTTTTAATTTCCTGGACTTTTTGAGCTCTAGAAATTCCATTTGTTTTGATAAGAATTTTCCTTTTTATGATAAAGAATTTTCTAATAATTTGCTTCCAGAGAAGTCTGAGAAATAAGCATGATACATCTTAAAGCAAAAGTTACCTGGAGTTGTTAAAATGCCCATAATTTTTTAATGACAGTCCCACAAATGGCTGTATGCCCCTCTCCAAAAAAAAGGTCTCTGTAGGTTTTTTGGAACATGAAATAGAAGGGATATTTTATATAGTGACTGGAGTCTGTGGTTTATTTTATTTTATTTTTTTGTTACTTTTTAAAGTAGAATCCACACCCAGCTTGAACTTACAACCCTGAGATCAAGAGCTGAGATCAAGAATTGGACAGATACTTAACTAACTGAGCCACCCAGGCTCCTCTGGGGTCTGTAGTTTGAATGTGCCCGAAATGGAGTTCTTCATAAGAGTGACTTTCTGTGGGGAAAATGCTATCTGAAGAATGCATCACCATGCACTACCAGGGAAAGGAACTTTCTTATCTCTAAACCATGAGTGATGACTTTTAGTATGACAAGAGTTCATGGAGTGAAAGGTAAAGACAGCCTCAGGTAGAAGAGAAACTCCAAAGACCCCACAGTGAGGAACTGAGGGAGGCTGACTTCTTTTCACTGCAGATCCTCTTTCCCCACCTCTGGGGGCTCCAGAGACTGACATACTTCTGTTTCTACTGATAGTATCAACTGGCTCTGGCCTAGGTTATATTCTTTCCCTGGTGTAATTTCAAATTAGTTCCTCCAACTTTTGCCTCCAAAGTAATACAAAGTATAGGTTTCTCAAACAAGAGTGGAATCTCTTTATTCATTTATTTACTTTTTAAATATTTTATTTACTTATTCATGAGAGACACAGAGAGGGAGAGACAGAGAGAGAGACAGAGACACAGGCAGAGGGAGAAGCAGGCTCCATGCAGGAAACCCCATGTGGGACTCCATCCTGGGACTCCAGGATCATGTGCTAAACCGCTGAGCCACCCAGGAATCCCCAAGAGTGGGATCTTTTTTTTTTTTTTAAGATTTTATTTATTTATTCATGATTGGGCGGGGAGAGAGAGAGAGAGAGAGAGAGAGAGAGAGGCAGAGGGAGAAGCAGGCTCCACACAGGGAGCCCAACGTGGGACTCGATTCCAGGTCTCCAGGATCACACCCCGGGCTGAAGGTGGCGCTAAACCGCTGGGCCACCGGGGCTGCCCAAGAGTGGGATCTTTTAAAAGACTATTCTCTAGGGGGGTATGACCTACTTATCAGGAGGTATGACCTGCTCACTCTAGGCACCAGAATCCTGACTCAGGTTGTCATTTGTGTTCATTGTCATTCCCAGTTATCTGTAACAAACACTTATATATTCTTTATCATGTGATTATATAAATACAACAAATGGATTGAGAATGGATGAATGCATACCATAGAATAAGAACTCTCTGTCCTGTTTGCCCCATGTGTGGTTATCCAATGGGATGGTAATGGAATGATTGCTTCCCACATAGTTAAAGGCTGTGAAGTTTCTTTTATGGCAAAGGATTTAGATATTTACAGAAATGGTCTGCTGTGTAAAAGCAGGATACAACACACCATGCTTCCAAACAGAGGTTCTCCAAAGTTTTCCATAGGAATTAAACCATTGGCATGGATTAATGTCTAGATTTTCAAACCATCCTGGTTTGCTCATCTCTGAGGGGTTTCTTAGAACACTGGACTCTCAGTGCTAAAACTAGGGAAGTCCCAGGGAAACTGAGGCAGTTGACCACCCTCATTGAGGAGTTCTCTTTGCTTTGATCTTATCTCCCACCTGATCATTGTGAAGACTCTGGCCACACATCTACCTGCTCACCAGGGGCAAGTGAAAACAATCTAATACCTTCTTGTTTACTATGGGACTGGGTAAAGTAAGGGTCAGTTTCTCAGGAGCATCCTTCAGTTGGCCTGGGCTTCAAGTGGTATGAAGTCTGCACCTGAATCATATAATGGGCTATATGCAAAACTACAAATACTATCCACTAGGATTTAAATATTAACTTCAGATTCTGTGACACTAAGGAATTGGTGCAGGAGTGAATAAGGACCATGCCTCTACCTGAATTCTCTTTTCTGGGACTTAGTCTGTTCTTGCTCCACAGTGCTCTGCTTTGAGATAGTCCCTTTCTTATGCTCAGTTTTCTTTTCTTTTTTTCAAAAAGATTTTATTTATTTATTCATGAGAGACACACAGAGAGAGGCAGAGACACAGGCAGAGGGAGAAGCAGGCTCTGTATAGGGAGCCTAATGCAGAACTCAATCCCAGGACCCCCACATCATGACCTGAGCCAAAAGCAGACGCTCAATCGCTGAGCCACCCAGATGGCCCTGCTGTTGTTTTCTATCAGTCACACAGTCTGAGGACTTCAAACTGACGTGGCTCAAAGTTTAAATTTTAAATGAGAGGCTTCACCAAATTACCCAAAGACTGTGTCTTTCCTTGAATGTATTCTACTAAATCCAGGCTGTGCATTTTCCCCAAAATGGTATGTATCTGAGTGGCTCTCTATTCTGTTATTTGTAATTTGCATTTTGTAATTTTTGCAGTTTTGTTCTGCTCATTTTGTTTTTCATGTGTTTTGAGCTATATGGCAGGGAAGGGAAGAAGAAGGAAGAATGATGGCCTTAGTGGAGGTAGACGTAGGAGCAGCAATATGTTGCAGCAAAAACTGCGTGAGGAAACCTTGGGATGAAATGAAGGAATTTTATTATTTTTAAAAAATTTTTATTTGTTGTCATTATTATTATTATTTGAAATGAGGAAATTTTAAACCGGGAAATGGGATGGTCCATGGTAAATTATCCTCCAAGGTGTGCATCTTCGTAGGTGGTCTTCAGCTGTAGGAAATACACAAATTAAGGAATTTACTGATTGGCAACTCCTTATTGTATCAGTTTGCTAGAATTACCATAACAAAGTACTGTGTGACTTAAACATCAGAAATTTAATTTTCTCATAGTTCTGGAGACTGGAAGTCCAAAACAAGGTATTGGCAGGGTTGGTTTCTTCTGATGACCTCTGTCCTTGACTTATAGATGGTCATCTTTTCCCTGCACCTCCACATGGTCTTTCCTCTGTAAGTCTGCGTCCAAATTTCCCCTTCTTATTAGGATACTAGTCATATTAGCTTATTACCCACCCTAATGACCCCATTTTAATTTAATTACCTCTTTAAAGATCCTATCTCAAGAGTGCCTGGGTGGCTCAGTCGGTTAAGCATCTGCTTTCAGTTCAGGTCATGATATTAGGGTCCTGGGATTGAGCCCCGCATCGAATCATCCATCATCGGGCTGCCTGCTCAGCAGGGAGTCTACTTCTCCCTTTGCCTCTGCTCCTCCCCCCTGTTTGTGTGCTCTCTCTCTCTCAAATAAGTGAATAAAATCTTTAAAAAAATAATAAAAAGGGGATCCCTGGGTGGCGCAGCGGTTTGGCGCCTGCCTTTGGCCCAGGGTGCGATCCTGGGGACCCGGCATCGAATCCCATGTCGGGCTCCCGGTGCATGGAGCCTGCTTCTCTCTCTGCCTGTGTCTCTGCCTCTCTCTCTCTCTCTCTCTGTGTGACTGTCATAAATAAATAAAAATTAAAAAAAATAATAATAATAAAAAATAAAGATCCTATCTCAAAATGCAGTCACATTCTAGGGTACTAGGGTTCAGGCCTTCAATGTATGAACTTTGAGGGGGCACAACCTAAACCATAACATTGCCTAAGCTATATCTTTCACTAGCAGGTGAAAAATCATGTGTTTCAGTCTGTCACTTTTATTATTATTGGATATCGAATAAAGCCTTTGTTCTATTCATTTGTTAACCAAATGATTCTGATTTTTTTTTTTTAATTTATGATAGTCATACAGAGAGAGAGAGAGAGGGGCAGAGACACAGGCAGAGGGAGAAGCAGGCTCCATGCACCGGGAGCCTGACGTGGGATTCGATCCCGGGTCTCCAGGATCGCGCCCTGGGCCAAAGGCAGGCGCCAAACCGCTGCGCCACCCAGGGATCCCCTGATTCTGATTTTTTAAAATCAAAAGAGTTAAAAAAAAATAGGAATCTAAAGAGTGAAAATATATTTCTGCTTTGTTGAGTATATAATTAGCATTAGTTGTTTTTATTTTTTATTTTTTTAAAAGAACTTATTTATTCATGAGAGAGAGAGGCAGAGACACAGACAAAGGGAGAGGCAGGCTCCATGCCGGGAGCCCCATACAGGACTCAATCCAGGGACTCCAGGATCATGCCCTGAGCCAAAGGCAGATGCTCAACTGCTGAGCCACCCAGGTGTCCCAGCACTAATTGTTTGTAAAAGTTCCCTGAGACTGGAAATCTAATTTTCTTCCCAAATGCTAAATGAACATACTATTTCTTCAATGATAGATAGCCAATATAATTTGTGTATTTCAGTATTCTACAGTCCTTGTTTGCAGGCTTTCCTGAAAATCTTGTTTACTACCAGGACTTCCAAATACAGTTTGGAGGTTTAATGCCTAAACTAGTTAATATTCAAATACAGTTTTCTTTCTATTGTTTTATATCACCTACTTCATCAACTCTTTAGTATGTCTACAATTAAATAAGTGTAAATCCCAATGGCCCAGAGCTGTAGAACTTAATAGTAAATACCAGCCTTACTGTCTCACCAGTAAGTGTGACATTTACTACATTCTCAACACTTTGGTTTTCAAGTCAGAAAGGAACAGCCCAGAATTCATCACAATGGGACCCAGCACATGGAGATAACTTGATTAAGTACAATTCAAATGTTTATCAGTTCACAGAGCTATTAAATGGAAGGATATTAGTGGATCATTCTATTCTTAATTAATCTAAGCAATCATTTCAAATTGGTGGATATTGATTGATTTCATAGGATAGGATTGTAGTTATTTGGCAACTGATAGTCTTTATGTCATATAGCCCACACTCATTCAGAAAACCCATAGGCTATAAATCCAGAATGTTGAAGTGTCTCTTGGAGAAATAGTTAAACTAGTCCTTGGCTTAATAGGATTATACAACAAGAAAACTCAAATAGCCTTGAGGTCAAGTCCCAAAACCTAAGTTAATATATTAAGGGATTTTAGGATTCTGGAATAATTAGGAACAGTTGCCCCACGTCATCTATTTCAATGGTTCTCAAACTTTAATGAACATAAGAATAACCCAGAGGGCTTATTGGCTCCAGAATGAACTTTTTATTTCAAGTTACCATTTGTAAAGATTGGTAGAAAAATACCCAAGTCTATCTGTCCCCTTAGCTGGGGCCCCCTTGGATTTCCATACATGGTTTATACCACCACATGCCCCCACTGGCTAATGACACAAGAGTTCTGAGTATTGGGATAAAAAGAAAGAATAACACCGGAAAACTGTTGGGGCCTGTTTTTTTAAGAGGAGAAAAGAAAGTTGATTTCTCTTCCCCAAGAACCCTGGGGGTAGCCAGTCTGGTCATGTGACATCTACTCATATTATTTCTTTTTTTTTTTTTTTTTAAGATTTTATTTATTTATTCATGAGAGACAGACAGAGAGAGAGAGAGACAGAGACAGAGAGAGAGAGGCAGAGGTAGAAGCAGGCTCCATGCAGGGAGCCCGACCCGGGACTCAATCCTGGGACTCCAGAATCACGCCCTGGGCCAAAGGCAGGCGCCAAACCGCTGAACCACCCAGGGGTCCTCTACTCATATTATTTCTGTTCTGACTCTCCATACTTGTGATTGAAAGAAGCCCAGTTAAGAGTTGGAAATGTATTTTGCTTCCAGAAGGAACGCAGATTCTAGGTCCCACTCCAGAGTTTCTGATTCAGTAGGTCTAGAGTAGGGCCCCTAAATTTACATTTCTTTTTTTTAAAATATTTTGTTTATTTATTCATGAGGGACACACACAGAGAGACAGAGGCATAGGCAGAGGGAGAAGCAGGCTCCCTCTGGGGAGCCTGATGCAGGACTCGATCCCAGGACCCTGGGATCATGACCTGAACCAAAGGCAGATACTTAGCCACTGAACCACCCATGTGCTCTTTAAAAAAAAAAAAAAAAAAAAAAAAAAAAAAAAGGTTTTTCTTTATATACATTTTGCTTTAATAGCCACCAAAAAAAACTGTGTTCTTTCTTTTTTCTTAAGTTTTTATTTTGGCAGGACTCAGCCAGCGGTTGAGTGTCTGCCTTCGGCTCAGAGCATGATCCCAGGATTCGGGATCAAGTCCCACATCGGGCTCCTTGCATGGAGCTTGCTTCTCCCTCTGCCTGTGTCTCTGCCTCTCTCTCTCTCTGTCTCTCGTGAATAAATAAATTTTAAAAATCTTTTAAAAAATTATTTTAAGGCACCTGGGTGGCTCAATCGGTTAAGCATCTGACTCTTGATTTCGGCTCAGGTCATGATCTCACAGTCGTGATATTGAGCCCCAAGTCAGGCTCCATGCTGGGTGTGGAGCCTGTTTGAGATTTTCTTTCTCTCCTGTTCCCTCTGCCCCTCTCCCACCCTATATCTCTAAGAAAGTTTTTATTTCATTTCCAGTTAGTTAACTTACAATGTTATATTAGTTTCAGGTATACAATATAGTAATTCAACACTTCCATACATCATTCTGTGCTCATCACTACAGGTGTGTTCTTTAATTCCCATTCCCATTCCCCTACCCACCTCCCCTCTGGTAACCATCAGTTTGTTCTCTATAATTAAGAGTCTGTTTCTTGATTTGCTTCTCTCTCAGTCTTACTTTTGTCCCTTTGCTTGTTTGTTTTGTTTCCCAAATTCCACATATGATTGAAATTATGTGGTATTTGTCTTTCTCTAACCTATTTCACTTAGGATTATACTCTCTATCTCCATCTATATCATTGTAAATGGCAATATTTCACTCTTTTTATGGCTGAATAATATTCCATTTTATTTTTATATATATATATGCCATATATTCCATCTTCTTTATTTTTTTTATTCCATCTTCTTTATCTATTCATCAATTGATGGACACTTGGGTTGCTACCATATCTTGGCTATTATAAGTAATGCTGCTATAAAAGGAACACTCATGCACTGTTAGTAGAAATGCAAACTGGTGCAGCCAGTTTGGAGGTTCCTCAAAAGGTTAAAAATAGAACTACCTTATCCAGCAATTGCACTATTGGGTATTTGCCTAAAGTATACAGGAATACTAATTCAAAGGGATGCATGCACCTGTATGTTTATACAAAATTTACATTTCTAACAAGCTCTCAAGTGATGCTCTCAGAGCTTCCAAAAGGCCTCGGGGGATATGGTCAAGGGACCACTTTCTGAGAATCACTGATTTCATTAGGTTTTTCCTTCTAAATAGGTATGTCAGCCAAGAGGACTTTCATTTTATAGAGAAAACTTTCTTGGTTAATTTCTTACCTAGCTCAAATGAAAGCAAGAGCAATGGCTACAAAGAACTTATTACATGAAATATCTATATTCTGTACATACACAGGATCCTCTTCCTGACCCAGTGAGATAGCTGCTGTGATACATGTTTCACAAATGAATAAACTAGAAAGTTCAGTGGCTTAGCCAAGATTTCTCAGCCATATGGGAACTGGGATTTGAACTCAGGTTTCAAAATGTGAGGTTTTTTGGTCTTCACCTTCCAGAAATGTTTAGAATCTAATGCCTTCTCACCACCTGCGCTCTGTGGTAAGCCATCATCATCTCACAAACTGCCTTATTTCATTAGCCTCCTGACTGATGCCCTTGCATTCACCCTTGCCTTTTAAAATGAAAGGTAGGGTCTCCTGGCTGGCTCACCGAGAAGAGCATGTGACTCTTGATCTCAGGGTGAGTTTGAGCCCCACTTTGGGTATAGAAATCACTAAAGAAAATAAGATTTTAAAAAAGGGGGATAGAAACATAGATAAAGGCAGTCTTCTGCTCAAAATCCTCTCATGGCTTCCTATCTTACTTAAAGTAAAAACCAAAGTTGTTAACATGGCCGCAGGGCTCAACATGATCTGTCTGGTGACTCCTTTTTCTTCACCTCTCTCTCCACTCTTCCCTCATTATGCCTCTACCATATTAGCTGCCTTGCTTTTTCTAGAAAACTCCAGGCATGTTCTCACTTCAGGGCCTTAGCACTTTTCCAGGACAGCGCTTCTTCCATATTTCCATGTGGTTTACTCCCTCCTCTCCTTCTTGGCTTAAATGTTACCTTCTCAATGAGGCCTTCCCTCAGGTTGCAATCTCTGAAAGTAGGTGCTGATGCAGATGTTGGTGTGCAGATTATTAATTAGGGATCAATAGCTATAAAGGGGGAGAAGTGAAACAGAATTAGGCAGAAGTTGGCTGCAATACAGGCCTGATAAAGCCTCATCCAACCCAGAAGAGAGCAATACTGAAGCAAGTATTATTGCCCATTAGTGTATCCTTCATCAGGTTGAATGTCCAGGCCTCTATATTTCTCTCTTATTTAATTACTGAACTCAGGCTGCCCTATGAAAGGCATCACCAAGGCATGCTGGCTTTCACCAGTGGAAGCAGACCCTGAAGGAGGTGAAAGCTAAAGACTGTCTGCTGACCATCCTCTTACTATAATGGGGAATCTGTGCAATGTATCTCCAAATCTACTACACCATCCTATTTAAAATTGCAATACTTCCTATAGTCCCTGTCACCTTTCCCAGATTTCTTCTCTTTTTTTAATTTAAGTAAAATTGGGTTATAATGTCCTATTAGTTTCAGAGACATATCATAGTGATTTGATATTATTATACATTATGAAATGGTACCCATGATTAAGTCTTATTATCATTTGTCACCATACAAAGTCATTACAATATTATTGACCATATTCCCTATGCTGTACATTATATCCCCATGACTTATTTGGTTTGTATCTGGAAGTTTGTCTCTCTTATTCCTCTTCAACTATTTTACCTACCTCCTAACCCCTCCCCACTCTGGTAGTCAACAATTTGTTTGCTGTATCTTGATGTCTTTCTATTTTGTTTGTTCATTTGTTTTGCTTTTTAGATTCTATATGTAAGTGAAATCGTAAGTATTTGTCTTTTACTGTCTGATTTATTTCACTTAGCATTGTACCATCTAGGTCCATCCATGTTGTTGCAAATGGCAAGATCTCCTTTTTTATGGCTAAGTAACATTCCATTGCATACATATACCACACTTTCTTTGTCCATTCATCTACTGATGGACACTTAGGTTGCTTCTATGTTTTGGCTATTGTAAATAAAATGCTAATGAACATATATATCTCTTCAAATTGGTGTTTTCATTTTCTCTAGATAAATACTCAGAAGTAGAATTGCTGGATCAGATGGTAGTTCTGTTTTTAATTTTTTGAGGAATGTCCACACTGTTTTCCATAATGTCTGTACCAATTTACATTTCCACCAACAGAACACAAGTGTTCCCTTTTCTCCACATCCTTACCAACACTTGTTTTTTTTTTTTTCTTTTTGATAATAGTTTGACTGGGGTGAAGTGATATCTTATTGTGGTTTTAATGTGCATTTGTCTGATGATTAGTGATGTTGAGTATATTTTCATGTGTGTGTTGGCCGTGCCATCAGTATGCCTTTGTTACCCTTGCCTCAAGAGAATGGTCCAAAAAATACTATTAAGACAAATGTCAATGAGTTTACTGCCTGTGTCTTCTTCCAGAAGTTTTTGGTTTCAGGTCTTACACTCAAGTCTTTAATCCATTTTGAATTTTCTTTGTGTATATGGTATAAGATAGTGGTTCAGTTTCATTCTTTTGCATGTAACTGGTTTTCCAATACCATTTATTGAAGAGACTGTCTTTTCCCTATTTTATGTTCTTGCCTCCTTTGTCATAAATTAATTGACCATATATGCATAGGTTTATTTCTGGGCTCTCTATTCATTGATCTATGTGTCTGTGTTTATGCCAGTACCATGCTATTTTGCTAACTATAGTCTTACAGTATAGCGTGAAATCAAGGAGTGTGATATCTCCAGATTTGTTCTACTTTTTTGAGGTTGCTTTGGTTATTTGAATCTTTTGTTGTTTTATACAAAATTTGGGATTCTTTGTTCTAGTTCTGTGAAAAATGCTATTGGTATTCTGATGAGGGAAAATACAAGTTCTTAACCATTACACTATTCTGCATCCCAAAGTAACACATAAAAACTTAACTGTACTCATTGATCCATCAAAAATAATAACAATTAGAAGGTTTCAGTCACCAAGAAAGCTAAATATTTAGAAGAGCTCTCTTACTCTGCTTTAAAATTTCCTTTCGGGGCAGCCCAGGTGGCTCAGAGGTTTAGCGCCGCCTTCAGCCCAGGACTTGATCCTGGAGACCCGAGGCCGAGTCCCACGTCAGGCTCCCTGCATGGAGCCTGCTTCTCCCTCTGCCTGTGTCTCAGCCTCTCTCTCTCTCATGAATAAATAAATAAAATCTCAAAAAAAATAAAATAAAATTTCCTTTTGATCTCTAAGCCAGTTGAATAATAGTTTATGATTCATTAGCATGGATTCAAGCCTAATGTATCTCTTACATAATACATTCTAAATTTGTCTAGATGATACTAATGAGGAAATGAGATATATACTATATCCTGCATTTCAAAAATCATGTCAATAAAATATTCCAACAAAATGTTCATTTTAAACAAACTACATTAGTATCCTTTAATTGCAAGAAATAGAAGCCAACCTGAGTTAATGCAGCTGAAAATGAAATGTATGAAGTCCAAGGACAAGAATATGGTCTGACTTCCGGAAGAGATTAGAACAGGGATTTGGAAAACACCAAGACTATTCTCTCTGCTTTCTGTTTCATCTGTCTCTAGGTACTGACTGTTCCTGCATTCTCAGTTCACCTGGAAGAATCTGGTCACCCAACAACTCTTAAGTTTACATTTATAGGTCCAGCCCCGTGCTCGCTTAGGCAGCACATATACTAAAATAGGTCCAGCCCCTCTCAGAGGACAGTTGATCATTTCCCAGTTCTATTTCCCAATTCCTGGTGGAAAGAACCCGAATGGCTTTGTTTAGGTTAAGGATCATCCCCTGGTCCAATCATTTATGGCTAGTCAATCTAAACTGGACTACCAGTACAAATTTG
The DNA here is from genome assembly GCF_011100685.1 of Canis lupus familiaris. Lineage (NCBI taxonomy): Eukaryota > Metazoa > Chordata > Mammalia > Carnivora > Canidae > Canis > Canis lupus. The sequence continues at coordinate 44,038,379 of NC_049230.1, forward strand.
GCTACCACTGTGCTTGATTGGGATAGAGATGGAAATCACTGACTTATGAGTTGGGCTAACATTTCAAGAGGAGTTCATTCAGAAAGTCTTCCAGTGCTAGATCTACATATATAACACAAGATATTATAGTCAGGTATAGATCAAGAATGTAATGTCCCTGACCTATTAAAGGAGCAAAAATCCAGAAGGCAATATACACTGGTGGTGAGGCTGAGGAGAAATAACCTCTCATTCATTAGTGGTAGAAGCACAAAAGGGCACAAGCCTGATGTCAAACCTATCAAAAATACAGTTGCATTTACTTTCTAAGTTAGCAATTCCACTTCTGGGAATCTATCCAACAGAGGTGAGGAGAAATGTCCCACAAGCATATATGTCTTCTGACTCTACACTTTCAAAATAATAAAAAGATAGACAAAGGATAACTTTTTATAATGTCAGAAGACAGAAAATCCACCTACAATCCCCATTACCTTATACTCCAATAATTAAATGTAGCCAGTCCTGGAAAACACATGATCTTATATGCCATATATCAAGAAAAAGACTACATTCAATTTTTTAGAACTATTAATTTGCAGGCAACATTTTATAACTGCTGCTATTTCATACTGTGAAGTAAAAAGTCTGCCCTATATAATGCTGATGTGATCTAGAGGGGAATTGCTCCAAAAATAGTCTCACTGGTGTGTAGTTTTGGGGACTGTATTGATCACCATTCTGTGCAGCACAGATGTGGAATAGTACTAACATTAAAATGCTTTATCTATGTGACAAGAGAAGGATACGGAAAAAAATTGTAGCCAATACTTTCATGTACAATGACTGAAGTCTTGGGAAAATCCAAATAAAGAGCCCGTTTTTAAAGTAATCATTTATCCTTCTTTTCTCTGCAGTATGTCTCTTCATATGTTGCAGACTTTAAAAATGAAATGTTCGAGAAACTCCTTAAGCACTTTTGTCATTGTGCAGATGAATTCCGGGAGGTTATAAAAACAGACATGCGGAGGCAGATATTTGCTGAACTCTTCCTGCATTGTGACCATGGGAAGGTAGGATAAGACTCTTATTTTTTTTTTAAGATTTTATTTATTTATTCGTAAGAGACACAAAGAGAGAGAGAGGCAGAGACACATTCAGAGGGAGGAGAAGCAGGCTCCATGCAGGGAGCCGGATGCAGGACTCTATGCTGGGAATCCAGAATCAGGCCCTAAACCAAAGGCAGATGCTCACCTGCTGAGCCACCCAGGCATCCCAGTAGGATAAGACTCTTAAAGCAGTGCTTCTCAAACTATTTTTTTTTTTTGAAGAACCTGTTTGTTAGGTTTTTTCCAAATGAACGGCGGAGAAATAAAAAACGGCAGAGCCAGGCAGTAGGTTCGAGAGTGCTTTAATGGGGAGTGCTCCAGGGCGAAGGCCAGGTTCCGTGACTCGGAGAGGTGGCCGGAGTCAGGGAAGTCGCACTGTGGTTGGGGAGTGTGGGGTTTTTTAAGCCTTATTGGTTCCAGGTCTGAATCTGGGTGGATCCCTTGCCAAATTAGGCAAGGGAACACCATGTCCCTAGGTGATTGGCTGGGGATGGGGATAGTAGACGATGGAGGGTGATCCCTGGCTGGAAAGTCCTGGATGGAAAGTTTCGGTTTCCCGTCTAGGCTTCGATTTACTGGAGATGATGTGGTGGTCCTGGCTGCTTTGGCGGGAAGATCAGCCATTTTGACCCAATTTGAGATGTCCGCCATTTTGGGTGCCCCTGTCTCTCAGCCAGCCCAACACTGTTGGTGTTGATGGTGATGCTTTTAATTGCTAATCCACTGTGGACTGACACTCAATGAAAAATGCACATACAAAATACAATCCACATTTTAAGAAAGATTTATTTATCTGAGAGAGAGACAGAGAAAGCACAAGCAGGGGGAGGGGCAAAAAGAGAGGAAGAGGGATAAGCAGACTTCCCTGGGACTGGGGACCCTGACTTGGGGCTCAATGCCAGAACCCTGAGATCATGTCCTGAGTAGAAGTCAGATGCTCAATTGACTGAGCCACCTAGGCAATCTACATGTTTTATTATCAGATTCAAATCTGATTTATTATCAGTTACTTTCTCAAATTGTTATAAAACTTTCTGGATACTATTCTCAGTTTCTGTATCTTTCTTGTCACAGACTAGTACCAGCCTGTAGAACACATCTTGCATGGCACTGCATTTCACAATGTACAACTTGTCTCTAAATCTCTTTCCCATTCTTAATAATGAGTTGCTTAAGATTGTTTTTGCTTACTCTCTTTGCTAGTGGCTTCTTATAGAAAAGAATTGTTGGGAATAGGAAGCTTACCACATTTTATTATGCTGCCTCTTAAAACATGAAAAGTTGGGCAGCCTGGGTGGCTCAGCGGTTTAGCGCCGCCTTTGTTGGCCCAGGGCCTGATCCTGGAGACCCAGGATTGAGTCCCACATCGGGCTCTCTGCATGGGGCCTGCTTCTCCCTCTGCCTGTGTCTCTGCCTCTCTGTGTCTCTCATGAATAAATAAATAAAATCTTAAAAAATAAAAAAAAAAAATAAAAAAAAAACATGAAAAGTTGATATCTACAAGTATTTCTAAGAATGGTGTTTGGAAGGATACAAGTATGTCATGATACCAAATGGATTTGCAAAAATAGATACAAACTTTATTGGAATACATTTATTTATGAACTTTATATTAGTTTGTATCCTTATGTTCCATAATAGATTTAAGGAAGCTTACAAGATTAGATAAAATGCAACAAAGGAACAGATTAAAAGTAGGATGAAAAAAAAAAAAAAGAAAGGATACTAAATGAAGCTGGGAACAAAGCCCAAATTGCATACTCTAACAACCTAAATATTTATTATAGGTCATCTACAAGTTTGAATCTAAGCTTCCTAGCAGTGAATGTGAGTAGGGAAACATAACTATGCTCTATTGGCAATGTTTGCGAGATAAATATAAACTGGGTTAAGAAGTACAAATATTGGGGCACCTGAGTGGCTCAGTTGGTTAAGTGTCTGCCTTCAGCTCAGGTCATGATCCTAGGGTCCTGGGATCAATCCCCATGTCCGGCTTTCTGGCTCAGAAGAAGTCTGCTTCTCCTGCTTCCTCTCCCTCTGCCCCTCTCCCCCTACTCATGTTCTCTCTTTCTGTGTATCTGCCTGTTTCTCTCTCTCTCTCTCTCTCTCTCTGTGTCATAAATAAATAAATAAATAAATAAATAAATAAATCTTTTAAAAAATAAATAAAAAATATAGATTTTATTTACTTATTCATGAGAGACCCAGAGACAGAGAGAGAGGCAAGGACACAGACAGAGGGAGAAGCAGGCTTCATGCAGGGAACCCGACGTGGGACTGGATCCTGGGTCTCCAGGATCATGCCCTGGGTGGAAGGCGGCGCCATACTGCCAAGCCACCAAGGCTGCCCAATAAAATATTTTTAAAAATAAATAAATAAAAAATAAAAAAACATTAAAAAGTACAAAAATTGAACTACTCTTGCAGCCCAGGAATAAATCCCATTTGAGTGGTGAATAATTCTTTAAAGGTACTGTTGGGGGATCCCTGGGTGGTGCAGCGGTTTGGCACCTGCCTTTGGCCCAGGGCACAATCCTGCAGACCCGGGATCGAATCCCACGTTGGGCTCCTGGTGCATGGAGCCTGCTTCTCCCTCTGCCTGTGTCTCTGCCTCTCTCTCTCTCTCTCTGTGTGACTATCATAAATAAATAAAAATTTTTAAAAAAAAGGTACTGTTGGATTTATTCAATTTGCTAGTATTTAATTGAAAATTTTTGCATCCATGCTCATCAGAGATATTGTCCTGTAGTTCTCTTTTTTAGGTGGAGTCTTTATCTGGTTTTGGTTTCAGGGTAATGCTGGGCTCAGAATGAAATTGGAAATTTTCCTTCCATTTCTTTTTTTTTTAAGTTGCATAATGTTAAATCTAAAGCAATTACTAGGAAAAAAGAGATAGAGCTAATAAATCAATGTGGAGATAAATGGAATATTAAAATGTAATAGAAAGAAGGCAGGAAAAGAAGCAAAATCAAAGAACAAATGGAACAAATAGCAAATTTGTATATTTAAAGCCAACCATAATGCTAATTATGTTAAATGTATATGGTCTAAATAATCCAGTCAAAAGGCAGAGATTGTTGAGTTGAATAAAAATTCAAGAACCAGGCGAGAGCTTGGGACAGTGGTGGAGTAGGAGGACCATGAGCTCATCCCATCCTATGTTTGCAACTAGGTATCATCCACATCCAAGTCAATAAACCAGAGATGCTCTGAAGACTGGCAGAGCAAACTCCACAATTAAATATAGAGAAGAAGCTACATCTGAAAGGTTAGGAAGGTCAGAAAGGTGGAGTGAGGCTCCTGGGAGGTGGGAGGGAGCTGCACACAGGGAGAAGGAGAGAAATGGGCCCTCACACCAGAGGGGGTGTGAGCAGAGGGAGCTCACACAGGGAAGATTAATCCCCATAATATTTGACTTTAAAAACCAGAGGGACTGAATTCTGTGATTTTGTAAAACTAGTGGGTCTTGGAGCCTGGAGCTTTAAAAGTCAACTGTCTCAGCACCTGGCAAGGGTGAGTGATAGCTGGGCTGTGACCCTTAAAGAGACAGCAGCCTGCTTGAAGAGCCAACATAAAAATGGCAGTTTACACAATACCAGGGCAAACAGGAGATAGATCTATCTATTCATACTGATTCTGGAACATGTTGGGAAACTTCTTTGAAAATGAGGAAGTTGGCAGGCACTATTTTCCTCCTCTGCCTCCCCAGCATAAACACAGAGCCATGTGGAAGGCAGTGCTGCACAGATGCTTGTAGCCTAAGACCAGGGCTCAGGGCAAATTTTGTTAAAGCTGTGCATGCCCTGCCCAGCCACTGGGTACACAGCTGCCACCAAGTGCCCCCAGCCACTATCACCCACTGAGTTCAGCCGTTGTCACAAGCCACACCCAGCCTCACATCCCCAGCTGCCCCATCATGCAGCCCCAAGCCACTGTAACACTTTGGGGGATCTGGCACAGGACTAGTGGCCTAGTGGAAATTTTGCTAACATAACTGCCCTGCTCTCAATTTCCCTGACAGGCACACCCCCTCAGAGTTGATCTGCATGGGTCCCACTAACAACACAGAGAGCAAGCACAGCCCACAACAGACAAAGTGTCAGTGCAGATGACTGCACTGAAAGGAAAAATGACTCAGACACAACAGCAGGGCATAAGCAACACACATAGGATACTGTCCTGAAATGCCAGGTTATGGTAAACAGGGGATACTATGCTGCAAGGCTCTCTAGGACCACCTCTTCATAAAGTCACTACTTTCAAAAGCAGAAGACATAACTGGCTTCCTTAAAATACAGAAACAGACACAGAGGGGAGACAAAATGAGAAGACAGAGAAATTTATCCCAAATAAATACAGGACAGGACTACAGCCAGAGATGAAACAGATGTAATAACATACCTGATGGAGAAATTAAAGCAATGATCATAATGATACTCACTAGATTTGAGAAAAGAGTAGAAGAGTGAATGAGACCCTTAACACAGAGATAAGAAATAACGGCAGATAAAGGGCTCAATAAATTAAATAAGAAACATGCTTAATGGAATGAATTGCAGGATGGGAAAAGCAGAGGAATGAATTAGTGACCTGGAAGACAGAGAGTAATGGAAAGTAATCAAGTTGGACAGAAGAGAAAAAAAAATTACACAAAATGATAATAGACTTAGGGAACTCATAACACAAAACATTCGTATTATGAGTCCCAGAAGATGAAGAGAGAGAAAAAGGGACAGAAAATTTATTTGAAGAAATGATACCTGAAAATTTCCCTCATCTGGGAAAGGAAACAGATATCCAGATCCATGAGGCACAGAGAACTCCCTTCAAAATCAACAAAAGCAGACCCATACCAAGACATACTGTAATTAAATTTGCAAAATATAGTGATAAAGAAAAAAATCTTAAAAGTAGCAAGACAAAAGCAGTAACTTACAAGGGAAAACCCATAAGGCTAACAGGAGATTTTTCAACAGATATTTTACAAGCCAGAAGGGAGTGGCATGATTATTCAAAGTGCTAAGTGGGCAGGCAGCTGGGGTGGCTCAGCAGTTTAGTGTTGCCTTCGTTGCAGGGCCTGATCCTGGAGACCTGGGATCAAGCCCCTTTTCAGGCTTCCTGCATGGAGCCTGCTTCTCCCCGCTCTGCCTCTCTCTCTCTCTCTCTCTCTCTCTCTCATGAATAAATAAATAAAATCTTTTTTTTTAAAGTGCTAAATGGGAAAAATCTACAGCCAAGAATACTCTATCCAGGGGTGCCTGAGTGACTCAGTTGGTTAAGCATCTGCCTTCAGCTCAGGTCATGATCCTAGGGTCCTGGGATGTAGCCCCACATTGGGCTCCCTGCTCAACAAGGAACCTGCTTCTCCCTCTCCCTCTCCCCTTTGCCCCCACTCATGCTTTCTCTCTCTCTCAAATAAACAAAATCATTAAAAAAACACAAACACTGTAATAAGAGACAAAGAAGGACACTGTATAATAATAAAGGGGACAACCCAACAAGAAGATATAACAATTGTAAATATTTATGTACCTAACATAGGAGCACCCAAATACACAAAACAGTTAATAACAAACATAAAGGAACTAACTGATAATAATATAATAATAATAGGGATTTTATAACCCCACTTACATCAATAGGTAGATCATTTAAACAGAAAGTCAACAAGGAAACAATGACTTTGAATCACACCCTAGAACAGATGGATTTTACAGATATATTCAGAACATTCCATCCTAAAACAGCAAAATACACATTCTTTTCAAGTGTACATGGAACATTCTCCAGAATAGATCATGTATTAGCCCACAAAACTAGCCTCAACATTTCAAGAAGATCGAAGTCATACTATGCATCTTTTCTGACCATAGTGCTATGAAACTAAAAGTCAACCACAAGAAAAAATCTGGAAAGACTACAAATATATGGAGGTTAAATAACATGTTACTAAACAATTAATGGGTCAGCCAGGAAATAAAAGAAGAAACAAAAAATTGCATGGAAACAAATGAAAATGAAAACACAATAGTCCAAAACCTTGGGGATGCAGTAAAAAATATTCTAAGAGGGAAGTTTATAGCAATACAAGCCTATCTCAAGAAGCAAGAAAAATCTCAAACAACCTAACCTTTCATGTAAAGGAGCTAGGAGGAGAATAAACAAAACCTAAAACTAGAAGGAAGGAAATAATAAAGATTACAGCAGAAATAACTGATATAAAAACTAAAAAAAAAAAAAAAACACACACACACTCCATAAAACCAGGCACTAGTTCTTGGAAAAAAATCAATAAAATTTATAAACTTTTCAATTTTACTTGAAACATTCACCAAAATGATCATTGATACACCACGAAAGTTGTCCCAATAAATTTAGAATTGAAAGAATTGAAATCATATAGTATATGTTCTTTGACTAGAGCAGAATCAAATTAGAAATCAGTAACAGGAAGATAGTTGAGAAATACCCAAATATTTAGGAATTAAATAATGCTTCAAAATAACCAATGGACAAAAAATAAATTACAAGAGAAATTAGGAAATATTTTCAACTCAGTGATAATTAAACACAATATGCTAACATTAGAGCTGTAGAGCTAAAGTGTGCTTAGAGAGAAATTTATAGAGTACTTTCATAAGAAAATAAGAGAGGTCAAAAAAAAAAAAAGAAAATAAGAGAGGTCCAAGTATCAGTGATCTAAGCTTCCATCTCAAAAAGCTAGAAAAGAAAAGCAAAACTAAATAAATGAAAAGTAGAAAGAAAGAGATGATAAAGTAATGGGCAGAAATAATGAAATAGAAAACAAAGAATAGTGAAAATAAATCAAAACAAAAGCTGGTTCTTTGAAAATATTAATATAATTGATAAATCTCTAGGTAGACTGATCAAAGAAAAAAGAGAAGATATAAATAACTGATATCAGGAAAGAAAAAGGGGACACCAGCGTAGAGCCTGAAAACATTAAAAGAACAATGAGGGAACATTATGAACAACTTTTGCCAGTAAGTTTGCAGCTTAGATTAAATGGATAAGTTCACCAAAAGACATAAATTACCAAGTCTGACTCAAGAGGAAATGGAAAACCTGCATGCTCTTGCATTATAAAGAAATTAATTAATGCCATTAAAAACCTTTCCACGAAACTCTAGGTCCATATGGCTTCACTGATGAATTCTATCAAATGTTCCAGGAAGAACTAATTCCAAACCTGTGCAGTCTTTCGAAAATAGAAGAGAGAACACATCCTACTCATTTTATATGACCAGGATTAATTTTATATCAAAACCAGATAAAATGATTCCAAGACAGAAAACTATAGACTAATATCCCCCATGAGCAAGATATAAAAATCTTTGATTTAATTATAGCAAATTAGTTCAGCAACATATTAAAAAGGAAATATATCAGGATCAAGTGGAATTTAACCCAGAGATGCAAAGTTGGTTTAAAACTCAAAATTCGATCAAGTCAATTCACCACATTAAGAAACAAACAAACAAACAAAGATGTATGATTATCTGGCAAAATTCAACACCTATTCAAAATTTTAAAAACAGGGATCCCTGGGTGGCGCAGCGGTTTGGCGCCTGCCTTTGGCCCAGGGCGCGATCCTGGAGACTCGGGATCAAATCCCACATCGGGCTCCCGGTGCATGGAGCCTGCTTCTCCCTCTGCCTGTGTCTCTGCCTCTCTCTCTCTCTCTCTCTGTGACTATCATGAATAAATAAATTTAAAAAGAAAAAAATTTAAAAAACAGAAACAAAAAAATTTCAGCAAATAGAAATAGAATTTCTACAACCTCATAAAGAGCATCTCTGAGAAACCTGCAGTTAGGGCAGTAGGGGTGGCTCAGCGGTTTAGTCCCACCTTTGGTGCAGAGCCTGATCCTGGGGTCCCGGGATTGAGTCCTGCATCAGGCTCCCTGCATGTGTCTCTGCCTCTCTCTCTCTCTCTCTCTGTCTCTCATGAATAAATAAATAAAATCTTAAGAAAAAAAGAAAGAAAAAAAAAGAAAAACCTGCAGTTATACTTCATGGTGAATTTTTAATGATTTCCTCCTTATGTCTGGGACTAGGCAAAGATGTCCACTTTTATTTAACATTGTGCTAGAAGTAGTAGCCAGTGAAATAAGGCATAAAAAGAAAAAGAAAACTTTGTTTATTCGGGAATTTCATGATCTTCTATGTATAAAATCCTAAGGAATATTTTTTTAAAGATTTTATTTATTTGTTTGCTTATTTATTTATTTATGAGAGAGAGAGACAGACAGAGAGAGTGCATGAGCAGGGTTAGGGGTAGAGGAAGAGGGAGAAGCAGACTCCCCACCTAGTATGGAGCCCCATCTGCAGCCTGATCCCAGGATCTTGAGCTCGTGACCTATGTCAAAGGCAGATGCTTAGCCAACTGAGCCACCCAGGCACCCCAATACTAAGGAATCTTTAAAAATAAAAATTGAGGGCATCCCGGGTGGCTCAGCAGTTTAGTGCCGCCTTCAGCCCGAGGCATGATCCTGGAGACCCGGGATTGAGTCCCATGTCGGGCTCCCTGCGTGGAGCCTGCTTCTCCCTGTACCTGTGTCTCTGCCTCTCTCTTTGTGTCTCTCATGAATAAATAAATAAAATCTTAATAAATAAATACATAAATAAAAATAAAAATTGAATTCACTAGAACATATATATGATTTAGTAAGGCTTCAAGACATACAGTCAATACACAAAGATCAATTGTATTTCTATATATTAGCAATGAACAATTGGAAGATGAAATTTTAAAATGCCATTGGCATTAACATTACACACATGAAATACTTAGAGATACATTGAACAAAGTACATGCAATATCTAAAGACTAAAAACTAAAAAACACTACTGAGGGAAATAGAAAAAAAAAACTAAACAGAGAGAGCATTTCTCAATTCTCTCAAAGGCCATATTCATGAATCAAAAGACTAAATATTGTTAGCTCCCAAAACAACCTATACATTTAATACAATTCCAACCCAAATCTCACTTGGAATCTAAGTGACGCTTATTTATTAAAATTGACAGAACTAATTTTAAAATTTATATGGAACTTCAAAGGATGCAGGATAGCCAAAATAATTTTGAAAAAGAACAAAATTGGAATATTTACACTACCTGATTTAAGGATTTGATATACATCTACAGAAAACAAGACAGCACAGTATTGGTATAAAGATAGACAAAAAGATTAATGGAACCAAATAGAGTCAGACATAAAACCACATGGGCACAGGCAATTGTTTTCAACAAAGAGTGGTGCCTAGAATAATCTTTTGAAAACATGTGCTAGAAAAACTGACTACCAATTCTAGGGGGAAATAATTGTACCTCAAACTTTACCTCCCACCATACATAAAAATAAGCTTGAAATAAACTTTAGACTTAAATGTTTAAGGTAAAAATCACAAATTTCTAGAAGAAAGCATGAAACTTAAAAGAAAATTTGATAAAATGGACTACACCCAATTTAAAAATTCCATTTTTTGAAAGATACTATTAAATAAATGAAAAGAGGGACACCTGGGTGGCTCAGTTGGTTAAGCATCCAACTCTTGACTTCAGCTCAGGTCATAATCTCAGAGTTGTGAGATTGAGCCCCATGTCAAGCTCTGGGCTCAGTGTGAAATCTTGAGACTCTCCCTCTCCCTCTGCCACTCTCCCTGCTTGTGTCTTCTTTCTAAAATCAAGAAATAAATCTTTTTAAAAAATGAAAAGGAAGCTATAGACTGGGAGAAAATATTTGTAATACATTTAATGACAAAAATTTGCATCCAGAATCCATAAAGGACTCCTATAACTTAATGAAACAATTCAATTAAAAATGCCTATGCCTTTTCATGTCAGAAAAGAAAATATATGTATGTTGAATACATGGAAATATGTTCAATGTCATTAGTCATCAAAGAAATGCAAATTAAAACCACAATGAAAAAAAAAATAAAACCACAATGAGATAAAAATTATACTCACTAGAGTAGCTAAAGTTAAAAAGACTGACAATACCAGTACAATATCCATTCATGATTAAAAACCCTCAACAAAGAAGATTTAGAGGGAACATACTTCAATATAGGCCATATATGAAAAACCCACAGCTAACATACTATTCAAACTAAAAGCTTTTCTCCTGAGATCAGGAAAAAGACAAGGATGTCCACTCTTACCACTTTTATTCAACATAGTATTGGAAGTCCTAGCCACAGCAATCAGACAATTAACAGAAATAAAAGGAATCCAAATCAGTAGGCAAGAAGCAAAACTTTCACTATTTGCAGATGACATGCTACTTTCTATAGAAAATCCTAAATACCACACCAAAAAACTACTAGAACCGATGAATGAATTCAGTAAGGTCTACAAAATCAATATACTGAAATCCATTGCATTTCTGTTCGCTAACAATGAAGTAGCAGAAGGTGAAATTAAGAAAACAATCCCACTTACAATTGCACCAAAAATAACAAAATACCTGGGAATAAACTTACCAAGGACATGAAAAACCTGTGCTCTGAAAGCTTATAAAACACTGATGAAAGAAATTGAAGATGACACAAACAAATGGGAAGATATTTCATGCTCAAGGACTGGAAAAACCAATATTGTTAAAATGTCTGTACAACCCAAAATAATCTACAGATTTGATGTAATCCCTATCAAAATACTAAGTATTTTTCACAGAATTAGAACAAATAATCTTAAAATTTGTATGGAACCCTAATAGGCTCCAAAAGTGAAAGCAAACTTGAAAAAGAAGAACAAAACTGGAGGTATCACAGTCCCAGATTTTAAGATACAACATAAAGCTGTATTAATCAAAACAGAATGATACTGGCACAAAAATAGGCACACAGATCAATGGAATAGAATAGAAACTCTAGAAATAAACTCTCATTGATATGGTCAATTAATTTTCAACAAAGCAGGCAAGAATATACAGTGGAGAAAAGATAACTGCTTTAACAAGTGGTACTGGGAAAACTAGACAGCTGCATGCAAACAAAACAAAACAAAACAAAACAAAAACACCCCAAAAATAAAACTGGACCACTTTCTTACACTATACACAAAAATAAACTCAAAATGGATTAAAGACCTAAATGTGAGACTTGAAACCGTAAAAATCCTAGAAGAGAGCACAGGCAGTGATTTCTCTGACATCAGCCATAACAACATTTTTCTAGAAATGTTTTTTTAAGGGAAGGGAAAACAAAAACAAAAACTATTGGCACTACATCAAAATAAATTTTTCTGAACAACAAAGGAAACAATTCATGAAACTATAAGACAGCCTACTGAGTGGGAGAAGATATTTGCAAATTACATATCCAACAAAGGGTTAATATCCAAAATATATAAAGAACTTCTAAAACTCAACACCTCCAAAACCAAATAATCCAATTAAAATTTGGCAAAAGACATGAGAGTCATTTCTCTAAAGAAGACATTCAGATGGCCAACAGACACATGAAAAAATGCTCAACATCACTCATCACTCATCATCAGAGAAATGCAAATCAAAACTCAATGCAGTATTACTTCATACCTTTCAGAATGGCTAAAGTAAAAAATACAAGAAACAAATGTTAGCAAGGATGTGGAGAAAAAGGAACCCTTGTGCACTGTTGCTGAGAATGCAAACTGGAGCAACCACTGAGAAAAACAATATGGAGGTTCCTCAAAAAATTAAAATAGGAGCAGCCCAGGTGATCGCCGCCTTCGGCCCAGGGTGTGATCCTGGAGACCTGGGATCGATTCCCATGTTGGGCTCCCTGCATGGAGTCTGCTTCTCCCTCTGCCTTGTGCCCCCCTCTCTCTTTGTGTCTCTCATGAATAAATAAGTAAAACCTTTTTAAAAAATTAAAATAGAATTACCATATGATCCAGTAATTCCACTACTGGGTATTTACCCAAAGAATACAAAAACACTAATTCAAAAAAATATACATACCCCTATGCTTATTGCGGCATTATTTATAATAGCCAAATTATGGAGAGAAGCCCAAGTACCCATCGATAGATGAATGGATAAAGAATGTATATATATATATGTATATATATATACATATATATACATATATATATACACACACACACACAATGGAATATTATTCAGCCATAAAAAGGAATGAAATCTTACCAATTGCAACAGCATAGTTGGATCTAGAGAGTTCAATACTAAGTGAAGTAAGTTAGTCAGAGGAAGACAAATACCATATGGTCTCACTCATATGTAGAGTTTAAGAAACAAAACAAATGAATAAAGAAAAAAAGAGACAAAACAAAAAACAGAATTTTATCTATAGAGATAAGATGATTACCAGAGAGGAGGTATAGGTGGAAGAGATTAAGGATCACTAATGATAAGCACTGAGTAATGTATAGAATTGCTGAATTATTCTATTGTACACCTGAAACTAATATAACACTATGTTAACTATATTGAAATTAAAAAAAAAAAAAGACTGACAGTGCCAAGTATTGGCAAAGATATGGAACAACTAGAATTTTCATACACTGCTCATAGGAATGGAATAACCACTTTAGAAAACATTTTGGCAGTTTCCTAAAAAGTTAAACATATACCTACCATATGATCCAGCAGCCAGCAATACCACTTCTAAATATTTACCAAGAAGAAACGAAATAAAATTAGAAAATTTAAATATATGTATATACAAATTTTTGTATGTGAATGCTCTTACCAGTCTAAATCACAACTCCAAACTAGAAATAACCCAAGTGTCCATCAACTTGTAGATAAACTAAACACTTTGTAGTATATCTATACAGTGGAATATTACTCAGCAATTGAAGGAAATGAACTACTGATAATAACATTGATGAATCTAAAAAATATTATACTAAATGAAAGGAGGCAGACAAAAATACATACTACATAATTTAATTTATATGACAATCTAGAAAAAGGAAAAGTAATCTATAGCAGTAGAAAGCAGAAAGATAGTTTTCTGGGGCCATGAATAGAGGGGACTGGTTACAAAGGGGCACAAGGGAACTTCTTGATTTAATGAAAAAATCTATGTCTTCATTGTGGTGGTAGTTACATGCATGTATATATTGTCACAACTCTTTGAATTCTACACTTAAAATTGGCTCATTTTATTGGATGTAAATTATCCAAATTATCACTGGGGTCAATAAAAAACAAGAATGGGGACACCTGGGTAGCTCAGCGGTTGAGCGTCTGCCTTCAGCTCAGGGCATGATCCCTGGGGTCTGGGGATCACTTCTCACATTGGGCTCTCTGCGGGGAGCCTGCTTCTCCCTCTGCCTGTGTCTATGCCTCTCTCTGTGTCCCTCATGAATAAATAAAATCTTTAAAAACAAAACAATAAGAATGTTCATAGCATTATTTATAAAATCAAAAACTAAAAAGAATACAAATGTATATCAACAATGGAAAGATAAATAAAATAAACAATATAATAAATAAATAATATAATAATATAAATAAAAACTTATTTAAAGTTTTTATATATTAATGCACTACAATATTATGTAGCGATGAAAAATAAATTACAGACAAATGAAACATGAATAACATTCACAGATATAATGTTGAACAAAAAAATGTACAAAAGGGCATATACTATATAATTTCATCTACATTAAATTTTAAAATAGGAAAACTATTGTTACCTTTGGAGAAATTATTGTCTAAGAGAAACCATGAGGGACCCTTTGGGAAATGATGAAAATGTTCTATCTCTTTACCTGAGTGGTATTTATACAGAGTATAGACAGGGAAACATTCATTGAGCTAAACACTTGGGATATGCACACCCTATTAGTTTCTTTTTTAAGTATGCTCCCACCCAACATGGAGCCCAACTCAGGCTTGAACTCATGACCCTAAGATCAAGACCACCTTTTACATATTTATTATCCCTCAATGAAAAAGTTTTTAAAATTAGCACTGTGGTTGTTTAGAATGCACTGCCCTTATAGGAAGGGCTGTAAGAGAACAAATGGCTGCTGCATTAAACCACAATTACAAAGTGTTGACTACAAGGACTGTCAGTGGATGGGCTTCCTTTCACTGCATTTGAGAAGTTGTAGAAAGTAAAACCAAGCTCAGGGCTTTAAATTCTCAGCACAAATTGCAGTCAGAAAACCAGAAAATTTTCATGATGACTTTGAAGGAATATCTATTTCTTGTAGATTCAGGGCAGATGTGGATGAAAAATCAGCCCCAAATTTAATGTGACAAGATTAAAATGTAAATTGAATTCATACAGTTGCCAAGTCTCTTATGTGAAAGTTAGCATGCTCCTTGGAAAATAGAGGAACCCCAAGACTTGGAATGTTTACATTTGGATGGAAACTAAGACTTGAGCTACAAATCTCTCTAAGCCTCCCTTGGCAGCAGAAGCAATCTCTTCTCTTCTATTTGAGAATATTAGCCTTTATTTCCTTAGAGTCCCTATAATAACTTCACTTAAGGTAATTAGCTTGCAGGGGTGTGTCTATTTTCCTTAAGGTCCCCCTATTTAGCATTCATTGCCTTTAGACCCAAAATTGGAGTCAGATCTCATGTCCCATCAGGACTAGTCAAATCTGTACTGAGAGTGATTGTTGGTACTCCAAGAAAATAGCAAGTTTTTGCTCATTCATCACAGCAAAAATCTGGAGGATATGTGTGGGGATTGATTATAAAACCTTTAGGCTAAGAAGGATTGGATCAAACTTGTCAATATTGTTATACTTAGAAGATTTAATTAGCAGTAATATTCTGAGTATCTGAGAATGGTTTTAACAGTTCCCTTGACAGGTTAACTGAAACCTTGACCCAAATATGGCCTACATTCAATGAGATTGCAATGCTAGAATCTTCTTGGCATACTATAGAGGAAGAAATCCAAAGGCTTATAAGATTGTTAAAGTTGATTCTCTTATGTATCCTGCTATTATGCACCTTTACCATATCCTCCCAGAGGGCCCAGATGACACTTTCTTAAGAAATACATTAATGAGGGGAGTATTAGCATCTCTAAAAAGCTCTTTGGCAACTGTCTTCTGTAGACTGAAAATGATGGTAGTAAATATTGCCATTGAAATTATGGGAAACCAGAGTAATAGAAGACATGGTATTTAACTGCCAGATACAAGGTCTACTGGTGAAAGTCAGTACTTATAGATAACACAGATAAACGGTATTTTGACCCAATGCCTAAGGTCAAAGTTCATATTATAATGGGCTCATTTTGCTTAGGGCTCACACTACATTATTTACCTACTTACTGATTGTATAATTGGAAATACAACAACGAACAGCAAGAATTAAAGTGGTTATCTGAAAATTTTGACCCACATGGCTTTTCTCTGATGATCATGGTTTCCCCAGAAATTAAATAGATAGGATGTCTACTAAATTATTTTTAGAGTTAGTTATAGAAAAGCTCTAACTATGGGGCCAGAAATGTGAATTGAGACACCTCAATGGAAAATCTTGGCTTCTTATCTAGTTTCTAGACTTAAGCCAATTTACACATACAGAATTCTTTGATTCAGAAAAGGAAGCCGGCTCTCTTGAGGAAGAATCCTATAAGACCACCTCAAGCATGTACAGTAGATCTTACTCCAGGAGTTCCTCAAAAGATCTGTAGCCATTTACTAGGGTGAAGTTCATTGGAAAAAGGGCAATATCCAAGATTTTCTGAGATTACCAGACACTGACTTCAAGTTAATATTAATCCCTAGGATCTCAAAATGCCCCAGTGGGC
Source organism: Canis lupus familiaris (assembly GCF_011100685.1). Classification (NCBI taxonomy): domain Eukaryota; kingdom Metazoa; phylum Chordata; class Mammalia; order Carnivora; family Canidae; genus Canis; species Canis lupus. The sequence continues at coordinate 44,055,236 of NC_049230.1, forward strand.
CATTGGTTAAAATTAGAGTTTATCAATAAAATTGTTTAGAAAATAAAAAAAAATTTTTTAATAAAATTAGAGTTTATGGATGTCAGGTAATAAATGCTATTTTGGCCCCCCAATTAACCTGTGTATTTAGCTATGTTTATTTCTGTTCCTGAATGTATAATTGGAATACTCATACTCAGCAACTAGCAGCATCCTCACAAATTGGGGGCTGAAGGCTATCATGGTAGGAAGGAACAAATAGAAACTCGTGAACTTTCTCTGCCAGAATGGTAAAAATCAATCAGTCAATCAATCAAAAGGAAAAACAAAACAATTCTACAGAAATTAGATATAAAAATATATGAATGATGTGAAGGATTCAGAAGAAGTAACCCTATTACATTCTTGTCTAATTCTTCTGTTTTGCTTATACAGAAGATATTTTTTTAAAAAGATTTTATTATTATTTGGACAGAGAGAGAGAGCACAAGTTGAGGGAGCAGCAGCAGAGAGAGAGGATGAGGGAGTGGCAGGCCCCTGGTGGAGCAGGGAGCCTGATGCAGAGCTGATCCCAGGATCCCCAGGACACCGGGATCATGACCTGAACAGAAGGCAGATGCTCAACCAACCCGACCACCAGACACCACTGCAGAAGATAAATCTTAAAGAATGTTTGTAGGTTATTGTGACTCCATTTGTAGTTGTTATTCACCATGTGGAATCTTTATTAAATCAAATTGACATAGCCTCCTCATTTACAACTATTGGTTTGTCAAATACTATTTTCTTCAGAGCAATTTACAAGACAAACAGAAATTTGACTTCACCTGTCAAAACTGTACTTTTACTGCCCTACCATAGCACTAAGGCAGGCTTCTTTCTCTCTATTATAATCTAGTATGCAGACATTTCACAGAAATGTCAGATCTACTACCTCAACTATTTCCATCATGGTGATTGGACCAGCTGAGCATAAAGTAGCATTAGATGCCTCAGTACAGCCCATATGTGTCAGAGGGTCAAAGATAAAAACCACATAAAATCAGGGTTTACTACCTTAATAAAAGTTTTAGCGGTTCAATAGTCTGAAGCATGATAGAATATCTCAAATATGAGGCAAATGTGCCACCTGCCACAAAGAAAGAGTCACAATGTTTATTGGACCTTTTTACAGCTTAGGAACAACTTATACTTTCATGTGCTGCTCTTATACACTAATTGAGCTGTCAGCTGCTAGAGTAAGTCCCAGAGCTTTGTAGAAAGAAAAGGCTTTGTGAGATTTGTGGGGCTGCAGCACAAAAAACCTTCTTTACCTTATACCTTATCACCTAGACGATCCTACGGTATTTGAAGTGTATGGGGCAAATTGGAATGTTATAGCAAGTTGCATTAGAAGAATTACAGAGTAGATTCCTTGAGTTTGGGAGAAAATCATGCCCTCTACTAATGTTAACTATTCTCCCTTGGGAAACAGCTCCTGTGTATGATTTTAATTTATTTTTTTTTAAGATTTTATTTATTTATTCATGATAGACATAGAGAGAGAGAGGCAGAGACATAGGCAGAGGGAGAAGCAGGCTCCATGCACCAGGAGCCCGATGTGGGATTCGATCCCGGGTCTCCAGGATCGCGCCCTGGGCCAAAGGCAGGCACCAAACCGCTGCGCCACCCAGGGATCCCCTCCTGTGTATGATTATACTGTGATAAAACCATTCACTTATTACCTGTGTAATTTTCTGTATGTATGTTGTATTTTTTTTAAAAGATTTACTTTTTAAAAACTCTACGGAGGTGAAGGTCCAAAAGTAATTACAAAAAGAACAAATTGGGGAGGATTTCTCTGGTTTTTAAAAATAAAGCTATATTAAGAGAATATTGGGCCTGGAATCAGATTTATGGGTATGTGAGACTTTAGTGTATACCATAGGTAGCATAGGTGAGAAGGGCACCTAGGTGGTTCAGTGGTTGAGCCTTTGGCTCAGGTCATGATCCTGGGGTCCTGGCCCACATTAGGCTCCCCACAGGGAGCCTTCATTTCCCTATGCCTCATCTCTGCCTCTGTGTGTCTCTCATGAATAAATAAATAAAATCTTAAAACAAAACAAATAAATCAGTGAGAAGAGACTAATCAATAAATGCTAAGTTGGGATAATTGGGAAAAAATTAAAATTAGACTTGAGCCTCAATAATGAGCAAAAATAAGTCCTGTGTTATCGAAAACGTGGATGTGGAAAACAAAACTGTAAAAGTCTTAGAAGCACCCATAGAAGACAGAGCATGTCTTTTGACCTTGGTATAGGTAATATTTCTTAATGAATACCTGTGATAAGCACAAACCATGTAAGAAATATTCAACACATTTGGCTACCTCAAAATTAAAAACATTAATATGCCTAAACTTACCAAAAGTTAAATTTAAAAATAAGTGATTAAACTGGGAAAGGATATTTGCTATATAGATAACAGAATAATCATTATCACAAATTTATGAATTATTAAGAAATAGACAACTATTCCCAACTGAAGAAAGGACATAAAAAAGCCTTCCATAGGTGAGGAAACCCAAATACAGATAAACATATGAAAATATATTTAATTTCACTAATAGTTAAGGAAATGCAAATTAAAATAACTAGATACCATTTTTTATCCATCAGATTGGAAAAGAATTATGAATTCAAACAATATCAAGTATTGTCATGATATGGAGAAATAATATTCTCATTCAGCAATGGTGAGAAGTAAATTGGTATAGGTATTTTGTGGAGCAACTTGACAATATCCACTATAGCTGAAAATGTTGATAGTGTACAATCTATTAATTAACACTTTTAATTACTTACCCTAGGGAAATGTTTATACATGTATGCAAGGAGATGTGTATAAGGATATCCACTGCAGCATTATTTTGGTATCTAAACACTGGAAATAATCTAAATGCCCATCAATAAATGAATTTTAAAAAAATACAGTGTTTTGGGGACACTTGGGTGGTTCAGTTGGGTTAGTGGCCAACTCTTGATTTCCAGTCAGGTTATGTTCTCAGAGTCCTGGGACCACACTCCGCATTGGGCAGTGAGTCTGGCTTGAGGATTCTCTCTCTCTCCCTCTGTCCCTCCTCTCTCTCTCTCTCTCTCTCAAATAAATAAATAAATCTAAATATTTTTTAATTACAGTGTTTTCATATTATAGCATACCATACAGCAGCTAAAAGGAATAAAATCTATTTCTTTACATACATGAATTGACCTCAATGTTTGGTAAATAAAAGCAATTTTAAAAAGCACACATGTGGGCAGCCCCGGTGGCGCAGCGGTTTAGCGCCGCCTGCAGCCTAGGGTGTGATCTGGAGACCCTGGATCAAGTCCCACGTCAGGCTCTCTGCATGGAGCCTGCTTCTCCCTCTGCCTGTGTCTCTGCCTCTCTCTCTCTCTGCATCTCTATGAATACATAAGTAAAATCTTTAAAAATAAATAAAAAAGTAAAAAGTACACATGTGCTATGATATCAATTATATGTTTTTAAAGTACATAAACAAAATATTAATAATCATTTCTGGGTGCTGGGAATACAAACATTAGTTTTATAATTTTCTCTATTTTTCTGTGGTTAAAATATTTCTCAAAAATTATGCAAAAAACAACTAGAGAGCCGTTGTTTCAAATGTCATACTCAGATCACATTAAATAAGAACTGAGTATTACACATTGGATTTAGCTATTAAATCAGTAACTACTGTAAAGCATCTATTAAGTGCAAGGTATTTTGACATGTCACAAGATAGAGAAGTAGAGTATAAGCCTAAAGACAAGATACACTTTCCTGATTTTGACTCTGCAACTTTTATTTACATAATTATGGTAGTAGTAGTGATGATAAAAGCTTCAAGAAACTGTATTTCATTTACATAAAAATCTCAAATCTCCTGTATCAACTAATTGCAAACTTTCTGCTTAGGTAGGATTTTTGGATCGGCAGAGGACATTGGCTTTGTTGGAAACATTCTATGACCAAAGTTCAAAAATGCTTAGAAGTTTGCTACGAAACCCAAGACAATGTAAGTGCTGTTCAAAGGGAGTATGCTTGGGGATCCCCGGGTGGCTCAGAGGTTTAGCGCCTGCCTTCCACCCAGCATGTAATCCTGCAGTCCTGGGATAGAGTCCCACCTCAGGCTACCTGCATGGAGCCTGCTTCTCCATCTGCCTATGTCTCTGCCTCTCTCTCTCTTTCTGTCTCTGTGTCTCTCATGGATAAATAAATAAAATTAAAAAAAAAAAACACAAAGGGAGTATGCTCAAGCTGGAATGACATAGTACATTCATATACTAAAAGTATTCCCACGGAATCCTTTCACATGACATCTCCCTAATTAGATCATAGTAGCTAATCTAGCTGTTCATTCACCACAATTAGATGTATTTTTCACTATAGTGCAATACTAAAAGTTGTCAAGTTAGAACTCAATTTTAGGTTCATTTGAATTAAGAGGTGCTTGAGTGAAATCTGAATGTTTTGGAAATTAAGTTGGTAATGGTAATTCCAGTTTTAATGTTCAACTTAGAATTCTAAAATTTCTAAAAAGAATAATTCCTTTTCCCAAGTATTTTTACTTGTATGCCTTTACTGAAATTATACAGTAAAAATCTTTCTTTTATTGCTTCCAAAACAAGTAGGATTATGGGTTTTGTTTTTATATTTATTTTTTTGAAGGGGGAGAAAGTAGGGGGGGTGGGGAGAGAGAGAGGGAGAAAGAGGGAGAATCTCTTTTTTAAAAAATCTTTTATTTATTTATTCATAAGAGACACAGAGAGAGAGGCAGAGACAGTCAGAGGGAGAAGCAGTCTCCCTGCAGGGCACCTGATGCAGGACTGGATCCCAGGACTCTGGGATCATGACCTGAGCCAAAGGCAGATGTTTAACAATTGAGCCACCCAGGTGAGAGAGAGAATCTTAAGCAGGCTCCATGCCTAGCATAGAGTGTGATGTGGAGCTTGATCTCACAACCCTGAGATCATGACCTGAGCCAAAATCAAGGGCCAGATATTGAACCAACTGAGCGACCCAGGTGCCCCCCCCCTTTTTTTTAAAGATTTTATTTATTTATTCATGAGAAACACAGAGACAGAGAGAGGCAGAAACACAGGCAGAGGGAGAAGCAGGCTCCATGCAGGGAGCCTGACGTGGGACTCGATCCTGGGTCTCCAGGATCACACCCTAGGCCGAAGGCGGTGCTAAACCACTAAGCCACCCAGGCTGCCCAGCCATTTTTTATTTTTTAAAAAGAAAGTCTTTGAGTGACACCTGGGTTGCTCAGTGGCTGGGCGTCTGCCTTTTTGGCTCAGGTTGTGATCCCAAGGTCCTGGGACTGGGTCCCACATCAGGCTCCCAGTAGGGAGCCTGCCTCTCCCTCTGCCTATGTCTCTGCCTCTCTCTGCGTGTCTTTCATGAATAAATAAATAAAATCTTTAAAAAACAGTCTTTGAAGGATGGGTTTTCTGAAGAATGTCAATATTTTAGATCTGTGTGAAAATAGATACTTAAAAATCTATGAGTGATACAGATTATTCCTGAAAATTGTGGGAATCACACTTTTAGAGCTTAACAACTAAGTGTTTGGGGAGGGAAGGGGATGGTCTTGTTTCATGAGTCCCACTACAGAGAGTAGTCCTGGACACCAGGGTCGTTTTGTTATTGTTGTTATTTTTTAAGTGGGATTCTGGTAAATGCTGTGCAATCTTCCCCTAGAATTCTGAATTAGGTGTTCACATAAATTGTGGAGGAAAAGAATTGAGGCATAAAGAAGAAAGAAAGGGAGAGATTAAGGAAGGGAGAGAAAAGGAATATTAGAAAAACATAACCCAGGGAATGATAGAGACTTGCTTTTATTTTGATATTGTAGATATTGAAAAGGTATTTGAGGTGGAAGACGTGTGTCCTCTTCCTCATCCCTATGCTATACTTTTTGTTGGAGGACCAAAAGTAGAAGATAAGTTTTATTGTCTTGGCAGCCTAAGCAACTCTCCAAGCAGAAAAGGAAGAATCAGAGCGCCTGGGTGGCTCAGTGGTTGAGCATCTGCCTTTGGCCTAGGTTGTGATCCCGGATCCTGGGATAGAATCCTATATCAGGCTGCCTGCAGGGAACCTGCTTCTCTACCTCTCTCTGTGTGTTTCTCATGAATAAATAAATAAAATCTTTTTTTAAAAAAAGGAAGAATTATGCTCAATTCCATACCATACCTTTTAGGAAGGGATGATTTCTAACTTACAATAGTAAGTATCTTTTATGTTCCTTTGAATATCTTTTTGCTTTTATTGTGTTGTAGGGAAAGGTAAGTTTTATTTATTTAAAGCAATAGGCCTATGCTACAATTACCGTGATCAATGCTGTTTTACATTAGTTTACTAGCTCTGATTCTGTATTATAATATCAATTATTTAGGGAAATATTTTGTTTTCTGCATTAGGGCCATTCATTGAATTTGAAGAGATAGATTTGCCTGAGTTCTGGGGAGACATGGATAATCAGAAACATATTTATGAAGACTTTGACAAAGTGCTCTTAGAGATGAATGCACAACTTTCTGAAAAATATGCTAGCAAAACCCAAAGCAAATTGTTAGAAACTCCAGAAGATCAACATTATCATGATGAACATAGTGAATCAACACTACCAGAACAGCAGAGAGGGACAACTGCAGAACAAGAACGAAACAGAATTTTAAGCAAGGAACAAGAACAAGGCAGAGAGTTAACTGGAGAAAAAGAACTAGACAAAGACTCAGTAACAGAACAAGAAACCCACACAGGGTCAACTCCAGAACAGGGATCAAGTAGAGAGTTAATAATAGAACAAAGACTACATAGTGACTCAGTAATAGAACAAGAGCCACCACAAAGCATGTCTTCTTCAGAACAAGGAGTCAACATGGGAACAACTGCAGAACAAGGACTCTACAGAGAATCAATAGCAGCACAAGGACAACACAAACGGTCAGACACAGAACAAGGACCACACAGAGGGTCAACCTCAGAACAAGGATCACGCAGACAGTCAGTAATAGAACAAGAACCACTCAAAGGGTCAACTGCAGAACAAGAGCCATCCAGAGAGATATTCCCAGAAAGACAACAGGATTCAACCTTACAATCAGGAAGAGATAGTATTTTCAGAGAAAGTAAAATATTTAGGAATGCTACTTCCTTTGAGTACACTGAAATCTCCCCACAGAAAGAGAGGACTCAGGAACAAACCTATGAAAAAGAACTATTTGTGAGTTCTGAGCTGCAAGAAGAAGTCTCAACATCACGAAGAAAAGATCATCTTTCAGGTAACACAGTTCAATCTATGACATTGCCTCCATGCTTTGTGGAGTGATTGTAAAAGTCTTTTCAGAAAGTATGCATTCCAGTTGGGATCTTTTCTGGCATATCAGATCATTCAAACCTTAGATATTTTGCTGTTCAACATGTGTCTAGGCCTTGAACAATTAAATGCAAACCAGAATGTTTCTATTGTCAATTTACCTAGAATTCCTTTTGTACAGGAAGCCCGTTCATAAGGAAGAAATCTGGTAATGTTACATATAGAAAATTTCACTGAATTCCTGAAAAGGCAGTAGAAGCCCCTTTGTTTGTTTGTTTGTTTGTTTGTTTTAAGATTTTATTTATTAGAGAGATAGGAAGAGACAGAGAGAGAAAGGGAAGAGGAACAGAAGGACAGGGACAAGCAGATTGTGTTGAGCACGGAGCCTGACACTGGTCCAATACCAGGACTGTGAGATCATGACCTGAGCCAAAATCAAAAGTTGGTTGCTTAGCCAACTGAGCCACCCAGGTGCCTTGGAAGCTCCGCGTGGTTTCTTTCTTTCTTTCTTCCTTCCTTTCTCCCTTCCTTCCTTCCTTCCTTCCTTCCTTCCTTCCTTCCTTCCTTTCTCTCTTCCTCTTTCTTTTTTTCTTTTTAAATTTTATTTAAATTCAATTAATCAACATATAATGTATTATTGGTTTCAGAGGTAGAGGCCAGTGATTCATCAGTCTTGTATAACACCCAGTGCTCATTATATCACATGCCCTATTCATGTCCATCATCCAGTTACCCCATCCCCTCATCACCCTCCCCTCCAGTGACCCTCAGTTTGTTTCCTATGATTAAGTCTCTTAGGGTTTGTCTCCCTCTCTGATTTTGTCTTGTTTTATTTTTTCCTCTTTTCTCCTATGATCCTCTGTTTTGTTTCTTAAATTCCACATATGCATAAGATCATATGATAATTGGCTTTCTCTTATTGACTTATTTCACTTAGCATAATATCCTCTAGTTCCATCCATGTCATTGCAAATGGAGATTTCATTTTTCTGATGGCTGTGTAACATAGTCTGTTGTGTGTGTATATACATATATATATATATACCACATCTCCCAGAAACCCTTTCGTTTTAACTATAAAATGGATCTTCCACTTTTTAAATAAGATATATATTCTAGGGCAGCCCGGGTGGCTCAGTGGTTTAGCGCCGCCTTTGGTCCAGGGCATGATTCCGGACACCCGGGATCGAGTCCCATGTCGGGCTCCCAGTGTGGCGCCTGCTTCTCCCTCTGCCTGTGTCTCTGCCTCTCTCTCTCTCTCTGTGTCTCTATGAATAAATAAATAAAATATTTTTAAAAAGATATATATTCTAGAAGAGTTTCTGAAAGTTATATTTAAGACAAAACAAAACAAAAACAAAAACAAAAACAAAAACAAAAAACAGGGACGCCTGGATGGCTCCGTGGTTGAGTGTTTGCCTTTGGCTCAGGTTCCTGATCCTAGGGTCCTGAGATTGAGCTTCCTATCAAGATCCTTGCAGGGAGCCTGCTTCTCCCTCCTCCTGTCTTGGCTGTCTCTGCCTCTGTCTCTTTTTCTCATGAATACATAAGTAAAATATATATATATATATATATATATATATATATTATTTATCTACGATAGTCACACACATACACACACACACACAGAGGCAGAGACACAGGCAGAGGGAGAAGCGGACTTCATGCACCGGGAACCCAACATGGGACTCGATCCCGAGTCTCCAGGATCGCGCCCTGGGCCAAAGGCAGGCGCCAAACCACTGCGCCACCCAGAGATCCCCCTAAATAAAATATTTTTAAAATTTTTCTTTAATTTTTTTTTTATGATAGTCACAGAGAGAGAGGCAGAGACACAGGCAGAGGGAGAAGCAGGCTCCATGCACCGGGAGCCCAATGTGGGATTCGATCCCAGGTCTCCAGGATCGCACCCTGGGCCAAAGGCAGGCACCAAACCGCTGCGCCACCCAGGGATCCCTAAATAAAATATTTTTTAAAAGAAACCCTGCACTTCAAGTATTTGTTCTGCAGAATACTTTTACTCTGAATTACCTATGCCAATATATGCCTTTTTGCTGAAAATTTTTAACTTCTTAGAGAGCCAGTCTCAATACCACTTAAGACCTCAGTTAGGCATAAAATTTTTAAAGTTCTGTTCTTTAATTTTAGAGTCCCACAGTCCCAAAGAAAATCCTTATTCAAAACTCCTAGGACATGAGTAACTTGTGTTCTAGATTCTACATTAACTAATTTGAAATATATCATTTTATCAGCATTGTGTTTATCTCTCCATAAAACAGGGCTATTAATTTTTGGCTCTCCTTATATAGTGGGGATGCAACTAGAAAAATTGTGAATATAGCAACTTCACAATAGTAAATTAATAGTAAATTCACAACTATTTACTAATAAATAGATGTTATTTATTAGTAAGGACTTAATTTCATTGACTGTAACAGTGATCCAAAATGACAGTGTCTAAAAAAAAGAACAAAAACAAAACAAAAACAAAACAAAACAAAAAAACAAAATAACAGTGTCTAAAAAATAATAATAAAACAAAATAGCAATGTCCAAACAATATAGGAGTTTCTTTCCTTCTAATACAAATGTCAAAACTTATATGACAGCTCAGTCTCATGAAATCAGCAGTGGCTTAAGTCCTATCTTGTGTCTCCTCTTACTACATAGTCCTGGATAGCTCACTACCATGTCCATATTCTGACCAGAAGGTTAAGGAGAACAGGTAGGCATTACATCACTTGCTTACAATTGGTTACAATTTAGGCATTTGTTGACATCTATCTATGACAGAGGCTAGGAAATGTAGCCCTCATATTGAGTGCCCAAATTTGGATACCACAAATAGTTTTTGTCATAGAGCTGCTCTCAACAACTAAAGTTACTAAGTGATATCATTGTGATTGAATGTGATATAACATATATCGGAAATAACCTGATAGAAAGTTTTTGGTGTTCTATTGCAAGTCATTTTTCTCATTCATTAACTTAGGAATATATCATAGAATTTATAATGTCCAATTCATAGGCATTTTCTTTTTTTCCTTGCAAGTTTTTTTTTAAATTCCAGTTTGTAGTAGCCATTTTCTTTTGTACCTTCTAGAAACTACAAAAAAGGAAATTCAGAAAGATCCATCCTGTGAAAAGTCCCAAAAAATAGAAGGAAAGTCATGGTCAGGTAACTCCTCATTTAATCCTCCTTGCATTTATACTCTAGAACAAAGACATTATGAAAGTGAAATTAAATTGTCTATGTAACGAAATGTATATTTTGTAGGTGAACTTCTTACTTGTAACTGGAAGATGAATTATTTCAAATGTGAAGATGAGGAGCAAGCCAACTTACTCTACAGTGATAACAGGTTCACAGGTACATGTTAGCAACCAAACTAGGAAGGATAGATAATAGCTCAAGTGATGAATTTAATTTACTATGGTACCCCATGATAAAGTCTGAACTTAGTCAAGACACAGGGGATCCCTGGGTGGCTCAGCAGTTTAGCGCCTGCCTTCGGCCGGGGGTGTGATCCTGGAGACCTGAGATCGAGTCCCGTGTCGGGCTCCCTGCGTGGAGCCTGCTTCTCTCTCTGCCTATGTCTCTGCCTCTCTCTCTATCTGTGTCTCATGAATAAATAAAATCTTTAAAAAAAAAAGTCAAGACACAATGGCAAGGTGATCCTTGCATTATTTTGTTCCTGAGCTAATGGTTCTAAACATATACAAGATGAATGTTTTTGGTGGTAGTTGTACATGTAGGCATGTGCTATTGGTGAATACTTCTCTGCTTTAAAATATATGTGTTAATATACAATTTGTTTTTACCATTACATGCCTTTACAACTGCTTTGAACCTATGATCTAGGTATACAAAGGGAATCAGATATTGGATATTAGAACTCAATAGAAATAATCCTAGCTATTCCTCTCCCTGGTAGTTCCATAACTCAATATGTGACACAGGTTAGAATCGGTCTTGTTTTTGAAGACTTATAAAGAAAGATCTACTTAACAGAGAGAGAGTAGCTTTTAGATCCCAGATAAACCATGTATTTAACAATGATTGTTCCAACAAGTACTCATATTTTACTACACTGTTATTTTATCATTTTACCTTTCATCAACAAGTAAAATAATTATATTATTTTCTTCCTACCTGCAATTTTTTCTCATTTAAGCCTGAATCAAATAACAAACTTTCTATCCTCAAAATATTTTGGTGAAATACGTGGCATTGGTCAAGGTCCTGTGGCCTGCTAGTTCATATTCTTCTTCTCCTGTTCTTACTTCTTTATTTCAGTTTTGCTTAACCATCTTAAAAAACTGCATGGGTGATTATTTTTAAGTCATATCAAATCTCATATGGAAGGAATGAGGGCACACATGATTGAATTGATGAATAAATTGAACATAAGTCCCTGGGCTGATATTTTATGAAATACACTTTATATTATGAGATTGAGCTTCTAGATAAATATATTAGTCAAGACTTTTTGGGGAAGAGGCTGCAATAGTATTTATAGATTTATATAACTGTCAAGACCAGACGACAGCTGGCTTCAGGCACAAATGAATCCAACAACTCAATAACAGCTCAATAACTGTTTCTGCCTTTCAGCCCTGTTCCTTTCTGTGTAATTTTCAGTTTTAGGTAATCTTCTCCATGCTGTGGCAGAAATGTCCATAAGAGCTGCTGAGCCTATATCCTATATTCAGGAATCAGAATATGTAAAGAGTGATTCTTCCCCAGTAGTACCCCAAAAAGCTCTGCGGTTCATTTTTATTGGCATATACTGGACTACATGGTTGTCATATGGGAATCATTGACCAGACCTGTATCATATGGTCACTCTTGTAGCAAAGGTGGAGGAGGCTCAGTATCACCTGATTCATCTAAATCTAAAAAGAACTTATCAAACTCAATACCCAAAAAACAAATAATCCAGTTAAGAAATGGGCAGAAGACATAAATAGACATTTTTCCAAAGAAGACATGCAGATGGCTAACAAACACATGAAAAAATGCTCAATATCACTCATCATCAGGGAAATACAAATCAAAATTACAATGAGATACCACCTCACACCTGTCAGAATGGCTAAAATTAACAACACAGGAAACAACAGGTGTTGGTGAGAATACAGAGAAAGGAGAACCCTCTTATACTATTGGTGGGAATGCAAACTGGTGCAGCCACTCTGGAAAATACTATGGAGGTTCCTCAAAAAGTCAAAAATAGAACTACCCTACGATCCAGCAATTACACTACTAGGTATTTACCCAAAGAATACAAAAATACAAATTCAAAGGAATACATGCACCTCAATGTTCATAGCAGCATTATCAACAATAGCCAAATTATGGAAAGAGCCCAAAACTTCATCAACTGATGAATGGATAAAGAAGATGTAGTGTAGGAGTGCCAGGGTGGCTCAGTTGGTCAAGCATCCTGGGATGGAGTCCCACAAATGGCTTTGTGCTCAGCAGGGAGTCTGCTTGTCCCTATGCCTCTTCTTTTGCCCCTCCCCCCAGCCATGTTCTCTTTTTCTCTCTCTCAAATAAATAAATAAAATCTTTTTTAAAAAAGAAAAGATGTAACATATCTAGATATAAATATATATAAATGGAGTATAACTTAGCCTAAAAAAGAATGAAATCTTGTTATTAGCAATGAAGTGGATAGAGCTAGGGCAGCCCAGGTGGCTCAGCAGTTTAGCGCTGCCTTCAGCCCAGGGTGTGATCCTGCAGACCGAGGATCAAGTCCCATGTAAGGCTCCCTGCATGGAGCCTGCTTCTCCCTCTGCCTGTGTCTCTGCCTCTCTCTCTCTCTGTGTCTCTCATGAATAAATAAATAAAATCTTAAAAAAAAAAAAGAAGTGGATAGAGCTAGAGTATATTATGCTAAGTGACATTAGAGAGAGACAAATACCATGTGATTTCACTCATATGTGGAATTTAAGAAACAAAGCAAACAAGCAAAGGGGAAAGAATAAGAGAGAGAGAAAGAAACAGATTCTTAATTATAGATAACAAACTGATGGTAAACAGAAGGGAGTTGGTTGGGAGGATGGGTGAAATAGGTGATGGGGATTAAAGTGCATTTGTCATGATGAGCACAGGGTGATGTATGGAAGTCCAGAATCACTAAATTGTACACCTGAAACTAATATCACACTGTACAGTAAGTGGAATTTAAATGAAAACTTAAAACATAAAAAAACCAATTATTCTAAAAGAGTAATACAATAAGATCTCATCAAATAATACTTTTGTCTATTAAAAGATGTCATTAAAGAAATATATAAGTCACAGATGTGGAAAAAGTACTTGAAATATTTGCAAAATTTATATCAAACAAAGGACTGGTATCCAGAAAATATTAGGATCTTCAACAACTCAAAAATTAGAAGATAAATAACGTAATATAAATTAGCAAAACATGCTAATAGATGCTTCACAAATAAAATACATAAGAATGACCATGAACACATGAAAATGTGTGCAATGTCATTAGCCATCATGAAAGAACAGGCTAGCATTAATGAAAAAACCACTACCCCTGACCCGAATGGCTAAAATGGAAAAGATTGACAACACTGACTATTGGCAAGATTGTGGAGAAACTGGAACTCTTCAGTACTGTTGGTGGGAGTGTAAAATGTTACAGTTATTTCAGAAAATATCTGTGTGTTTTTTTTTTTAATGTTTATTTATTTATGATAGTCACAGAGAGAGAGAGAGAGGCAGAGACACAGGCAGAGGGAGAAGCAGGCTCCATGCACCGGAAGCCCGATGTGGGATTCGATCCCGGGTCTCCAGGATCGCGCCCTGGGCCAAAGGCAGGCGCCAAACCCCTGCGCCACCCAGGGATCCCTATCTGTGTGTTTATTGTAAAACCAAACACATATTTATCCATGGCCCAGAAATTCCAATCCCAGGTATTTATCCAATAGAATTAAAAGCATGTTTACAACAACAACAAAAACACATATAAGAATATGTAAACCAGGTATATTTATAATAGCCTAAACTTTCTGGAAATATTTCAGGGGTCTCTCAGTAAGAGAATAAATTTTAAAATTGTGATATATTTATAAATTAAATATTTCTCAGCCATAAAAATGAAATATTTGTACATGTGAAATAAAAATAAAAATATAAGCTGACAATAAGGAAGAGATGCTTTCCTGATGAGGGGAACATAGATTCCTAACAGAAAAAAGGCAGCAGATGTTTATTACAATAAGTACTCATATATTTTCCCTAAGCTTTAAGAAATTGTTCACTTTACTGTTTGTTGTATGTTTCCTGCTTATTAGACCTACACTCAATTATCAGAAATATTCAGTCTTACAAGGAAGTAAAAGGTAGAAGTGCTTTCAATGGAGTTTCCTTCAATCTGCTCCAGTTTGTGCAACTTTTGGAGACATTTGTTGGTGAAGATGTCCCCTTGAGTGTCAGTGAGACTCTCACAACCTTTTTTAAGAGGGGCTATGTTGAAACAAAAGAAGAGAAAATAAGTGGCTTAGAACAGGTGAGCGATTTTATTTATCAATAAAACAAGTAGAGTCACTATTATTAGTAAATCTCTCAACCTCAGTTACTCCTAATGTGGCTTTTTAAAAGACTTATAACCAAGGGACCCCTGGTAGCTCAGTTGGCTGAGCATGTGACTCTTGATCTCCATTCAGGTCTTCATTTTAGGGTCATGATTTCAAGCCCTGCATTGGGCTCCACACAGGACATGGAACCTACTTAATAAAAGAAATAAATTTCATTAGAAAAGATTTATAACCAAATTTATCATTTTGTTTCAATGAGCATAGCCATTAAATATTTTATTTTATTGTCAAATGTTCCGAGATCACACTCCAGAGAGTTCATTCCCCTAATAACATGATTGCTGGTGGCAGGAGATGGTTTATTGTACAGCTTTCTTTTGCTCCTCTGAAGCTTGAAGAGCAGATTCTGAAGAGTAGATATGTGTATGTACAAAAAAAGTGTGTGTGTGTGCACACTATATGCTGTGTGAATGAATTTAAAATGTACATACCTAGGAGTACAATTATTATTTGTATATATATTTTTATTCATGTGAGTCCAGGTAAAACATATTTCCTAAGACCTTAACTAGTTACTTGAGTGATAAATGCATACACATTAGCCCATTTAAACAATTTATGTGCTCTTTTGTGAAATACATAAATTACACTCACCAGGCATATTCACTAACCTCAGCAGCCTTATGAGTCTTCTCAATCTAATCCTAGAATTGATATCTCTTTTGCTTCCTCAATTGCAGTTCCCCCATTTAACCAAATGCTATATATTCACTTTCTTTTAGCAATTAAATCTATGTAAAAAATAATTTAGTTACTATCTATCTAACTTATATAATTAACCTAGTAAAAAATCTAAAAGGTAAATAAAATCAATGTCAAGTTGTGTTAAAATATAAAAAAATAATTCTTGAATGCAGTCATTTTTCATTGTTTGAATACTAACATTCATCCTCTTTCACTGCACAGCATCTCCCACCAAGAAGCCAGGTAGAACGTGCCATGTATTTATCACATTTCTGAACAATCAGTGAGGGAGTAGAAAGAAATGAATCCAAAATTCTTTAGAGGTGTAGTCCTCTTCCTAAGTTAATGTGTTTCAGTCCAATGCAGAGAATGCCTGTTTTTGTTTGGGTTGGGTTTGGTATTTTTGGTCTAGGGGTGAAACAGAGAAATGGTGTTTAGAGGATTAAAATTAAATGATTCATTTTCCCATCAATATGCTATTTCAGCTTTCTTTTATAAAGCTGTTTTTAGAAATAGTGCTGTACTTTTGGAAGGATAAACATAGGATGGCAGCTAGCACAATGAATAGTGTGTCTTCTGTACTTTGTCATCTTGTTTGTATCCCTAGACTAGACAAAATGCTTCCAGAGTCCGACAGGAACTTCTCCTAGAAGCCCTGTTTCAGAAGTGGGACAGTGATGGCTCAGGCTTCTTGGATCTGAAGGAAATTGATGAACTTTTGTACACATACAAGGAGGGAATGGAAAAAGAATCCATGAAGAAAGGTAAAAAGATAAGAATTTTCCTATTAAAGGTGTGGTAACAACTTGGCTTCAAATTTTCCAGTACTATGACATGTATAGTTAAAACTCTGGTTCTGAAACCACAAGACACCACTTCACACCTATTAATATGGTTATAATTTTTTTCAGCTTTATTGAGATATAATTAACATAAAACATCATGCAAGTTTAAGGTGTACTATGTGTTGATTTGATACATTTATATACTGTGAAATGATTACCAAAGTAGCATTTGTTAACACCTCTATAACTTCCCATAATTACTATTTCTTTTTTGTGATGAGAACATTTAAGATCTATTTTCTTAGCAACTTTTAAGTATATAATACAGTACTGTTAACTATTATCACCATGTTGTACATTAGACCCACAGAACTTACTGATCCGGTAATAGAAGTTTATGCCCTTTGGGGCACCTGGGTGGCTCAGTCGGTTAAGCATCTGGCTCTCAGTTTTGGCTCAGGTCATGATCTCAGGGTTGTAGAAATGAACCCCATGTTGGGCTCCACACTCCACATGGCGTTGGCTTCAGACTCTCTCCCTCTTCCTTTGCCCCTCCCCCTGCTTGCGCATGCTCTCTGTCTCTAAAATAGATTTTAAAACCTTTAAAAAAAAAGTTTATACCCTTTGGCCACCAGTCCCCCATTTACGCCACTATAACCCCTAAGAAATACCATTTTACACTCTGAGTTTTGCTTTTTTTAGATCCTACATGATATGTAGATCATGTATATATCATGATATAATATTTGCCTTTCTCTGTCTGATTTCACGCAGCATGATGGCTTCAAGATCCATCCACAACAGCACTCCATCTTTTTTCATGATTGAATAACATTCCAGTATGTGCATGTGTGTGCGCATGTGTGTCTATGTGTGTGTGTCTGTGTGCATTTAGGAATCACATTTTCTTTATCCATTCATTCACTGATGGACACTTAGAGCTTTTTTTCATATCTTGCCTATTGTGAATAATTCTGCAATGAACATGGTGGTACAGATATCTCTTCGAGAGAGTGATTTCATTTCTTTCCAGTAGATATTCAGAAGTGGAATTGCTAGATAATATGGCAATTCTATTTTTAATGTTTTGAGGAAACTCCATACTGTTTTTCTTAGTGGTTATACCAATTTACATTCTTTACATTTTCTCCACATCCTTGCCAACACTTGTTATCTCTTGTCTTTTTGATACTAGACATTCTGACAGGTGTGAGATATCTCATTGTAGTTTTGATTTGCATTTATCTAATTGCTAGTGATGTTGAGCATCTTTTCATGTACTTTTTCAGTCATTTGCATGTCTTTGGAAATATGTTCAGTATCTTTGCCTATTTTTTAATGTCTTGTTTTGGTTGTTGTTGCTTAACTATATGAGTTCCTTATGTATTTTGGATATTAACCCCTTATCAGATGTATGATTTACAAGTATTATCTCCTATTCTTTAGGTTTCCTTTTCATTTTGTTGTGCAGAAACCTTTAGTTTCAGGTATTCCCACTTACTTACTTTTGCTTTTGTTACTTTTGTTGTACGGCTGTAATTTTAAAAATAGAAAAATAATAAGTGTTGGCAAGGATATAGAGAAGCCGGAACGCTCATGCACTGCTGATAGGAAGTGTAGAAAATGGCAGAGCTAACAGGAGTGGAATATGTTGTAGAGTGCTTTGTCCAAGACCCTAATGTTAAATAGTTATATTACTTTTGTACCTAGCTACCCTCATTCTTAGGGTTTAAAATATCCAAAACATTTCTCAGTTCTGTCTATTTTCTCTCTTTGTTGTATCTCTCTGCCTCTACAAGGTTTGATTCACCTCTCAAGTGCAGCTGGCTTGCAAGTTTCTCCTGGGTTTAATAATTTAACCACTTAATTCTCCTTAATGACTTCTCCTAAACTTCATTTTTCTCTTCTGATCAATACTTCCCAATCAAAAGTTACTAAAATTATTTTTCCAGTATAATAAATTTCCTCATTCATTTGATTAGATTCCAGTATAAATTATTTTGCTTTCCATTGGGTTTAAAGATTTATCTGGTGACTTTTACATACTAGATTTCCAATTCTTAAAGTATATGGTGCATGATAAAAAGAATGATCAGGGTTAGTTAGGTTTTCAACTCTTTCAAAAATTATGTGTTCATTGATCTTTGAATGTACCTAAGTTTATCAATTGTCATGTGTTTTTCATTCACTATGTCTTTTGCAAACTTTATACTACACTACTTGTCATAAACTGCATCCAAAGCACGAAGTTTCAAAGGACACAATGAAGTGGTTTCCACTTATTATTTCATAATACAGAACTGTGTTCTATAGAGGAAAGAACACTACACAATGGTCAGGAGACCTGGGTTCCAGTACTGGATCTTTCACTTAATGGTCACATGACCAGGGGTGCCTGGATGGCTCAGCTGGCTAAGCATCTGCCTTCAGCTCAGGTCATCATCCCAGGGTCCTGGAATCCATCTCAGTGTTGGGCTCTCTGCTCAGTAGGGAGTCTCCTTCTTCTCCCTCTGCATCCCCCCAAAATAAATAAATAAAATCTTTTTAAAAATGGTCACATGACCGAAGGCAGGTTACTGAATCTCAACAGAAGCACCTGTCCTCATTTGTAAAAGATAGCAGTTAGATGTGACAATTTCTAGAATTTAAGAAATCTGAGGATATATTATATTATATATATTATATAAATATTATAAGGAAGTTCCAATACATATTACTGAAGTACAGCAATAGGTTAGATGTGACAATTTCTAGAATTTAAGAAATCTGAGGATGATATTATAAGGAAGTTCCAATACATATTACTGAAGTACAGCAATAGGGATAGGTAGAAAGCATAAAATGTAATGAATTAAGCCCAGCAAATGAGAAGGAGGAAAGTAATGAGGAGGCACAATCTGCTGCCAGAAATAGATTTCTGCAAGCAGGAAGAACAAATTATTCTCTCCAAGGGTAGGCTTATACAAAATGACTTTCTCTAAACACATATTGGTAGCCACCTGGCCTAAGGGGATGATTGCTGAGTTGATGGCCATATGGAAGAAGAAAGGCAGATTTAGCTTCTATAAGAAAGGAAGAAAATTCTAAATTCAAACATTAGCTAATAATTGATCAGCAACTCTTCAAATAGCTCTTTGTTGTTGTTGTTGTTGTTGTTTGGTTTTACTCTACCCTTCTTATCTATTTCAGATTAAAAATTGGATAAAAATTAGAGGGAATAGGATAAAGTGACAGAATTAGGAATTTCTACAAATGTTTCTGCTGGTATCCTCAAAATGAAAGTTTTTTATAAGGAATGGGCAACTTGAAACTTTTAGCCAGTAATTTTCCCTTTTTATTCCTGTCTAATACAGCCTAATGTTCTGAGAAGAAATATCATATATAAAATGTGTAAAACATGTGATCTGTCTATACTGTAGAATTTAATGGACTGAATCACACTTTCTCCATTACTTGCCATGTAATAGCTATTAACATGTGTTGGATATATACACCCTTTAATTTTCTATTAAATTATAATATCTGTTTTTTATTTTTATTTATTTTTTATTTATGATAGGCACACAGTGAGAGAGAGAGAGAGAGAGGCAGAGACACAGGCAGAGGGAGAAGCAGGCTCCATGCACTGGGAGCCCGACGTGGGACTCAATCCCGGGTCTCCAGGATCATGCCCTGGGCCAAAGGCAGGCGCTAAACCGCTGCGCCACCCAGGGATCCCCTATAATATCTGTTTTAATACACAAATTTCTTTTTTCCTTAGTAGGCTCCACAGCCAGCATGGAGCCCAGCATGGGGCTTGAACTCATGACCCTGAGATCAAGACATGAACTAAAATTAACAGTTGGATGCTTAACCAACTGAGCCACCCAGGCACCCCTATATAAGTTTCTATCTAAGTAGAATTTTTAACTTTCTTAACATTAAAACATCTTGGTGATGCATTTTGTCTCCAAATTCTAGAAGTCTTAAACACTTGAAAACTACATTTGTTTAGAAAATCTCATTTAAAAACTGACATAGTGGTTTTTAAAGAAACTGAAAACTGGGCAAATAGTGTAAAACAACAGCTATTTCTTCACTCTGAAACAAGAAATCTACGAAACTCCTCAGTCTTTCCTTGATTGCCATAACCTATACATTTTTGAAGATTTTAGGCTGATTGTTTTTAGTATGTCCTCCTTTTAGGTTTGTCTTATGTTTCTTCATGATTAAATTCAGATTATTCACTTTTAGCAGTAATAACATGTAAGTGATGCTGTGTTCTTCTCATTAAATCTTAGAAGCCCCATGATATCTGTGGAGGCTCCTCAAAAAATTAAAAATAGGGATCCCTGGGTGGCTCAGTGGTTTGGAGCCTGCCTTTGGCCCAGGGCATGGTCTTGGAGTCCTGGGATGGAGTCCCACATCTGGCTCCCTGCATGGAGCCTGCTTCTCTCTCTGCCTCTCTCTCTCTCTCTGTGTCTCTCATGAATAAATAAATAAAATCTTTAAAAAAATTTTTTAAATTAAAAATTAAATTAAAAATTGCCGTACAATTGAGAAATTATGCTACTGGGTATTTACCCAACGATTACAAAAATACTAGTTCAAAAAGATATATGCACCTCTATGTTTATTGCAGCATTATTTACAGTAGCTAAACTATGGAAGCAGCCCAGGTGTCTGTTGATAGATGAATGGATATGGAAGATGGTATAAAAGCACACACACTTGACATACAGTGTAATATTACTCAGTCATAAAAAAGAATGAAATCTTGCCATTTGTAACAGCATGGATGGAACTAGAGAGTATAATGCTAAGTAAAATGGGCCAGAGGACAAATACCATAAGACTTCACTCATATGTGGAATTTAAGAAACAAAACAAAGGGAAAAAAAGAGACAAACCAAAAAACAGATTCTTGACCCTGGAGAACATACTGAGGACTACCAGAGTGGGGGTGGGTGAGTGAGGGGATGGATGAAATAGGTGAAGGGGATTAAAGCATACACTTATCTTGATGAGTATTGAGTAATATATGGAATTGTTGAATCACTGTATTGTATACCTGAAACTAATATAACACTGTATGTTAATTACACTGGAATTTTATTAAAAATGATATGTCAGTTCCTTCCATTTAAAAATTACTCTTTTCCCTTTGTAATTAATAAGTTTTTTGTGTTTGTATGTTGAAACCATAGAAATATTCTTTATTTTTTTTTCTTTTCTTAAGATTTTGTTTTTAAGTAATCCTTACACCCAGTGTGGGGCTTGAACTCACAACCCCAAGATCAAGTTGCACACTCTACCAACTGAGCCAGCCAGGCCCCCCAGAATCATTCCCTTTCTGGTCAAACCTTTTGTTCATTTATTATAACAATATGTATTCATGGTTTCCTATTTTATTCAATGGATTGTGATCCAACACTAACACTATTTATCCTAACATTCCTATTGTCCCAGTTTGACCAATGAGAGTCCTTTCAGCTTGGCTCCTGTGTCCTCTTCTTCCCTCGAACATTCTATTATGAAAAATTTCAGGGGCACCTGGGTGGCTCAGTTGGGTAAGCATCCAATTCTTGGTTTTGGCTCAGGTCATGATCTTGGGGTTGTGAAGTAAAGCCCATGCCAGGTTCTGTGCTTTCCCTTTCCCTCTGCCCCTCCTCCTAGTCATGTGTGCTCGCTTGTTCTCTCTCTAAAAAAAAAAAAATCTTTAAAATTTTTTCAAGTGTACAGCAAAACTGAATGAATTTTACAGTGACCATCTATATACCTACCATCTAGATTCTACCATTAACACTTTATTACACTTTAAAAGTTATCTATTTATTCATCTCTTTATCCCTCTATCCTTCTATTTCTCTTATTTTTGATACATTCCAAAATAAACTGCAGACATCAATAGATTCCTCCCTAAACACTTCAGCATTAATATCTTTAATTAGAGTCTGATATATGTTAACAGCTTTTTTTTTTTGAGGTAAAATTACAACAAAATACTTAATTTTTAGGTGTACATTCACTGAGTTTTGGCAAAGCATAACTTGTGCATCCAATATCCTTTTTAAGATATAGAATACAAAGTTCCCTCATGCCCCTTTCTTATGCAATCCCCATAACCCAATCCCCAAGACAACCACTCTTCTATTTGTTTTCCACTATAAATATGTCTTATCCCTTCTATTTCATATTTATGCAATCATTTATATATACCCTTTTGCTTAATGCTTCTTTCACTCAGCATATCCTTTTCTTGAGATTCTTAGATGTTGTTGCATGTACTAATAATTTGTTTCTTTTTCTTTTTTGAGTAGTATTCCATTATATGAATATACTATAGTTTGTGAGTCCATTCTCCAACTAATAGATAGACTGTTTCCTATTCTTGGCTATTATGAATAAAGATGCTATAAACAATCGTACAAATATTTTGTGCTAATATATGTTTTTATTTATTTTTAATAAATACCTAGAAGTAGGATTTCTGGGCTATAGGGTAGGTGTATTTTTAGTTATATAAGAAACTGCCAAACTGTTTTTGTGTCCTTTTAACATATACCCATTCTTCTTTGAACACCTCTTGTTTTGCACAATGAAATCTTCAAGATTCATCTTATATGTGCCCTGCTTTCACTCTGGAATCACCCATTTCTTTGAGGAACCCTGGTTTCCTTTAGTGGAGAATGGTATTTAGACGCCATGATCTTGGTTCTACACGTGTTTACTGCTCCCAGGTCACACTGCTTCTAAGTTTCTCCTGCAGAATATGTGTGTGTGTGTGTGTGTGTGTGTGTGTAAACATTTACACCTGTACATGTGTAAATATCTATTAATATTAAAAACCAGGGATGCCTGGGTGGCTCAGTGGTTGAGTGTCTGCCTTTGGCTCAGGGTGTGATCCCAGGATCCCGGATTGAGTCCCACATCGGGCTCCCTGCATGGAGCCTGCTTCTCCCTCTGCCTGTGTCTCTGCGTCTCTCTCTGTGTCTGTCATGAATAAATAAATAGTATTAAAAATATTAAAAACCATAAGTTCATGCCCATACTTCCTAGTTCAAAATAGTAACAGGGTTCATTCTAGTTTTCTCACTTTTTTTGTAGCTCCCTTCTTTTTTGCTTGTATTATTTATTTATTTATTTATTTATTTAGTATTTATTATTTATTTAATTTATTTAATCAGTCCCCCTGTATGGAACTAATCTCCCACCACACTGTCCTCTCCCCCCACACTGAGGTCCTGACTTCCCAAGTCAGGCTGTCCCTCCATTTGATGCCCTCCTAACTCTGCTCAGGACTAAATACCTCATGTGGATATCCTCTTCTTCCTGCTTGGGTTCTGATACCCCAAGCTAAACAACCTCTGCAGGGCCACCCTCTCCACTCAGATAGGCTGAAGATTGCCCTTTTACATGGGTAACATCCTTACCTGCTCAGGCTCTGACAACCCATGCCAAGTCACTTCCTGAACAATGCCCTCCTTACCCCACTGGATTCGGGTATCCTGCTCTGGGCCATCATGGCTTCCTTTGATCAGGAGGAAATGCTTACTTCACCCTGCCCTACCAATGGCCTAGGACCTAATTGTTCAAAAAGGAAAAGGAATAAAAGGAGAAGAAGAAGAAGAAGAAGAAGAAGAAGAAGAAGAAGAAGAAGAAGAAGAAGAAGAAGAAGAAGAAGAAATGGAAGAGGAAGAATCCACAAGTTACTTTTAATTTAATTCAAGACTATCAGTTAGGACCCTTTGAGTCCAAGTAATAGAAAACAAAAGTCCAACCATAAAAATGAGAAGCTTTCACATCACTTGCCATCAGGGAAATAAAAATCAAAACCACAATGAGATACCACCTCACACCAGTGAGAATGGGGGAAATTAACAAGGCAGAAAACCACAAATGTTGGAGAGGATGCGGAGAAAAGGGAACCCTCTTACACTGTTGGTGGGAATGTGAAATGGTGCAGCCACTCTGGAGAACTGTGTGGAGGTTCCTCAAAGAGTTAAAAATAGACCTGCCCTACGACCCAGCAATTGCACTGTTGGGGATTTATCCCAAAGATACAGATGCAATGAAACGCCGGGACACCTGCACCCCGATGTTTATAGCAGCAATGTCCACAATAGCCAAACTGTGGAAGGAGCCTCGGTGTCCATCGAAAGATGAACGGATAAAGAAGATGTGGTTTATGTATACAATGGAATATTACTCAGCCATTAGAAATGACAAATACCCACCATTTGCTTCAACGTGGATGGAACTGGAGGGTATTATGCTGAGTGAAGTAAGTCAGTCGGAGAAGGACAAACATTTATATGTTCTCATTCATTTGGGGAATATAAATAATAGTGAAAGGGAATAGAAGGGAAGGGAAAAGAAATGGGTAGGAAATATCAGAAAGGGAGACAGAACATAGACTCCTAACTCTGGGAGGCGAACTAGGGGTGGTGGAAGGGGAGGAGGGTGGGGGGTGGGGGTGAATGGGTGATGGGCACTGAGGGGGGCACTTGACGGGATGAGCACTGGGTGTTATTTTGTATGTTGGCAAATTGAACACCAATAAAAAATAAATTTATTATTAAAAAATAAAAAAAGAGAAGCTTTCATTGATAAGATTACTAAATGTACCAGGCAGTATTTGTTCATTGTCAAATAAATGGTATATAATGGCTGCTTGTCTTTCAAGGGAAGGAGAAACTAGTGGAAGACTTCTTCAGGAAGGAGAGATTTTGAAATTTAAACGAGAAGGGTGCATAACCTATGACATTAATTTATAAGTATCAAAGAAACTTGCACATGTGCACTAGGAGACATGTATAAAAATGCTCATAGCACTGTTCATAAGAGCAAAACACTGGAGACAACCTACATGCCCACTGACAGGAGAATAAAGCAGTGGTGGTATGCTTACAAAATGGCATAGTATATAGTGGTAAAAATGAATGAGTCACAGCTACAAGAACAACATGGATGATATGGTAACATAATGTAGAATAAAAAAGTAAATCCCAGGAAACTATGTATAGTATGATGTCCTTTTTCTGAAGTTTACAAATAGGCAAAACTAAACCACATATTGTTTAGGAGTACACACACAATAACACTATTGGGAAAATAAAAAGAAGAAAAAATAAAGCAAAAGCAAAATTTCAGGATATTGGTGGGAGTGTGGGGAGGTAGGGTATGGAACAAGGGCAGGACATGGAGGAAGATGTGTTATTGGTAACATTCAGGTTTGGTAGCACATTTGTAATTGTACAATTAAAAAAATAAAAGAGTTATGGATGCAGAAGTGGCAACACATTGTCAGGATCATAAGTAGAATGGAGATACTGGAGCAACTAATTTCTATACGGTATTATGGCTAGATATTATTGGAAAGTGGACTGGATCTGGATATGGTGAGACTTTTTCCCTTGTCTCTTTTTATTTATCTTTAATTTTTAAATTTCATATGGTTGACACACAATGTTACATTAGATTTGGGTGTACAACATAGCAATTCAGCTTCTCTATACATTATGCTATGCATACCTCAAGTGTAGATGTCATCTGTCACTGAATATGGTAGGACTTTGAACAAGGGAATTGCATAATGCAAATTGTGCTCTATTTTATTTTTTATTTTTGCATGCTGATATCTTTTTATTAGATATTGTTTGGAATAATTGGAAGGGTGTGTTTGATTATTTAAATGCTGTGATTAATTAAAGCCAGAAATTTGACTTATTGCCTTTGAGGTTCACTTGAGTTGTGTGATATTTATTTATTTATTTATTTATTTATTTATTTAAAAAATTTTTATTTGCATATAGCTGACACACAATGTTACATTAGTTTCAGGTGTACAACATAGTGATTCAACTTCTCTATTGGTTATGTTATGCTATCTATGCTCACCTCAAGTGCAGCCACCATCTGTCACCATACAACACTATCACCATATCATTGACTTTATTCCCTATGCTGTGCCTTTTATTCCTGTGACTTATTCATTTTATAACTAGAAGTCTGTATTTCCCACCCCCTTCACCCTTTCTGTCCATCCCCCAAGCTTCCTTTCCTCTGGCAACCATCATCAGTATGTTTTCTCTGTTTATAGGTCTGATTCTGCTTCTTGTTGCAAGTTACGTTTTAATTTGATTTTGTAAATATGTATTGAGCCTTACTCTTGGTCATTTAACTATGTAGTAAATGATTAATACTGGCTTGGGATTCTGGAAGTAGGAATGGAGAGGAGTGGCAGAAAGCTATATTACCAAAGGCTAACAGGATAGGATTAAGTGGCCTATTAGATATGGAAGGTAAAAAATAGGGAGGAGTCAAAGTTGACCCTGGGGTTTCACCTGGCTGAGTGTGGTAGAGTTTTGATGTTTTAAACAAAACAAAACAAAAAAATCAGAGGATACCTGGGTGGCTGTTGGTTAAGTGTCCAATTCTTGATTTTGGTTCAGGTCATGATCTCAGGGTTGGGAGGTCAAGCCCCAAATATGGCTCGGCATGGAGCCTTTTTAAGAGTCTCTCTTTCCCCTTCCTTCTGCCCCTCCCTCCACTCTCCTCTCCTTCTTCTTTTCTTTTCTTTTTTTCCTCTCTCTCCCACAAAAAAATTAAAAATAAAAAAACATAAACAGGGAAGATAACATAGGACTTCTTGAGCTCAATACAGGAAGTCATTGTACGATGCTCCATTGGACTTTGTTTTTTTTGTTTTGTTTTGTTTTTTCCGTTGGACTTTGAGATGCCTTTGATATACACCTGTTTTCCCATGGGGAGCAGTTGTTAGGGGCTTCAGTCAGAGATAAAAAGGGAATAAAAATTTCCCCCCATAGATAAATGAACTTTTGATTAGTTTTTAGTTTCATGTTTATGTCTTTTAGCTAAACTACACATCCAATTTCCAAAGCCACAACCTGATCAAGAAGTGAGACTGTCTTCAAAACAATTTCAGAAATACATAGAATTGGTTGTCTCTGAACTCAGGGGCAATGAAGATCATGTTCTGGAAAGTATTGTGGAGTTTCTGGTGAATACTTTAGAAAGGAGCCATACTGAGAATCTGAGGAATTGTGCCAGACGAAAGTGGCTATACCAAATCCAACATGCTGCAGAGACAAGTGGAGTATCCCTGGAGCCTGTGTACACTGAAACCTTTAAGGCCCTCACCCAGGTATGTTTCTCTAAAGTGATATATAAGAGGAAAAATTTCCCCATAGTAGGTAATATTCAATGGTTGCAAAGAGGTAGTACACTAAAGGCTATTTGAAAAAATCACTGGGTACCGCTATAGATGTTTTATTCATTCCAAAACATTACAATGATCCAATATCTAGGAAAGATGCAACAGGAATGATTGTAGGTTGGGAAGGTAGAAATAAAGAGGAAAGGTATAAAAGACAGAATCATGTCTTGAAATTTCTAATTTCATTTCTGCAGAAAGTCAAATAAAGCTTAGAGCAGAAAATAGACTAATATTGAAAAATACCAGTAAGGAGATGTGCAGGCAATTTAACCTACATTTCCCTTGTATGATGTTTTGGAAGTTGGTTTAGAAAGGAACTACATGAACCACAAAATCATTATAAAGTAGGATACAACACCACACAATATTTCATAGCACTGCTTAGAAACACGCTGATACTATTATAGAATCGTGTTACTTAAAATACATGACTCTGATGGGACCACTGCCCAGAGCTTTGCCATCCTCTCCTAAACTCCCAGCTGGCTGCTCCTCACAGGCAGAAACAGCATGGCTGTCTTCTACATATGTCACAAATTCCACTAGTCCAGGAAACCTGGAGTCATTCATCTCAGTTAAATTGCAGCACCTAATTAATGGACTCATTTACTGAATGGCTGAATTTTCTAATGTAGTTTGGAGTGGTGTGACCAGCAACAGAAGACAATCTAGAAAAAGAGGTATTATTTCAA
Source organism: Canis lupus familiaris (assembly GCF_011100685.1). NCBI lineage: Eukaryota > Metazoa > Chordata > Mammalia > Carnivora > Canidae > Canis > Canis lupus. Next base: position 44,083,577 of record NC_049230.1, read on the forward strand.
CTTGCTTTAGGGATTTGTGGTACATTTCTGTTAATTGTTCTATAGGTCTTTTATGTAGAAAAGAAAGACTAAAGGCAGAAGAAAAAACAGCATCAAAAGCAAACCCAAATATATAGAAAGAGAAGACAAATATCAAAGAAAGCATCTTTCCATGTCACCAACTTATGGACATGCTCAATATATGTGTTAACACACAGTATTGTTAATAACATAATATTTTGGGTACAGAGAATTTTCAGTTATTTTACTTAAAAATAGTAGTTGCAAAAAAATAGTGGTTGCATGAAGTCTGCAAGCTGGGGCCCCAAGAAATTTTTTCCTGACATAAATCAAATGTCATAGCTAAAATATGTTAAGAATTCCTTAAGAGCATTTTTTTCTACATTAACTTCATAATAGATGGTGAAAATCTACTTAAGAAATATGAGTGAAGTGAAGCCATATTCTTGCCCTAGTCCTCTAAAATAAATACTTTTGACTGAAGCTTAGACAATATGGCTATAGTTTAAAGGGATCCAAGTTTTAAACCTCTAAATCTGAGTAAGACTTGAAATTTTTTAATTTTTTTTTTAGTAAACCAGTCTAGTTGATATAATGTAAATTGATTCCACTCATTAAAATTCAGATTTGGGAGACAGCTGTGATGTCAGCCTTTTCCCCAACTATCCATGAAAGGTAATTATTGCAGTCAGATGTTCAAACAGGCTAATGAAGGGAGACATGATTAAAATAATAGTTATTTGACTATTGGCAAATACTATGGCCAGAAACATTTTGCCATAGGATGCTGAAGCCCATGGAAATAAGAAGATCTGTGCTCATATTTCCCTCTTAGAAGAAAACCTACTACTGCCTGATAGAGGGGAAGTTGTATTAAGGAACGTAGCTTGTACTTTAGATGATGCTCCATTTGTACTGAACAAAGTGCTCTACAGGGACATGAAGGGAATCAGGTAAGAATTTCTTGAGGAGGTTGGTTTTATCCTTCTAAAAGATAATTGCCTTTCCAAAGTAAACTAGTATTGAAATCCTAGTTAGCTGCCCAAGAGAGAAATGCCTCAGGTCACCAATGCTTCTAGAGTGGGAGGTGATGGGCTTCCAGTCTTGAATAATTTCACATGGTAATTTCTAGAGCTCAGTCCTAGGCTTTGATTTGCCATGCTGGGACTCTGCTTCACAATATCAGCTCAATTATTTCTGCCTGTTTTCTAAGTTATGTCTCTGGCATCCCATTTGTATATGTTTATTATGATCCAAACTTGTTTTAAAATCTTTTTTCAAGTCAGACTCTCCAAACTGGTAATTTCCTGAGTCCACTTCTCTGACATATAATTCCAATAATTATGAATGGAGAATTTATCTAATTTCTTGCACAGTTTCATCTAAAGCCTCCTCCTGTGCCTTTCTATCATCTTCATATTCCTCTTCCTCAGCTTTACAGTAGTGGATGAAGGTAAGCCAATACACGTCCCCCAAGTTCAGCACCATGGGAACGTCTTTTTCTGGAACCATTCCCTCAAGAAGAGTGATCAAAATGGATCATTCCTGGCCCTGCCTCTTCAGGATGCATACATGAGGATCTTTGGGGTCATGGCTGTGGACACCCTAAGAGATAAAAAAAAAATAAACATCTTTGTACCTCATGAGATCAGATTCTATCAGGTAAGTCATGGAGGAATTCTTCAAGAACAATGGTAGGATGGCCTCTCCCTCTATACTTTTTAAAAAGCCAAACCTAAAACCAGATAAGAGTAAAGCTATATATAGATAGAGTCATCATACTCGTCCCTGTTCACTGTGTATACCTAACAGTCTTCTGAAAGGTTCCCCATTACACGTGGAAGGGACTCTCAGCCTCAGGTATACATCTATGCTTCAGCCTTGTTGGGGAGGTTGTTAATATGTATCCCATTGCACTAATCATAGGAACAGCATTTTATGCTATAGGACTGAAATCCAACCATTAGACTACTAATTAAGATTTACTAAGTAGGAAGGAACCTTTAGAAGAGACATATTTGTGTTTTGTTAATAGGAGAACCTAGAAATCTTTTACTATTTTCACAAATACATTCCTATGGCTCTTGGTTTCAGTGTTAGGATTTTTGAGGATGAAGAATGAAGGAAAAAACTTGAATGTTTCTCGAGTATGCACATTTTCAAATTAGAGCACAAAAAGATAAGCACTTTTAAGACTATAACTGCACCGGGATCCCTGGGTGGTGCAGTGGTTTGGCGCCTGCCTTTGGCCCAGGGCGCGATCCTGGAGACCTGGGATCGAATCCCACGTCGGGCTCCCAGTGCATGGAGCCTGCTTCTCCCTCTGCCTGTGTCTCTGCCTCTCTCTCTCTCTCTCTCTCTCTCTCTGTGACTATCATAAATAAATAAAAATTTAAAAAAAAGACTACAACTGCACCATTTCTACAAGCGTTTTGATTTTATGAATAGAAATTGCAATGAAAGGGGATCCCTGGGTGGCGCAGCGGTTTGGCGCCTGCCTTTGGCCCAGGGCGCGATCCTGGAGACCCAGGATCGAATCCCACATCAGGCTCCCGGTGCATGGAGCCTGCTTCTCCCTCTGCCTATGTCTCTGCCTCTCTCTCTCTCTCTGTGACTATCATAAATAAATAAAAAAATTAAAAAAAAAAAAAGAAATTGCAATGAAGGAAGATTGAAAGCCTTCATGGAGGTGATAGCCTGAGATGTAGCAGCAATCAGGAACTTGCTGCTTTATCACTTGTTCCCTTCTAAGCCTCTGGCTCTTTATGTTTATTTCCATGATTTAAAATTTTCTCTTCCTGGGGCACCTGGGTGGCTTAGTAAGTTGAGTGTCTGACTATTGGTTTCAGCTCAGGTCATGATCTTGGGGTCATGAGATTACGCCGCACATCAGGTTCAGTGTCAAGTCTGCTCAAGATTCTCTCCTTATCCCTCTGCCTCTCTCTCTGCTTGTGCTCTCTCTTTCAAATAAATAAATAAATAAATAAATAAATAAATAAATAAATAAATAAATAAATAAAATATTTAAAAATAAAATTTTCTCTTCCCATTTACTGGATGTATAACTGAGAAAAGTGGTAGAACCTTTTTCTCTGGACATCTTTTTAATAATATGATTCACTCTCATCTGACATAAGAATGATATGAAGAAAAAAAAAGAATGATATGAAGATAATTAAAAGAAAACAAAGGAGTATGGAGTTATCAATATAGTCTTGTTAGAGAACATGTCAAAATGAATTTTAAATGGACTCTAGCTTCTGGGTTACCCTTAGATGGCTTGGGTCTATTATAAAATTCATATAGTTTTGAAGAATTTGTGGTTCCTAGAGTCTCTTGACAGTAGGATGACAGATGGGTTCTAAGGACTTACTATCCCTTCTCTGTGGAACAGACCCTCTTTGCGTCTATAAGAAGACTGTGTAACCTAGCATGTTGCAGGCCTTGGAACAGAGCACAGCCTGTACTACTGATCTGATGACAGAAGCCACATGAAGATCCAGACGTTAATATTTCATCATATCAGGGGAGCTCCTACCCATCTGCCCAAGGCTGGCATTAGTTCCTGGCTTTTAAATATTTTTCCTCATTTCAAACTTTATCTTATTCTTCTGACTCTATTCTCTGATAGTACATATCACAGATTTCATTGGATGATTATCAGGAAGCATAATAAGTTATATGGATCTTATAGTAGATCTCTCCTTACATCTTTGATTTCTTTTTTTTAAGATTTTATTTATTTATTTGAAAGAGAGAGTGACAGTGATAGAGCACGAGAGGTGAGGAGAGGTGAGGAGAGGGAGAAGCAGGCTCCCCACTGAGCAGGGAGCCTGATGTGGGGCTCCATCCTAGACCCCAGGATCATGACTTCCGCTGAAGGCAGATGCTTAACTGACAGAGCCACTCAGGTGCCCCTCACACCTTTGATTTCTTGAGATCCTTCTTTTGTTGTAAAATCTAGAACACTGCCTTTTGAGAACTGATAAGTAATTTGTCGGAAATAGATTATCATGAACTTATAAGAAAATCCAATTAATGCATTATTTTCTGGTTTTTAAAAACAAAAGAAAATTAAAATTTTCTGTCTCTACAGGGTGTTGCTAATGTCTTTAGCACTGCCTATCACTATGTCCACAGCAGGGAGCACATCCTGCATGTTGTGATTACTGGCATTGGCTGGCTCTGTGACATCACATCTGACATCACCGCCATCACTACATACTTCATTGAGCCTGGCCTAATGCAGGTAGGCAACGTTGGGCAGTATTAGACCTCTAATAGAGTTTCTAGATATATTATCTTGCTAATATTTTAAAACTATATTGAATTAGCTGTTAAAGCCACCTGGAGGGATCCCTGGGTGGCGCAGCGGTTTGGCGCCTGCCTTTGGCCCAGGGCGCGATCCTGGAGACCCGGGATCGAATTCCACGTCAAGCTCCCGGTGCATGGAGCCTGCTTCTCCCTCTGCCTGTGTCTCTGCCTCTCTCTCTCTCTCTCTCTCTCTCTCTGTGTGTGACTATCATAAATAAATTAAAAAATTAAAAAAAAAAAAGCCACCTGGAGACATATTTCCCAAAATCCCAATTCAAGATCCTTGGTTGTGGGACGCCTGGGTGATTCAGTGGTTGAGTGACTGCCTTCGGCTCAGGGCGTGATCCCAGAGTCCTGGGATTGAGTCCCACATCAGGCTCCTTACAGGGAGCCTGCTCCTCCTTCTGCCTATGTCTCTCTGCCTTTCTCTGTGTCTCCCATGAATAAATAAATAAAACCTTAAAAAAAAGATCCTTGGTTGTGAGTGACAAAAGTCCATCTCAAACTGCCTTAGGCAAAATTAAGGAATTGATTGACTGATGTGACCAAAATGAAGAAAGGACAGGAGTCAAGCTGCCTTCTGGGATGACCAGAACCAGGAATTCAATACCATTAGGGTTCTCTTGTGTTTTCTCTCTGCAGTTCTCGTGTTTGCTTCCCTCTACGCTTTGGCTTGGTCCTTCCAGCTTAAGATAGGCTTTCTCCACAGGGCAAGCCAAATGCTTAGTAACTGAAAAAGAATCTTTCCTTTTTGTTTCAATTTGGAAAACCCAAGAGAGCTCTTTTTAGTCTATCCTGAGATATGTCCCCCAGCTGGGGGTGGGGGTGGAGGAATTTACAGTAACTGATAGCCTCCACCAGAATCATATGGGTAAAGAGGGAAGAGATGAGGCACTGCTGTTTGGAAGGATATAATTACATCACACCAGTTTAAAAATGCCTATCTATAACATGATGAGTTTTTGCCAAATGTTTATTTTGCTTCTTTACACTTTTTCCCCCAAGTTTTTATTTAAACTCCAGCTAGTTAACAAACAGTGCAATATTAGTTTCAGGTGTAGAATTTAGTGATTTGTCACTTATATACAACACCCGGTGCTCATCACAAGTGCACTCCTTACTACCCCTCACCTGTTTAACCCATTCTGCATGCTCCCCCACCCCCCAATGGCCTACCTCCCCTCCTGTAACCATCAGTTCTCTATATTTAAGAGTCTATTTCTTGGTTTGCTTCTCTTTTTTTTCACACTTAATTTTATTAATTTTTTTAAAATATTTGTTTATTTAAGAGAGACGTGGCACGGGCAGAGAGGAGAAAAAAAATCCTGAAGCAAACTTCCTGCTAAGCACAAAGCCTGACATGGGGCTTGATTCCAGGACCCTGAGATCATGACCTGAACTGCCTCTCCCCTTCTCTCCAGGCTTCTTCCTCTCTGAGTGGTTGGACCAAGCTGATAAGGCCCTGGCCAAAGAGCAGAATCACAGAGCTCTCTGGCAGAATGAACAGACTGTGGAGGTGGAGAACGCATAGTCCCGGGTGCTGTTCCTAGGGGTGGGGTAGGAAAGGGAACTTCCAAGTGCCCTCAGAACTGGGGTGGGCCACCCAGTGTGTGGGGGTGGGGGCTGAGAACCATTCAGTGTGGGGAGCAGACCACCAGGTCTGATAGGCCACAGTCGGAGTGTTGGATCTGGGGAGGATTTGATTTGGCCAGTATCCATGCTTAAGAAGACCCTTTTTAGGGCCTGAAATTTCCCTTGTTAGGGAAATGATATCTAGGGCTCCATGAAGAAAGTTAAAATTGCCCACAGCAGTCAACAGAAAGCATGGCTTCTGGGGCATGTAGTTTTCACAATCACAATGCTGTGGACAAGATCATGAGAGTCACTATCCATCTGACTCATGTTATGGAGGTGAACAAGACTATCTCCAAAGTAGGGGGGAGGAGGACCATTCAGCAGCCCAGGGTCTGGGGAGCATCACAACTGGGCAGAGACCAGAACAGCCTGTCCAAAGCTGTAGTCAGGGGTTTATCCTAAGTGGAAACTAGGTGAGGTTTTGGTGTTGAAAATGGCTCAGGGTGGCTATAGGATACCTTTTTCCAACCACCTGACTGATAAATTCTTAAGCTTCTCCTTCCTCATCTGCAGCTCCTCCAATCTATTCTGCTCCCTTCTCCAGCCTGCTTTCTACCTCAAAAAGTAGACAGTATCAATAGGCTCCTTGGCTTCTGTTTAGGTTTGTCCAATGAGATGTATCAATAGGAGATTGCAGGGCAAAAGGAGAGTGAGGCTGGGGTGTTTTGCTTCTGGCAGTCTTTCTGCCAGCCTGCTGTGGGTTGGCTATGTTTTTCTACACCAGGTCCCACTGTAATCACCTAAGTCCTTAAAAGAATAGGACCTTTTCTGGCTGTGGTCCCTGAGAGATGGGAGGTTGGAAGAAAAACCAGAGAGATGGCAGGGGGTAAAGAATTGGACACTTGTTGCTGGTTCTGAGATGTGCAGGGCTATGTACAAAGATTGAGGTTTCTGGGAGTTAAGGGCAGTCCCCAGCAAACAGCAGGCAAGGAAACCAAGACCCCAGTATCTTACATCCCTAAAGTCTTGAGAGGGACAAGTGATTAACCTGTGTGCCTGGTTTGCTATCTTAAATCATATCAGTAGGCTTTTGAAAAAGCAAATGCCAGAGATTAGTCAATGATTGCTGCTTTCTACCTCATCACATTTCTTTTCTAAGGCAATACAGACTTTCTGCTTGAATGAGAAGGAAGGGGGAAGAGATTCTCAGGAGGAAAAAATATACAATACCACAATTAATGTTTCACAACTCATCATATATGATAGAAAGCAATTTTTTTTCTACCTCAGGCTTCAAAAATACTGTTATTTTGCCTAAAATATTCTCCCCACTTCACCCTGTAACCTTCAGATTCTACATGAAATAAACTACAAACATTGCCAAGGAATCAAAGTTTTTTATAAAATAGAAAATCATATCATGATTTTTTTGACAAGACCACCACTTTTTAAAAATATAATTTCTTCCAAAAATTATTTATGTTTAACAAAATTCCAAGAAAAAAATCCCAAAATTATTTCTTAAATTGACCAGAAAGCAATTTTTTTCTACCTCAGGCTTCAAAAATGCTGTTATTTTGCCTAAAATATTCTCCCCACTTCACCCTATAACCTTCAGATTCTACATGAAATAAACTACAAACATTGCCAAGGAATCAAAGTTTTTTATAAAATAGAAAATCATATCATGATTTTTTTTGACAAGACCACCACTTTTTAAAAATATAATTTCTGGGATCCCTGGGTGGCGCAGCGGTTTAGCGCCTGCCTTTGCCCCAGGGCGCGATCCTGGAGAGCCTGGATCGAATCCCACGTCGGGCTCCCGGTGCATGGAGCCTGCTTCTCCCTCTGCCTGTGTCTCTGCCTCTCTCTCTCTCTCTGTGACTATCATAAATAAGTAAAAATTAAAAATATATATATATAATTTCTTCCAAAAACTATTTATAAGTTTAACAAAATTCCAAGAAAAAAATCCCAAAATTATTTTTTAAATTGACCAAATTATTTTAATTTTAATCTGGAAGAAGAATAAATGCATGATCATAGCTAAGAAAATAAGGGATGAGAGGGAATTTACAGTCTTGGTCTGGGGAAGAACAGTTAACCCTACATCACAGGTTGAAACAACTGTGAAGTTGCTACAATGATGACATAATAATATAGAACTTCCCTGCACCAAAATTAAAGACAAAATAAATAACTTTAGTCAAAGTGGGACGAAATTGCCAATATTTAACAAAGAGTTAACATTGTTCTACACAACTTAGTAAGATTTTTTAAAAATCCAAAAGAAAAATAAAGACAAGTATACTAAAAAAAAATTTTTAAGCATATTCAATAAACATTGAAAAAAGTTCCATTCTATAATGAAATAAGTACAAAGTTAAGTAAAAGTAAACCTTTACCTATTAAGTTGAAAACAATTTTTTAAACTATAATTTGAAATGCCTTTTAGGGTACTTGATAGGATGAGCACTGGGTGTTATTCTATATGTTGGCAAATTGAACACCAATAAAAAAATAAATTTAATTTAAAAAATGAAATGTCTTTTAGACTCTAAATGGAGATATTAAATAGGCAGTTGAATATATGAACTAGTGTTTGGATAGAAATCCCCCCTAGCAAATAAATGGTATTTAAAACCATGAGACAACACGGTGAATGTATTTCATGCCACCAAATTCTATACTTTTAAATGGCTAAAGTGATAATATTATGCTATGTATATTTTACCATAATAACCAAAAGCAAAATAAAAACCATGAGACTAGATGGAATAACCAAGAGAATGAGCGAGGATAGAAAAGAAGTCTGAGGTCCAAGCCCTGAGATAATCCAAGTGTTTGGAATCATTGTGGCTCAAAATTATGTTAAAAAAAATAAAAAATAAAAAAATAAAAATTATGTTGACTTTGACCTATTATATGAAAAACATTTTGTATACTGACCCCTGACAAAAATACAAACACCACACACTTAAAACAGAAGTTTCACAAAACAATACCTACTTTTACTATTTGAGTATATTTTCTATTCTATTTCATTCTTAAAAAAAAATACTTGTCAAAAGAGAAAAGCGAGAGGATAAATACTAAATAATGTGTGATGCATCCTATAAGATACCTAGGAATAAATTTAATCAAAGAAGCAAAGGATCTATGCTCAGAAAACTATAGAACACTCTAGAAAGAAATTGAAGAAGACACAAAGAAATGGAAAAACGTTCCATGAACATGGATTAGAAGAACAAATATTGGTAAAATGTCTATGCTACCTAGAGCAATCTATACATTCAATGAAATCCCTATCAAAACACCATTAACTTTTTCACAGAGCTGGAACAAATAATCTTAAAATTTGTATGGAACCAGAAAAGACCCCAAATAGCTAAAAGAATGTTGAAAAAGAAAACCAAAGCTGTTGGCATCACAATTCCAAACTTCAAGCTCTATTACAAAGCTGTGATCATCAAGACAGTATGGTACTGGCACTAAAACAGCCATAGATCAATGCAACAGACTAGAGAACCCAGAAATGGACTCTCAACTCTATAGTCAACTAATTTTTGACAAAGCAGGAAAGAAGATCCAATGGAAAAAAGGCAGTCTCTTCAACAAATGGTGTTGGGAAAATTAGACAGCCACATGCAGAAGAATGAAACTGGACCATTTCCATACACCATACACAAAAATAGATTCAAAATGAATGAAAGACCTAAATGTGAGACAGGAATCCATCAAAATCCTAGAGGAGAACACAGGCAGCAATCTCTGTGACCTCAGCTGCAGCAACTTCTTGCTAGACATGTCACACCTCTCCAAAGGCAAGGAAAACAAAGGCAAAAATGAACTATTGGGACTCTGTCAAGATAAAAAGCTTTTGCACAGCAAAGTAAACAGTTGACAAAACCAAAGTCAACTGACAGAATGGGAAAGGATATTTGCAAATGTCTTATCAGATAAAGGGCTAGTATCCAAAATCTATAAAGAAGTTATCAAACTCAACACCCAAAGAAAAAATAATTCAAACAAGAAATGAGCAGAAGACGAACAGACATTTCTCCAAAGAAGACATAAAAAAATAAATGGCCAAGAGACACATGAAAAAATGCTAAACACCACTTGACATCAGGGAGACACAAATCAAAACCACAATGAGATACAACCTCACACCTGTCAGAATGGCTAGAATTAACAACTCAGGAAACAACAGATATTGGTGAGGATGCAAAGCAAAGGGAACCCTCTTACACTTTGGTGGGAATGCAAACTGGTGCAACCACTCTGGAAAACAGTATGAAGCTTCCTCAAAAAGTTGAAAATAGTGCTCTATGACCCAGCAATTGCACTACTAGGTATTTACCCCAAAGATACAAATGTAGTGACCTGAAGGGGCACCTGCACCTCAATGTTTATAGCAGCAATGTCCACAATAGCCTGACTATGGAAAAGAGCCTAGATATCCATTGAGAGATGGAGTAACTGGATGATGGACATTAAGGAGGGTATGTAATGTAATGGTCACTGAGTATTATATAAGACTAATGAATCACTTAACTCTACCTCTGAAACTAATAATAGTTAATTGATAGTCAATTAACTAATATAATTAACTAATATAGTTATTAATTGAATTTAAACTTAAAAAATCTTACAATTTTATTTTCAATTATATCTCAATAAAGCTGAAATTAAAAAATAATAAAAACAAAAAAAAGGAGAAAAATGTGTAATGCATAAAGTGAGAATGACAGATGCTAGTATCCCCACTTTCCAAAAGTTCATGTTAGGTCACTTCTCTTTTACAAAAGACCCTCATTAGTACCTGTTTTTGCTAACCGAAAGAAATCTGATGAGCAGTTTTGCTTTTATTTTTAGAAAGGCAAAAAGTGAAAATGGTGTTCAGCATTTGTTTTGCAGTGAGTCTGTAGAGCAGCAAGAGCGGCCCTATTAAGCTCTCCTCACCCCACAACTGCAGTCAGCATCAAGCCACCACACCTTCAAACTGTATCTGTGAGCATCTGTGCTTGATCTCAATTTATATTGTGCATCCATTAGCAAGATGTGCTCTAAAAGCCTGAGAGTCCAGGAATGCTCAAAAATCTCAAAAAATGTGTAAGTTATTAGTTTTTCACTTTATGCTGTTTTAGCTTATGAAAAGTTTCTTAGGTATGCTCTACTTTCAGATAGCGGAGCAAACCTGTATTGGAAAAGTAAGGGGGTGGGGAATAACAAGCCAGTAGCAGAACAAATAAAATGGGGGATAGTATCATTGCAGCTCTTTTTCTGAACAGTTTCCTGGAAATTTTTGACCAGAGTAATTATCTCATTACTGAATAATTACTGAGGCACTTGCTGAATTTATAGTTTCTTGGTCCAACTGAAATTAAATGAAAAGCTTATTATTAGGTATAGTATTTATGAGCCCCTTATTTTCTATATTATGCTTGTAGTCTTAACAGAAGTGGCCAGACTGACACAATTTTGGGGGAGAAGTGGAAACAGGAGAGGAATTGTTTAGTTTGGGCTAAAGATTTAAACCTAGAAACATAGTCACAGTGAGACTCTAAAAAATCATGTTAGTCTAATATATATAACACTAAATAAGCCATGGAAGAAAGAAATTAGTAAAAGCTGAATGCTCATTTGCCAACATCAGAGAATCTTTCTAGTTTGCTAAATACTCTGTGGAGAACACTTTTTGTCCAAAAAGTTTGAGGGAACACTTGAGGTCATCGCAAGAGGAAGCTCCATACTACACAGCAGTGTGCTTCTTCAGAGCACCATTCATCATACAGTCACTATTAATTCTATTATCAGTTTCCCTTTTAATCACAGAATTGTTTACAGGTGGAAATGAAAACCCCTTTTTATTTCTTCTAATTGAATTTGTCTTTTCTACAGTTTAGTATATTTTACAGGATATGTTAATCTTACTTTCTTATAAATAAACTAATCTCTACCAAAAAAGAAAGTTGGTGAGACTTATTCCAAGCTCATCTAATTGTATACATAAAATATGTGCAGTTTTTTGTTTATCAGTGATACTTCAATAAATCTGTTTTTAAAAGGCATTAAAATGGGGGGCTCAGTCAACTAAGCATCAACTCTTGATTTTGTTCAGGTCATGATCTCAGAGTGGGGAGATTGAGCCTTTTGATGACTCCACGCTTAGCATGGAGCATGCTTAAGATGCTCTCCTTCTCCCTCTGCCCCTCCCCATTTGTGTGCACTCTCTTGGTAAAGAAAAGAAAAGAAAAGAAAAGAAAAGAAAAGAAAAGAAAAGAAAAGAAAAGAAAAGAAAAGAAAAGAAAAGAAAAGAAAAGAAAAGAAAAGAAAAGAAAAGAAAAGAGAGAAAAGAAAGGCATTAAAATATTTTCACAACCCATAGGTTGATTATGACCTACAGTTTATAAATCTCTTAGAGGTGAGGAAGAGAAAGAAGCAGAAAGGAATATGAGTGATTCATAGGAGAACCTGAAGAGAGTGATGTCCCAAAAGCCAAGTGAAAAAAGTATGTCAAGAAGAGAGTTGTTCCCTGAGTCAAATGCTGATGTAGTGGAAGATAATGATTAGGGGTTAATCAGTGGATTTCACAATGAGAGAATCACTAGTGACCTTAACCATAATGGTTTTGATGAGATGGTGAAGACAAAGGTCTCATGGGAGAATATTTTTTATTGTTCTTATTTTCCTTGGACTTTTCTGTATTTTTCAAATGCTCTACATTGTACTTTTCACATAAAAAATAATATAAACACATGGTTTTATCAAAATTATTTAAAAAATAAGTTTCTGTGCTTAAAAGAATATTGTAATTTGAAATTTTTCTCTTGTGCACACCTTGTTCTTAATGGTATTAAATAAAATGTCTCAGATGCTTCAAGATAGAGATCATCTAAACTTTCCTAATTTTTTTCCTATTTTTCTGTTCCCAAAACCTTTACTGGGAAAATGAGGTCTAATTATTCCTCTCTATTGAAACTCCTTCATCTTTTCAAGGATTCAGACTATGTTTTACGCAATATGATGGTTACCAGACACCTGGGTCTAACAGAAATCCACAGGAACCCCCCTATAATTTTCAGGAAGACATGCATCTTCAGGTATGAGATACATCTTTATGCCTGTTTTGTTTGACTGCCAAAACACATTCCCCCTCCAAGTTAGCAGCCCTGAGAGACACAGCTTTTGCCTATTATTAGTATATACCTGAATCCTATTCCGATTGATTTTTAAAGAAAAATTCTTGTCTTTGTGGGACATGTTAACTCCTTCCCCCTTCAAGTCCTTTTTAAAACAGGTTTCATTGGTATTTTATATTAAAATTGCATGTTTTTAAGCACAATAAGTGTTTTATTTTCTAGGATTTCCTGGTAAACATGGAATTCAACAAAAAACCACCAGGACTGTGAAAAATACATACACTTACCCGAGCTCATCATCTTAATGTTAACAAGCCTGTGAATGTGTATTTTTCATTTAAAGACAGGCTGGGTGGCTCAGTCAGTTAAGTATCTGCCTTCAGCTCAGGTCATGATCCCAGATTCCTGGGATTGAGCCCCACATCAGGCTCCCTGTTTAGGAGACTTCCTGCTGCTCCCCCTGCTTGTGCTCTCTCTCCCTCTTTGTCAAATAAATAAAATCTTAAGAAAAAAAGGAAACCATTTGTTTAAAAAAATTTTTTTTAAGCAAATAAAGAAGACAGGCTGGGAACGTCTGTGTGGCTCAGTGGTTGAGCATCTGCCTTTGGCTTGGGGAGTGGTCCTGTGGTCCCAGGATGGAGTCCCACATCAGGCTCCCTGCATGGAGCCTGCTTCTCCCTCTGCCTATGTCTCTGCCATTCTCTCTCTCTCTGTGTCTCTCATGAATAAATAAAACCTTGGAGGAGGAGGAGGTGGAGGAGAAGGAGGAGGAGGAGGAGGAAGAGGAGGAAGAGACAACAGTCTGGGCAAAGGTGGGGAGGAAGCAGAGAATATGGTCTTTAATTAAAGTATCCAGTTCTGGATTATTTTGAGTGCCTTTCCCTGTGGGATGCAAGGAACATTGCCCATCCGTAGACAGGTGCAAAACAGATCTTAACAATGGACACACATATTGCAAAAATTGAGTAGGCAGTAACCAATCTCAGTTCAGAGGGCTAATTTGACATTGAAGTACATGCGGTAATTAGTATATGTGCTGCCGAAGCGGAGCACCACATGCGGTAATTAAATTTTAGTGTGGCCTCATACCTAAATGTTCATTCAGGTTTAAGCTCTTTTCCACATACTTATTCCTTGTGCTGGTCAAGCGTTTTATCAGAGTCCTTGTGACACCCAGACTCATTACCTTTGACTCCTGTGTGTAACTTAGAACAGTTGCATTTTGAGGAACTTTGTTGACCAATCAGCTTTATTGTTATGCCTGGCAAGTTTAGCATGATGCATCATTACTATGGTAAAGACACAGATTGGTGGCTTAGCAGCAGGAAGGGGTGTGAACAGCAAAAAAAAAGAGGATATAATCTTACCTGGCATTATAGGATTGATGTTATGAGCCATAAATGTACTTTTTGAGGCTATGCAAACACCAACATTTTTACAAATATCTCAGAAGAATGACATCTCAATATCAATGTAGACTAGGAAGGGGGTTAAAGAGGTTAAAAGAAAAAGAGAGAGATGTGTCTGTGTGTCACTAGAGACAGAAGCATCTATACATTTCAATGAGAATCTCAGGCCCCTTGAGGAAGTACTGCCGCTGCTACCCAGATCCCTAATATATTTTTTTGCCAGCTGCTGCAGGTACAGCTGCTAATGACTCACACCATAACTTGCTCTGGAGGAGTGCCCTTGAGTGATGGGAGCCCCTTACTAGGTGTGTCTCACAGTTATGTAAACACACACTCAAAGCATCTTAGAGCCAATGACTGCTTCAAGGTGGGGCAAATTCTTTGGCACAATTTGCCTTCCAGAGCTCCCTTGGAATAGGACTGAGGTTAGCCTTCGCATTCTTTTTTTTTTTTTTTTTTTTTTAAGATTTTATTTTATTTGGAGGCGGGGAGGCGGGAGGGGAGGAGTGGAGACAGCGGCGGCGGCTCAGGGGGGCGGGGGCAGGGAGCCCCGGGAAACTGATGGGGTCGCCGGGGATCTTGGGTGAGGGGGAGGTGGTGAAAGGGCAGCCGTTCAACGTGGGTCCGCGCTACACCCAGCTGCACTACATCCGCGAGGGCGCTTACGGCATGGTCAGCCCAGCTTACGACCACGTGCGCAAGGTTCGCGTGGCCATCAAGAAAATCAGCCCCTTTGAGCATCAGACCTGTTGCCAGCGTACACTGAGGGAGATCCAGATCTTGCTGTGCTTCTGCCATGAGAACGTCATTGGCATTCGGGACATTCTGCGGGCGCCCACCCTGGACGCCATGAAGATGTCTACATTGTGCAAGACCTGATGGAGACAGACCTATACAAGCTGCGCAAAAGCCAGCAGCTGAGCAACGACCATGTTTGCTACTTCCTCTACCAGATCCTGCGAGGCCTCAAGTATATCCACTCAGCCAATGTGCTCCACCAGGATTTAAAGCCCTCTAACCTGCTCATCAACACCACCTGTGACCTTAAGATCTGCGATTTTGGCCTGGCCGGGATTGCCGATCCTGAGCATGACCACACTGGCTTCCTGACAGAATATGTGGCCACACGCTGGTACCGGGCTCCAGAAATCATGCTTAACTCTAAGGGCTATACCAAGTCCATCGACATCTGGTCTGTGGGCTGCATTCTAGCTGAGATGCTCTCCAACGGGCCCATCTTCCCTGGCAAGCACTACCTGGACCAGCTCAACCACATTCTAGGTATCCTAGGCTCCCCATCCTAGGAGGACTTGAACTGTATCATCAATATGAAGGCCCGAAACTACCTACAGTCTCTGCCCTCCCAGACCAAGGTGGCATGGGCCAAGCTTTTTCCCAAGTCAGACTCCAAAGCCCTTGACCTGCTAGACCGGATGTTGACCTTTAACCCCAACAAACGGATCACAGTGGAAGAAGCACTGGCTCATCCCTACTTGGAGCAGTACTACTACGACCCAACAGATGAGCCAGTTGCTGAGGAGCCTTTCACCTTCAAAATGGAGCTGGTGATCTACCCAAGGACCGTCTGAAGGAGCTCATCTTCCAGGAGACAGCCCGCTTCCAGCCTGGGGCACTGGAGGCCCCCTAGTCTGGACAGACACCTCTCTTCCTTGGGGCCTGGCTCTGCCTCCTGCCTGCCCCTCCCCTGCCAGACTGTTAGGAAATGGGCACTGTGCCCCACCCAGACCCCAGATGGCCCAGGTCCGGGCAGAGGGTGCACCTGGCCACCTTCCACGGCTTTGCTCTGGTCTCCTGCTCCAGGCAGGCCAAGGCTCCCTCTGCCCCGCCTCCCCTCCCAGGACCTGAGGGGCTTAGGTGGCCCCAAAGTAAATCGCCCTCTGCTGCTTGCCTTCGTCTACCCCAGCTATCCCAGTCTCTGGTAGTTCTGGAATGGAAGGGCTCTGGCTGCCCGAGACCGACTGAAGGGTGGTGGGGGTATGGGGGACACTGACCCATTAAAACCTCACCCCTTTTTCCCTGAAGGAATATTCCTGAGGCTCCAGGGCTAGTCCCCCTGAGGGGCAGGGCCCAGGCCTAAACCCCCTCCCCCAAAGCTGCCACATCTAACACCCCCTGCTGCCTCTATATGTGGGTGAACAGAAGTGGAGCTGGGGGCACGAGGACAGCCTGGTGCTCCTGCCCACCCCTGTGCCTATATCTAATATATAAATATAGAGATGTGTATATTAAAAAAAGATTTTATTTTATTTTATTTATTTTATTTTATTTATTTATTTATTTTTTAATTTATTGAGAGAGAGTGTGCTCACGAATCGGTGGAGGAGCAGGGAGAATCTCAAGCAGACCCCCCCGCCCAGCACTGAACCCGACGTGGGGCTCAGTCTCAAGACCCTGAGATCATGACCTAAGCCAAAATCAAGAGTTGGATACTTAGGAAACTGAGCCACCCAGGTGCCCCTAGCCTTCACATACTTATTACATTTTTATTTTATTTTAATCAATTAACATATAGTGTATTATTAGTTTCAGAGGTAGAATTCAGTGATTCATCAGTCTTATATAATTCCCAGTGCTCACTACATCACATGCCCTCCTTAATGTCCATCACCCAGTTACCCAATCCCCTCCTCTCCAAGGACCCAAGACCAAGGCAGACGCTTAACCAACTGAGCCACCCACGTGCCCCTAGTCTTCACATTCTTAATTAGCTTCTCCTTCCCTTTTCTACTTTCCTCAGACCTTTATAGGTTTTCCCAGAAAGCACTTCCTCAATAAATCCTTTGCATAAACATTCCTGTCTCAGGCTCTGCTTCTAGGGAGCCTGACCTACCTAACATACTCCCTGTTCCTTCTGGCATTCAACAGATACGTACTGGACAATATGTAAACAAACAAACAAAAAACCCCAAATACCTTCAGAAAAGCATAAGTCTAGCAAAGACAATAAAGCAGAGCAGCATGCTGGAGAGTGACCTTAGATGGCTTGATCAGAGAAGGCTTCTCTATCAGATGAGTGAACTGAGGGAGAGAGCTCTGTGCAATCACAGAGAGGAGCAGTGCAGGCAGATGGAATAAGGGCTGGTGCGGCTGCAGCACTGTTGGCACAAAAGAGTGATTCAGGACATTTGGGTGGAATTTTATGAGCAGGCTGATGTTTTATGTCCTCATGCTTATTTGGTTTTGGTTTCAGAGACTTCCTCTTTAAATGTACAGACAGTTCCGAAGTTGTCTTGGCCTCTGTCTGTGGAGAAAACCACATACTAATTCCACTCCGTGAGAGAACAGGAAAAGCTTTGGGAGTTCTTGATTTTAACATTGGCAAGAGTAAAATGTTATTGTATCGAGAATTTAAAGACCTACAGAAAATGATGAAAGTGGTCCAAGCTGCCTGCTACGAAATACTGGGCGAATTATCTGGAGAAATAAAGAAAAACTATATCCTAGGTATCGTGAGTGAGGCAACAATCTCAATTCATGGGTTTAATAAATACCAAAGGAATCACAGAAGGGTGCATTTTCTAAATGGAATGACAATATACAGCTCTTTCTAAGTCAAAGAAATTCCCTCATGCAGTCTTGGGCTAATGAGTATGGTCTATAAATTAGAGCGAAGGGCACGAATCTCACCTCCTTGGCTGGAATCATGGTGTAGAACTGGAAGGGGGCTCATAAAAGCAATGTAGAACTGGCATTTATCAAATGCCCCATTGTATATCGAGTGCTTTAAATATGTAATTTCAATTAGTCCTTACCATAATAACTCAGGCGAATGGTGATAACTCATTTTATAGGTACAGAAAGTAAAGTTCAGAAAAACAAAACAACTTGCACCAAACCACACAGTTAACAAGTGGTGAAGCCTGGATTTGCACCCCAGTTTGGGTGTTCTTTCCACTGTATTACACAGCACTAATTCAATGGAACATTTTGTTTTACAGATAAAGAAGCTAAAGCCCATGAAAGTAATGATCCAATAGCAAGCTAATGGCAGAGCCAAGACTAGACCCTCATGCCTGGGATTCCACACCCATGAGGCTACTCTTAGCACAAAACCAGTTTGGGCATAAGAGAGGGAAGAAGGAAGCATGGAAACCTTTAGCTACCTAGGATGGAGTAAATAGAGTAATGTGTGGGATTAATCTGAGAGGTTTCTTGCCATTAGGTAAGGTGGGTTAAGAAGAAAAAAGAACAAAATTCATGTCTTATAAGCATCCACTATGTACTTATCCACTAAGCACTTTTACATATATCACCTCATTTAATTCCCGCAGATCACCAGGGAAGTAGGGATCAGCTCCATGCTCACAGAGAGGAAAAGGGGGTTCAGAAAGACAAAAGGGAGAGAGTAGGTATTCAAACTAAGGTCCAACCTCAAAACCTGAGTTTTTACCTTTCCTTAAAGCCTCTTCCTGTGAGCTTCAGGTATAATTTCATTTCCATGTTTTGATTTCATGACTAGAGAAACTAAGATTGTTTAAAACCATAGGATATGGCCTTTTTCCTGGAAAAAAAGAAGTGTACTGTATATGCTCAGAATGCTCTGAAAAACTAATATATGTACTGAATGTGGGGAATGTCACCCTATTGTTTCAGAGATTGAAAATGTAGGAGAAGTCCAGCGGGCAGGAGTTCTCTTTTTCCGAATCATGCTACAAGAGCTGCAAGAAAGCCTCCGATTGCTTACCTCCATAGACTTTGTATCACTGTTGATCTATGATTATCATATTCCAGCAGAGTCCGTATCTCTACCAGACAGCAAGACCCAGGAGTTGGAAGCCAACATAAAGCTAGTACAGGACATCCTGATAGGGGTTATTTTGTTCATCCATCCAGAGTTGGAATTATCAAGTGAGTTTGGAAATTGGGAGAAGTGTAAACTGGTAAGTTTTTAAAAGTACTCTCTTTACTGAAGAATAACACACACAGGTTTCGGTCTACCAATAATAATTGTACAAATCCTAAATGTACAAATGCAAGGATTTTCATACAATGAACATTTTTAACCAGCATCTAGATCAAGAAACATTAGCAGCATCCCCAAAACCTTCCTTTGTATCCTCTCCCATACACCCCGCATCACACATTCGTACACACACCCACACACACCCCAGAGTGACCAGATCAGAATCATTCCTGACTTCTAACACCATAGATTGGTTTTGCCTGTTTTAAAATGTACATAAATGGAATTATGTAAACTGGTGAATTGGGTACTCTACTTCCACTTGCTGGTGCTCCCCCATCACTTTTGTTCTTTTGTTCACAGTATGTTAGCAGATATTTAGTCGAGAATATTTGTGACTTTGATCCAACTGCTAAGCATGTGGAAGTTAATTTACAGCTCATTGGTGAATATATCAGAGGTAAATTTACACTTAATTGTGGTCTAAATCTAACAGCAATAAAACATGGTTGCAATTCAGATATACAGATTTTTTTTTACAATAAAGTAAGTGGCTTATAAAATCAATTTTTAGGAGAAACAGTTCTGATAGTAGTCTTAAAAGGAGGGATATTGGGATCCCTGGGTGGCGCAGCGGTTTGGCGCCTGCCTTTGGCCCAGGGCGCGATCCTGGAGACCCAGGATCGAGTCCCACGTGGGGCTCCCGGTGCATGGAGCCTGCTTCTCCCTCTGCCTGTGTCTCTGCCTCTCTCTCTGTGACTATGATAAATAAATAAATAAAAAAAATTAAAAAAAAAAAGGAGGGATATTTGTTTATGATCGACTGTATTCCCCGAAGTGACTATTCATGCCACACATTTGAGAATTCTGAGTCACATCCATCTCCCACTTATTTAACTACATTACATTATTTACTAAAAGAAACAAAAGTAGGGGCACCTGCGTGGCTCAGTCCATTAAGTGTCTGCCTTCAGCTCAGGGCCCTGGAATGGAGCCCCGTATCAGGCTCCTTGCTCAGTGGGGAGTCTGCCTTTCCCTCTCCCTCTGCCTGCCACTCCCCTGCTTGTGCTCTCTCTCTCTCTCCAAGTGTCAAATAAATAAATAAAAATCTTAAAAAAAAAAAAAAAGTGAATAGGGGTTGTAGTGAAGATGGGAAACAAGTACATTAAGGAAAAAAGGCTTACCTTTTAGGTTTCAATGAAGAACCAAAGGAAAAACAGATCTTGAGTCTTTATAGACTACTAACAGACTTTTTGGAAAAGTAGAATCAGCAGGAATCAAGAATAGGGAAGCTCCCAGGTTGGAGAAGGTGACGAGCTCTTCGGCCACAGAGAACTACCACATGTAACAGTAAATATCCAGAGTGAAATAGGTGAAGAGATTAAGAATACACTTATGATGAGCACTGAGTAATGTATAGAATTGTGGAATCACTGTACTGTGCACCTGAAACTAATATAACACCGTCTGTTAGCTATACTGGAATTAACATTTTTTTAAAAGAGTAAATATACACATAGAAGCATACATTCTTCCAGGCGTGTATGTTATCTCACCAAAGACTTCAGGCTGTTTGTGTGAATGGGCCAAAAAGGAATAAATTTAAATTTTATTTCTTTTTTGATTACTTATGAAAAACTAATCATCAGTTGAGATGATGGCTCTGTAGAAATTGTTCACTAAACCTGTCCCTTTCCTCACCTTCTCCCTCTGCTACTGTTCGTGGAGACTCTGCGCCAAGTCAGAAGGGTTTCTTGACTTCTGTGATACATATATGAGGCCTAGAAGCTCAGATCCAGAGAGACTCCAAGGAGAATAGGAGGGGAAAGGCAACCAGAGGAAGACACTCACTCCTCAGGGGTGTCTGTGGTAGTGGAAGCTTATAGCACAGTGGAAGGATGTAGCAGTGAGCCAGGGCAGATGGATAAGGGAGAAAGATGTTTTAGCCTAGGAAGGCAAGACAGTCTCAGAAGTTTGGGAGTGCTAGAGAGAGGAGGGAACATGAAATCCAAAGAAAAGTTAACATGAGTTCATGTGGACCATTAGTGTGATATGAACAAGATTAGAATTTCTATTTGGAATGGCTTCTACTGTAGCCTTGTGACTGGGCTGATTTCATGGAAGCCTCTGAATTCACAGATGTCACAGGTATCACTTCTTCTAAGGTGTTATTCAAGGGAAATAGTAATAACAGCAACAACAAAATTAATACTCTGTGACTATCTTGTTCCATACTTGTTCACTCTTCATTCGCTAATGACTTAAAACCCAGAAGAAATATTCTCTATATTGGTTACCCTTTTTTCCTTTAAAGTAGATTCACTCCCTACCATGAGCTCCAGCACACCCTCCCACTCCATGTGGGAAACTCTCCCTGAGCCCCTGCTCCACTTTGGTCACCCCCAACCTGCCAGCTCCTTGGCCAAGAGCCAGACCCTGCTTCCAGGGACACTCATGTCCTCTCAGACTGCTGTTTTCCTTCTTGGGCAAGGACGCAGGCACTCACCACTGAACAATCTAGTCCTTCTGTCAGACGGAAGCTGAGGATGGGGAGCAAGCCCATCCACTCTCCATCTTGCAATGGTGTTCAGGATTTGGCTCTTGCCGTAAATAAACTCATCCTCAGATAAAGACTTATTCTGTGACATCATCCCAGTGCTTTAAGGGAATCTCCTCAGGTTCCACCTCTAACTTCCCTATCAGAACTACCCCCCCACCCCCACCCCATAGTCTTGTATAGCTCCTTTGCTTGAGGAAACATGCCAATTTCCGCCTCCTTTGCCTGACCCCACTTTAAATTGTATAACCAATTCGTGAGCTGCCTTGATCGCCAGTGCTCCCACTTTATCTTTTCCAACAGTGTCCTCAGGTGGCAGGAATTTTAATTGCA
Source organism: Canis lupus familiaris (assembly GCF_011100685.1). NCBI lineage: Eukaryota > Metazoa > Chordata > Mammalia > Carnivora > Canidae > Canis > Canis lupus. The sequence continues at coordinate 44,105,834 of NC_049230.1, forward strand.
GTTGGATTCAGCCAGAGCTCCAGAGCTCCTAGCCTCCCCTACAACCATTGCCAGAGCTCTAGTATTATAGTCTCTGCTACAATCAAGAAAGTCCATAGGCCACCCAGATACCAACCTTCTCTCCTTCATTTGCAATTGTATTTGGAGATTCTAAGCTCCCCAGTTGGGGAAAGGAAGGGGAACTTTTGGGGGCACCTTTCTGTTTGTGCTGAAAAAAGAGGAGACTTCTGGCAGGGCAATTTGTTGCTTGAAATTTATCTGAGCCTCCTAGCGGTGTCAGTTAGGGCCCTACTCAATAACCCTACCCAGCATGAAATACCACCAACAATGTTTGTCCCTTCTGCCCATGTTGGGGAGGGACTGTTAACAGCTCCTAACCCATCAAGCCTTTCAAACTAATGATTTTGCCAAGAAGATAAAATCAGGGCTGGTGGTGCACCCATAGTTTCTTAGGACTTCTGTTGCCAACTTTTTCACCCTATTCCATCCTAGTTTTAGAAAGGCATATATATTTTTTAATGTTTAGAAAAGGTATATTTTTTATTATTTTTGTCCTAGATTTATTGAGGCATTATAACATATAACATTGTATTAGTCTAAGGTGTACAACATAATGATTTGATTGTGTATATATTGAGAAATTGTCACAATAGGTTTAGTTAACATCCATCACCTCACATAGTTATAAGATTTTAAAAAAATAAAAATAAAAAAATAAAAATAAAAAAATAAAAAAAAAGATTTTTTTTCTTGTGATGAGAACTTTTATGATCTACTCTCTTAGCAACTTTTTTTTTATTGGAGTTCAATTTGCCAACATATAGCATATCACCCAGTGCTCATCCCGTCAAGTACCCCCCTCAGTGCCCGTCACCCAGTCACCCCAACCTCCACTACCCCTTGTTCGTTTCCCAGAGTTAGGAGTCCAAAGTGGAGTGGGGTGCCCACCTCCACTATCCCTTGTTCGTTTCCCAGAGTTAGGAGTCTCTCATGTTTTGTCATCCTTGCAACTTTCAAATATATGGCATAGGATTGTTAACTATAATCCCAAGGCTGTACATTACATTTCCAGAATTTATTTATCTTATAACTGGAAGGTACCTTATGACCACCTTCACTCATTCCCCCACCTCCTAATCCCTGTCTCTGGTAATCACTAATCTCTGTTTCTGTGAGTTCAGTTCTTTCAGATTCCACACACAAGTGAGATCATATAGCACTTGCCTTTCCCTGACTTATTTCGCTTAGCATAATGACTTTGAAGGTCCATCCATTTTGTTACAAATGACAGGATTTCTTTCTTTTTATGGCTGAATAATATTTCATTGTATATATGTACACCACATTTTCTTCATTCATCCATCGATGGACACTTTGGTTGTTTACATGTCTTGGCTATTGTAAATAATGCTGCAACAAACATGGAGGTTCAGATATCCCTTTGAGATAGTGATTTCATGTCCTTTGGATATATACCCAAAAGTTGGATTTGCTGGATCATATAGTGCTTCTATTTTTAAAATTTTGAGGAACCTCCCTATTGTTTTTAAAGTGGCTCTACCAATTTACATTCCAACAGTGTACAAGGGTTCTATTTTCTCCACACCTGCATCAATACTTGTTACTTCTTTTCTTTTTGATAATAGCTATTCTAACAGGTGTGATGTGATATCTCATTGTAGTTTTGATTTGCATTTCTAGAAAGGGGTATTTTATTATATTCTGGTAGAAGTCCAGGCAGCAGAATCCCGCCTTTAGATTGGGGCATCTCTGAAGGATCATTGGGTAGCTTTGTTCAGTGGGCTTGGCTTCTAAGGCTGTGCCACTGCACATGAATGTTGCTGACACACTTTCCTGTCAAGAACCCAGTGACTCTGGTGACCACTGGACCAGGACCCAGACAGCTGTGCATACAGTAGTACATTAAAAGCCTCTGTCACTTTGCCTGAAGTGACAACCTTCAAAGAAGGCCTGAACCACCTTCTCAAGGATCTATTCTCCCCACTCCACTTTGGACATCTGCTGCCAATCTTGTCTGCTCTTTCTGTAGGGTATCCCATACCTGTCCCATGTCTGCCTTCCAGGGGGTTGGGACAGATGGTGTCTACCAGGAAATGTTCTTGGACCTGGAAGCAAGAAGAACACTGCCTTTCATTTCAAGTGTGACCATAATCACTTTGCTATATAGAGTCTGTACTTCTGCCAAGTGGCCATACTTCCTCCCCATGCCTAAATCCAAGGGTCTCTTAAGTCCACAGGCACTGGTCTCTGCAAGAGTTCCCCAGACCCTTCACTTCCCCTGCAAGAGCCCTAGAGTTCCTCCTATGCCAAAGCAGCCTGAGCCTCAGTGCTGTTACCATCTATCTATCTTATCTATAAAGAAATTTTCTTATCTATAAAGAAATTTTCCAGCTTCCTCAAAAAAACACCATGATGATCCTCCAAAGATGGCAATGGAGGGAGATACCCCACCATCAGAGGAAAGGATTGCTGGACTCCTAGGCCTGATTAACTCTGTTTTCAAGATTCACCTTCCCCAGGTGATCTTGACCTAAGTGCTATTGCCACCACCATGGTGGCTCTAGCAAGTGCTATTCTCTAACTCCCTCCATTACAAGAATGGGACAGGACTCTCTCCTTCATTCCCCACTGCACAGCTGAATATGAGACAGGAATCTTTCACAAGATTCTCCCACTTTCCAGAAATAATCAATATGAATACAGTGCTGAATTGAATCTGCAGCTGTGAGGATGTGCCTGATTCTTTTAAACAAGTCAAAGTGAAATGGATTACGAGATACCAAGAACATTGTTTTGCCCTACTAATTAGGACACTCTGTATATTATCATTAGTTTGGATTTACATTCTCTACCACCTTCTTAGACCTAGTTTCTTGGATGGTGATTACTTCTGGAATTTTTTGTTTTCCTACCTGTTGGACAAAAGCTGCAATCACAGTTAGATGTGGGTTTAGCAGGGAGCCTGGAGTGTGCCATTTATGAAGTGCTCACAGATTTCAGGTTCTAGAGGAGGAGACATCCAGTTTCAGAAGATTCCTTTTGTCCTGGAAAAAACTCTTAAAGGCACCTGTTAGTGAAGATACTGAACAAGTACTCATTCACACACTGTTTGGGAAACTATTTTAGGGTTCAGTAAAGACTTGGGGCCTGGATGCTTGACCCATTTCCCCTGCACGCAGACCCCTTCCATCTCCAGTCCAAGTCCTCCAGGGGGAAAGAAGAAAAAAAAAATCAAATAATCAATTCTCTTTCTGCTCCTATCACCTCTTTTGATTTTAAACTTTTATTTTCCAACAATAGTTTTTGAATTTAGAGAAACAACATGGTTTAGTTGTCTGGGTACCATCACTGATGCTTTAATATCTGATAAATCTGCTAAAGATCAGTTTAATGACAACATTTTTCTATTTAAGGCAAACATAATTTTCAAGAGTTCCTTGACACATTTTTTTAAACTTTGGTAGATGTTAAGTAATCTTTTATTGCAAAGGATTATAAAAATTTTATTTTTATTAAAGTATTTTAAAAGGTCAAAAAGAACTAAAAGCCTTCTAACAAGAGTCAACTCTTTTAACAAAAGTTCCCCTCACCAGAGGTAATTCCTTTTGACTCTTTTGACTGTTTCTTCTTTTTTTTTTTAAGATTTTAATTTATTTATTCATGAGAGATAGAGGCAGAGACATAGATAGGCAGAGGGAGAAGCAGGCTCCTCGAGGGGAGCCCAATGCAGGGCTTGATCCCAGGACCCCAGGATCACGACCTGAGCAGAAGGCAGACACGCTCAACCACTGAGCCACCCAGGTGCCCCTTGACTGTTTCTTCTGACATTCACACATTTCTGTGTTTCTAATATACAATATTGCTATCTTTTCATTCATCAATTTTAAACCTTTTCAGTTGATTTCCTCTTATTATAGATGAAAGTTTAGCCCTGTTGTACCACCATTCTCTTATCCTATCCTCCCAATGTAATTACATTACCATTTGGGGTTAAATAAAAATGCAGTGTTTACATGATTTTACAGCTGAACACTGTAACATATTTAACTGCTCCTTTTTCATTTTTTGTTTTTCCTGAAGTAAATAATTAGCTCTTATTTTTTTAATTGCTAAGTTTTCTTTGTATTTCCTGATAATTCCCACTCCATCCATTTGTCTTTTCATATAACTTCCCAAAAGGAAAATTTGGGGGAAAGTTTTAACTTTTTTAGTTCCATTTTTTTTTTTTTTTCTTGATGACATCTCTTCTAGAGATCTTAATTCTCTTTCTAGGGCTGCCTGGGTGGCGCAGCGGTTGAGCTCTTCCTTTGGCCCACGGCACGATCCTGGAGACCCGGGATCCAGTCCCACATGGGGCTTCCTGCATGGAGTCTGCTTCTCCCTCTGCCTATGTCTCTGCCTCTCTCTCTCTCTGTGTATGTGACTATCATAAATAAATAACAATTTAAAAAAAATTCTCTATCTAGGGTCTTCCCCGCACCCCAGATCTGCTACTCAGTTGCCTTCCTGAAATGCATTCTGCTGCTATCATAGGAATTTACTTTGCCTTATTCTGAGGTAGCACATCTCCAGCAGTTTTCTGAGAAAAAGTGGGCGAATGGTAAATTTTTTGAGACCTTTCATGTCCGAAAATGTTTTTATTCAGCCCTCACATTTGATCTGTTGTTTGCCAGGAAACAATCTTGAAGACAATGCCTCATTGTCTTTTTTGAGAAATTGATATAATTCACATACCACAAATTTCACCAATTTATAGTGTATCATTCAGTAGTTATTAGTATATCTACAAGGCTTTGCAATCATCACCACTATCTAATTTTAGAATATTTTCATGACTCCAAAAAGAAACTCTGCACTTATTAGCAGTTACTGTCCCTTGCTTCTCTCTACCACAGCCCCTGGCAACCACTAATCTACTTTCTATCTCTAAGATTTGCCTATTCTAGCTAGACATTGCATATAAATGGAGTCATACAATAGGTGGCCTTTTGTATCTGGATTCTTTCACTTAGCGTAATGTTTCAAGGTTCATCTTTGGTCTATGTATCAATATTTCATTCATGTTTTATGACTGAACAGTATTCTATTATATGGGTATACCAAATTTTATTTATCCATTTATCAGTTGACAGACATATGGGTTGTTCCTACTTTCTGGATATTGTATGTAACGCTGCTATGAAGTTTTTTTTTTACAAGTTTTGTGGGAGCATATGCGTTCAGTTCCCTTGGGTGTCTAACAGGGGGTGGAATTGCTGAGTCATAGGGAAACTATGTTTAACTTCTTGAGGAGGTAGCTCCATTGTCTGAAAAAGCTTGGAAACTACCAAGATTGCTGTTGAGAAGTCTAAAGCCTTTCTGAAATCTGATTCTGGGCATTGTGACCTTTTCTTTTTTGTTTGTAGTTTTGTTTCTTTCCAGAAGCTGGAGAATCACCCCCCTTTCCTCCAAGACTGAAATTTCATAATGCTGCTATGCCTTGATATAGGGCTGTTTTCATCTACTGATCTGAGCATTCACTGGGCCTTTTTTCTCTTGTGAAACTCGGGTCCTTAAGTTCTGTGTGTTGTCTTCCATGGCATCACTGTTGCTACTGCATAAAGGTACCCTGCTGAGGAGGTGGGTGGAGACTGAAATCTAACCAGGATTCTATTCACTAAACTGTGCGCCTTAGCTTAAGGCTATGTCTGCTTACAGGAGGGGCATCCTTTTCTTTCTGCCTCTTTTTCTGCTTACTGAGCTGCACTCACAGAGTGTATTCATCCATGGTAGGTGTCTTTTTCTCATTTACACAAAGGTAACCTAGAGGGTGGTGACACCGCCCTCCCTCTTTGAAACTCCCATTATTCAGACATTGGATCTCCTAGATTAAGTCTCTCAAATCCCTATATTTTCTCTCCTATTTTCCATCTTTTTATTTCACTTTCTGAGACCTTCTGTCAACCTGATCTCCTAATCCTATCGAATCCTTGTTTCTGCATGTTTTAATGTCTAAGAGCTTTGGTTCTCTAAATCTTTGCTTTGTACAACATCTTGTTCATGTTTCATGAATGCAACATCTTATCTCTCAGAGTATTAACAATAATTATTTTTTGAAGGTTTATTTTCTCTGTTGTTTCTCCTTTCTTTCTGTTTTACTGTTTTGGTCTCTGTATCTCATCTCTACATCACACCAATGGACAAGTTCCTTCTCCAACACTAGCTGTTTCTCAAAGAGGGTAACATAGAAAGTCTTTGGACTAGGGACTTCAGACACAGTCGAGAACGGAGAGTACCAGAGTGAAAACAGGGACAACCTGAGTCTGTTTACTGAATATAGAGACCTCTATATTCTAAGTTTTCCCACCAAGCTCTAGGCAAAAAGGAGAAAACAAAAGGAGCAAACAACTGATACCTATATCTTTGGGGTATAAGAAAAATATTATAGGACTTTTATTTGTAATTATTTTATCCCATCATTGCCTACTTTCTATTTTTTGTTTTTAAATATTTTAAAATGAATAATTTATGGGGTGCTTGTGTGGCTCAATAGGTTGAGCATCTGCCTTTGGCTCAGGTCATGATTTCAGGGTTCTGGGATCAAGCCCCATGTCGGGCTTTCTGCTCAGAGGGGGTCTGCTTCTCCCACTCCCTCTGCCTGCCACTCCCCCTGCTTGTGCTCTCTCTCTCTCTAATAAATAAATAAAATCTTTAAAGAAACTAAAAATTAAATGAATAATTCATAAATATACATATATTGGGGCCCATGCTTAACATTGTTACTGAGGAAAGCACATAATCAAAACAGAGTTCAGAGGCCACTGCATTAAACTATGAATTTTTGTACAGTAAATCACATTGATTTCAATTCTCGCATTTGATTTATAGCTATATCATGAAAACAAGCCAATACAATGTAATATCTTACAGAAATTTTGCTTATTTGGTCCTGGGGTCCTGGGATCACGTCCCACATCAGGGTCTCTGCTCAGCGGGGAATCTGCTTCTCTCTCTCTCAAATAAATAAATAAATAAATATATATATATAAGTCTTTTTATTTTTATTTTTTTAAGATTCTATGCATCTATTCATGAGAGACACACACACAGGGAGAGAGGCAGACACAGGCAGAGGGATAAGCAGGCCCCACGCAAGGAGCCGGATGCGGGACTCAATCCCGGGACTCCAGGATCGAGCCCTGGGCTGAAGGCAGGCACTAAACCGCTGAGCCACCCAGGGATCCCCTAAGTAAGTGTTTTTTTTTGTTTTTTTTTTTTTTTTCTCTTTAAATTTCTATTTATTTATGATAGTCACAGAGAGAGAGAGAGAGAGAGAGGCAGAGACACAGGCAGAGGGAGAAGCAGGCTCCATGCACCGGGAGCCTGACGTGGGATTCGATCCCGGGTCTCCAGGATCGCGCCCCGGGCCAAAGGCAGGCGCCAAACCACTGCGCCACCCAGGGATCCCTAAGTAAGTGTTTTTTAAAAAATTTTTTGCTTACAACAAAAATGAGACTAATATACCTACAAGAAGTCAATGTTCCACCCGGAACAAAATTCTATTCAATTTTGGATAATTCAAGAAAATGTAAAAAAAAAAAAAAATGTGTTTTTCCTCCTACTTACCACTGGTTCTTTCCTGATAAGCAGGAAGCAACACCCTACAGTACATTTCAGACTACATTAAATTAACAATGACATATTAAGTGCCTGACTGCCATAGCAAATATGAGTTTTCTGACCCACATGAAAACTGAAATATGCACACACACATGCTCTTTTAAGTATACAATGTTGCATGGACATTGAGCTCATTGCATGTAACGGTAATATGAAGAGGTGGCATAGGATGTATAGAACAATAGAAATAAAGGAACTAAAACTAAGAACTAATGATAAAGAGAGGAACATTCAAGACATACTGCTGATCTTGGATTATTAGTTGAAAGGAGCAGTCACACTTTAACTTTGGAATTTGATGCTTAAGTATTTCATTATTTTTGCTTTGCCCATCTTTCTAAAGATTTAACTAATCTAGTGTTAAAGCAGAGATCCATAAAGGGAATTTGAATTAGAAATATCCTAAAACAGGGCAGCCCCGGTGGCGCAGCGGTTTAGCGCTACCTGCAGCCCGGGGTGTGATCCTGGAGACCCAGGATCGAGTCCCACCTTGGGCTCCCAGCGTGGAGCCTGCTTCTTCCTCTGCCTGTGTCTCTGCCTCTCTCTCTGTGTGTGTCTCTATGAATAAATAAATAAAATCTTAAAAAAAAAGAAATATCCTAAAACATCCCAATGTTTTCAGCGAAATCAACTTCTTATGTAAGTTTGATTAAATAGAACCTACAAAAATACCGTAAAATGTTTCTGAGTCAATAGGTTCATAAAGAGATTTGAAGATTGACCCAGCTACCCCGCTCAGATGCCTTCAAATAATTTACTATAACCTTTATCAAGGCAAAGCAAAAAAAACACAATTTCTTATAGTTAGAAAAGAGACAAAAGTAGTATATCTGCTTCAAAGAATTAATGAAACCTGTGCAACCTGACATCTGCCAAGCTGCAAAATCTGGCATCTCTCCATCACAAGAGGGCAGTAGCGCTCAACCATCTTTAATGGAAACCCAACAGAGCCAAGGAGGCTTCATTAGAGAAATCATTACAGCCAGTTGTTAACACATCAATCTTTCATTGGAAAACTCAGGCAAACAGGAACCACAGCCCAGATAGGTCCAGAGCTTCTGTCCCCGGTAACAAAAAGACAGGAAATAAGCAAAAGGGGCTTGTGAAAGGGAGAAGCCTCCCTCCCCATCCTCATGTCCTTGAATCACCGTGGAGATGGCTGACTAGCTTAATAATGGCTGCAGATAGGGGTCTGTTTCATTTGGATGTTCAGATAAGAACACTGTGGCAGGCATCAAGGGAACAGAGCTCTTAATGGGGATTTGGGAAGGGCAGAATAAAAACTGTTGGGTGCAACAAAGCTGATATCTCAGAAAATGAATTAGGCTTGGTTTTAGGAATGAAACCTTGAATAAACTTTAGATTCATTAACATTGGAACATTAAGATAATCAAAGTAAACTTTGCAACCTATAGCATACCTTGTAAAGGTTCCAGGAAACTAATTAATACAACAGGGATCAATTATAACAAATGCACCTCAATATTTTTAAATGTTTATGTTGATTGGTCTAATATTATATAACTTGAGATGAATCAGGTATTTTTAATGTGCTCTCATGACCAGCATCTGTTTTTGTTTCCATTCATTATGGTCACTTATGTTAATAAGCTATAATCTGAAAAGACTTTTAAGATTTGAAAAACCTAACTTAATCATTCCGTACTTTAGTCCCGGAACAATTTAGAAAAAAGATAGTACTTCTGTGTGTGTTAAAAGAGAGAATTTTACAAAATTGTACCCCCATGTTTTAAAGTTACCCTCAAATAAAAATTGAGTCTTGTGAATATTTCCCAGTTTTTATGTGACTTTCATATCTCATATTGTACCTTTTGTTACCAAAACTTTGAAACCATAGAAAGGCTAAATCTAATTCAAGGAATCTTGTTCCTTCATATATATAAAAAAAAAAAAAAAAAGGGCTAGAATATAGGGAAATAAAATATGTTCTGTCATTCTAATAGATACCCATGAGGCACAGAATTGTCATTGTTGTCAATAAGCCATTGGATAGAAGATGATATTTAAAAACTCCTATTCAATTATGAGTATCATTTAATGGTTTAGTCAACTCAAATTAGCAAACATTTATTGGGTTAGGCACTATAGTAGACAATAGGATTAACAAAAATGTATAAAACACCAAGCTGAGGGTGAGAGTCAACCTAAAAGAAGGAAGGTAATTAATATGTTTTAGAAACTATAACATTGTTAATCCTCATAAAATATCTGAGGTATTATCCCTGTTTTATGGAAGATGAAACAGACTAACAGCGATTAAGTGGACTGCTCAAAGTCACAGAACTAGTTGGTGTAGAGCCAAATTGGAACCCAGATCTGTTCAACTTTTATAATTTTTTAAAAAATATTTTATTTATTCATGAAAGACACAGAGAGAGAGAGGCAGAGACACAGGCAGAGAGAGAAGTAGGGCCCATGCAAGGAGCCCGATGTGGGACTCGATCCCAGGACTCCAGGATCACGCCCTGGGGCGACTGGCAGATGCTCAACCACTGAGCCACTGAGGCGTCCCTCTGTTCAACTTTCAAAGCATATTCCCTTTTCATTGGACCATTCTGTCTGAATATTAGTCATTGACTCCTGGGGAAAAGTAACTTTTATAAATGACAGTTTAATAGTTTTCAATTTGACAAATGAAACATCAAGGTGTGCCGTGATCACATATTTTATTATTTTATTAAAGATTCATTTATTTATTGAGAGGGGGGGAGAGAGAGAGAGAGAGAGGCAGAGACACAGGCAGAGGGAGAAGCAGGCTCCATGCAGTAAGCCCAACGTGGGACTTGATCCCGGGTCTCCAGGATCACACCCTGGGCTGCAGGCGGCGCTAAACCGCTGCGCCACCGGGGCTGCCCATGTTTTAAAATAAATTTTAATTAGGAAATATTTTTTTTTAAAGATTTTATTTATTCATGATAGTCACAGAGAGAGAGAGAGAGGCAGAGACACAGGCAGAGGGAGAAGCAGGCTCCATGCAGGGAGCCCGACGTGGGATTCGATCCCGAGTCTCCAGGATCGCGCCTTGGGCCAAAGGCAGGCACCAAACCGCTGCGTCACCCAGGGATCCCAGGAAATATTTTAAACATAGAAGTTAGAGGGGTGCCTGGCTGGTTCAATCAGAAGAGCATGCAACTCTTGACCTTGGGGTTGTGAGCCCAAGCCCCACATTGGGTGTAGAGTTTACTTTAAAATAAGTTAGGATTAACACCTGTGTAGTCATTACAGTGCCATATGCTATATTCAATCTTAACGCTATTTATGAGTCAGACACTTTTAAAGAAATAAAACATTATAGAAACAGTTGAGACTTTCTATCTCTCCTTGATCCCATTCTCTTTTCTCTCTAAAGTTAACATTATGATTTGATGTTTATCAGTTTTATGCATGATTTCTTTTATTACATGCTTATGAATCTATAAACAATATAATATTATTTTGCAGTGTTTTGGTTTATCTAAAAGAACATTTGTTTAAACGATTTTATTTATTTATTTGAGAGAGAAAGAAAGAATGAGCAGGGAGGTGGGGCAGAGAAAGGAGAAGCAGACTCCCATGCTGAGCAGGGGATGATCTCAGGACCCTGGGATCATGACCTGAGCCAAAGGCAGATGCTTAATCAACTGAGCCACCCAGGTGCCCCAAGAACATATTATTTTACAATATACTTTTTGTGATAATTTGTTTTTGAGATTTATAATCAAAAGTAGTTCTAGTTCTTTAATCATAAAATGCTACATAATATTATATGAATATAGCAACATTTATTATAATCTATTTTCTTATAATTACATAAAATTCTGCTATGGCTTTAACTTAACATACCTAATGAACTTTCATTATAATACTAGAACTTATATTTTAATAATAGAATTACAAAACTATCCGAATTAACTTTTTTTTCTTGGTACAGGTCATTCTCGAATTGAAGTATGGAAATTTGGTAATATTGTCATCGAATACCTATACCACTGGGCACACATCTGCTTAGCTCTCATGGAGCTAAACAAAAAACCAAGCAGTGCTATTTTACCCCCATTGCCCTCCAAAACTGACTCCTGTGTTTATGCAAAAATGCCAAAGGGAAACTTGCCAGGGAAATGCTAATGAATTGGTACTGTATTTAGGATATTTTTGTCATGTTGTTTTGTTAACTATAAAACATTTTCAATTGGAAAGGAGTGCCACATAGACATATTCTTCTCCTAGACATTTACCTCAGCACTTTTAAAACAAAAATGCTACCTAAGGAGAAATTGATCTAAAAACTATCTAGTTAAGGTAGTCGTAACCAAATATATGTTATACAATATATTTAAAAGTTTCCTTTTAGTCTTAGCTTTGTATCTGCCATGGGACTCTTGTGGTTAATCAGGTAGAGTTATTTTTATTCTTTTAAGGTACAAAGTAAAGACTGAGGATTTAAGGGGAAAAAATGGCAATTTTTACATTAAGAGTACCAAGTAATAAAGATTTTAAGAAATGAACTGGGAATTGTTTTTCTAACTTTTCAGAGACTTAAGTGAGCACCACTTCTTCTTCCTCCCCAGCTCTGGCTCCCCTCCCCACTTATTTTAACAAATTATTCCGATGAATAGAAATTCTTGTGGAAAAATGTCCATGACTCATGGAAAAAAGAAAACACTTTTTTTTTTAATAACAAAAACCTCTCAAGTTCAAGAACTGCAAAAAGAATTTATATTTATTTAAAGCTTATTATTATGGCAAACTTTACTGCTCTTTTGTGAGATTTCATCTTTGCAATAAGATATCTGATGAGAGTCCATTTTTAATAAAAATTTGGGAAATTAAACTTCATTTTCTTTATTTTGTTGACAAAATGTGATGTGTTCCAAACATCTTATAATTTGAGATTGGAGGCCCCTTCTTAACCTTTTCTGATAAGATGGCAGTGTTATTACCAGTCCTCATCTCCTGGATGCCCAGTTTTAACCTATAAGCCTATTTCATATTTAGAAGAGGGCTTTTCAGGGCATTTGCAACAACATTTCTAGGAACAATGTTCTTGAAGATATTAAACTGAGAGTCACATATCCTGATGGTTTCGGAACAAGCTTATAGAATTCACTGTGCATACAAATGGCATTTTAGGCAGTGAGGAGAGGACATTTTTGCAGAATGCTACCTTCTTAACCATTATCACAGGCATTAGGTTAACTAAATGGCATCTAGCCTAATGAGAACAGATATCATACATTTGCGTGGATTTTAACTCATTAAAAGTAATTTCATACTCCATTTCATTTGATCCTCCCAATAACCAGTAAGGTAGTCAGTCCAATATTATAATCCCCACTTTATAAATGAGGACATAGGCTCAAAGAGTGAGTTACCTAGGTCCAAACAGCTAGTGAGAACCAGGGGGACCTAGCATTCATCTTTCCTAATTTTTGCCAGCACCTCAGTCATCTCACAAACACTTTTCAACCTTTACCAAGCTAATGACCATGTGATCAGGCTTTTGGAAACTACTTTAAAATTAAGCAACCAACAATTAAGATTAATTGAATTTATTTGACCATCATTCAAGTAAAATACCATGCCTTAACACCAGGAACTTACTTTAAGTGAAGCAGATGCTGTTTACACTTGGCAAAAATTTGGATACAGATTTATATTTAAATCTATTTATTGGATAGATTGATTTGAATAATCTGAACAGATTGAATTACCTATAGTTACATATACTTCAGAAGCATATAATTGATTAGATTTTTATTGGCTCTCTTTGCTGTAGCTTATAGGTAACAAGGACACTGTATGGTGTCAACCATCTAGACAATTTTCATTCTTTTTTTTTTTTTAACTTAAAGGAGATAGAAGTTTATTGAATATACTAAGGGAGGAACGAGTAAGGAGAGACTATCTACCAGGACATGGTGGTAGGGCTAAAATTATGGGGGAAATGAGAGGGTATGAGAATGTATGCAATTTTCCTTCTTTGGTAATTATGTCCAGTTTAAGTAGCCCATTGGTCAGCTAGGGCCTATGGCTATTTTGAAGTGGGTCACTTAATGAGCCTGTTTGCATTCAGCCCAGTGGTCATGGTGAGCCCTTTAGCCTTTCTCAGGTTTCCATTGGTCAAGCCTGTTGTCTACAAGTGGCCTCTACATTCTTCCCCACCTACCCCCCCCCCCCCCCCCCCCAGAGATCAACAATGACAAATCTTTGGCATTTGAGCAGAGGAATCATCTTCAGTAGCTGCTTCATATTGAACAGAGGAAGGCATGCTGTCCCTACCTAAACTTGTGGATCCATCAAGGGTTTTGTGCAGTCATAGACCAGAACATGGCATTATATTAAAGTGCTGAGAGGAGATTTGAGTGAATTTAAGTGAAATTCCCTAGTGGCCAGGTCCATGGGATTTAGAGGGAGGGGACCCTCTGATGGCATGGGCTGGAATCCTTGTGGAATCATCATTTGTATGTAATTGTTGGATTCAATCAGATGCATAGGAACATATTTTGCCTGTAGATCAGGATGGCAGCTGGACCCAAGGGAACAAAAGGAAAAGGGGTGGGGAGGTGGGGCAAAAGAAGCCAGGCAGCTGAGTTAAATCAGCATCAGGAAAGGGTCCCAGGGATTCCTGGGTGGCTCAGCAGTTTAGCACCTGCCTTTGGTCCAGGGTGTGATCCTGGGGTCCCAGGATCGAGTCCCACATCGGGCTCCCCGCATGGAGCCTGCTTCTCCTCTGCCTGTGTCTCTGCCTCTCTCTCTCTCTCTCTCTCTCTCTCCATGTCTCTCATGAATAAATAAAATCTTAAAAGAAAAAAAAAAGGAAAGGGTCCCAAATGAGTCCATCATGCATGCAGATTTCCCTAGATGAGCTTCTACTGTCAAGTGCACTGTCCATTAGGAACAGAGACTTCAGAGAGATGGAGTGGAAGATGAAAGGAAAGGGATTCTTCACCCTCAGAGGCACAGGCAGTCTGACTTGTCTGCCCTCAGACCTTTAGATCACACCTGGGAGCCATCCTGGCCAGAGATCTTCAGTTGTCTGAGAAGTACTAGGGTTAGACTGCCAAAGGGCCCAAAAGAAAGGAGAGGGAAGGAAGGATCAAAGGGCAAAAGGGGCAAAAGGGTAAATTCCTCACCCTTTCAGCAAGGGTGGTGTGGTGGGCTCCCCCTGGGGCTTCAGATCCTCACCAAGGAATAACCTTGGCCACGGTTGTCAGTCCCCTAAGGAGTACTAGAGTTGGTCCATTGAGGAAAAGTCCTGGGAAATTCCAAGAGAATCTGAGAATAGTCTCCGCCCAGGAGAGGTTCTCCATATGGGCCACAAAATGTGGGACATTCAGATTGGGTGAAGGCCGGTGGTGCAGGCAGTGAAAGAACTCACCTAAGGCAGAAGAAAGGAGATAGAAGTTTATTAAACTGTAAAGGAGCCTCAGTGGCCAGGACAGCAGAGGAGAGATTGTCTGCTCCGAACATTTTCCTTTTTAATTATGGCTTTCCATGGTCTAGGAACAAGTTTTCAAGACAATGATACTGGAATCTTCAAAAGTTCCTGTTGGTTCTTTTAACAGCTTTATTGAAATATAACTTATATAGAATATAATACACCCACTTAACATGTACAATGTAATGGTTTTTAGTATATTTACAGAATTTGCAACCATTACAACAATCAATTTTAGAACATTTTCATTACCCCCATAAGAAACCTCATGCCTATTAGTAGTCACTCTCCATTTTCCCCCACCCAAGCCCTAGGCAATTATTCATTTTCCTTCCTGTATGGATTTGCCTACTCTAGATATTTTATATAAATGGAATCACATATTATGTGATTTCTTGTGACTGATTTCCCATTCCCTCTTAATATAAGCTACCAGCTACTCTTACATTCTATAGACATCCCCAATCCACTGACTCATATCTTTTTGCCAGTAATATTGGGAATTTTCATTCTTCTCATGGGAGGTTTATGTAATGCCACTCTCACCTAAGCCCACCCTACATCATTAACTCTGTGTTCTTACTCTCCCTTATATGATTTTATTATAAAGGCCTCCCTCAATAGATAATATCAATTAATTAAATATTGCCTATTTCTTTGTGATTAGGCATGGTAATTATACTCAGAGGGTGTTCCACTTCCTAGTCATTAATTCTATTTTACCTCTCCTCAATCTGCTGCCTGGGCTTAGACTGTCCTGCCCACAAGCCACAACCAGAAGGCACCTCTTGGTGGCCATATTTTGTTCTATATGACCCTAACTCTCCAGCCATAGCTTTTTGCCAAAGGGAGACCAATTTGTGAAATGGACTAATATAGAAAGTAACCAAACCATGGATAAACCAAACTGGGAAATAGCAATAGAAGCAGTGTCTAGAAGGATAGTTAAGTGTTTAGAGAGGCCAAAAGTTTCATGCCAGGCCTTAAACAAATTAAAACATACTGACTTTCAGGTAGTACAAGTTAGCAGAAACTGTTGGTAGAGAAAAAGTTTAGAGAATGGGTAGGGATAAGAATGCACAAAAAGGCAAAGGGTACAAAAAACACCAGAGACTTAAAGAGTAAGGAAATAACATCAGTAACGTTAATGTCAAATGACTCAATGGAAGATCCATTAGTTTGGGTGCTGAGGACCCTATAGTTGTGTTGGATCCAATTCTAAGTCAACTGTTCTGTTCTTGAGGTCTTATTTCTAAAAGTCTAAGAATTATCTCTTGTGTAACAGACAGGAGTATGGTAGTGATGATACCATCTTTTATTGGCTTACTCTGCTTCTTTTCTTCCCGCATCTTCAATGAAAGTTCCTAAACTCAGGTTCAAAATGTTAGGAGGTTTCTCTGTGTTTCTGATTCACTGATCAGGAACCACCATTGCTGCAAACTCTGCCAAGTGACGGAAGAACCTGAGCTCTCTGAAACCCTTCTACCTCTGGGAAAATCATACAACTCCTTCACTACATCCTAAAGGTAATGGGAGAATACAGGATCCAATACACCAATTCAAAAGCTCACTTTATATATAGGATATTGAGCTGGGTAATTTTGTATAACTAATTCCCTATTCAGTCTCTTCAAGCAAGAGGCAGACAGTCTTGGCAGAGGGCTTGATTTTTACCTTTTATTGATTCTTTTTATTTTAAGCAAAATAACATATACTCATAGTTTAAAGAGTCATCCTGTTATACAAGGTCTTTTAAGACCAGAGCATTTCTCAGTCTCTCTTCCCCCCTATTTTTCTTACTTCTGAGTCAACTACTTTCAATTCCTTTAGCTCAGGCATTAATAAACAGCCCAAGGACTAAATCTAGACAGTTGCCTATTACAATATAGTTTTATTTAAAAAAGCCATGCTCAGGGGTGCTTGGCTGACTCGGTGGAACAAGTGACACTTAATCTCAGGGTCATAAGTTTGAGCCCCACATGTGACATAGGGTTTACTTAAAAAGGAAGGAGGGAAAAAGAAAGAAGAAAGGAAGGAAAGAAGAAAGTAAAGTCATGCCCATAATGTTTATGACTGCTTTCCAATTTTAGTATATGCGCTGCCGAAGTGGGCATTTATGACTGCTTTCACACTACAAGGGCACAGTTCAGTAGCTGCCAAGCTACTAAGACCCCAAGCCCACAAAACCTAAATATTTTTTATTTGACCCTTGGCACAGAAAGTTTCCCAACCCCTATCTTGGCTTTTCTTTTGATATGTACCTCCACAGTGTGAATGAACATGCTGTGTGGCTACATTTTCCCCCCGATTTAAACAATATTTATTAGCCTCCCAGTATGCATTACAAGGATTTAGCTTCTTGCCCATATGTGTGTTGACACACACAAACACGAAACATTTCCTATTCCTCCATCCTTTACAATATATTACAATGTAATTTAAGTTAGAATAGACTGATATTTAATTTAGCATTAGCATTGTGATTATGTATGCTATTTAAGGGCTTAGCCATGAGGTAAATTATAATTTTCCTTTTGTAAACATTTTTTCACTTTCCCTGGAATTAATGTCAAAAGAGTGGCTGGAGTGACCATAATAATAACACACAAAGTTGATTTCAGAGCAAAGAATATTACCATGATAAAGGTCATTTCATAATGAAAAATAGGTCAATTAAGAAATCACAGCAATCTTCAATATTTATACATCTAATACCAGAGTTTCAAAATCCGTGGAGCTAACACTGATAGAACTGCAAGTCCAAAGAGACAGGAGTAGATTACTGGTTACCTAGGGTCAAAGGGTCTGGGATAAAATAATTGACTAATGGATATATGCTTTCTTTCTTGGGCATTAAAAGTACTCTAAAATTGATTGTGGTGATGGTAGCACAGCTCTCTGAATATATATTAAAAATCACTGAATTATACACCTTAAATTTGTGAATTGGGGGTGCCTGGGCGGCTCAGTTGGTTAAGTGACTGACACTTTATTTTGGCTCAGGTCACGATCTCAGGGTCGTGATATCAAGTCCACATTGGGCTTCGCTATGTTGGCTGTGGAGCCTACTTAAAATTCTTTCATTTCCCCCACTTGGCCATCCCCGACTTAAAAAAAAAAAATGGCTGTACTAGATAGAAATCTGATATACACAGAAATGGTAAATATGTGAGCAAACATAATATATTTATTTAAAAAATGTTTTTGGAAGATAATTGCTTAAAGCAAAAATAATTATGTGTTTATAACATAGAAGTAAAATGTGTGAAAACAATAGTACAAAGTCTAAGGGAAAATGGAAGTACATTTTTGTAAGGTTTTTAACTTATACATAGAGAAGTATATTCTTACTTGAAGACAGACTGAGATAAATTTTTTTTAAAGATTTTTTTTTTAATTTATTTATTTATGATAGTCACAGAGAGAGAGAGAGAGAGGCAGAGACACAGGCAGAGGGAGAAGCAGGCTCCATGCACCAGGGAGCCCAACGTGGGATTCGATCCCGGGTCTCCAGGATCGCGCCCTGGGCCAAAGGCAGGCGCCAAACCGCTGCGCCACCCAGGGATCCCGACTGAGATAAATTAAAGATGTATATGAGAAACCTAAAGTAACACCTTAAAAAAAACAAGTATGGCTAATAAGCCAACAAAGACGTTGTATCATAAAAATCTTAAGGTGAATTGTAAAAATTTCTTGATCAATCCAAAAGAGGGCAAAAAAAAAAAAAAAAAAAAAGGAAAATAAAGAGCAGGGAGGGTTAGAGAACAAAGAACAGATTGGAAAACAGAAAAACTGCAACCATACTCATAATCACTTTAATAGGGGGTTTCTATACTCATAATCACTTTAATATGGGGTTTCTAAACAACATAGTAAAAGAAATTGTCATATTAGACAAAAAAAGCAAGACCCAAATATATAATACTATCAATATGTGACCCACTTTGACTATAAAGACACAAATAGGTTAAAAAGGTGGGAAAAGATATACTATGCTAACAAAGCTGGCTGTATTAATATCACATACAGTACGTTAAAAGAGGGTAATTCTCAATGGCAGAGATCAATGCAAGAGGACCTAACAATCCTAAGTGTTTATATACCTAATAACAGAACTGCAAAATAGAAGAAACAAAACTGACAGAATTGAAAGGAGAAATAGATCCACAATTATAGTCGAGTATTTTAACATCCTTCTGTTAATTGAAAAGATTATCTTTGGTTGCCGTAAGACCAGCTTGGAATGGGCCAATTGCTAGTGAATGAACAGACGGAATGTGACTAGATTTAAAAATATACATATATATGATTTTGACTTCTATACCCAGTATTGACACGTTATTCATCCCTTTGTCCCGTGAGCACAGGTCCTGTATTAACGTATAGATTTTCATCTTCTGCCGAGTTCCTGGAGCCAGGTATACTCACACAGATTACCTCCGTGGGGCGGGGGGACACAAATATCGATAGCCTTAGGGCAGTGTTTTTCAAATTTGAGTGGTTATCAGAGTTACCTGGAGGGTTCGCTAAAATTCAGATTGCTGGGTCCTATCTCGGGAGTTTCAGAGACAGGAGGTCTAGGAAAGGGCCAGGGAATTCGCATTTAACGAATTCCCGGATGATGCTCCACACTTTGGGAACTACTGGCTTAGAATTTTGTCATTCCTTTCCTCCCATTAAATTCGAGACAGCCAGTGGGTTTCCAAACAAAGCCGAAGGCCGTAGGAGTCGTCTCCCCATAAGGCGTAAGCAACTCAAAAGGACTCAGCAGCCACAAGTGGTCCGCACCTCCCAGACCCGCGCGAGAGTTTACGTGACGACGTCGGCGTCGGCGTCAGCGTCACGTCGGCGTCAGCCACGTTCAGCGGAGACGGGAGCAAGATGGCGATTCCGGGCAGGCAGTGAGTGATCCGGGAGTTAGGGTCAAGCTGGGAACGGAAAATCGCGGCGACTTTGTCTTTGGCCGAGGAGTAAAAGTGCGCTGGAAATGAAGGGGCTTGTGTCGTCAGGGATAGAGACGGGGAAAAGCGAGAAATCCTGAGGAACATATTCCCCTCCCCCCCCCCCCCCCCCCCCCCACATTTTCCAGGATGGAAGCCCGAAGTTTGAGGGAGAAACTTGTGAGGAAATAAAGGAAGTTAGGCTGAGGGGCAGAGAGCGAGACTTTTCTATTTTCCAAAAGCTCGGTCTGAGGCCCCTCAGTCTTGCTTCCTACCCCGCGCTTGAGTTTCTCCATGGTTGGATGCTTTCATGGGCAATGAGAAGAGACAATTCCTGGCTTCCTTAGACGGCCTTATTCTCCTTGGCTGCTCAAGTCCTGATTCCCGCCCTCCCTTCTTGTTTTAGGAATGTTGTGCTGAGAAACCACAGAAAAGGGTAGGCATATAGGGAACTGGGGTATACATTACCGCAAGAGAGACAAACATTACGTGTTCTTGGAAGTTTTACCTTTGATGTATAATCCTTACTTCCCGTGATCTCGGCATTTTAAAGGCCAAAAACGTGAGAAACTAAATGAGTTGGATCAGACGGTTCTCTGAGATGATCCAGGACAGCAAATGAACTCAGTAGAGTGTAGTGGGCATTTGCCCCGTGTCTACAGGGGTTTCTCAGTTAGTGGGCATTAACAGCTTTCCGCTAACATGTTCTTTCTAAAACGATACTATTATTTCATTATCTAAAACATTCTTTAATTACTTCTTTTCTTTGATTAAAATGGTATTTGAATTTGGCTCTTGTCTGCAAATAGTTACTTAAAAGTAATACTTATAAAATCTTAACGCACATTAGAATTTTGAGATCACTAAAAAGCAGAAACTGTTACATGTTCATAACCTATATGATATGTTTTGGCGTGTTAGCTTCATCTGGAAGAGGTAGTGGATGTATTATTTTTTAACATTTAAATATAATGGTGTAATTTCTATTTCAAAAAAAAAAATGCAGGTATGGGCTTATTTTGCCAAAGAAAGCACAGCAGTTGCACCCTGTTTTGCAAAAACCATCAGTGTTTGGGAATGATTCTGATGATGATGATGAGGTAAGGGAACCTATGTTTTTCCGTTGCATTGTTGGAAATAATAATATTTTTAATAGAACTTGCAAATTTGATGTCTTTGCGTGCCTTGTCATCGCAGTGTATCTGGAGTATTATATAACATATAATGTATTGTATATATAATATATACACTCTAAATATTATATGTAAGTATATATGATATATAAGTTTGTGTAATGTATAGTATGTGATAATTATATTTACAGCATTATCAAAAGGAATATTTAAAGAAAGACTTCTCACTGATTTTTTTTCTTCATAAGTGATACATGGGTGATCTAAGTATTTTTTTAAGTTGTGAATTTCAGTTATTTCTAAGCAGTTATACAGAGTTGTTTTAGACAGCTAATACTGATGTGACAAAATTGTTAATATACAGATCCCTGAAAATGAGCTATTGATACTACTACAATAACATCTAATGTTAATATTTTTTGTTTTAGCAGCCAAAACAATGTTTTCCTGTGAAATCCACAGCTTATAGTAGAAACAACCCCAAATGTATCTATCCTTGTCTAATACTTAAGTCGTTTTCTGTATTTCTAGACTTTTGCATCAGTTAATCTCGTACTTCGTTTGTTCTGGCAGACAGGTAGCTTTTCTTTCAGTTTTTACAGATGTTATAATGCAATAGGTATATACTTGAACATATTGCGTTTTATAATGTTCAATATACTTGAATATACTGCTTTTTGCTTTCCTTCTGTTTAAGAAATTGGTTCTGGATACAGTCTACTTCCCTACATTCTGCCTAGACAACTATCACATTATGATTTTTATTTGCATATCCCTGATGGCCAGTGATATTGGCCATTTAGATAGCATCTATGGAGAAATGTCTGTTGGTATCATTTGCCTATTTTAAAATTGGATTATTTGTCCTTTTAAGAGTTGTAAATTTTCTTTATATATTCTTTTTTTTTTTAAAGATTTTATGACAGAGAGAGAGGGAGAGAGAACAAAAAGGGGGAACAGCAGGCAGAGGGAGAGGGAGAAGCAGACTCCCCACGGAGCAGGGAGCCTGATATGGGGCTCCATCCCAGGACTCTGGGATCATGACCTGAGCTGAAGACAGACACTTAACTGACTGAGCTACCCAGGCGCCCCATCTTTATATACCCTAGATACTAGTCCCTTATTAGATATAATTTGTGAATATTTTCTCCCATTCCGTGGGTTATCTTTTCACTTTCTTGGTAGTATCCTTTAAAGCACGAAAGTTCAACTTTGAGAAAGTCCAATTTATTTTTTTCCTTAGGTTTCTACTGCTTTGGTGGCGTACCTAAGAAACCACTCCTTAATCCAGTGGCACAAAGATTTGTACCTGTGTTGTCGTTTTACTACTTAAATTTAGGTCTGTGATCCAATTTTTTTTTTTTTAAAGATTTTATTTATTTATTCATAGAGATGCAGAGAGGGAGAGAGAGAAAGAGAGAGGCAGAGACATAGGCAGAGGGAGAAGCAGGCTCCATGCAGAGAGCCTGACGTGGGACTCGATCCAGTGTCTCCAGATCACGCCCTGGGCTGCAGGCGGCGCTAAACCGCTGCGCCACCGGGGCTGCCCTGTGATCCAATTTTGAGTTAATTTTTGTATACTGTATGAAATAGGGGTCTTTATTATTTGCATATAGATATCCAATTGTCCCAGTGTCGTTTGTTGAAGACTATTCTCCATTAAAATGACAACACTTCTGTCATTTGTTCTAATATACAAATAAATATATATATATATAACCTACCATGGACATGCTTATTCTGTAGTTTCACATCCTGGCATACCATGTAACACAAAGCAAAAATCTGAGAAGGATGGATATACACAAGTGATTTGAAAAGTTTACATATGTTATTGTTCTTTCTTTTCCATTGTGAAATGAGGCTGGACAGTGGATACACTAGAGCCAGAAAAGCTGGGCTAGTCCATTTTGCTCTTTCTTCTTTCTGTCTACCCCTCCCTCTTTTCTTCTCCCCTTCTTTTACATAGAGGGACTTTAATTAGTTAATTAAAGTTAATTAGTTTAATTAATTAGCAGCGAATTAGTTACATAAATAGTCAAAAAGAGGATGGTGAGGCAACCCAGAGATTAGCAGTAGTAAGAGCAAGTAGTGATAAATGGAGGGATACAGGTAAGATACAGGTCTTGGAGGCCAAGAGCTAGGGTGACCTGGGAACTGGATTCTTACAGAAGGAGCTGAAGCCACTGGGGAAATTCCGTCTTAAGTAGAGAAAAACGCAGAGAGGAATACTTTGTTTTTGATCTTTCCAATAGATCATCTTTGTTTTCCTTTGGTAGAGCTCAGCCAGAAGCCAACTGACAAGAAAGTTGTAGCTTAGTTCTTAATGAACAGAATATAAAACTTTTTTAGTGTAACAACTTACCAATAATGAGATCAGTCTGATGAATTCCAGCTTATTCTTATACTGAGAAGTAAATTTCTTAAGTATATTTAAATAGTTGTGACGTTTGAATATAAATCTCTTATTTAAAGATTAATCAACAATTTAGGCAGCAATGAAATTATTGGTGCCTTGGGGAAAATGTGGAGAAAGATATTTTATGGTTCTTTCCTAAAGAGGGCATTTGATATACCTGGAAAGGAGCTGCTACAAAGCAAATGCATTGGTGCTTGCAGCAATTAAGAAGCATTTGAGAGCCCAAATTTAAGATTAGACTTTGTTTCCAATGGTCCAGCAGATGGGGCCCTAGTAAATGAATTCAATTTTAATATATACTTATAAATCCAGAGTAAGTTTTAAAAGTAGGAAAGTACTATTTAAATGATTCGTCTTTTAAAAATTATCGAAACTAATTAGAAGTAATTATTTTTGTTCAAAGGTAGAGAAGATGGGAGTTTTTACCCTATATGAGTAAGAAGTTTATATTGTATCCAAATGCTACTGTCTGATCATGTGTTAGAAAAGTTTTGCTGTGATAGTAATGTTTATTCCAGTGTATCCTCTTCCAGTCCCATTGCCACCACCTTCATTACTTAGATTTTAATAGCTTTGTAACTAATTTTTTTTATCATCTGTCTTCTTAAATTAATTTGAAATACTGTTTACAGATTGATCTTTTTAAAGTTCTATTCACTGTAACTCTTGCTTTTGAACCTAATCGTATTTAAAATCTAAACTGCTATTGAAAGCTTGACATTGAAAGCCTTCACTGTGCTCTGGCTTCCAAATGCTTATTAACATTTTTCTAACTGTGCTCCTCTATGTATGTATGTGTCTGAGTTTTTTTGCAACTCTGCTTTTCTTCACACTAGAAGTCTCCTCATTCTGCGTGTCCAAATTATAGCCATCTTTCAAAACCCATTGCAAAAGCTGCTTTCTTCATTTCCCTCAGGGGAAGCAGTCTCATCCTTTTTTGGTCGCTGTTCTTTTCTTAGCACTTAGCTTTTTATACCTTGTGTTGTAAGTTACTTGAAAGTCTTTTTACTATATGAGCTCCATGGGTTAGGTTCTGGATATCTATGCTGATACGTTTACTACATGTAAAGTTACTTACTCAGATGCTTTAGCTGTCTGAATTGTAAAGAGCCAGGAAGTAGATGTTTGGACTTTGCAGACTAACTGTTGAACTTCACTCTCTTGCTGTGAAAGCAGCCATTAGATAATATGTAAACGAACGAACATGACTAATGAATGTATTCTAATAAAACTTCACTTATAAAAAGAGGGGTGGCTGGCTTTGGCTGTAACTTGCTGACCCCTGGTCTACACAATTATTCTCAAAAGTACTTGTGATAACCAGTAGTTTTTCACAAATGTTGTAAGATAGTCAGTGACTAAAATAGATTTTGCATGACAGGTTAAACAAGGAACTTCATTTTAGATGTTGCTACTAAGTGCTTGTGCATTTTGCAGAGCCAATGGCTTTTCCTTTTAATCTTGGCAACTGAAATACTTATTTCTAGACAATGTTCTTGTAAGATCCTATTTTACATTGTAATTTCATGAAAGAAGTATGAGCAATACAACATGAAAGTTGTTGCAGTTTGCTATCTTTATCCAAAAGCAACAATTTTCAGATTAGATCAAGATACAGAACTCTTTGATCTCTTTACAGAATTACTAAGTTAAAAAAAAAGAATTACTGAGTTAAACTAGATAGCAAATATTTATTAATTTAGTTTTCTTAAACGTGTCAGAAATGTCAGATAAATGGTGGATGATAACAAAAATTGCACTTTGAGTCACTCAGAAGCCATTGTATAGTCCTTTTATAGGTTAAGCGTTCATTTGTCACAAGATGTATGAAGCATTTATAAAAACACTAATACTTCAGGAAAATGCATTTATAGACAAATATAGAATAGAA
Source organism: Canis lupus familiaris (assembly GCF_011100685.1). Classification (NCBI taxonomy): domain Eukaryota; kingdom Metazoa; phylum Chordata; class Mammalia; order Carnivora; family Canidae; genus Canis; species Canis lupus. The sequence goes on from NC_049230.1 coordinate 44,131,335, forward strand.
ATATCTAATAAACATTACAGATATTTCATCATAGTATATTTAAGAAGTGTAAATTAAATTAGGACAACAGTGAGCTGCCATTTTTTACTATATTAGCAAATACTTTTAGAGAATGGTAATGGCAAGGTTTTGGTGAAATGGGTGTTCACACTTGTGTTAGTATAAGTTGGTGCCTCTTTTGGAATGTAGCTATGCAATTTATATCAATCCTTTAGAAGTTAAGTGTGTTTAACTCAGTATATCAATCAAAGACAAACTGTATTTTCCCTTCTAAAATTCTCTCTGGAAGAAATTATCAGAAATTTGAATTAAAGATTTATAGATACTCAAAAATCTTTGTTTCAGGGTTGTTTATGAAGGCAAAAACTTAGAACCAGTCCAGCTTTCTACAATAAGTGTATGGCTAAATGTGGTGTGATGTATATACAAAATTGTTACAGATAAAATCAAAGGAAAAAAGAAAGCATTGCAGAATATTAATTATAGTTGTCTTTGTGTAGTCTACTGATGAACGGTTGTTTTTTGTATTTTTATGTATTTTCCAAATATTCCACAGTAGTTGTATAATTGAAAAAATATTTTTTAAGAAAAATTAATGGTGAATTTGATAAGCATTGTCTATAAGATACTTAGATTTTAAATCATGTTAAAATATAAAAGGAAATAACACATTTCATCTGATAGAAGGCATAATGAAACAGTGAGTATTGGAACTACTTAGAAGCATGAAGTAAGGTGAAATGAGCAGAATACAAAACTGAATAATATAGTTGTATACATATGTGCAAGTAGAAAAATAAATGAAATCTGTTACTTTTTTGGATGATAGCACGTGGGTTTTTTAGTTTTCAAAAAAGTTATATTGTTATTAAAATTTTGAAGAATAGAAGGAAATGAGTGCTTTAAAAAAGATAGCCATAATTGTATATTCTTGAAGTTAGAAACATTAATAAGTAACTGGGTTACATGATAACACTTCATTGCTTTCACTATTTCTTAATCTTTCTCCACTTTAATTGCAATCTTTTAAAAGCATTTTCTAGGAAAGTAGTCTGCATAGGTCTGTTTTTCCTAATGAAAAAACTAATTATTTTGGTTGGATGCCTATTTGGTTTGCTAATAGTGAGAAAAAGTTAAAATGTTAATCTGTCACAACAGTATAGTACATCTGAACCTATAAAGTTTCAGTTGTGGTTTTTCGTTAGTTATAATAATTTTCTATTTCTCTGAATATAGTCTGGTATAGTTAAAATGACAGTTTTATGTAAACATGACAAAGCAGATTATGTATGGAAAGCAGAAAATGTATATTATTTTAGTGGTGACTAAAAATTTTTCATACTTTTCTCATACTACTAAAATGAATTCCTGGTAAATTCATGATACTGAGTATATCTAACAGCAATATAAGCCATGAGGGATTTGAAGTAATTGTGCAGTTTTACTAAAAAAGGCATCCCTATGACTTGCTGTCCATAAGTGAAACAGAAACCTAAGAAAATGCAAGAGGAGAAAAAAAGACAGCACTAAATGATAGAAGTCTGTTACAAGGAGTGGGACAGATGACAAAAGAAGTCTATTCTTTTCTTTTTTTTTTTTTTTAAGTAAGCTGTACACCAAGTATGGGACTTGAACTCACGACCCCATGATCAAGAGTCACATGCTTTACTGACTGAGCCAGCCAGGTGCCCTGAGAATTTTCATTTCTGTTCCCAACCTATTGGAAGGTAAAATTAGAGAAGTAGCTGAGTGAACCCAGATTATGAAGATGAGATGAGGTAGGAGTTTATTATCTTTTTTAGGAAGGAAATGCTACTATTAATCATGAGTCCTTGTAGATATGTATAATTGGTTTGTGAATCTATATTTAAATCTATGCATTTTTAGCCAGACTTACTTATGTTTGCAGATGGGCAACTTTTAAAAAAAATTTTTGGTATGAAATATAATGCGCCAGCATTATTGTATTTTTCAGCTTGAGTGTTTTGTTTTATAATTTCTATCTCTTTATTGGTATTCTCTATTTGATGAGACATTGTTCTCATACTTTAGTTCTTTAGATGTTTTCTTTGGTTCTTTGAATGCATTCTGTGTATGGATCATACTTTCTTGTTTCTTTGCATGTCTCTTAATTTTTGATTGGGAACTGAAAGTTTAAAATACTACCGTTTGCCAACTCTGGAAACCAGAGCCTTTCCTCTTTCCAAGGTTTATAGTTTTTTGCTGTTTTTTGTTGTTTTTTATGTAATGGCCTTGCTGAACTAATTCTTAAAGTTTATATGTTTTGTTGTGTGTGGCCACTGAACTCATGTTTGGTTAGCTTAGTGGTTAGCTAATGATTTGACAGAGATTTCTTTAAATACTTGTTAACTAATAAGTCTCCAGTCTGCCAAGGGGCTCTAATTGCAGGGCATGTCTGCAGTATACCATCAGGCATTTTACAGCTTTGCCTTAGCCTTCACTTCTTGCTTGTGCAGAGCCTCAGGGTCCGTTGTGAGAGTTTAGGACATTCTCAGGTCTTTCCTGATCAGGCACAAATGTCTGTATGCATGTGGACTTCATGATCCTCAGGAATATGGGAGAGCTTTCAAAGCCCCCTATTGAACATCTTATTTCTCAACATTTTTAAAGCTTTTTGTTTAGCCTATTGTTTTCCCCAAATGTTACAACTGGTATGCATTATGGCAGGCAGCCCTGATGTTCAGCAGTTGTCTTTGATTGTTTTTGACAGACAGCTCCAGGGAAAAGGCTCTTTTACTTTGGTGCTCTGTCAAGTTAAATAAAGGCAGCCTTGTGAGTGGTGTGTCTTCCGGGAACCACCAGACAGGTCCAATAATAATTCTCTGGGATAGAGGTTTTGAAGGATCTCTAACCCCATTCTGCCTTCTCTAGTGGCTGCTAGACTGCTGGTTTCTGTAGCACAATACAATCTGCCATGGTTGTAGGCTGTTGTTTTTAGGCTACCATGACATTAGGGAGGGGATGATGGAAATGGGGGAAGTTAAAATGTTACAGAGTTCTTACTAGATTCAGCTGTTCTTGAATAAATGCTCCCTGGACTCCTTTAAGCCTTTAGTTAATTTCCAGAGTTCTGAAAATACCAATTCTGACTTTTTTTTTTTTTTGCCAGTGTTAAAAAAGAAAGTTTTGTGCATCCATATTCTGCCATTTTCAGTGACTTCCCAAGGTATCTTTTAAGCTTCTCCAATACATTTTTGTACACTTCAGATAAAGTCCTCTTCCTGGTTTTTAAATCACTATTGGCTTCCCATTGCTCTTAGTATGAGGACCAGAATCCTTATTTTTGACTTGCAAAGTCATACATTGTCTTGCTATTCTCTTGCTGTCTTGCCCTATTTGAGTCTTTAAAATTGCCTTAGTAAGTGAATTTTAGTGCACTTTCAAGTACACATTTTAAAAACTAAGTATCTTGGGCAGCCCCGGTGGCGCAGCGGTTTAGCGCCGCCTGCAGCCCGGGGTTTGATCCTGGGGACCCTGGATCGAGTCCCACATCAGGCTCCCTGCATGGAGCTTGCTTCTCCCTCTGCCTGTGCCTCTGCCTCTCTCTCTCTCTCTCTCTCTCTCTCTCTGTGTCTCTATGAATAAATAAATAAAATCATTAAAAAAATAAAAATAAAAACTAAGTATCTTGATTGGACTTGTATTGGTTTTATAGGTTAGCTTAGAAGACAATTGATATTTTAATATTTTAGTCTTTTCATTTATAAAGACGACATATGTCTTTATTTGTTTAGGTGTTTTATATATCCTTTAGTACAATTTGAAAATTTCTTTCAGATCACACACATCTTTTATTAGATTTATCTAGGTACCTTCAATTTGTTGCTGTTGTAGAAGGGACTTTTTTTGTGAATTATTATTACTAGTACATATGAATGCTGCTTATTTTTTTTATTGATTTAATTCTGGTTCCTATATAGATCTCATAACTTGATGATTTCTTTTGAGTTCTTTTCACTAATATTTCTTATTCCTCTGTGTGTGTGTGTGTGTGTGTGTGTGTGTAATTGCATTACCTGGAAACTACAATGTAGTGCTAAATAGAAAACAGTGATAGAAACATTCTTATTACACATCTGACTTTAATGGGAGTTGCTTATAAAGTTTTATAATTAAATGTGATGTTTGAGCTGTAAGTTTTTGGTACTGTTTCTAGTTTACTAAGAATTTTTATTATAAATGAGTATTAAATTTTAATCTTTTAGCATCTATTAACATGAATTTATTTTTTGAAGTTAAGCCATCCTTATATTCCTAGAATTTTTTAATTATTATTTAGTCTGATTTGGTGCACTCTTGCCAGTCTTTTTACTGGTGCTTTCCATTTCTGAGGTCTTTGGCTTAATTTCTTTTCTTTTATTTTTTAATTTCATTGTTGAGTAGTTTTTCAGCAGGTGCTCATAGGGACATATTTTCCTAACAATCTTAATTATTAAGAAATAATTGCTTATTGCTTTTATCACCTAAATATCTGCTTGAATGGGTGTACTATTTCTAGAATAACAATTTATTTCAAAACCTTGTAGCCATTAGTCATTTTCCCTGTTGTAGAATATTCTTATGAGAAAGTACAATACTATAGTGTTTTGTTTTTTTTTTAATCCCTCTTCTAGATGACTTTTTTATTGGCTTGGACAACTAGTGGGTATTTTCTTTTTATTCTTTAAGTTCAATGTGTTTTGGTGCAAATAATTTGGAATTATTTTTTCCTGGAATGAATTGTTGCTTTTTATCTAAATATTTAATTTTTTCTGGATGCCTGGGTAGCTCAGCAGTTGAGCGACTGCCTACTGCCTTCAGGTTCCGGATCCGAAGGGGGAGTCCCATATCGGGCTCCCTTCGGGGAGCCTGCTTCTCCCTCTGTCTAGGTCTGTCTCTCTCTCTGTGTCTCTCATGAATAAATAAATAAAATCTTTAAAATTAATATATAAATAAATATCTAATTTTTTTCATCATTTCCCAAAAATTTATTATCACTGTATCAGAATACTTTTTCTGATCCATTTGCTAGGTTATCTTTTTAGAGGATCATCTTGGTTTTTATATTGTTGTGCACTTATTCATTATGTCACTCAACAAATATTTAGTGATTTCTGTTCTGTGCCAATGAAACAAAACAAAGCCATGGCCCTTGTGGAGCTTACATTCTTGTGAGAGGAAGAGAGGTGATAGTTATCTAACAGATAAGTAAATTACATGTTAATTTACAAGGTGACAAGGACCAAGATAAAGTAAAGCCAGGTAACATAAGAGTTAAACAGATATTTGGGGAAATTAATCAATTTTTGTCTTTTTTCTCTGAATTAAACATTATCTTAAACCTTTGTTGGTATTTAGGTCTTTTCTGTTTTTTGCTGTTTCTGATTTATTACCTCTAATGGTGTTATTTCAGTCCTCAGTATGTTTTCTTAGTTCTTCAGTCTCCCTTTCCATCCCTTTTATTGTTTTATTACCTGACCATTAACTCATTTGATTTAATTTGTGGTCTTATTCTGAAGGGATTTGACAGGGAAGAGAGAGAAGAGTTAGAGATGATAACTTAAAGGAATAATAGTAGAGTTAGTGGAATTTTCCTTCTTGTTTTCTTAGGATAGAGATGATTTATGTATGTTTAAGCTGGAAGGGAAGAAGCTAAAGAAAAGAAGAGATTATATAGCTAAGGAAGCAAAAGTGTCAAGCAGTAAATTGGTGTATATCCCACACAGAGCACTTGGGTAATAGTAAGATATTTGAATCTGGATCTGCCTGATTCCAAAGTCCATGCTTTTAAACATTATAATACTTCCTTTGAGAGGTAGGTTGTTTATAATAGAATTTTAAAAGTTTGAGAGAGCGGTGCCTGGTGTCCCAGTCTGTTAAGTGTCTGCCTTTGGCTCAGGTCATGATCTCAGGGTTCTGAGATCTAGCCCCACCTGGTGCTCTCTGCTCAGTGGGGAGCCTGCTTCTCCCTCTCCCTTTGCCTGCTGGTCCCCCTTGCTTATGTGCACTCTCTCTCTTTCTCTCTCTCTCTGTCAAGTAAGCAAATAAAATCTTGAGAAAAAAATTTTGAGAGAATGGATTTCAGAAAAAGGGTTAGTCTGGGGACTGGCAGAGATCAGACAGACTTCAGAGACTCCGTCTTGTTTACTGGTTGGAAAAGGAACACAAATAGAAGTTATGTTGAGACATGGTTTTTACCATGTGAAATTGCACAGCTCTGCTTCCAGTGATTTAGGAATATTTTAAGGAGATGGGGCTATTAACTTTCAACAAAGTGGATATTCAGTTGTCCAGAATATTTTTTTGAGGAGTTTCTCCCCAGGGTTTTCAGTAGAGGTGTCACTACTTCCAGAGGGGCATTGGGAAATTTTTATGGCGGCTCCTGCTTATTGTAGTTTTTGAGAGTATTATTGACACCAGTTTTTGATGTGGGCCAGGGAACGTGGATATTCTGCATTTCATGACCCCCATCTATATAGGTAAGATCCTATAGATTAAAAACTATAATTTTATGAGGCTATCCCTAAGTTCTTTTTGCACATAAACACAAAATCTTTTGTACATTTTTTTTATTAAATAAGTTTAACCAAAATTTTAATCCTTTTAGAAAAGTATTCTTACATGGCAAAACATATGCTAAAATTTCCACTAATTTGTTTTGTACATCAAGAGATTATATCTTATTTTGTTTTTACCAGGGGAGAGGGGGAGAGAACTTTTACAGAGAGCTCATTTAAAAAAATTCTGTCACCATCATCAATATCACTTGTGATATTTAGTTATCAGTTCTGCAGTAGCATTTGTATCTATAGCATTAATGGTGATTATAGTGAGTCTATGTAGTAGAATGATACTTTGATACTTACTATTTTCTAATATGCTTATGCAGTTACACATAGAAATACAGTATTATTCCATTATAAGTTACTTCCCTTTATTCTTTATAGTTCTTTATGGATGTATATGTGTGTATCCAAAGCTGCACAAAAAAGAAGGAATATGTCTATAATTTTAAAAAATTGTATAGAAGGTTTATTATCTGTGTTTCATTTCAATATAAAGAGCCCTATAAAAGAAGGGTATTGAGTATAATAGGACTGAGAAGTACTGTTTTGTGCCTTTCCCAGTGATGTAAAATGGTTCATTTATTGTATATTAAATTCCCATAAATATGTGGGTCTGTTTCTCTAGACTATTCTGTTCCATTGATTTCTTTCTGTAATCCTTTTCCAGTGCAGTTTTATTTCAGTTACTCTAGCATTATAATTTGGTTTGATATATTGGTTCTAAGATGCTTCATTAGTGATACTTTCTTGAGTCACCAGAAAGTGTCAGTGGAGATTTTCATTTGGCATATCATTATTGCCTCCTGGGTGACAGCTATTATTTTTAAGATGTCATCAATTTCTGAGACATTAAAATGTGAAAAAAATGTGTTGTAAAATCATTGAAATAGGGTGTTGTTATCTTCATTTTACAGTTGAGTAAATGAGCAGAGAGTTTAACTTGCCTAAGATCACATAGTTAATTGATTTCATAGCTCATATGCTTGATTGGGGTCTTTTAAATTTATTGTTATATTTTTTCTAAGTATTTATTGCTGATATATAGCAATAGTTACATTTGCTCTAGGTTCATGGTAAATACCCTTTTTCAAATTGGAGAAGTTGCCCTCTGTTGTAGGTATATCATTTCTAAATCTTTTTGTTTACAATTTTTGGGTAATCCTGTCTACTGGGTCCATCTCTATAGAGTTCTATCAGATGCTCCTCCCTGTGAGAAAATATACTTTCTGCCCTTGATACTAAGCTTATCCATGAGACTTGTTTAACTAGTGGAATGTGAGTGAAACTGATAAGCTATATCTGAGCAGAAGCTTTCAGAGCCATCTTGATTTAGGCGTTGCTTTTCCGCTCTGCCGATATGAACAGCGTATTGCAGATAGGGTCTGCCTTCAGCCTGGAATGAAGTCAGTATGGACCTACAAGCCATCCATAATGGACATGTAGCATGAGCAAGAAATAAACCTTTATACTGTAAGCCATGGGATTTTGGTTTTCGTTGTTTTTTTTTTTTTTTTTTTAAGATTTTATTTATTCATGAGAGATGCAAGAAAGAGGCAGAGATATAGGCATAGGGAGAAGCAGGCTCCCCTATAGGGAGCCTAACTTGGGACTCTATCCTAGGACTCCAGGATCATGACCTGAACCAAGGGCAGATGCTCAACCACTGAGCCACCCAGGTGCCCTGAGTTATGAGATTTTGATGATGTTATTTGTTAACACAGGATAAATTAGTGGAAGTTGACAATAATCTAGAATGCTGAAAATTTTTATTAGGCATTTGGATTGAATTTTATCACTTTTTTTTTTTTGACATCTATTACTATGGTGAATTACATTGATTTTTCTAAAGTGAAACCACTCTTTACTAGAATAAACCCTCTTGGTCTTGGTGTATTTATTCCTTTATATGTGCAGCTGGATTTTATTTGCTTTTTTTTTATTGTGGGAAAATATACATAACATAAAATTTACCATTTAGCCATTTTTAGATGTGGAGATAGGTACATTTACATTGTTGTACAATCATTACCACTCTTTAGAACTTTTTAAGCTGTAATATGGAGTTCTAGAGATCCCCAAGATCTTTTCATGAGGTCTGCAAAGTCATACTGTTTTCATAATAATAAGACACTATTTGCCCCTTTTTAAATTTTTTTATTTTTATTTTTTATTTTTTATTTTTATTTATGATAGTCACACAGAGAGAGAGAGAGAGAGAGGCAGAGACACAGGCAGACGGAGAAGCAGGCTCCATGCACCGGGAGCCCAACGTGGGACTAGATCCCGGGTCTCCAGGATCACGCCCTGGGCCGGAGGCAGGCGCTAAACCGCTGAGCCATCCAGGAATCCCCAGCAATCTTCTATTAAAGGGATTCACCGAAAATATAAAACACTGCCACTCTTCTTACTAAATTTATTTGTAAAGTACATTTATTTTTCATAAGAATGTCATTAGCATGAATGGATTTATAGTTATGATTCAGTGAATTAATAAAATTTTCTTTTCTAATATCGAATATGGTAAATATTGATAGGATGACTCATGTAATAAGCAAAAGCTCTTTGGGTCCTCAGTAAGTTTTAAAAGTATTAAAAAAGGTCCTGAGACCAAAATATTCAAGAACCTCTGCCTTAGAGTAGTTAAAAGGTGTTAAAATGGGCAGCCGCGGTGGCGCAGCAGTTTAGCGCCACCTTCAGCTGGGGGTGTGATCCTGGAGAGCGTGGATCGAGTCCCACGTTGGGCTCCCTGTATGGAGCCTGCTTCTCCCTCTGCCTGTGTCTCTGCCCCTCTCTCTCTCTCTGTCATGAATAAAGAAATAAAATCTTTTTTTTTTTTTTTTTTTTTTTTAAGAAATAAAATCTTTAAAAAATAAAAGGTGTTAAAATGCAGGGCGCCTTGGGTGGCTCAGTTAGTCAAGCTTCTGCTTTCAGCTCAGATCATGATCCTGGGGTCCGGAGATCAAGCCCTTCGTCAGGCTCTCTGCTTCATGGGGAGTCTGCTTCTTCTCCCTCTGCCTCTCTCCCTGCTTGTGCTTTCTCTCTCTCAAATAAAATCTTTAAAAAAATAAAATTTGTTAAAATGCAAAGTAATATATTTGCATTTTGTCCTTGACTATTTCCATTTCTTCTTTTTTTTTTATTTGTTCAGATTTCTACTTTTCAGCTAATGTCCATTTACATTTTCCTAAATAATCGTTCATTTTTTTTCTAGGGATTCGAATCATACTTGCAGAGAATTTCAATAATAGTTAAAACGTTTTCTTAAAATCTCTTAATTTGTGATTCTGTCTGATTGTATTCCTGAAGTTTATTTGTTTTCTCCTTTTTCTTGGTCAGACCTGGCAAAAGTTTGATTATATTATTTATTGCCTTCTCGAAGAATCAGCTTTTCGATTACTGATCATATTCACTCTTTCAGTTTTCTATTATATTACTTTTTTCTTTGTTATTTCCTTATAATTGTTTTTTTTTATTTTGTTTTTGTTTTGTTTTGTTTTAGGATTTTATTTTTAAGTAACATGGGGCTCGAACTTAAAACACACATACTCAATTCAACTCACATGCTCTTCTGACTGAGCCAGCCCAGTGTCCCTTTGTAATCTTTCTCTATTCTTGGTCTGTTTTCTTTTAAATTCTTTGACTAAAAGTCATTTTTCTTTCCTAAGAAACTTATTAATAGCTATAAGTGTTTCTACAGTCCTGCTTTGCAGGTCACAAGCTTTGTTTTTTAGTGACCTCATATATTTTTTAAAAAGTAGTTTATAATTTATATTTTGTCTTTAATACCAGAATCATTTAGAATTTATTGGGGTTTTTTTGTTGTTGGTTTCATCATGCTACTTCTCTGTCTTGTACTTGCATAAATATGTTCTCAAGTAATTCTTTTGGAGAATTAATGATGTCCCATTATCTGTCTGTGGGTAACAATCTTTGAATCCTTGCAGACCTGCATATGTCCTTATTTGGCCTTCATACTTGAAAGATAGTTTTGTTACATATAGAATTCCAAGTTCAAAATTATTTTCCTATAGAACTATTAAATATAATACTTTGTTTTTATATCCACTATTTATAAATGGAAGTATGTGATATCTAATTCTTTGTGAGTAATCTGCACTCCCAACTCCCTTCAGATGTTTTAAGGTTTTTCTCTTTATCCTTGGTATTCTAAAATTTTACCAGGCTTACTCAAGTTCCTGTGTTCGTTCATTCCAGCTAATGGCAGAAATGAAATTTCTGTTATTTGCCTTTTCCAAAAAAAGGCAGAATATAAGAATCCACTTGTATTGCTGCTTCTGATGCAAAAACTTCAGTTAACCTATCTTCTGTCTTTTCCTGTTTTCTGTCCCTTACTTAGCGTTTGTAGCACCTTGGGAAATATTCCTACCTTCTCTAGCATTCAATTTCTGTGGGCAGTTTGGTTTCTTGGCTTTTATCTTCCTCACATTTTGAGTCCATTGAAGGTTCCCATTGTTTGTAGCATGATTATGGATTTCCTTTCTGTCATTTTGAGGGTTTGGAGGAGGAGAGGAAGAAGAGGAGGAGACGGCTGCAGCATGTATTAATTTGCCACCTTAAACCAGAAGCTTTGCATTATTTTCCTAGCTTTAAGATCTTGGGCAAATTGTTTAATCTTAGTTTCAGTTCCACATTAAAAAAAAAAACCTCTATTTTTTAATATGGCCTACTAAAAGTTTATTTTAAGGATTAGAGAGTATATCTTGAATGCCTAGTACATTGTGCAGCATAGAGTAGATGTGTAATAAATGACACCTATAGGGATGCTTGGGTGGCTCAGCAGTTAAGTGTCTGCCTTCGGCTCAGGGAGTGATCCTGGAGTCCCAGGATTGAGTCCCACATTGAGCTCCCTGCATGGAGCCTGCTTCTCCCTCTGCCTGTGTCTCTGCCTCTCTCTCTCTCTATGTGTCTCTCATGAATAAATAAAGTCTTAAAAAAAAACAATAAATGGCACCTATATTGCTATGATATTGAATGCCTAGAGTAGAAGTGTAATGAATGGTACCTAGATTGCTATAATAAAACTAGTATCTTCTCTATATCATCATTAATCATTAGGCACCTGAAATTTTCTTGTGCTGTCTCCATCTTATGTTGTATTTGACAGTCATAATTTTGGTAACCTGACCTTTTTTGTGTCTTTAATAGAATCTTGATCTTCATGTTGGATTGTGGCCATTAGCAGAGGGCCATTGTATTAGAAAAAATTCCATAAAGAAGACAGTAATAACCATAGTTATATTTTTGAATTACTGGTTTGTTTGATTGTATACAATCTTATTGTATCTTTTTTACTCATTTTTTTAATTAACAGTTTCTAATTAGAAGATAGTAAAAGCTTTGCTTCCAAATTTACTATTAAATAACAAAGTTAGCTTTTTATTTTTCTAAAACCATACACATCTTCCTCATATATTGACAGGCTTTGTTATTGCTTATTCCAACTTTACCATAAAAAAAATCATTAAAAATTTTTTTTCCTGTATTTTCATGTTGTGTTTCAGTGTGTATAGTGAGACAAAAAGCAATAATCCCCCATCTCATTCTTGGATTTATCAAAAGCTGAAAATAAAATAGATCAGATCATTTCTGGAACAAAATTACTTTATTAGTTTAGTAATAATTTGAGGTTACTTTAAAGATAAGAACCAGCTTTTGGGAGAAGATTCATTTCCTGCCTTTGGGCTTTATCTGCAAGAACTACATCTTCAGTGTCAAGAGATTGTGTATTTATAACTGAACTCTAATAAAGTCTGTACTGGGGGTGCTGCACACCTGACTTAGTCATTGTGATTATATATTAGGTGCCAAACTGTTGCTTGTCTTTAAAAAAAAAAAATTTGCCAAGTGTATTTCATTAAAATTTGTGTGGGGAGGACTGCAAGACCTTGACTATTGATCATAAGTATGCCAGTTATTACCAATATAGTTAATGATGTCCCATTGGAAAATAAGTTTGTGTTTTTAAGTGGGATAAAATACAATTTTCTTCTTATTGGTGAATTAAGCAGTAATTGGAAGAGGTCATTAATTGCAGTAAATTATAATTTTGCTAAATCTTATAAAATATTTTCTATAGCTCTTTGACTGATGCAACACAGGATATTGAAAACCATGTTCTCAGTTTGTTTTCTTTAAATCTGTATCTTGTACTTCATGTGAGTGTTAAAGAACTGTACTTTTTTTGATGAACCATAATTACCCTCCTTTAAACACTCTTTTTATATTTCTCCTGCTTTTTGCTGTCTTTCTGTCACAGAGAAGTTACCACACAGAAGAGAGAAGATAATTTCAGAACTGCATTTTTCATGACATTTTCATATCTGTGTGTATATGTCTTTCTGGAACTGAGACATTTCTTTGGCAATGGAAAGAACAGTTACATATGTAGTAAACTTTTTTCAAACAGAATTGTTAGTCATACTCTTTGTTTCAAGGCACACTTAAATTATCAGCCTGTACAAAGCTCTTTTCCTGTTTTATTATTTTTTCTTTTTATCCGTAATCCCCTCTCCCATTCCCTTTTAAACATACCCTCGTGTGTTTGATATATAGATGTGCTTGAATACGTGTCCTCTTGTATTGTGTTTTTGAGCATGTGTGTTTTATATGTATAAATATCAGATCTTTTTTTCAGTCAACACTGCATTGCAACGTGTATACCTAGTTGATTGTAACTACAGTATTTATGTCAATTTTATTTGATATCATTCCCTCAGAAATAAGCATTTAAGTTACCTCAGTTTCTCCTACCACAACAGTACTGTAAAGAGAAAAAAAAAAACTGTTCTCATACATGTCTCACCAAAGAGTTCCTTTGGGGGATATATCTAGGAGTGAGATTTTTTATTTTTATTTTTTAATTTAATTATTTATTCATGAGAATACACAGAGAGGAGACGGAGAGAGAAACAGAGGCACAGGTGGAAGGAGAAGCAGGCTCCATGCAGGGAGCCCGACGTGGGACTCGATCCAGGGTCTCCAGGGTCACCCTCTGGGATGAAGGCAGGCACTAAACCGCTGAGCCACCCGGGCTGCCTGGAGTGAGATTTTTTAATCAAAGAGTGTATAGGGGATCCCTGGGTGGCTCAGCAGTTTAGCACCTGCCTTCGGCCCAGGGCATGTTTCTGGAGTCCCAGGATCGAGTCCCACGTCAGGCTCCCTGCATGAAGCCTGCTTCTCCCTCTGCCTGTGTGTCTCTGCCTCTCTCTCTCTCTCTCTCTCTCTCTCTGCCTCTCTCATGAATAAATTTTAAAAAAAAATTTTTTTAAGAGTATAGATAATTAAGTACTGACAATCAGTTCTCAGTTCTTTTATTTTGCACTTTATTGATATTAATGAAGTTGAGCTATCTCTTCATGTGTTTTTTAGGCATTCCTTATGCTGTAAATTTCTCCTTTATATTCACTGACCACTTCTCTATTGTATTTTCTGTTTCTCTTTTATAATTTATGAGTTCCTTATATAGTTTTGATAGTAATCCCTTGTTGGTTTTAGAGATTGACAATCTTTCAGTCTCTTACTTTTTTTGTTTTCCTTATAGTGAAGACTGCTAGTAATTCACTAAAATCTAGTCTTCCCTTTTACAAAAGGTAACAGTTTAAACTGGGCACATAGCTGCTTAATTGTATTTTTTAACTTTATTGTTAGCTAATTGAGGCCATGTGACTAATTTTGTCAGTCATACGTGGGCAAAAGTTTATGTGCACTTCTACTTCAGTAGCTTAAAAGAAAATATGTTGATGTTTTTTTCTTGTTACAAGTTGGAAGATGAATGGGTTTGTTATTTTAGGCCATGACCCAACTTTCTGCATACCCTAGCAAATAGAGCAGTAAGCTAGAAAGAGCTTAGGTTTCTGAATGACATGTGTACTAAATAGTTGTCTTGCCAAACTGAATTGCCCCATTGGAATAGTTATTTAAGAAATATATAAACTTAAGCCCAATATTCAAAAGCTAGTTTACTATCAAGTTTAGAGTTGACTGTAATGTAGCATTTATGGAGGATAAATTCTCTCTTTTAAATGTAGCCAAATCAGTTTCCTCCTATATGATTTATGCTTTATAGAAGTCTTGTTTAAGTAGATAGTCACTGCCCTGAGGCTCCCAAGATTATTCTCTCTACTATTGGATTTGTGATACCTTTTATATAAAGATCTGTAATCCATATTGAATTCACCTTTATACATGTGAGGTAGGGATCCAGTGTTACTTTTCTTAAAATGGTGCAGGTGTCTTGCAGTACCATCTATAAATAATGCATGCATTTCCTCCTGATTTATCAGCCGTCTTTATCATGTCAAGTTTCCATATATCTGTGAATCTGCTGCTAAGCTCTTGTTTATTGTTAATATGTTGCTATGGCAATTATACAAGTTTTATTGTTACGGCTTAGTAGTAAATCTTACTCTCTAGTAGAGTGAGTCCCTTTATACTTCTCTTTAAACTTGATTGAATTATTTTTAGATGTTTATTCTTACATAGACATTTTAGAGTAAGTTTGTGAAATTTCTTGAAAACTAAAACAAAGCCTTCCTGATTTGTACTGAAACTGCCTTGCATTTATGATTAATCTTTAAGGAACTACCTCTAAGTGTGGTATAGTTTTTGAATCATTTAGACTTCTTTATGAAGTAAATTTTACCCCATTAATGTTCTCTGCCTTATCTTTAGGTTATATCCTAGATAATTCATAAAACTAATTTGAGTGATACTTTATTTGCCTTTTGACTATTTGGTACAGAGCAACGCTGTTGATTTTGTAAGTTGATTTTGCATCTGGCAGTCTTTCTAAACTCATTTACTATAATTTGCCTACTCTTCTAATCCTTATACCTTGCTTTCTCCCACCCCCATTTTATTATATTAGCCACATCTTCCAGTAACATGTTGAACAAAGCCTCAATGGGCATCTTTTCTTGTCTGTATCATAAATGCAATGATTATGAAGTTTTCCATTAAGTTTGATGTTGATTAGTTTTTAGTATGTAGGCTTTATGAAGTTATTTACCTTCAGTCATAGTCATAGTTTACTGGTAACTATAATAAATCATAAATACATATTAAAGCTGTCAGATGACTTTTCTGAATCTACTGAAATAGTAATTTTCTCTTGTAGTCCATTATTAAATTGATTTTCAAAATTTTTTAAAAGATTTTTTATTTATTTATTAGAGACACACACACAGAGAGAGAGAGAGGCAGAGGGACAAGCAGGCTCCATGCAGGGAGCCCGATGTGGGACAGGATCCCAGGTCTCCAGGATCACTCCCTGGGCTGAAGGCGGCGCTAAACTGCTAAACCACTGGGGCTGCCCTAGATTTTCAAATATTAAGCCATTCTTGTATCTCTTGTTTATTTTTGAGCAGGATGTTATTTTTAATATACTAATAGATTCAATTCACTAATTCTTCATTTAGGAGTTTCAGACTTCTATGTTCATAAATGAAATGGGCTTTAGTTATTGTCTTAAAATGTGCCTGCAGATTTTAATTTATGGAGGTGACATTAACATGGAGAGGTCAATGCATTGAAAGATTATTACTGTTTGCAAGAGAAGGGAGCATGCTAATTCCAAATACAGGGGATACAGGAACCACCAGGTTTGGTCAGGAGGCAAAAGAAGGAGCAAGGGGAAAGGCAAGGCAGGGCAGTATAAACAGTTTAGAATTTGCTAGTTTGAATAATGTTGGCAGGCTCTGGACTATAGAGGTGATCTCCAGTTGTTAGTATCTGACCCTTAGTGCTTAGGGCAGAGGAATAATGCCTCCTAGAGTATAATAACTAGGCTAAGTAAAGGAGATGATTTGAGTATGAGCTCTAGGTTGGTTAGTTTACATAGGAAAAATACATTCCTGGACTAACCCTTTGCATTCTGTCAGGAATTGGCCAGTCCTGGTAGAGATAGTTTCTCCCTATTCAGTGAAGTCACAAATGCCAGAGCATCAAGAATACAGAAAATAAGAAAATACATTTAATGTAATTGGCCTTATGGTAGATGGATGCCAAATAGACAAATACAGAATCTAAGGAAACACAAACAGCTCTCTGTTCTTTTATTACTAAGTTTTTTTTTTTTTTTTTTAAGATTTGTGTATTTATTCATGAGAGACAGAGAAAGAGAGGCAGAGGGACAAGCAAGCTCTCCGCGTGGAGACTGATGTGGGACTCAATCCCAAATCTCAGGATCACGCTCTGAGCCGAAGGCAGTCACTCAACCGCTGAGCCACCCTGGCGTCCCTACTATCTAGTTTTGAAATCAAAATTATGTCAGCCATATAAAACATGTTAGGTATTTCCCTCTTTGCATTCTATTATCTGTAACACATTGCAGAAAATAGAGATTATTTGCTCCCTAAAAATTTGGGAGAATTCAATTTGTAAAGCTATCAGGGTTTACGGCTCTTTGGGAGAGGATGTCTTTTTGGTTTTTGGTCTCTTCAGATTCCTTAACCAATTTAAGAAAGTGTATCCATTCTGATTTTCAGATCTATTAACCTGAGATCTATGATCTTTTATAATGTAAACAAAATATTATTTTATTATGATAGTACTTTTAAATCTTTTGTCTATCATCACCTGTATCTCTGTACTTTTCTTGATTAATCTTGCCAGAAGTTTATGT